>NW_027649818.1:0-600000 GCF_965287045.1 Carcharhinus amblyrhynchos | reverse complement strand
CAGACTCCTGTTTCTGCCCCTCTGTTTCCAGCCTCCTGTTTCTGCCCCTCTGTTTCCAGACTCCTGTTTCTCCCCCTCTGTTTGCAGACCCCTGTTTCTCCCCCTCTGTTTTCAGACTCCTGTTTCTGCCCCTCTGTTTCCAGACTCCTGTTTCTCCCCCTCTGTTTCCAGACTCCTGTTTCTCCCCCTCTGTTTCCAGACTCCTGTTTCTCCCCCTCTGTTTCCAGTCTCCTGTTTCACCCCCTCTGTTTCTAGACTCCTGTTTGTGCCGCTCTGTTTCCAGCCTCCTGTTTCTGCCCCTCTGTTTCGAGACTCCTGTTTCTGCCCCTCTGTTTCCAGCCTCCTGTTTCTCCCCCTCTGTTTCCAGACTCCTGTTTCTCCCCCTCTGTTTCCAGACTCCTGTTTCTGCCCCTCTTTTTCCAGACTCCTGTTTCTCACACTCTGTTTCCAGACTCCTGTTTCTGCCCCTCTGTTTCCAGACTCCTGTTTCTCCCCCTCTGTTTCCAGACTCCTGTTTCTCCCCCTCTGTTTCCAGACTCCTGTTTCTGCCCCTCTTTTTCCAGACTCCTGTTTCTCACACTCTGTTTCCAGTCTCCTGTTTCTGCCCCTCTGTTTCCAGACGCCTGTTTCTCCCCCTCTGTTTCCAGACTCCTGTTTCTCACCCTCTGTTTCCAGCCTCCTGTTTCTCACACTCTGTTTCCAGCCTCCTGTTTCTCCCCCTCTGTTTCCAGACTCCTGTTTCTGCCCCCCTGTTTCCAGACTCCTGTTTCTCACCCTCTGTTTCCAGACTCCTGTTTCTGCCCCTCTGTTTCCAGACTCCTGTTTCTGCCCCTCTGTTTCCAGACTCCGGTTTCTGCCCCTCTGTTTCCAGACTCCTGTTTCTCACCCTCTGTTTCCGGTCTCCTGTTTCTCCCCATCAATTTCCAGACACCTGTTTCTCCCCCTCTGTTTCCAGACTCCTGTTTCTGCCCCTCTGTTTCCAGACTCCTGTTTCTGCCCCTCTGTTTCCAGCCTCCTGTTTCTCCCCCTCTGTTTCCAGCCTCCTGTTTCTCCCCCTCTGTTTGCAGACCCCTGTTTCTCCCCCTCTGTTTTCAGACTCCTGTCTCTGCCCCTCTGCTTCCAGACTCCTGTTTCTCCCCCTCTGTTTCCAGACTCCTGTATCTCCCCCTTTGTTTCCAGACTCCTGTTTCTGCCCCTCTGTTTCCAGACTCCGGTTTCTGCCCCTCTGTTTCCAGACTCCTGTTTCTCACCCTCTGTTTCCAGTCTCCTGTTTCTCCCCAACAATTTCCAGACACCTGTTTCTCCCCCTCTGTTTCCAGACTCCTGTTTCTGCCCCTCTGTTTCCAGACTCCTGTTTGGCCGCTCTGTTTCCATATTCCTGTTTCTCACCCTCTGTTTCCAGCCTCCTGCTTCTCGCCCTCTGTTTCCAGACTCCTGTTTCTGCCCCTCTGTTTCCAGCCTCCTGTTTCTGCCCCTCTGTTTCCAGACTCCTGTTTCTGCCCCTCTGTTTCCAGCCTCCTGTTTCTGCCCCTCTGTTTCCAGACTCCTGTTTCTCCCCCTCTGTTTGCAGACCCCTGTTTCTCACCCTCTATTTCCAGACTCCTTTTTCTCCCCATCAATTTCCAGACTCCTGTTTCTCCCCCTCTGTTTCCAGACTCCTGTTTCTCCCCCTCTGTTTCCAGACTCCTGTTTCTCCCCCTCTGTTTCCAGACTCCTGTTTCTCCCCCTCTGTTTCCAGACTCCTGTTTCTGCCCCTCTGTTTCCAGACTCCTGTTTCTCACCCTCTGTTTCCAGTCTCCTCTTTCTGCCCCTCTGTTTCCAGCCTCCTGTTTCTGCCCCTCTGATTCCAGTCTCCTGTTTCTCTCCCTCTGTTTCCAGACTCCTGTTTCTCCCCCTCTGTTTCCAGACTGCTGTTTCTGCCCCTCTGTTTCCAGACTTCTGTTTCTCACCCTGTGTTTCCAGACTCCTGTTTCTCCCCCTCTGTTTCCAGCCTCCTGTTTCTCCCCCTCTGTTTCCTGACTCCTGTTTCTGCCCCTCTGTTTCCAGACTCCTGTTTCTCACCATCTGTTTCCAGACTCCTGTTTCTCCCCCTCTGTTTCCACACTCCTGTTTCTGCACCTCTGTTTCCAGACTCTTGTTTCTCCCCCTCTGTTTCCTGACTCCTGTTTCTGCCCCTCTGTTTCCAGACTCCTGTTTCTGCCTCTCTGTTTCCAGACTCCTGTTTCTCACCCTCTGTTTCCAGACTCCTGTTTCTGCCCCTCTGATTCGAGCCTCCAGATTCTGCCCCTCTGTTTCCAGCCTCCTCTTTCTCACCCTCTGTTTCCTGACTCCTGTTTCTCCCCCTCTGTTTCCAGGCTCCTGTTTCTGCCCCTCTGTTTCCAGCCTCCTGTTTCTCCCCCTCTGTTTCCAGACTCCTGTTTCTCCCCCTCTGTTTCCAGACTCCTGTTTCTCCCCCTCTGTTCCCAGACTCCTGTTTCTCCCCCTCTGTTTCCAGTCTCCTGTTTCTCCCCCTCTGTTTCCAGCCTCCTGCTTCTCGCCCTCTGTTTCCAGACTCCTGTTTCTGCCCCTCTGTTTCCAGACTCCTGTTTCTGCCCCTCTGTTTCCAGCCTCCTGTTTCTGCCCCTCTGTTTCCAGACTCCTGTTTCTCCCCCTCTGTTTGCAGACCCCTGTTTCTCCCCCTCTGTTTCCAGACTCCTGTTTCTCCCCCTCTGTTTCCAGACTCCTGTTTCTGCCCCTCTTTTTCCAGACTCCTGTTTCTCACACTCTGTTTCCAGACTCCTGTTTCTGCCCCTCTGTTTCCAGACTCCTGTTTCTCCCCCTCTGTTTCCAGACTCCTGTTTCTCCCCTCTGTTTCCAGACTCCTGTTTCTGCCCCTCTTTTTCCAGACTCCTGTTTCTCACACTCTGTTTCCAGTCTCCTGTTTCTGCCCCTCTGTTTCCAGACGCCTGTTTCTCCCCCTCTGTTTCCAGACTCCTGTTTCTCACCCTCTGTTTCCAGCCTCCTGTTTCTCACACTCTGTTTCCAGCCTCCTGTTTCTCCCCCTCTGTTTCCAGACTCCTGTTTCTGCCCCCCTGTTTCCAGACTCCTGTTTCTCACCCTCTGTTTCCAGACTCCTGTTTCTGCCCCTCTGTTTCCAGACTCCTGTTTCTGCCCCTCTGTTTCCAGACTCCGGTTTCTGCCCCTCTGTTTCCAGACTCCTGTTTCTCACCCTCTGTTTCCGGTCTCCTGTTTCTCCCCATCAATTTCCAGACACCTGTTTCTCCCCCTCTGTTTCCAGACTCCTGTTTCTGCCCCTCTGTTTCCAGACTCCTGTTTCTGCCCCTCTGTTTCCAGACTCCTGTTTCTCCCCCTCTGTTTCCAGCCTCCTGTTTCTCCCCCTCTGTTTGCAGACCCCTGTTTCTCCCCCTCTGTTTTCAGACTCCTGTCTCTGCCCCTCTGTTTCCAGACTCCTGTTTCTCCCCCTCTGTTTCCAGACTCCTGTATCTCCCCCTTTGTTTCCAGACTCCTGTTTCTGCCCCTCTGTTTCCAGACTCCGGTTTCTGCCCCTCTGTTTCCAGACTCCTGTTTCTCACCCTCTGTTTCCAGTCTCCTGTTTCTCCCCAACAATTTCCAGACACCTGTTTCTCCCCCTCTGTTTCCAGACTCCTGTTTCTGCGCCTCTGTTTCCAGACTCCTGTTTGGCCGCTCTGTTTCCATACTCCTGTTTCTCACCCTCTGTTTCCAGCCTCCTGCTTCTCGCCCTCTGTTTCCAGACTCCTGTTTCTGCCCCTCTGTTTCCAGCCTCCTGTTTCTGCCCCTCTGTTTCCAGACTCCTGTTTCTGCCCCTCTGTTTCCAGCCTCCTGTTTCTGCCCCTCTGTTTCCAGACTCCTGTTTCTCCCCCTCTGTTTGCAGACCCCTGTTTCTCACCCTCTATTTCCAGACTCCTTTTTCTCCCCATCAATTTCCAGACTCCTGTTTCTCCCCCTCTGTTTCCAGACTCCTGTTTCTCCCCCTCTGTTTCCAGACTCCTGTTTCTCCCCCTCTGTTTCCAGACTCCTGTTTCTCCCCCTCTGTTTCCAGACTCCTGTTTCTGCCCCTCTGTTTCCAGACTCCTGTTTCTCACCCTCTGTTTCCAGTCTCCTCTTTCTGCCCCTCTGATTCCAGCCTCCTGTTTCTGCCCCTCTGATTCCAGTCTCCTGTTTCTCTCCCTCTGTTTCCAGACTCCTGTTTCTCCCCCTCTGTTTCCAGACTGCTGTTTCTGCCCCTCTGTTTCCAGACTTCTGTTTCTCACCCTGTGTTTCCAGACTCCTGTTTCTCCCCCTCTGTTTCCAGCCTCCTGTTTCTCCCCCTCTGTTTCCTGACTCCTGTTTCTGCCCCTCTGTTTCCAGACTCCTGTTTCTCACCATCTGTTTCCAGACTCCTGTTTCTCCCCCTCTGTTTCCACACTCCTGTTTCTGCACCTCTGTTTCCAGACTCTTGTTTCTCCCCCTCTGTTTCCTGACTCCTGTTTCTGCCCCTCTGTTTCCAGACTCCTGTTTCTGCCTCTCTGTTTCCAGACTCCTGTTTCTCACCCTCTGTTTCCAGACTCCTGTTTCTGCCCCTCTGATTCGAGCCTCCAGATTCTGCCCCTCTGTTTCCAGCCTCCTCTTTCTCACCCTCTGTTTCCTGACTCCTGTTTCTCCCCCTCTGTTTCCAGGCTCCTGTTTCTGCCCCTCTGTTTCCAGCCTCCTGTTTCTCCCCCTCTGTTTCCAGACTCCTGTTTCTCCCCCTCTGTTTCCAGACTCCTGTTTCACCCCCTCTGTTCCCAGACTCCTGTTTCTCCCCCTCTGTTTCCAGTCTCCTGTTTCTCCCCCTCTGTTTCCAGCCTCCTGCTTCTCGCCCTCTGTTTCCAGACTCCTGTTTCTGCCCCTCTGTTTCCAGACTCCTGTTTCTGCCCCTCTGTTTCCAGCCTCCTGTTTCTGCCCCTCTGTTTCCAGACTCCTGTTTCTCCCCCTCTGTTTGCAGACCCCTGTTTCTCCCCCTCTGTTTTCAGACTCCTGTTTCTGCCCCTCTGTTTCCAGACTCCTGTTTCTGCCCCTCTGTTTCCAGACACCTGGTTCTCACCCTCTGTTTCCAGTCTCCTCTTTCTGCCCCTCTGTTTCCAGCCTCCTGTTTCTCCCCCTCTGTTTCCACACTCCTGTTTCTGCCCCTCTGTTTCCAGACTCTTGTTTCTCCCCCTCAGTTTCCAGACTCCTGTTTCTGCCCCTCTGTTTCCAGACTCCTGTTTCTCACCATCTGTTTCCAGACTCCTGTTTCTCCCCCTCTGTTTCCAGACTCCTGTTTCTGCTCCTCTGTTTCCAGAATCCTGTTTCTCACCCTCTGTTTCCAGACTCCTGTTTCTGCCCCTCTGTTTCGAGCCTCCTGATTCTGCCCCTCTGTTTCCAGCCTGCTCTTTCTCACCCACTGTTTCCTGACTCCTGTTTCTCCCCCTCTGTCTCCCGGCTCCTGTTTCTGCCCCTCTGTTTCCAGCCTCCTGTTTCTCCCCCTCTGTTTCCAGACTCCTGTTTCTCCCCCTCTGTTTCCAGACTCCTGTTTCTCCCCCTCTGTTTCCAGACTCCTGTTTCTCCCCCTCTGTTTCCAGCCTCCTGTATCTGCCCCTCTGTTTCCAGCCTCCTGTTTCTGCCCCTCTGTTTCCAGCCTCCTGTTTCTCCCCCTCTGTTTCCAGACTCCTGTTTCTCCTCCTCAGTTTACAGACTCCTGTTTCTCCCCATCTGTTTTCAGACTCCTGTTTCTGCCCCTCTGTTTCCAGACTCCTGTTTCTCCCCCTCTGTTTCCAGACTCCTGTTTGTGCCCCTCTGTTTCCAGACTCCGGTTTCTGCCCATCTGTTTCCAGACTCCTGTTTCTCACCCTCTATTTCCAGACTCCTTTTTCTCCCCATCAATTTCCAGACTCCTGTTTCTCCCCCTCTGTTTCCAGACTCCTGTTTCTGCCGCTCTGTTTCCAGACTCCTGTTTCTCACCCTCTGTTTCCAGCCTCCTGTTTCTCGCCCTCTGTTTCCAGACTCCTGTTTCTGCCCCTCTGTTTCCAGACTCCTGTTTCTGCCCCTCTGTTTCCAGCCTCCTGTTTCTGCCCCTCTGTTTCCAGACTCCTGTTTCTCCCCCTCTGTTTGCAGACCGCTGTTTCTCCCCCTCTGTTTTCAGACTCCTGTTTCTGCTCCTCTGTTTCCAGACTCCTGTTTCTCCCCCTCTGTTTCCAGACTCCTGTTTCGCCCCCTCTGATTCCAGACTCCTGTTTCTCCCCCTCTGTTTCCGGACTCCTGTTTCTCCCCCTCTGTTTCCAGACTCCTGATTCTGCCCCTCTGTTTCCAGACTCCTGTTTCTCACCGTCTGTTTCCAGTCTCCTCTTTCTGCCCCTCTGTTTCCAGCCTCCTGTTTCTGCCCCTCTGTTTCCAGTCTCCTGTTTCTCTCCCTCTGTTTCCAGACTCCTGTTTCTCCCCCTCTGTTTCCAGACTCCTGTTTCTGCCCCTCTGTTTCCAGACTTCTGTTTCTCACCCTGTGTTTCCAGACTCCTGTTTCTCCCCCTCTGTTTCCAGCCTCCTGTTTCTCCCCTCTGTTTCCAGACTCCTATTTCTGCCCTCTGTTTCCAGACTCCTGTTTCTAACCATCTGTTTCCAGACTCCTGTTTCTCCCCCTCTGTTTCCAGACTCCTGTTTCTGCCCCTCTGTTTCCAGCCTCCTGTTTCTCCCCCTCTGTTTCCAGCCTCCTGTTTCTGCCCCTCTGTTTCCAGACTCTTGTTTCTCCCCCTCTGTTTCCAGCCTCCTGTTTCTCCCCCTCTGTTTCCAGACTCCTGTTTCTCCTCCTCTGTTTCCAGACTCCTGTTTCTGCCCCTCTGTTTCAAACTCCTGTTTCTGCCCCTCTGTTTCCAGCCTCCTGTTTCAGCCCCTCTGTTTCCAGCCTCCTGTTTCTCCCCCTCTGTTTCCAGACTCCTGCTTCTCCTCCTCTGTTTCCAGACTCCTGTTTCGGCCCCTCTGTTTCCAGACTCCGGTTTCTGCCCCTCTGTTTCCAGACTCCTGTTTATCACCCTCTGTTTCCAGTCTCCTGTTTCTCCCCATCAATTTCCAGACTCCTGTTTCTCCCCCTCTGTTTCCAGACTCCTGTTTCTCCCCCTCTGTTTCCAGACTCCTGTTTGTGCCGCTCTGTTTCCAGACTCCTGTTTCTCACCCTCTGTTTCCAGCCTCCTGTTTCTCGCCCTCTGTTTCCAGACTCCTGTTTCTGCCCCTCTGTTTCCAGACTCCTGTTTCTGCCCCTCTGTTTCCAGACTCCTGTTTCTGCCCCTCTGTTTCCAGCCTCCTGTTTCTGCCCCTCTGTTTCCAGACTCCTGTTTCTGCCCCTCTGTTTCCAGCCTCCTGTTTCTGCCCCTCTGTTTCCAGCCTCCTGTTTCTCCCCCTCTGTTTCCAGACTCCTGTTTCTCCTCCTCTGTTTCCAGACTCCTGTTTCTGCCCCTCTGTTTCCAGACTCCGGTTTCTGCCCCTCTGTTTCCAGACTCCTGTTTCTCAGCCTCTGTTTCCAGTCTCCTGTTTCTCCCCATCAATTTCCAGACTCCTGTTTCTCCCCCTCTGTTTCCAGACTCCTGTTTCTCCCCCTCTGTTTCCAGACTCCTTTTTGTGCCGCTCTGTTTCCAGACTCCTGTTTCTCACCCTCTGTTTCCAGCCTCCTGTTTCTCGCCCTCTGTTTCCAGACTCCTGTTTCTGCCCCTCTGTTTACAGACTCCTGTTTCTGCCCCTCTGTTTCCAGACTCCTGTTTCTGCCCCTCTGTTTCCAGCCTCCTGTTTCTGCCCCTCTGTTTCCAGACTCCTGTTTCTCCCCCTCTGTTTGCAGACCCCTGTTTCTCCCCCTCTGTTTTCAGACTCCTGTTTCTGCCCCTCTGTTTCCAGACTCCTGTTTCTCCCCCTCTGTTTCCAGACTCCTGTTTCTCCCCCTCTGTTTCCAGACTCCTGTTTCTCCCCCTCTGTTTCCAGACTCCTGTTTCTCCCCCTCTGTTTCCAGACTCCTGTTTCTGCCCCTCTGTTTCCAGACTCCTGTTTCTCACCCTCTGTTTCCAGTCTCCTCTTTCTGCCAATCTGTTTCCAGCCTCCTGTTTCTGCCCCTCTGTTTCCAGTCTCCTGTTTCTCTCCCTCTGTTTCCAGACTCCTGTTTCTCCCCCTCTGTTTCCACACACCTGTTTCTGCCCCTCTGTTTCCAGACTCCTGTTTCTCCCCCTCTGTTTCCAGACTCCTGTTTCTCCCCCTCTGTTTCCAGTCTCCTGTTTCTCCACCTCTGTTTCCAGACTCCTGTTTCTCACCCTCTGTTTCCAAGCTCCTGTTTCTCCCCCTCTGTTTCGAGCCTCCTCTTTCTGCCCCTCTGTTTCCAGCCTCCTGTTTCTCCCCCTCTGTTTCCAAACTCCTGCTTCTGCCTCTCTGTTTCCAGACTCCTGTTTCTGCCCCTCTGTTTCCAGCCTCCTGTTTCTCCCCCTCTGTTTCCAGACTCCTGATTCTCCTCCTCTGTTTACAGGCTCCTGTTTCTCCCCCTCTGTTTTCAGACTCCTGATTCTGCCCCTCTGTTTCCAGACTCCTGTTTCTCCCCCTCTGTTTCCAGACTCCTGCTTCTCCCCCTCTGTTTCCAGCCTCCTGTTTCTGCCCCTCTGTTTCGAGACTCCTGTTTCTCCCCCTCTGTTTCCAGCCTCCTGTTTCTCCCCCTCTGTTTCCAGAGTCCTGTTTCTCCCCCTCTGTTTCCAGACTCCTGTTTCTGCCCCTGTGTTTCCAGACTCCTGTTTCTCACCCTCGGTATCCAGACTCCTGTTTCTGAGCCTCTGTTTCCAGACTCCTGTTTCTGCCCCTCTGTTTCCAGACGCCTGTTTCTCCCCCTCTGTTTCCAGACTCCTGTTTCTCACCCTCTGTTTCCAGCCTACTGTTTCTCACACTCTGTTTCCAGCCTCCTGTTTCTCCCCCTCTGTTTCCACACTCCTGTTTCTGCCCCACTGTTTCCAGACTCCTGTTTCTCACCCTTTGTTTCCAGACTCCTGTTTCTGCCCCTCTGTTTCCAGACTCCTGTTTCTGCCCCTCTGTTTCCAGACTCCTGTTTCTGCCCCTCTGTTTCCAGACTCCTGTTTCTCACCCACTGTTTCCAGTCTCCTGTTTCACCCCATCAATTTCCAGACACCTTTTTCTCCCCCTCTGTTTCCAGACTCCTGTTTCTGCCCCTCTGTTTCCAGACTCCTGTTTGTGCCGCTCTGTTTCCAGACTCCTGTTTCTCACCCTCTGTTTCCAGCGTCCTGCTTCTCGCCCTCTGTTTCCAGACTCCTGTTTCTGCCCCTCTGTTTCCAGACTCCTGTTTCTGCCCCTCTGTTTCCAGACTCCTGTTTCTGCCCCTCTGTTTCCAGCCTCCTGTTTCTGCCCCTCTGTTTCCAGACTCCTGTTTCTCCCCCTCTGTTTCCAGACTCCTGTTTCTCACCATCTGTTTCCAGACTCCTGTTTCTCCCCCTCTGTTTCCAGACTCCTGTTTCTGCCCCTCTGTTTCCAGACTCTTGTTTCTCCCCCTCTGTTTCCAGACTCCTGTTTCTGCCCCTCTGTTTCCAGACTCCTGTTTCTGCCTCTCTGTTTCCAGATTCCTGTTTCTCACCCTCTGTTTTCAGACTCCTGTTTCTGCCCCTCTGTTTCGAGCCTCCTGATTCTGCCCCTCTGTTTCCAGCCTCCTCTTTCTCACCCTCTGTTTCCTGACTCCTGTTTCTCCCCCTCTGTTTCCAGGCTCCTGTTTCTGCCCCTCTGTTTCCAGCCTCCTGTTTCTCCCCCTCTGTTTCCAGACTCCTGTTTCTCCCCCTCTGTTTCCAGAGTCCTGTTTCTCCCCCTCTGTTTCCAGACTCCTGTTTCTGCCCCTCTGTTTCCTGCCTCCTGTTTCTGCCCCTCTGTTTCCAGCCTCCTGTTTCTCCCCCTCTGTTTCCAGACGCCTGTTTCTCCCTCTCTGTTTCCAGACTCCTGTTTCTCACCCTCTGTTTCCAGCCTCCTGTTTCTCACACTCTGTTTCCAGCCTCCTGTTTCTCCCCCTCTGTTTCCACACTCCTGTTTCTGCCCCACTGTTTCCAGACTCCTGTTTCTCACCCTCTGTTTCCAGACTCCTGTTTCTGCCCCTCTGTTTCCAGACTCCGGTTTCTGCCCCTCTGTTTCCAGACTCCTGTTTCTCACCCTCTGTTTCCGGTCTCCTGTTTCTCCCCATCAATTTCCAGACACCTGTTTCTCCCCCTCTGTTTCCAGACTCCTGTTTCTGCCCCTCTGTTTCCAGACTCCTGTTTGTGCCGCTCTGTTTCCAGACTCCTGTTTCTCACCCTCTGTTTCCAGCCTCCTGCTTCTCGCCCTCTGTTTCCAGACTCCTGTTTCGGCCCCTCTGTTTCCAGACTCCTGTTTCTGCCCCTCTGTTTCCAGACTCCTGTTTCTGCCCCTCTGTTTCCAGCCTCCTGTTTCTGCCCCTCTGTTTCCAGACTCCTGTTTCTCCCCCTCTGTTTGCAGACCCCTGTTTCTCCCCCTCTGTTTTCAGACACCTGTTTCTGCCCCTCTGTTTCCAGACTCCTGTTTCTCCCCCTCTGTTTCCAGACTCCTGTTTCTCCCCCTCTGTTTCCAGACTCCTGTTTCTCCCCCTCTGTTTCCAGACTCCTGTTTCTCCCCCTCTGTTTCCAGACTCCTGTTTCTGCCCCTCTGTTTCCAGACTCCTGTTTCTCACCCTCTATTTCGAGTCTCCTCTTTCTGCCCCTCTGTTTCCAGACTCCTGTTTCTGCCCCTCTGATTCCAGTCTCCTGTTTCTCTCCCTCTGTTTCCAGACTCCTGTTTCTCCCCCTCTGTTTCCAGACTCCTGTTTCTGCCCCTCTGTTTCCAGACTTCTGTTTCTCACCCTGTGTTTCCAGACTCCTGTTTCTCCCCCTCTGTTTCCAGCCTCCTGTTTCTCCCCCTCTGTTTCCAGACTCCTATTTCTGCCCCTCTGTTTCCAGACTCCTGTTTCTCACCATCTGTTTCCAGACTCCTGTTTCTCCCCCTCTGTTTCCACACTCCTGTTTCTGCCCCTCTGTTTCCAGACTCTTGTTTCTCCCCCTCTGTTTCCTGACTCCTGTTTCTGCCCCTCTGTTTCCAGACTCCTGTTTCTGCCTCTCTGTTTCCAGACTCCTGTTTCTCACCCTCTGTTTCCAGACTCCTGTTTCTGCCCCTCTGTGTCGAGCCTCCTGATTCTGCACCTCTGTTTCCAGCCTCCTCTTTCTCACCCTCTGTTTCCTGACACCTGTTTCTCCCCCTCTGGTTCCAGGCTCCTGTTTCTGCCCCTCTGTTTCCAGCCTCCTGTTTCTCCCCCTCTCTTTCCAGACTCCTGTTTCTCCCCCTCTGTTTCCAGCCTCCTGCTTCTCGCCCTCTGTTTCCAGACTCCTGTTTCTGCCCTCTGTTTCCAGACTCCTGTTTCTGCCCCTCTGTTTCCAGCCTCCTGTTTCTGCCCCTCTGTTTCCAGACTCCTGTTTCTCCCCCTCTGTTTGCAGACCCCTGTTTCTCCCCCTCTGTTTTCAGACTCCTGTTTCTGCCCCTCTGTTTCCAGACTCCTGTTTCTCCCCCTCTGTTTCCAGACTCCTGTTTCTCCCCCTCTGTTTCCAGACTCCTGTTTCTCCCCCTCTGTTTCCAGTCTCCTGTTTCACCCCCTCTGTTTCCAGACTCCTGTTTGTGCCGCTCTGTTTCCAGCCTCCTGTTTCTGCCCCTCTGTTTCGAGACTCCTGTTTCTGCCCCTCTGTTTCCAGCCTCCTGTTTCTCCCCCTCTGTTTCCAGACTCCTGTTTCTCCCCCTCTGTTTCCAGACTCCTGTTTCTGCCCCTCTTTTTCCAGACTCCTGTTTCTCACACTCTGTTTCCAGACTCCTGTTTCTGCCCCTCTGTTTCCAGACTCCTGTTTCTCCCCCTCTGTTTCCAGACTCCTGTTTCTCCCCCTCTGTTTCCAGACTCCTGTTTCTGCCCCTCTTTTTCCAGACTCCTGTTTCTCACACTCTGTTTCCAGTCTCCTGTTTCTGCCCCTCTGTTTCCAGACGCCTGTTTCTCCCCCTCTGTTTCCAGACTCCTGTTTCTCACCCTCTGTTTCCAGCCTCCTGTTTCTCACACTCTGTTTCCAGCCTCCTGTTTCTCCCCCTCTGTTTCCAGACTCCTGTTTCTGCCCCCCTGTTTCCAGACTCCTGTTTCTCACCCTCTGTTTCCAGACTCCTGTTTCTGCCCCTCTGTTTCCAGACTCCTGTTTCTGCCCCTCTGTTTCCAGACTCCGGTTTCTGCCCCTCTGTTTCCAGACTCCTGTTTCTCACCCTCTGTTTCCGGTCTCCTGTTTCTCCCCATCAATTTCCAGACACCTGTTTCTCCCCCTCTGTTTCCAGACTCCTGTTTCTGCCCCTCTGTTTCCAGACTCCTGTTTGTACCGCTCTGTTTCCAGACTCCTGTTTCTCACCCTCTGTTTCCAGCCTCCTGTTTCTCCTCCTTTGTTTCCAGACTCCTGTTTCTGCCCCACTGTTTCCAGACTCCTGTTTCTGCCCCTCTGTTTCCAGACTCCTGTTTCTGCCCTCTGTTTCCAGCCTCCTGTTTCTGCCCCTCTGTTTCCAGACTCCTGTTTCTCCCCCTCTGTTTGCAGACCCCTGTTTCTCCCCCTCTGTTTTCAGACTCCTGTTTCTGCCCCTCTGTTTCCAGACTCCTGTTTCTCCCCCTCTGTTTCCAGACTCCTGTTTCTCCCCCTCTGTTTCCAGACTCCTGTTTCTCCCCCTCTGTTTCCAGACTCCTGTTTCTCCCCCTCTGTTTCCAGACTCCTGTTTCTGCCCCTCTGTTTCCAGACTCCTGTTTCTCCCCCTCTGTTTCCAGACTCCTATTTCGGCCCCTCTGTTTCCAGACTCCTGTTTCTCACCATCTGTTTCCAGACTCCAGTTTCTGCCTCTCTGTTTCCAGACTCCTGTTTCTCACCCTCTGTTTCCAGTCTCCACTTTCTGCCCCTCTGTTTCCAGCCTCCTGTTTGTGCCCCTCTGATTCCAGTCTCCTGTTTCTCTCCCTCTGTTTCCAGACTCCTGTTTCTCCCCCTCTGTTTCCAGACTCCTGTTTCTGCCCCTCTGTTTCCAGACTTCTGTTTCTCACCCTGTGTTTCCAGACTCCTGTTTCTCCCCCTCTGTTTCCAGCCTCCTGTTTCTCCCCCTCTGTTTCCAGACTCCTATTTCGGCCCCTCTGTTTCCAGACTCCTGTTTCTCACCATCTGTTTCCAGACTCCTGTTTCTCCCCCTCTGTTTCCACACTCCTGTTTCTGCCCCTCTGTTTCCAGACTCTTGTTTCTCCCCCTCTGTTTCCTGACTCCTGTTTCTGCCCCTCTGTTTCCAGACTCCTGTTTCTGCCTCTCTGTTTCCAGACTCCTGTTTCTCACCCTCTGTTTCCAGACTCCTGTTTCTGCCCCTCTGTGTCGAGCCTCCTGATTCTGCCCCTCTGTTTCCAGCCTCCTCTTTCTCACCCTCTGTTTCCTGACACCTGTTTCTCCCCCTCTGTTTCCAGGCTCCTGTTTCTGCCCCTCTGTTTCCAGCCTCCTGTTTCTCCCCCTCTGTTTCCAGACTCCTGTTTCTCCCCCTCTGTTTCCAGACTCCTGTTTCTCCCCCTCTGTTTCCAGACTCCTGTTTCTCCCCCTCTGTTTCCAGACTCCTGTTTCTCCCCCTCTGTTTCCAGCCTCCTGCTTCTCGCCCTCTGTTTCCAGACTCCTGTTTCTGCCCTCTGTTTCCAGACTCCTGTTTCTGCCCCTCTGTTTCCAGCCTCCTGTTTCTGCCCCTCTGTTTCCAGACTCCTGTTTCTCCCCCTCTGTTTCCAGACTCCTGTTTCTGCCCCTCTGTTTCCAGACTTCTGTTTCTCACCCTGTGTTTCCAGACTCCTGTTTCTCCCCCTCTGTTTCCAGCCTCCTGTTTCTCCCCCTCTGTTTCCAGACTCCTATTTCGGCCCCTCTGTTTCCAGACTCCTGTTTCTCACCATCTGTTTCCAGACTCCTGTTTCTCCCCCTCTGTTTCCACACTCCTGTTTCTGCCCCTCTGTTTCCAGACTCTTGTTTCTCCCCCTCTGTTTCCTGACTCCTGTTTCTGCCCCTCTGTTTCCAGACTCCTGTTTCTGCCTCTCTGTTTCCAGACTCCTGTTTCTCACCCTCTGTTTCCAGACTCCTGTTTCTGCCCCTCTGTGTCGAGCCTCCTGATTCTGCCCCTCTGTTTCCAGCCTCCTCTTTCTCACCCTCTGTTTCCTGACACCTGTTTCTCCCCCTCTGTTTCCAGACGCCTGTTTCTCCCTCTCTGTTTCCAGACTCCTGTTTCTCACCCTCTGTTTCCAGACGCCTGTTTCTCACACTCTGTTTCCAGCCTCCTGTTTCTCCCCCTCTGTTTCCACACTCCTGTTTCTGCCCCACTGTTTCCAGACTCCTGTTTCTCACCCTCTGTTTCCAGACTCCTGTTTCTGCCCCTCTGTTTCCAGACTCCGGTTTCTGCCCCTCTGTTTCCAGACTCCTGTTTCTCACCCTCTGTTTCCGGTCTCCTGTTTCTCCCCATCAATTTCCAGACACCTGTTTCTCCCCCTCTGTTTCCAGACTCCTGTTTCTGCCCCTCTGTTTCCAGACTCCTGTTTGTGCCGCTCTGTTTCCAGACTCCTGTTTCTCACCCTCTGTTTCCAGCCTCCTGCTTCTCGCCCTCTGTTTCCAGACTCCTGTTTCTGCCCCTCTGTTTCCAGACTCCTGTTTCTGCCCCTCTGTTTCCAGACTCCTGTTTCTGCCCCTCTGTTTCCAGCCTCCTGTTTCTGCCCCTCTGTTTCCAGACTCCTGTTTCTCCCCCTCTGTTTGCAGACCCCTGTTTCTCCCCCTCTGTTTTCAGACTCCTGTTTCTGCCCCTCTGTTTCCAGACTCCTGTTTCTCCCCCTCTGTTTCCAGACTCCTGTTTCTCCCCCTCTGTTTTCAGACTCCTGTTTCTGCCCCTCTGTTTCCAGACTCCTGTTTCTCCCCCTCAGTTTCCAGACTCCTGTTTCTCCCCCTCTGTTTCCAGACTCCTGTTTCTCCCCCTCTGTTTCCAGACTCCTGTTTCTGCCCCTCTGTTTCCAGACTTCTGTTTCTCACCCTGTGTTTCCAGACTCCTGTTTCTCCCCCTCTGTTTCCAGCCTCCTGTTTCTCCCCCTCTGTTTCCAGACTCCTATTTCTGCCCCTCTGTTTCCAGACTCCTGTTTCTCACCATCTGTTTCCAGACTCCTGTTTCTCCCCCTCTGTTTCCACACTCCTGTTTCTGCCCCTCTGTTTCCAGACTCTTGTTTCTCCCCCTCTGTTTCCTGACTCCTGTTTCTGCCCCTCTGTTTCCAGACTCCTGTTTCTGCCTCTCTGTTTCCAGACTCCTGTTTCTCACCCTCTGTTTCCAGACTCCTGTTTCTCCCCCTCTGTGTCGAGCCTCCTGATTCTGCACCTCTGTTTCCAGCCTCCTCTTTCTCACCCTCTGTTTCCTGACACCTGTTTCTCCCCCTCTGTTTCCAGGCTCCTGTTTCTGCCCCTCTGTTTCCAGCCTCCTGTTTCTCCCCCTCTGTTTCCAGACTCCTGTTTCTCCCCCTCTGTTTCCAGACTCCTGTTTCTCCCCCTCTGTTTCCAGACTCCTGTTTCTCCCCCTCTGTTTCCAGACTCCTGTTTCTCCCCCTCTGTTTCCAGCCTCCTGCTTCTCGCCCTCTGTTTCCAGACTCCTGTTTCTGCCCTCTGTTTCCAGACTCCTGTTTCTGCCCCTCTGTTTCCAGCCTCCTGTTTCTGCCCCTCTGTTTCCAGACTCCTGTTTCTCCCCCTCTGTTTGCAGACCCCTGTTTCTCCCCCTCTGTTTTCAGACTCCTGTTTCTGCCCCTCTGTTTCCAGACTCCTGTTTCTCCCCCTCTGTTTCCAGACTCCTGTTTCTCCCCCTCTGTTTCCAGACTCCTGTTTCTCCCCCTCTGTTTCCAGTCTCCTGTTTCACCCCCTCTGTTTCCAGACTCCTGTTTGTGCCGCTCTGTTTCCAGCCTCCTGTTTCTGCCCCTCTGTTTCGAGACTCCTGTTTCTGCCCCTCTGTTTCCAGCCTCCTGTTTCTCCCCCTCTGTTTCCAGACTCCTGTTTCTCCCCCTCTGTTTCCAGACTCCTGTTTCTGCCCCTCTTTTTCCAGACTCCTGTTTCTCACACTCTGTTTCCAGACTCCTGTTTCTGCCCCTCTGTTTCCAGACTCCTGTTTCTCCCCCTCTGTTTCCAGACTCCTGTTTCTCCCCCTCTGCTTCCAGACTCCTGTTTCTGCCCCTCTTTTTCCAGACTCCTGTTTCTCACACTCTGTTTCCAGTCTCCTGTTTCTGCCCCTCTGTTTCCAGACGCCTGTTTCTCCCCCTCTGTTTCCAGACTCCTGTTTCTCACCCTCTGTTTCCAGCCTCCTGTTTCTCACACTCTGTTTCCAGCCTCCTGTTTCTCCCCCTCTGTTTCCAGACTCCTGTTTCTGCCCCCCTGTTTCCAGACTCCTGTTTCTCACCCTCTGTTTCCAGACTCCTGTTTCTGCCCCTCTGTTTCCAGACTCCTGTTTCTGCCCCTCTGTTTCCAGACTCCGGTTTCTGCCCCTGTGTTTCCAGACTCCTGTTTCTCACCCTCTGTTTCCGGTCTCCTGTTTCTCCCCATCAATTTCCAGACACCTGTTTCTCCCCCTCTGTTTCCAGACTCCTGTTTCTGCCCCTCTGTTTCCAGACTCCTGTTTGTGCCGCTCTGTTTCCAGACTCCTGTTTCTCACCCTCTGTTTCCAGCCTCCTGTTTCTCCCCCTCTGTTTCCAGACTCCTGTTTCTGCCCCACTGTTTCCAGACTCCTGTTTCTGCCCCTCTGTTTCCAGACTCCTGTTTCTGCCCCTCTGTTTCCAGCCTCCTGTTTCTGCCCCTCTGTTTCCAGACTCCTGTTTCTCCCCCTCTGTTTGCAGACCCCTGTTTCTCCCCCTCTGTTTTCAGACTCCTGTTTCTGCCCCTCTGTTTCCAGACTCCTGTTTCTCCCCCTCTGTTTCCAGACTCCTGTTTCTCCCCCTCTGTTTCCAGTCTCCTGTTTCTCCCCCTCTGTTTCCAGACTCCAGTTTCTCCCCCTCTGTTTCCAGACTCCTGTTTCTGCCCCTCTGTTTCCAGACTCCTGTTTCTCACCCTCTGTTTCCAGTCTCCTGTTTCTGCCCCTCTGTTTCCAGACTCCTGTTTCTGCCCCTCTGATTCCAGTCTCCTGTTTCTCTCCCTCTGTTTCCAGACTCCTGTTTCTCCCCCTCTGTTTCCAGACTCCTGTTTCTGCCCCTCTGTTTCCAGACTTCTGTTTCTCACCCTGTGTTTCCAGACTCCTGTTTCTCCCCCTCTGTTTCCAGCCTCCTGTTTCTGCCCCTCTGTTTCCAGACTCCTATTTCTGCCCCTCTGTTTCCAGACTCCTGTTTCTCACCATCTGTTTCCAGACTCCTGTTTCTCCCCCTCTGTTTCCACACTCCTGTTTCTGCCCCTCTGTTTCCAGACTCTTGTTTCTCCCCCTCTGTTTCCTGACTCCTGTTTCTGCCTCTCTGTTTCCAGACTCCTGTTTCTCACCCTCTGTTTCCAGACTCCTGTTTCTGCCCCTCTGTGTCGAGCCTCCTGATTCTGCACCTCTGTTTCCAGCCTCCTCTTTCTCACCCTCTGTTTCCTGACACCTGTTTCTCCCCCTCTGTTTCCAGGCTCCTGTTTCTGCCCCTCTGTTTCCAGCCTCCTGTTTCTCCCCCTCTGTTTCCAGACTCCTGTTTCTCCCCCTCTGTTTCCAGACTCCTGTTTCTCCCCCTCTGTTTCCAGACTCCTGTTTCTCCCCCTCTGTTTCCAGACTCCTGTTTCTCCCCCTCTGTTTCCAGCCTCCTGCTTCTCGCCCTCTGTTTCCAGACTCCTGTTTCTGCCCTCTGTTTCCAGACTCCTGTTTCTGCCCCTCTGTTTCCAGCCTCCTGTTTCTGCCCCTCTGTTTCCAGACTCCTGTTTCTCCCCCTCTGTTTGCAGACCCCTGTTTCTCCCCCTCTGTTTTCAGACTCCTGTTTCTGCCCCTCTGTTTCCAGACTCCTGTTTCTCCCCCTCTGTTTCCAGCCTCCTGTTTCTCCCCCTCTGTTTCCAGACTCCTGTTTCTCCCCCTCTGTTTCCAGTCTCCTGTTTCACCCCCTCTGTTTCCAGACTCCTGTTTGTGCCGCACTGTTTCCAGCCTCCTGTTTCTGCCCCTCTGTTTCGAGACTCCTGCTTCTGCCCCTCTGTTTCCAGCCTCCTGTTTCTCCCCCTCTGTTTCCAGACTCCTGTTTCTCCCCCTCTGTTTCCAGACGCCTGTTTCTGCCCCTCTTTTTCCAGACTCCTGTTTCTCACACTCTGTTTCCAGACTCCTGTTTCTGCCCCTCTGTTTCCAGACTCCTGTTTCTGCCCCTCTGTTTCCAGACTCCTGTTTCTCCCCCTCTGTTTCCAGACTCCTGTTTCTCCCCCTCTGTTTCCAGACTCCTGTTTCTGCCCCTCTTTTTCCAGACTCCTGTTTCTCACACTCTGTTTCCAGTCTCCTGTTTCTGCCCCTCTGTTTCCAGACGCCTGTTTCTCCCCCTCTGTTTCCAGACTCCTGTTTCTCACCCTCTGTTTCCAGCCTCCTGTTTCTCACACTCTGTTTCCAGCCTCCTGTTTCTCCCCCTCTGTTTCCAGACTCCTGTTTCTGCCCCCCTGTTTCCAGACTCCTGTTTCTCACCCTCTGTTTCCAGACTCCTGTTTCTGCCCCTCTGTTTCCAGACTCCTGTTTCTGCCCCTCTGTTTCCAGACTCCGGTTTCTGCCCCTCTGTTTCCAGACTCCTGTTTCTCACCCTCTGTTTCCGGTCTCCTGTTTCTCCCCATCAATTTCCAGACACCTGTTTCTCCCCCTCTGTTTCCAGACTCCTGTTTCTGCCCCTCTGTTTCCAGACTCCTGTTTGTGCCGCTCTGTTTCCAGACTCCTGTTTCTCACCCTCTGTTTCCAGCCTCCTGTTTCTCCCCCTCTGTTTCCAGACTCCTGTTTCTGCCCCACTGTTTCCAGACTCCTGTTTCTGCCCCTCTGTTTCCAGACTCCTGTTTCTGCCCCTCTGTTTCCAGCCTCCTGTTTCTGCCCCTCTGTTTCCAGACTCCTGTTTCTCCCCCTCTGTTTGCAGACCCCTGTTTCTCCCCCTCTGTTTTCAGACTCCTGTTTCTGCCCCTCTGTTTCCAGACTCCTGTTTCTCCCCCTCTGTTTCCAGACTCCTGTTTCTCCCCCTCTGTTTCCAGACTCCTGTTTCTCCCCCTCTGTTTCCAGACTCCTGTTTCTCCCCCTCTGTTTCCAGACTCCTGTTTCTGCCCCTCTGTTTCCAGACTCCTGTTTCTCCCCCTCTGTTTCCAGACTCCTATTTCGGCCCCTCTGTTTCCAGACTCCTGTTTCTCACCATCTGTTTCCAGACTCCACTTTCTGCCTCTCTGTTTCCAGACTCCTGTTTCTCACCCTCTGTTTCCAGTCTCCACTTTCTGCCCCTCTGTTTCCAGCCTCCTGTCTGTGCCCCTCTGATTCCAGTCTCCTGTTTCTCTCCCTCTGTTTCCAGACTCCTGTTTCTCCCCCTCTGTTTCCAGACTCCTGTTTCTGCCCCTCTGTTTCCAGACTTCTGTTTCTCACCCTGTGTTTCCAGACTCCTGTTTCTCCCCCTCTGTTTCCAGCCTCCTGTTTCTCCCCCTCTGTTTCCAGACTCCTATTTCGGCCCCTCTGTTTCCAGACTCCTGTTTCTCACCATCTGTTTCCAGACTCCTGTTTCTCCCCCTCTGTTTCCACACTCCTGTTTCTGCCCCTCTGTTTCCAGACTCTTGTTTCTCCCCCTCTGTTTCCTGACTCCTGTTTCTGCCCCTCTGTTTCCAGACTCCTGTTTCTGCCTCTCTGTTTCCAGACTCCTGTTTCTCACCCTCTGTTTCCAGACTCCTGTTTCTGCCCCTCTGTGTCGAGCCTCCTGATTCTGCCCCTCTGTTTCCAGCCTCCTCTTTCTCACCCTCTGTTTCCTGACACCTGTTTCTCCCCCTCTGTTTCCAGGCTCCTGTTTCTGCCCCTCTGTTTCCAGCCTCCTGTTTCTCCCCCTCTGTTTCCAGACTCCTGTTTCTCCCCCTCTGTTTCCAGACTCCTGTTTCTCCCCCTCTGTTTCCAGACTCCTGTTTCTCCCCCTCTGTTTCCAGACTCCTGTTTCTCCCCCTCTGTTTCCAGCCTCCTGCTTCTCGCCCTCTGTTTCCAGACTCCTGTTTCTGCCCTCTGTTTCCAGACTCCTGTTTCTGCCCCTCTGTTTCCAGCCTCCTGTTTCTGCCCCTCTGTTTCCAGACTCCTGTTTCTCCCCCTCTGTTTGCAGACCCCTGTTTCTCCCCCTCTGTTTCCAGACTCCTGTTTCTCCCCCTCTGTTTCCAGCCTCCTGCTTCTCGCCCTCTGTTTCCAGACTCCTGTTTCTGCCCTCTGTTTCCAGACTCCTGTTTCTGCCCCTCTGTTTCCAGCCTCCTGTTTCTGCCCCTCTGTTTCCAGACTCCTGTTTCTCCCCCTCTGTTTCCAGACTCCTGTTTCTCCCCCTCTGTTTCCAGCCTCCTGCTTCTCGCCCTCTGTTTCCAGACTCCTGTTTCTGCCCTCTGTTTCCAGACTCCTGTTTCTGCCCCTCTGTTTCCAGACTCCGGTTTCTGCCCCTCTGTTTCCAGACTCCTGTTTCTCACCCACTGTTTCCAGACTCCTGTTTCTCCCCCTCTGTTTCCAGACTCCTGTTTCTGCCCCTCTGTTTCCAGACTCCTGTTTGTGCCGCTCTGTTTCCAGACTCCTGTTTCTCACCCTCTGTTTCCAGCGTCCTGCTTCTCGCCCTCTGTTTCCAGACTCCTGTATCTGCCCCTCTGTTTCCAGACTCCTGTTTCTGCCCCTCTGTTTCCAGACTCCTGTTTCTGCCCCTCTGTTTCCAGCCTCCTGTTTCTGCCCCTCTGTTTCCAGACTCCTGTTTCTCCCCCTCTGTTTCCAGACTCCTGTTTCTCACCATCTGTTTCCAGACTCCTGTTTCTCCCCCTCTGTTTCCAGACTCCTGTTTCTGCCCCTCTGTTTCCAGACTCCTGTTTCTGCCTCTCTGTTTCCAGACTCCTGTTTCTCACCCTCTGTTTTCAGACTCCTGTTTCTGCCCCTCTGTTTCGAGCCTCCTGATTCTGCCCCTCTGTTTCCAGCCTCCTCTTTCTCACCCTCTGTTTCCTGACTCCTGTTTCTCCCCCTCTGTTTCCAGGCTCCTGTTTCTGCCCCTCTGTTTCCAGCCTCCTGTTTCTCCCACTCTGTTTCCAGACTCCTGTTTCTCCCCCTCTGTTTCCAGACTCCTGTTTCTCCCCCTCTGTTTCCAGACTCCTGTTTCTGCCCCTCTGTTTCCTGCCTCCTGTTTCTGCCCCTCTGTTTCCAGCCTCCTGTTTCTCCCCCTCTGTTTCAGGACGCCTGTTTCTCCCTCTCTGTTTCCAGACTCCTGTTTCTCACCCTCTGTTTCCAGCCTCCTGTTTCTCACACTCTGTTTCCAGCCTCCTGTTTCTCCCCCTCTGTTTCCACACTCCTGTTTCTGCCCCACTGTTTCCAGACTCCTGTTTCTCACCCTCTGTTTCCAGACTCCTGTTTCTGCCCCTCTGTTTCCAGACTCCGGTTTCTGCCCCTCTGTTTCCAGACTCCTGTTTCTCACCCTCTGTTTCCGGTCTCCTGTTTCTCCCCATCAATTTCCAGACACCTGTTTCTCCCTCTCTGTTTCCAGACTCCTGTTTCTGCCCCTCTGTTTCCAGACTCCTGTTTGTGCCGCTCTGTTTCCAGACTCCTGTTTCTCACCCTCTGTTTCCAGCGTCCTGTTTCTCCCCCTCTGTTTCCAGACTCCTGTTTCTGCCCCTCTGTTTCCAGACTCCTGTTTCTGCCCCTCTGTTTCCAGACTCCTGTTTCTGCCCCTCTGTTTCCAGCCTCCTGTTTCTGCCCCTCTGTTTCCAGTATCCTGTTTCTCCCCCTCTGTTTCCAGACTCCTGTTTCTGCCCCTCTTTTTCCAGACTCCTGTTTCTCACCCTCTGTTTCCAGCCTCCTGTTTCTCACACTCTGTTTCCAGCCTCCTGTTTCTCCCCCTCTGTTTCCAGACTCCTGTTTCTGCCCCCCTGTTTCCAGACTCCTGTTTCTCACCCTCTGTTTCCAGACTCCTGTCTCTGCCCCTCTGTTTCCAGACTCCGGTTTCTGCCCCTCTGTTTCCAGACTCCTGTTTCTCACCCTCTGTTTCCGGTCTCCTGTTTCTCCCCATCAATTTCCAGACACCTGTTTCTCCCCCTCTGTTTCCAGACTACTGTTTCTGCCCCTCTGTTTCCAGACTCCTGTTTGTGCCGCTCTGTTTCCAGACTCCTGTTTCTCACCCTCTGTTTCCAGCCTCCTGTTTCTCCCCCTCTGTTTCCAGACTCCTGTTTCTGCCCCACTGTTTCCAGACTCCTGTTTCTGCCCCTCTGTTTCCAGACTCCTGTTTCTGCCCCTCTGTTTCCAGCCTCCTGTTTCTGCCCCTCTGTTTCCAGACTCCTGTTTCTCCCCCTCTGTTTGCAGACCCCTGTTTCTCCCCCTCTGTTTTCAGACTACTGTTTCTCCCCCTCTGTTTCCAGACTCCTGTTTCTCCCCCTCTGTTTCCAGACTCCTGTTTCTCCCCCACTGTTTCCAGACTCCTGTTTCTCCCCCTCTGTTTCCAGACTCCTGTTTCTGCCCCTCTGTTTCCAGACTCCTGTTTCTCACCCTCTGTTTCCAGTCTCCTCTTTCTGCCCCTCTGTTTCCAGCCTCCTGTTTGTGCCCCTCTGATTCCAGTCTCCTGTTTCTCTCCCTCTGTTTCCAGACTCCTGTTTCTCCCCCTCTGTTTCCAGACTCCTGTTTCTGTCCCTCTGTTTCCAGACTCCTGTTTCTCACCCTGTGTTTCCAGACTCCTGTTTCTGCCCCTCTGTTTCCAGCCTCCTGTTTCTCCCCCTCTGTTTCCAGACTCCTATTTCGGCCCCTCTGTTTCCAGACTCCTGTTTCTCACCATCTGTTTCCAGACTCCTGTTTCTCCCCCTCTGTTTCCACACTCCTGTTTCTGCCCCTCTGTTTCCAGACTCTTGTTTCTCCCCCTCTGTTTCCAGACTCCTGTTTCTGCCCCTCTGTTTCCAGACTCCTGTTTCTCACCCTCTGTTTCCAGACTCCTGTTTCTGCCCCTCTGTGTCGAGCCTCCTGATTCTGCCCCTCTGTTTCCAGCCTCCTCTTTCTCACCCTCTGTTTCCTGACACCTGTTTCTCCCCCTCTGTTTCCAGGCTCCTGTTTCTGCCCCTCTGTTTCCAGACTCCTGTTTCTCCCCCTCTGTTTCCAGACTCCTGTTTCTCCCCCTCTGTTTCCAGACTCCTGTTTCTGCCCCTCTTTTTCCAGACTCCTGTTTCTCACACTCTGTTTCCAGTCTCCTGTTTCTGCCCCTCTGTTTCCAGACGCCTGTTTCTCCCCCTCTGTTTCCAGAGTCCTGTTTCTCACCCTCTGTTTCCAGCCTCCTGTTTCTCACACTCTGTTTCCAGCCTCCTGTTTCTCCCCCTCTGTTTCCAGACTCCTGTTTCTGCCCCCCTGTTTCCAGACTCCTGTTTCTCACCCTCTGTTTCCAGACTCCTGTTTCTGCCCCTCTGTTTCCAGACTCCTGTTTCTGCCCCTCTGTTTCCAGACTCCGGTTTCTGCCCCTCTGTTTCCAGACTCCTGTTTCTCACCCTCTGTTTCCGGTCTCCTGTTTCTCCCCATCAATTTCCAGACACCTGATTCTCCCCCTCTGTTTCCAGACTCCTGTTTCTGCCCCTCTGTTTCCAGACTCCTGTTTGTGCCGCTCTGTTTCCAGCTCCTGTTTCTCACCCTCTATTTCCAGCCTCCTGTTTCTGCCCCACTGTTTCCAGACTCCTGTTTCTGCCCCTCTGTTTCCAGACTCCTGTTTCTGCCCCTCTGTTTCCAGCCTCCTGTTTCTGCCCCTCTGTTTCCAGACTCCTGTTTCTCCCCCTCTGTTTGCAGACCCCTGTTTCTCCCCCCCTGTTTTCAGACTCCTGTTTCTGCCCCTCTGTTTCCAGACTCCTGTTTCTCCCCCTCTGTTTCCAGACTCCTGTTTCTCCCCCTCTGTTTCCAGACTCCTGTTTCTCCCCCTCTGTTTCCAGACTCTTGTTTCTCCCCCTCTGTTTCCAGACTCCTGTTTCTGCCCCTCTGTTTCCAGACTCCTGTTTCTCACCCTCTGTTTCCCGTCTCCTCTTTCTGCCCCTCTGTTTCCAGCCTCCTGTTTCTCTCCCTCTGTTTCCAGACTCCTGTTTCTCCCCCTCTGTTTCCAGACTCCTGTTTCTGCCCCTCTGTTTCCAGACTTCTGTTTCTCACCCTGTGTATCCAGACTCCTGTTTCTCCCCCTCTGTTTCCAGCCTCCTGTTTCTCCCCCTCTGTTTCCAGACTCCTATTTCTGCCCCTCTGTTTCCAGACTCCTGTTTCTCACCATCTGTTTCCAGACTCCTGTTTCTCCCCCTCTGTTTCCACACTCCTGTTTCTGCCCCACTGTTTCCAGACTCTTGTTTCTCCCCCTCTGTTTCCAGACTCCTGTTTCTGCCCCTCTGTGTCGAGCCTCCTGATTCTGCCCCTCTGTTTCCAGCCTCCTCTTTCTCACCCTCTGTTTCCTGACACCTGTTTCTCCCCCTCTGTTTCCAGGCTCCTGTTTCTGCCCCTCTGTTTCCAGCCTCCTGTTTCTGCCCCTCTGTTTCCAGCCTCCTGTTTCTCCCCCTCTGTTTCCAGACTCCTGTTTCTCCCCCTCTGTTTCCAGACTCCTGTTTCTCCCCCTCTGTTTCCAGACTCCTGTTTCTCCCCCTCTGTTTCCAGACTCCTGTTTCACCCCCTCTGTTTCCAGACTCTTGTTTGTGCCACTCTGTTTCCAGACTCCTGTTTCTCACCCTCTGTTTCCAGCCTCCTGCTTCTCGCCCTCTGTTTCCAGACTCCTGTTTCTGCCCCTCTGTTTCCAGACTCCTGTTTCTGCCCCTCTGTTTCCAGACTCCTGTTTCTGCCCCTCTGTTTCCAGCCTCCTGTTTCTGCCCCTCTGTTTCCAGACTCCTGTTTCTCCCCCTCTGTTTGCAGACCCCTGTTTCTCCCCCTCTGTTTTCAGACTCTTGTTTCTGCCCCTCTGTTTCCAGACTCCTGTTTCTCCCCCTCTGTTTCCAGACTCCTGTTTCTCCCCCTCTGTTTCCAGACTCCTGTTTCTCCCCCTCTGTTTCCAGACTCCTGTTTCTCCCCCTCTGTTTCCAGACTCCTGTTTCTGCCCCTCTGTTTCCAGCCTCCTGCTTCTCGCCCTCTGTTTCCAGACTCCTGTTTCTGCCCCTCTGTTTCCAGCCTCCTGTTTCTGCCCCTCTGTTTCCAGACTCCTGTTTCTCCCCCTCTGTTTGCAGACCCCTGTTTCTCCCCCTCTGTTTTCAGACTCCTGTTTCTGCCCCTCTGTTTCCAGACTCCTGTTTCTCCCCCTCTGTTTCCAGACTCCTGTTTCTCCCCCTCTGTTTCCAGACTCCTGTTTCTCCCCCTCTGTTTCCACACTCCTGTTTCTGCCCCTCTGTTTCCAGACTCTTGTTTCTCCCCCTCAGTTTCCAGACTCCTGTTTCTCACCATCTGTTTCCAGACTCCTGTTTCTGCCCCTCTGTTTCGAGCCTCCTGATTCTGCCCCTCTGTTTCCAGCCTCCTCTTTCTCACCCACTGTTTCCTGACTCCTGTTTCTCCCCCTCTGTTTCCAGGCTCCTGTTTCTGCCCCTCTGTTTCCAGACTCCTGTTTCTCCCCCTCTGTTTCCAGACTCCTGTTTCTCCCCCTCTGTTTCCAGACTCCTGTTTCTCCCCCTCTGTTTCCAGACTCCTGTTTCTCCCCCTCTGTTTCCAGCCTCCTGTATCTGCCCCTCTGTTTCCAGCCTCCTGTTTCTGCCCCTCTGTTTCCAGCCTCCTGTTTCTCCCCCTCTGTTTCCAGACTCCTGTTTCTCCTCCTCAGTTTACAGACTCCTGTTTCTCCCCATCTGTTTTCAGACCCCTGTTTCTGCCCCTCTGTTTCCAGACTCCTGTTTCTCCCCCTCTGTTTCCAGACTCCTGTTTGTGCCCCTCTGTTTCCAGACTCCGGTTTCTGCCCATCTGTTTCCAGACTCCTGTTTCTCACCCTCTATTTCCAGACTCCTTTTTCTCCCCATCAATTTCCAGACTCCTGTTTCTCCCCCTCTGTTTCCAGACTCCTGTTTCTCCCCCTCTGTTTCCAGACTCCTGTTTCTCACCCTCTGTTTCCAGCCTCCTGTTTCTCGCCCTCTGTTTCCAGACTCCTGTTTCTGCCCCTCTGTTTCCAGACTCCTGTTTCTGCCCCTCTGTTTCCAGCCTCCTGTTTCTGCCCCTCTGTTTCCAGACTCCTGTTTCTCCCCCTATGTTTGCAGACCGCTGTTTCTCCCCCTCTGTTTTCAGACTCCTGTTTCTGCTCCTCTGTTTCCAGACTCCTGTTTCTCCCCCTCTGTTTCCAGACTCCTGTTTCGCCCCCTCTGATTCCAGACTCCTGTTTCTCCCCCTCTGTTTCCGGACTCCTGTTTCTCCCCCTCTGTTTCCAGACTCCTGATTCTGCCCCTCTGTTTCCAGACTCCTGTTTCTCACCGTCTGTTTCCAGTCTCCTGTTTGTGCCCCTCTGATTCCAGTCTCCTGTTTCTCTCCCTCTGTTTCCAGACTCCTGTTTCTCCCCCTCTGTTTCCAGACTCCTGTTTCTGCCCCTCTGTTTCCAGACTTCTGTTTCTCACCCTGTGTTTCCAGACTCCTGTTTCTCCCCCTCTGTTTCCAGCCTCCTGTTTCTCCCCTCTGTTTCCAGACTCCTATTTCTGCCCTCTGTTTCCAGACTCCTGTTTCTAACCATCTGTTTCCAGACTCCTGTTTCTCCCCCTCTGTTTCCAGACTCCTGTTTCTGCCCCTCTGTTTCCAGCCTCCTGTTTCTCCCCCTCTGTTTCCACACTCCTGTTTCTGCCCCTCTGTTTCCAGACTCTTGTTTCTCCCCCTCTGTTTCCAGCCTCCTGTTTCTCCCCCTCTGTTTCCAGACTCCTGTTTCTCCTCCTCTGTTTCCAGACTCCTGTTTCTGCCCCTCTGTTTCCAGACTCCTGTTTCTGCCCCTCTGTTTCCAGACTCCTGTTTCTCCTCCTCTGTTTCCAGACTCCTGTTTCTGCCCCTCTGTTTCCAGCCTCCTGTTTCTGCCCCTCTGTTTCCAGCCTCCTGTTTCTCCCCCTCTGTTTCCAGACTCCTGTTTCTCCTCCTCTGTTTCCAGACTCCTGTTTCTGCCCCTCTGTTTCCAGACTCCGGTTTCTGCCCCTCTGTTTCCAGACTCCTGTTTCTCCCCCTCTGTTTCCAGACTCCTGTTTCTCCCCCTCTGTTTCCAGACTCCTGTTTCTGCCCCTCTGTTTCCTGACTCCTGTTTCTGCCCCTCTGTTTCCAGCCTCCTGTTTCTCCCCCTCTGTTTCAGGACGCCTGTTTCTCCCTCTCTGTTTCCAGACTCCTGTTTCTCACCCTCTGTTTCCAGCCTCCTGTTTCTCACACTCTGTTTCCAGCCTCCTGTTTCTCCCCCTCTGTTTCCACACTCCTGTTTCTGCCCCACTGTTTCCAGACTCCTGTTTCTCACCCTCTGTTTCCAGACTCCTGTTTCTGCCCCTCTGTTTCCAGACTCCGCTTTCTGCCCCTCTGTTTCCAGACTCCTGTTTCTCACCCTCTGTTTCCGGTCTCCTGTTCCTCCCCATCAATTTCCAGACACCTGTTTCTCCCTCTCTGTTTCCAGACTCCTGTTTCTGCCCCTCTGTTTCCAGACTCCTGTTTGTGCCGCTCTGTTTCCAGACTCCTGTTTCTCACCCTCTGTTTCCAGCGTCCTGCTTCTCGCCCTCTGTTTCCAGACTCCTGTTTCTGCCCCTCTGTTTCCAGACTCCTGTTTCTGCCCCTCTGTTTCCAGACTCCTGTTTCTGCCCCTCTGTTTCCAGCCTCCTGTTTCTGCCCCTCTGTTTCCAGTATCCTGTTTCTCCCCCTCTGTTTCCAGACTCCTGTTTCTGCCCCTCTGTTTCCAGCCTCCTGTTTCTCACACTCTGTTTCCAGCCTCCTGTTTCTCCCCCTCTGTTTCCAGACTCCTGTTTCTGCCCCCCTGTTTCCAGACTCCTGTTTCTCACCCTCTGTTTCCAGACTCCTGTCTCTGCCCCTCTGTTTCCAGACTCCGGTTTCTGCCCCTCTGTTTCCAGACTCCTGTTTCTCACCCTCTGTTTCCGGTCTCCTGTTTCTCCCCATCAATTTCCAGACACCTGTTTCTCCCCCTCTGTTTCCAGACTCCTGTTTCTGCCCCTCTGTTTCCAGACTCCTGTTTGTGCCGCTCTGTTTCCAGACTCCTGTTTCTCACCCTCTGTTTCCAGCCTCCTGTTTCTCCCCCTCTGTTTCCAGACTCCTGTTTCTGCCCCACTGTTTCCAGACTCCTGTTTCTGCCCCTCTGTTTCCAGACTCCTGTTTCTGCCCCTCTGTTTCCAGCCTCCTGTTTCTGCCCCTCTGTTTCCAGACTCCTGTTTCTCCCCCTCTGTTTGCAGACCCCTGTTTCTCCCCCTCTGTTTTCAGACTACTGTTTCTGCCCCTCTGTTTCCAGACTCCTGTTTCTCCCCCTCTGTTTCCAGACTCCTGTTTCTCCCCCTCTGTTTCCAGACTCCTGTTTCTCCCCCTCTGTTTCCAGACTCCTGTTTCTCCCCCTCTGTTTCCAGACTCCTGTTTCTGCCCCTCTGTTTCCAGACTCCTGTTTCTCACCCTCTGTTTCCAGTATCCTCTTTCTGCCCCTCTGTTTCCAGCCTCCTGTTTGTGCCCCTCTGATTCCAGTCTCCTGTTTCTCTCCCTCTGTTTCCAGACTCCTGTTTCTCCCCCTCTGTTTCCAGACTCCTGTTTCTGTCCCTCTGTTTCCAGACTTCTGTTTCTCACCCTGTGTTTCCAGACTCCTGTTTCTGCCCCTCTGTTTCCAGCCTCCTGTTTCTCCCCCTCTGTTTCCAGACTCCTATTTCGGCCCCTCTGTTTCCAGACTCCTGTTTCTCACCATCTGTTTCCAGACTCCTGTTTCTCCCCCTCTGTTTCCACACTCCTGTTTCTGCCCCTCTGTTTCCAGACTCTTGTTTCTCCCCCTCTGTTTCCAGACTCCTGTTTCTGCCCCTCTGTTTCCAGACTCCTGTTTCTCCCCCTCTGTTTCCAGACTCCTGTTTCTCCCCCTCTGTTTCCAGACTCCTGTTTCTCCCCCTCTGTTTCCACACTCCTGTTTCTGCCCCTCTGTTTCCAGACTCTTGTTTCTCCCCCTCAGTTTCCAGACTCCTGTTTCTGCCCCTCTGTTTCCAAACTCCTGTTTCTCACCATCTGTTTCCAGACTCCTGTTTCTGCCCCTCTGTTTCGAGCCTCCTGATTCTGCCCCTCTGTTTCCAGCCTCCTCTTTCTCACCCACTGTTTCCTGACTCCTGTTTCTCCCCCTCTGTTTCCAGGCTCCTGTTTCTGCCCCTCTGTTTCCAGACTCCTGTTTCTCCCCCTCTGTTTCCAGACTCCTGTTTCTCCCCCTCTGTTTCCAGACTCCTGTTTCTCCCCCTCTGTTTCCAGACTCCTGTTTCTCCCCCTCTGTTTCCAGCCTCCTGTATCTGCCCCTCTGTTTCCAGCCTCCTGTTTCTGCCCCTCTGTTTCCAGCCTCCTGTTTCTCCCCCTCTGTTTCCAGACTCCTGTTTCTCCTCCTCAGTTTACAGACTCCTGTTTCTCCCCATCTGTTTTCAGACTCCTGTTTCTGCCCCTCTGTTTCCAGACTCCTGTTTCTCCCCCTCTGTTTCCAGACTCCTGTTTGTGCCCCTCTGTTTCCAGACTCCGGTTTCTGCCCATCTTTTTCCAGACTCCTGTTTCTCACCCTCTATTTCCAGACTCCTTTTTCTCCCCATCAATTTCCAGACTCCTGTTTCTCCCCCTCTGTTTCCAGACTCCTGTTTCTCCCCCTCTGTTTCCAGACTCCTGTTTCTCACCCTCTGTTTCCAGCCTCCTGTTTCTCGCCCTCTGTTTCCAGACTCCTGTTTCTGCCCCTCTGTTTCCAGACTCCTGTTTCTGCCCCTCTGTTTCCAGCCTCCTGTTTCTGCCCCTCTGTTTCCAGACTCCTGTTTCTCCCCCTATGTTTGCAGACCGCTGTTTCTCCCCCTCTGTTTTCAGACTCCTGTTTCTGCTCCTCTGTTTCCAGACTCCTGTTTCTCCCCCTCTGTTTCCAGACTCCTGTTTCGCCCCCTCTGATTCCAGACTCCTGTTTCTCCCCCTCTGTTTCCGGACTCCTGTTTCTCCCCCTCTGTTTCCAGACTCCTGATTCTGCCCCTCTGTTTCCAGACTCCTGTTTCTCACCGTCTGTTTCCAGTCTCCTGTTTGTGCCCCTCTGATTCCAGTCTCCTGTTTCTCTCCCTCTGTTTCCAGACTCCTGTTTCTCCCCCTCTGTTTCCAGACTCCTGTTTCTGCCCCTCTGTTTCCAGACTTCTGTTTCTCACCCTGTGTTTCCAGACTCCTGTTTCTCCCCCTCTGTTTCCAGCCTCCTGTTTCTCCCCTTTGTTTCCAGACTCCTATTTCTGCCCTCTGTTTCCAGACTCCTGTTTCTAACCATCTGTTTCCAGACTCCTGTTTCTCCCCCTCTGTTTCCAGACTCCTGTTTCTGCCCCTCTGTTTCCAGCCTCCTGTTTCTCCCCCTCTGTTTCCACACTCCTGTTTCTGCCCCTCTGTTTCCAGACTCTTGTTTCTCCCCCTCTGTTTCCAGCCTCCTGTTTCTCCCCCTCTGTTTCCAGACTCCTGTTTCTCCTCCTCTGTTTCCAGACTCCTGTTTCTGCCCCTCTGTTTCCAGACTCCTGTTTCTGCCCCTCTGTTTCCAGACTCCTGTTTCTCCTCCTCTGTTTCCAGACTCCTGTTTCTGCCCCTCTGTTTCCAGCCTCCTGTTTCTGCCCCTCTGTTTCCAGCCTCCTGTTTCTCCCCCTCTGTTTCCAGACTCCTGTTTCTCCTCCTCTGTTTCCAGACTCCTGTTTCTGCCCCTCTGTTTCCAGACTCCGGTTTCTGCCCCTCTGTTTCCAGACTCCTGTTTCTCACCCTCTGTTTCCAGTCTCCTGTTTCTCCCCATCAATTTCCAGACTCCTGTTTCTCCCCCTCTGTTTCCAGACTCCTGTTTCTCCCCCTCTGTTTCCAGACTCCTGTTTGTGCCGCTCTGTTTCCAGACTCCTGTTTCTCACCCTCTGTTTCCAGCCTCCTGTTTCTCGCCCTCTGTTTCCAGACTCATGTTTCTGCCCCTCTGTTTCCAGACTCCTGTTTCTGCCCCTCTGTTTGCAGACCCCTGTTTCTCCCCCTCTGTTTTCAGACTCCTGTTTCTGCCCCTCTGTTTCCAGACTCCTGTTTCTCCCCCTCTGTTTCCAGACTCCTGTTTCTCCCCCACTGTTTCCAGACTCCTGTTTCTCCCCCTCTGTTTCCAGACTCCTGTTTCTCCCCCTCTGTTTCCAGACTCCTGTTTCTGCCCCTCTGTTTCCAGACTCCTGTTTCTCACCCTCTGTTTCCAGTCTCCTCTTTCTGCCAGTCTGTTTCCAGCCTCCTGTTTCTGCCCCTCTGTTTCCAGACTCCTGTTTCTCCCCCTCTGTTTGCAGACCCCTGTTTCTCCCCCTCTGTTTGCAGACCCCTGTTTCTCCCCCTCTGTTTTCAGACTCCTGTTTCTGCCCCTCTGTTTCCAGACTCCTGTTTCTCCCCCTCTGTTTGCAGACCCCTGTTTCTCCCCCTCTGTTTGCAGACCCCTGTTTCTCCCCCTCTGTTTTCAGACTCCTGTTTCTCCCCCTCTGTTTCCAGACTCCTGTTTCTCCCCCTCTGTTTCCAGACTCCTGTTTCTCCCCCTCTGTTTCCAGTCTCCTCTTTCACCCCCTCTGTTTCCAGACTCCTGTTTGTGCCGCTCTGTTTCCAGCCTCCTGTTTCTGCCCCTCTGTTTCGAGACTCCTGTTTCTGCCCCTGTGTTTCCAGCCTCCTGTTTCTCCCCCTCTGTTTCCAGACTCCTGTTTCTCCCCCTCTGTTTCCAGACTCCTGTTTCTGCCCCTCTTTTTCCAGACTCCTGTTTCTCACACTCTGTTTCCAGACTCCTGTTTCTGCCCCTCTGTTTCCAGACTCCTGTTTCTCCCCCTCTGTTTCCAGACTCCTGTTTCTCCCCCTCTGTTTCCAGACTCCTGTTTCTGCCCCTCTTTTTCCAGACTCCTGTTTCTCACACTCTGTTTCCAGTCTCCTGTTTCTGCCCCTCTGTTTCCAGACGCCTGTTTCTCCCCCTCTGTTTCCAGACTCCTGTTTCTCACCCTCTGTATCCCGCCTCCTGTTTCTCACACTCTGTTTCCAGCCTCCTGTTTCTCCCCCTCTGTTTCCAGACTCCTGTTTCTGCCCCCCTGTTTCCAGACTCCTGTTTCTCACCCTCTGTTTCGAGACTCCTGTCTCTGCCCCTCTGTTTCCAGACTCCGGTTTCTGCCCCTCTGTTTCCAGACTCCTGTTTCTCACCCTCTGTTTCCGGTCTCCTGTTTCTCCCCATCAATTTCCAGACACCTGTTTCTCCCCCTCTGTTTCCAGACTCCTGTTTCTGCCCCTCTGTTTCCAGACTCCTGTTTGTGCCGCTCTGTTTCCAGACTCCTGTTTCTCACCCTCTGTTTCCAGCCTCCTGTTTCTCCCCCTCTGTTTCCAGACTCCTGTTTCTGCCCCACTGTTTCCAGACTCCTGTTTCTGCCCCTCTGTTTCCAGACTCCTGTTTCTGCCCCTCTGTTTCCAGCCTCCTGTTTCTGCCCCTCTGTTTCCAGACTCCTGTTTCTCCCCCTCTGTTTGCAGACCCCTGTTTCTCCCCCTCTGTTTTCAGACTACTGTTTCTGCCCCTCTGTTTCCAGACTCCTGTTTCTCCCCCTCTGTTTCCAGACTCCTGTTTCTCCCCCTCTGTTTCCAGACTCCTGTTTCTCCCCCTCTGTTTCCAGACTCCTGTTTCTCCCCCTCTGTTTCCAGACTCCTGTTTCTGCCCCTCTGTTTCCAGACTCCTGTTTCTCACCCTCTGTTTCCAGTCTCCTCTTTCTGCCCCTCTGTTTCCAGCCTCCTGTTTCTCCCCCTCTGATTCCAGTCTCCTGTTTCTCTCCCTCTGTTTCCAGACTCCTGTTTCTCCCCCTCTGTTTCCAGACTCCTGTTTCTGCCCCTCTGTTTCCAGACTTCTGTTTCTCACCCTGTGTTTCCAGACTCATGTTTCTGCCCCTCTGTTTCCAGCCTCCTGTTTCTCCCCCTCTGTATCCAGACTCCTATTTCGGCCCCTCTGTTTCCAGACTCCTGTTTCTCACCATCTGTTTCCAGACTCCTGTTTCTCCCCCTCTGTTTCCACACTCCTGTTTCTGCCCCTCTGTTTCCAGACTCTTGTTTCTCCCCCTCTGTTTCCAGACTCCTGTTTCTGCCCCTCTGTTTCCAGGCTCCTGTTTCTGCCCCTCTGTTTCCAGCCTCCTGTTTCTCCCCCTCTGTTTCCAGACTCCTGTTTCTCCCCCTCTGTTTCCAGACTCCTGTTTCTCCCCCTCTGTTTCCAGACTCCTGTTTCTCCCCCTCTGTTTCCAGACTCCTGTTTCTCCCCCTCTGTTTCCAGCCTCCTGCTTCTCGCCCTCTGTTTCCAGACTCCTGTTTCTGCCCTCTGTTTCCAGACTCCTGTTTCTGCCCCTCTGTTTCGAGACTCCTGTTTCTGCCCCTCTGTTTCCAGCCTCCTGTTTCTCCCCCTCTGTTTCCAGACTCCTGTTTCTCCCCCTCTGTTTCCAGACTCCTGTTTCTGCCCCTCTTTTTCCAGACTCCTGTTTCTCACACTCTGTTTCCAGACTCCTGTTTCTGCCCCTCTGTTTCCAGACTCCTGTTTCTCCCCCTCTGTTTCCAGACTCCTGTTTCTCCCCCTCTGTTTCCAGACTCCTGTTTCTGCCCCTCTTTTTCCAGACTCCTGTTTCTCACACTCTGTTTCCAGTCTCCTGTTTCTGCCCCTCTGTTTCCAGACGCCTGTTTCTCCCCCTCTGTTTCCAGACTCCTGTTTCTCACCCTCTGTTTCCAGCCTCCTGTTTCTCACACTCTGTTTCCAGCCTCCTGTTTCTCCCCCTCTGTTTCCAGACTCCTGTTTCTGCCCCCCTGTTTCCAGACTCCTGTTTCTCACCCTCTGTTTCCAGACTCCTGTTTCTGCCCCTCTGTTTCCAGACTCCTGTTTCTGCCCCTCTGTTTCCAGACTCCGGTTTCTGCCCCTCTGTTTCCAGACTCCTGTTTCTCACCCTCTGTTTCCGGTCTCCTGTTTCTCCCCATCAATTTCCAGACACCTGTTTCTCCCCCTCTGTTTCCAGACTCCTGTTTCTGCCCCTCTGTTTCCAGACTCCTGTTTGTGCCGCTCTGTTTCCAGACTCCTGTTTCTCACCCTCTGTTTCCAGCCTCCTGTTTCTCCCCCTCTGTTTCCAGACTCCTGTTTCTGCCCCACTGTTTCCAGACTCCTGTTTCTGCCCCTCTGTTTCCAGCCTCCTGTTTCTGCCCCTCTGTTTCCAGACTCCTGTTTCTGCCCCTCTGTTTCCAGCCTCCTGTTTCTGCCCCTCTGTTTCCAGACTCCTGTTTCTCCCCCTCTGTTTGCAGACCCCTGTTTCTCCCCCTCTGTTTTCAGACTCCTGTTTCTGCCCCTCTGTTTCCAGACTCCTGTTTCTCCCCCTCTGTTTCCAGACTCCTGTTTCTCCCCCTCTGTTTCCAGACACCTGTTTCTCCCCCTCTGTTTCCAGACTCTTGTTTCTCCCCCTCTGTTTCCAGACTCCTGTTTCTGCCCCTCTGTTTCCAGACTCCTGTTTCTCACCCTCTGTTTCCAGTCTCCTCTTTCTGCCCCTCTGTTTCCAGCCTCCTGTTTCACTCCCTCTGTTTCCAGACTCCTGTTTCTCCCCCTCTGTTTCCAGACTCCTGTTTCTGCCCCTCTGTTTCCAGACTTCTGTTTCTCACCCTGTGTTTCCAGACTCCTGTTTCTCCCCCTCTGTTTCCAGCCTCCTGTTTCTCCCCCTCTGTTTCCAGACTCCTATTTCTGCCCCTCTGTTTCCAGACTCCTGTTTCTCCCCCTCTGTTTCCACACTCCTGTTTCTGCCCCTCTGTGTCGAGCCTCCTGATTCTGCCCCTCTGTTTCCAGCCTCCACTTTCTCACCCTCTGTTTCCTGACACCTGTTTCTCCCCCTCTGTTTCCAGGCTCCTGTTTCTGCCCCTCTGTTTCCAGCCTCCTGTTTCTGCCCCTCTGTTTCCAGCCTCCTGTTTCTCCCCCTCTGTTTCCAGACTCCTGTTTCTCCCCCTCTGTTTCCAGACTCCTGTTTCTCCCCCTCTGTTTCCAGACTCCTGTTTCTCCCCCTCTGTTTCCAGACTCCTGTTTCACCCCCTCTGTTTCCAGACTCTTGTTTGTGCCGCTCTGTTTCCAGACTCCTGTTTCTCACCCTCTGTTTCCAGCCTCCTGCTTCTCGCCCTCTGTTTCCAGACTCCTGTTTCTGCCCCTCTGTTTCCAGACTCCTGTTTCTGCCCCTCTGTTTCCAGACTCCTGTTTCTGCCCCTCTGTTTCCAGCCTCCTGTTTCTGCCCCTCTGTTTCCAGACTCCTGTTTCTCCCCTCTGTTTGCAGACCCCTGTTTCTCCCCCTCTGTTTTCAGACTCCTGTTTCTGCCCCTCTGTTTCCAGCCCCCTGTTTCTGCCCCTCTGTTTCCAGACTCCTGTTTCTCCCCCTCTGTTTCCAGACTCCTGTTTCTCCCCCTCTGTTTCCAGACTCCTGTTTCTCCCCCTCTGTTTCCAGACTCCTGTTTCTCCCCCTCTGTTTCCAGACTCCTGTTTCACCCCCTCTGTTTCCAGACTCTTGTTTGTGCCGCTCTGTTTCCAGACTCCTGTTTCTCACCCTCTGTTTCCAGCCTCCTGCTTCTCGCCCTCTGTTTCCAGACTCCTGTTTCTGCCCCTCTGTTTCCAGACTCCTGTTTCTGCCCCTCTGTTTCCAGACTCCTGTTTCTGCCCCTCTGTTTCCAGCCTCCTGTTTCTGCCCCTCTGTTTCCAGACTCCTGTTTCTCCCCCTCTGTTTGCAGACCCCTGTTTCTCCCCCTCTGTTTTCAGACTCCTGTTTCTGCCCCTCTGTTTCCAGACTCCTGTTTCTCCCCCTCTGTTTCCAGACTCCTGTTTCTCCCCCTCTGTTTCCAGACTCCTGTTTCTCCCCCTCTGTTTCCAGACTCCTGTTTCTCCCCCTCTGTTTCCAGACTCCTGTTTCTGCCCCTCTGTTTCCAGCCTCCTGCTTCTCGCCCTCTGTTTCCAGACTCCTGTTTCTGCCCCTCTGTTTCCAGCCTCCTGTTTCTGCCCCTCTGTTTCCAGACTCCTGTTTCTCCCCCTCTGTTTGCAGACCCCTGTTTCTCCCCCTCTGTTTTCAGACTCCTGTTTCTGCCCCTCTGTTTCCAGACTCCTGTTTCTCCCCCTCTGTTTCCAGACTCCTGTTTCTCCCCCTCTGTTTCCAGACTCCTGTTTCTCCCCCTCTGTTTCCAGACTCCTGTTTCTCCCCCTCTGTTTCCAGACTCCTGTTTCTGCCCCTCTGTTTCCAGGCACCTGGTTCTCACCCTCTGTTTCCAGTCTCCTCTTTCTGCCCCTCTGTTTCCAGCCTCCTGTTTCTCCCCCTCTGTTTCCACACTCCTGTTTCTGCCCCTCTGTTTCCAGACTCTTTGTTTCTCCCCCTCAGTTTCCAGACTCCTGTTTCTGCCCCTCTGTTTCCAAACTCCTGTTTCTCACCATCTGTTTCCAGACTCCTGTTTCTCCCCCTCTGTTTCCAGACTCCTGTTTCTGCTCCTCTGTTTCCAGAATCCAGTTTCTCACCCTCTGTTTCCAGACTCCTGTTTCTGCCCCTCTGTTTCGAGCCTCCTGATTCTGCCCCTCTGTTTCCAGCCTCCTCTTTCTCACCCACTGTTTCCTGACTCCTGTTTCTCCCCATCTGATTCCAGGCTCCTGTTTCTGCCCCTCTGTTTCCAGACTCCTGTTTCTCCCCCTCTGTTTCCAGACTCCTGTTTCTCCCCCTCTGTTTCCAGACTCCTGTTTCTCCCCCTCTGTTTCCAGACTCCTGTTTCTCCCCCTCTGTTTCCAGCCTCCTGTATCTGCCCCTCTGTTTCCAGCCTCCTGTTTCTGCCCCTCTGTTTCCAGCCTCCTGTTTCTCCCCCTCTGTTTCCAGACTCCTGTTTCTCCTCCTCAGTTTACAGACTCCTGTTTCTCCCCATCTGTTTTCAGACTCCTGTTTCTGCCCCTCTGTTTCCAGACTCCTGTTTCTCCCCCTCTGTTTCCAGACTCCTGTTTGTGCCCCTCTGTTTCCAGACTCCGGTTTCTGCCCATCTGTTTCCAGACTCCTGTTTCTCACCCTCTATTTCCAGACTCCTTTTTCTCCCCATCAATTTCCAGACTCCTGTTTCTCCCCCTCTGTTTCCAGACTCCTGTTTCTGCCGCTCTGTTTCCAGACTCCTGTTTCTCACCCTCTGTTTCCAGCCTCCTGTTTCTCGCCCTCTGTTTCCAGACTCCTGTTTCTGCCCCTCTGTTTCCAGACTCCTGTTTCTGCCCCTCTGTTTCCAGCCTCCTGTTTCTGCCCCTCTGTTTCCAGACTCCTGTTTCTCCCCCTATGTTTGCAGACCGCTGTTTCTCCCCCTCTGTTTTCAGACTCCTGTTTCTGCTCCTCTGTTTCCAGACTCCTGTTTCTCCCCCTCTGTTTCCAGACTCCTGTTTCGCCCCCTCTGATTCCAGACTCCTGTTTCTCCCCCTCTGTTTCCGGACTCCTGTTTCTCCCCCTCTGTTTCCAGACTCCTGATTCTGCCCCTCTGTTTCCAGACTCCTGTTTCTCACCGTCTGTTTCCAGTCTCCTCTTTCTGCCCCTCTGTTTCCAGTCTCCTGTTTCTCTCCCTCTGTTTCCAGACTCCTGTTTCTCCCCCTCTGTTTCCAGCCTCCTGTTTGTGCCCCTCTGATTCCAGTCTCCTGTTTCTCTCCCTCTGTTTCCAGACTCCTGTTTCTCCCCCTCTGTTTCCAGTCTCCTGTTTCTGCCCCTCTGTTTCCAGACTTCTGTTTCTCACCCTGTGTTTCCAGACTCCTGTTTCTCCCCCTCTGTTTCCAGCCTCCTGTTTCTCCCCTCTGTTTCCAGACTCCTATTTCTGCCCTCTGTTTCCAGACACCTGTTTCTAACCATCTGTTTCCAGACTCCTGTTTCTCCCCCTCTGTTTCCAGACTCCTGTTTCTGCCCCTCTGTTTCCAGCCTCCTGTTTCTCCCCCTCTGTTTCCACACTCCTGTTTCTGCCCCTCTGTTTCCAGACTCTTGTTTCTCCCCCTCTGTTTCCAGCCTCCTGTTTCTCCCCCCTCTGTTTCCAGACTCCTGTTTCTCCTCCTCTGTTTCCAGACTCCTGTTTCTGCCCCTCTGTTTCCAGACTCCTGTTTCTGCCCCTCTGTTTCCAGACTCCTGTTTCTCCTCCTCTGTTTCCAGACTCCTGTTTCTGCCCCTCTGTTTCCAGCCTCCTGTTTCTGCCCCTCTGTTTCCAGCCTCCTGTTTCTCCCCCTCTGTTTCCAGACTCCTGTTTCTCCTCCTCTGTTTCCAGACTCCTGTTTCTGCCCCTCTGTTTCCAGACTCCGGTTTCTGCCCCTCTGTTTCCAGACTCCTGTTTCTCACCCTCTGTTTCCAGTCTCCTGTATCTCCCCATCAATTTCCAGACTCCTGTTTCTCCCCCTCTGTTTCCAGACTCCTGTTTCTCCCCCTCTGTTTCCAGACTCCTGTTTGTGCCGCTCTGTTTCCAGACTCCTGTTTCTCACCCTCTGTTTCCAGCCTCCTGTTTCTCGCCCTCTGTTTCCATACTCCTGTTTCTCCCCCTCTGTTTCCAGACTCCTGTTTCTGCCCCTCTGTTTCCAGACTCCTGTTTCTGTCCCTCTGTTTCCAGCCTCCTGTTTCTGCCCCTCTGTTTCCAGACTCCTGTTTCTCCCCCTCTGTTTGCAGACCCCTGTTTCTCCCCCTCTGTTTTCAGACTCCTGTTTCTGCCCCTCTGTTTCCAGACTCCTGTTTCTCCCCCTCTGTTTCCAGACTCCTGTTTCTCCCCAACTGTTTCCAGACTCCTGTTTCTCCCCCTCTGTTTCCAGACTCCTGTTTCTCCCCCTCTGTTTCCAGACTCCTGTTTCTGCCCCTCTGTTTCCAGACTCCTGTTTCTCACCCACTGTTTCCAGTCTCCTCTTTCTGCCAGTCTGTTTCCAGCCTCCTGTTTCTGCCCCTCTGTTTCCAGTCTCCTGTTTCTCTCCCTCTGTTTCCAGACTCCTGTTTCTCCCCCTCTGTTTCCACACACCTGTTTCTGCCCCTCTGTTTCCAGACTCCTGTTTCTCCCCCTCTGTTTTCAGACTCCTGTTTCTCCCCCTCTGTTTCCAGTCTCCTGTTTCTCCACCTCTGTTTCCAGACTCCTGTTTCTCACCCTCTGTTTCCAGACTCCTGTTTCTCACCCTCTGTTTCCAGTCTCCTCTTTCTGCCAGTCTGTTTCCAGCCTCCTGTTTCTGCCCCTCTGTTTCCAGCCTCCTGTTTCTCCCCCTCTGTTTCCAAACTCCTGCTTCTGCCACTCTGTTTCCAGACTCCTGTTTCTGCCCCTCTGTTTCCAGCCTCCTGTTTCTCCCCCTCTGTTTCCAGACTCCTGATTCTCCTCCTCTGTTTAGAGGCTCCTGTTTCTCCCCCTCTGTTTTCAGACTCCTGATTCTGACCCTCTGTTTCCAGACTCCTGTTTCTCCCCCTCTGTTTCCAGACTCCTGCTTCTCCCCCTCTGTTTCCAGCCTCCTGTTTCTGCCCCTCTGTTTCGAGACTCCTGTTTCTGCCCCTCTGTTTCCAGCCTCCTGTTTCTCCCCCTCTGTTTCCAGACTCCTGTTTCTCCCCCTCTGTTTCCAGACTCCTGTTTCTGCCCCTCTGTTTCCAGACTCCTGTTTCTCACCCTCGGTTTCCAGACTCCTGTTTCTGCCCCTCTGTTTCCAGACTCCTGTTTCTGCCCCTCTGTTTCCAGACGCCTGTTTCTCCCCCTCTGTTTCCAGACTCCTGTTTCTCCCCCTCTGTTTCCAGACTGCTGTTTCTCACCCTCTATTTCCAGACTCCTTTTTCTCCCCATCAATTTCCAGACTCCTGTTTCTCCCCCTCTGTTTCCAGACTCCTGTTTCTGCCGCTCTGTTTCCAGACTCCTGTTTCTCACCCTCTGTTTCCAGCCTCCTGTTTCTCGCCCTCTGTTTCCAGACTCCTGTTTCTGCCCCTCTGTTTCCAGACTCCTGTTTCTGCCCCTCTGTTTCCAGCCTCCTGTTTCTGCCCCTCTGTTTCCAGACTCCTGTTTCTCCCCCTATGTTTGCAGACCGCTGTTTCTCCCCCTCTGTTTTCAGACTCCTGTTTCTGCTCCTCTGTTTCCAGACTCCTGTTTCTCCCCCTCTGTTTCCAGACTCCTGTTTCGCCCCCTCTGATTCCAGACTCCTGTTTCTCCCCCTCTGTTTCCGGACTCCTGTTTCTCCCCCTCTGTTTCCAGACTCCTGATTCTGCCCCTCTGTTTCCAGACTCCTGTTTCTCCCCCTCTGTTTCCAGACTCCTGTTTCTCCCCCTCTGTTTCCAGTCTCCTGTTTCTCTCCCTCTGTTTCCAGACTCCTGTTTCTCCCCCTGTGTTTCCAGACTCCTGTTTCTGCCCCGCTGTTTCCAGCCTCCTGCTTCTCGCCCTCTGTTTCCAGACTCCTGTTTCTGCCCCTCTGTTTCCAGCCTCCTGTTTCTGCCCCTCTGTTTCCAGACTCCTGTTTCTCCCCCTCTGTTTGCAGACCCCTGTTTCTCCCACTCTGTTTTCAGACTCCTGTTTCTGCCCCTCTGTTTCCAGACTCCTGTTTCTCCCCCTCAGTTTCCAGACTCCTGTTTCTGCCCCTCTGTTTCCAAACTCCTGTTTCTCACCATCTGTTTCCAGACTCCTGTTTCTCCCCCTCTGTTTCCAGACTCCTGTTTCTGCTCCTCTGTTTCCAGAATCCTGTTTCTCACCCTCTGTTTCCAGACTCCTGTTTCTGCCCCTCTGTTTCGAGCCTCCTGATTCTGCCCCTCTGTTTCCAGCCTCCTCTTTCTCACCCACTGTTTCCTGACTCCTGTTTCTCCCCCTCTGTTTCCAGGCTCCTGTTTCTGCCCCTCTGTTTCCAGACTCCTGTTTCTCCCCCTCTGTTTCCAGACTCCTGTTTCTCCCCCTCTGTTTCCAGACTCCTGTTTCTCCCCCTCTGTTTCCAGACTCCTGTTTCTCCCCCTCTGTTTCCAGCCTCCTGTATCTGCCCCTCTGTTTCCAGCCTCCTGTTTCTGCCCCTCTGTTTCCAGCCTCCTGTTTCTCCCCCTCTGTTTCCAGACTCCTGTTTCTCCTCCTCAGTTTACAGACTCCTGTTTCTCCCCATCTGTTTTCAGACTCCTGTTTCTGCCCCTCTGTTTCCAGACTCCTGTTTCTCCCCCTCTGTTTCCAGACTCCTGTTTGTGCCCCTCTGTTTCCAGACTCCGGTTTCTGCCCATCTGTTTCCAGACTCCTGTTTCTCACCCTCTATTTCCAGACTCCTTTTTCTCCCCATCAATTTCCAGGCTCCTGTTTCTCCCCCTCTGTTTCCAGACTCCTGTTTCTGCCGCTCTGTTTCCAGACTCCTGTTTCTCACCCTCTGTTTCCAGCCTCCTGTTTCTCGCCCTCTGTTTCCAGACTCCTGTTTCTGCCCCTCTGTTTCCAGACTCCTGTTTCTGCCCCTCTGTTTCCAGCCTCCTGTTTCTGCCCCTCTGTTTCCAGACTCCTGTTTCTCCCCCTATGTTTGCAGACCGCTGTTTCTCCCCCTCTGTTTTCAGACTCCTGTTTCTGCTCCTCTGTTTCCAGACTCCTGTTTCTCCCCTTTCTGTTTCCAGACTCCTGTTTCGCCCCCTCTGATTCCAGACTCCTGTTTCTCCCCCTCTGTTTCCGGACTCCTGTTTCTCCCCCTCTGTTTCCAGACTCCAGTTTCTGCCCCTCTGTTTCCAGACTTCTGTTTCTCACCCTGTGTTTCCAGACTCCTGTTTCTCCCCCTCTGTTTCCAGCCTCCTGTTTCTCCCCTCTGTTTCCAGAGTCCTATTTCTGCCCTCTGTTTCCAGACTCCTGTTTCTAACCATCTGTTTCCAGACTCCTGTTTCTCCCCCTCTGTTTCCAGACTCCTGTTTCTCCCCCTCTGTTTCCAGACTCCTGTTTCTCCCCCTCTGTTTCCAGCCTCCTGTATCTGCCCCTCTGTTTCCAGCCTCCTGTTTCTGCCCCTCTGTTTCCAGCCTCCTGTTTCTCCCCCTCTGTTTCCAGACTCCTGTTTCTCCTCCTCAATTTACAGACTCCTGTTTCTCCCCATCTGTTTTCAGACTCCTGTTTCTGCCCCTCTGTTTCCAGACTCCTGTTTCTCCCCCTCTGTTTCCAGACTCCTGTTTCTGCCCCTCTGTTTCCAGACTCCTGTTTCTCCCCCTATGTTTGCAGACCGCTGTTTCTCCCCCTCTATTTTCAGACTCCTGTTTCTGCTCCTCTGTTTCCAGACTCCTGTTTCTCCCCCTCTGTTTCCAGACTCCTGTTTCGCCCCCTCTGATTCCAGACTCCTGTTTCTCCACCTCTGTTTCCGGACTCCTGTTTCTCCCCCTCTGTTTCCAGACTCCTGTTTCTCACCGTCTGTTTCCAGTCTCCTCTTTCTGCCCCTCTGTTTCCAGTCTCCTGTTTCTCTCCCTCTGTTTCCAGACTCCTGTTTCTCCCCCTCTGTTTCCAGCCTCCTGTTTGTGCCCCTCTGATTCCAGTCTCCTGTTTCTCTCCCTCTGTTTCCAGACTCCTGTTTCTCCCCCTCTGTTTCCAGACTCCTGTTTCTGCCCCTCTGTTTCCAGACTTCTGTTTCTCACCCTGTGTTTCCAGACTCCTGTTTCTCCCCCTCTGTTTCCAGCCTCCTGTTTCTCCCCTCTGTTTCCAGACTCCTATTTCTGCCCTCTGTTTCCAGACTCCTGTTTCTAACCATCTGTTACCAGACTCCTGTTTCTCCCCGCCTGTTTCCAGACTCCTGTTTCTGCCCCTCTGTTTCCAGCCTCCTGTTTCTCCCCCTCTGTTTCCACACTCCTGTTTCTGCCCCTCTGTTTCCAGACTCTTGTTTCTCCCCCTCTGTTTCCAGCCTCCTGTTTCTCCCCCTCTGTTTCCAGACTCCTGTATCTCCTCCTCTGTTTCCAGACTCCTGTTTCTGCCCCTCTGTTTCCAGACTCCTGTTTCTGCCCCTCTGTTTCCAGACTCCTGTTTCTCCTCCTCTGTTTCCAGACTCCTGTTTCTGCCCCTCTGTTTCCAGCCTCCTGTTTCTGCCCCTCTGTTTCCAGCCTCCTGTTTCTCCCCCTCTGTTTCCAGACTCCTGTTTCTGCCCCTCTGTTTCCAGACTCCGGTTTCTGCCCCTCTGTTTCCAGACTCCTGTTTCTCACCCTCTGTTTCCAGTCTCCTGTTTCTCCCCATCAATTTCCAGACTCCTGTTTCTCCCCCTCTGTTTCCAGACTCCTGTTTCTCCCCATCTGTTTCCAGACTCCTGTTTGTGCCGCTCTGTTTCCAGACTCCTGTTTCTCACCCTCTGTTTCCAGCCTCCTGTTTCTCGCCCTCTGTTTCCAGACTCATGTTTCTGCCCCTCTGTTTCCAGACTCCTGTTTCTGCCCCTCTGTTTCCAGCCTCCTGTTTCTGCCCCTCTGTTTCCAGACTCCTGTTTCTCCCCCTCTGTTTGCAGACCCCTGTTTCTCCCCCTCTGTTTTCAGACTCCTGTTTCTGCCCCTCTGTTTCCAGACTCCTGTTTCTCCCCCTCTGTTTCCAGACTCCTGTTTCTCCCCCACTGTTTCCAGACTCCTGTTTCTCCCCCTCTGTTTCCAGACTCCTGTTTCTCCCCCTCTGTTTCCAGACTCCTGTTTCTGCCCCTCTGTTTCCAGACTCCTGTTTCTCACCCTCTGTTTCCAGTCTCCTCTTTCTGCCAGTCTGTTTCCAGCCTCCTGTTTCTGCCCCTCTGTTTCCAGTCTCCTGTTTCTCTCCCTCTGTTTCCAGACTCCTGTTTCTCCCCCTCTGTTTCCACACACCTGTTTCTGCCCCTCTGTTTCCAGACTCCTGTTTCTCCCCCTCTGTTTCCAGACTCCTGTTTCTCCCCCTCTGTTTCCAGTCTCCTGTTTCTCACCCTCTGTTTCCAGTCTCCTGTTTCTGCCCCTCTGTTTCCAGACTCCTGTTTCTCACCCTCTGTTTCCAGTCTCCTCTTTCTGCCAGTCTGTTTCCAGCCTCCTGTTTCTGCCCCTCTGTTTCCAGTCTCCTGTTTCTCTCCCTCTGTTTCCAGACTCCTGTTTCTCCCCCTCTGTTTCCACACACCTGTTTCTGCCCCTCTGTTTCCAGACTCCTGTTTCTCCCCCTCTGTTTCCAGACTCCTGTTTCTCCCCCTCTGTTTCCAGACTCATGTTTCTGCCCCTCTGTTTCCAGACTCCTGTTTCTGCCCCTCTGTTTCCAGCCTCCTGTTTCTGCCCCTCTGTTTCCAGACTCCTGTTTCTCCCCCTCTGTTTGCAGACCCCTGTTTCTCCCCCTCTGTTTTCAGACTCCTGTTTCTGCCCCTCTGTTTCCAGACTCCTGTTTCTCCCCCTCTGTTTCCAGACTCCTGTTTCTCCCCCACTGTTTCCAGACTCCTGTTTCTCCCCCTCTGTTTCCAGACTCCTGTTTCTCCCCCTCTGTTTCCAGACTCCTGTTTCTGCCCCTCTGTTTCCAGACTCCTGTTTCTCACCCTCTGTTTCCAGTCTCCTCTTTCTGCCAGTCTGTTTCCAGCCTCCTGTTTCTCCCCCTCTGTTTCCAGACTCCTGTATCTCCTCCTCTGTTTCCAGACTCCTGTTTCTGCCCCTCTGTTTCCAGACTCCTGTTTCTGCCCCTCTGTTTCCAGACTCCTGTTTCTCCTCCTCTGTTTCCAGACTCCTGTTTCTGCCCCTCTGTTTCCAGCCTCCTGTTTCTGCCCCTCTGTTTCCAGCCTCCTGTTTCTCCCCCTCTGTTTCCAGACTCCTGTTTCTGCCCCTCTGTTTCCAGACTCCGGTTTCTGCCCCTCTGTTTCCAGACTCCTGTTTCTCACCCTCTGTTTCCAGTCTCCTGTTTCTCCCCATCAATTTCCAGACTCCTGTTTCTCCCCCTCTGTTTCCAGACTCCTGTTTCTCCCCATCTGTTTCCAGACTCCTGTTTGTGCCGCTCTGTTTCCAGACTCCTGTTTCTCACCCTCTGTTTCCAGCCTCCTGTTTCTCGCCCTCTGTTTCCAGACTCATGTTTCTGCCCCTCTGTTTCCAGACTCCTGTTTCTGCCCCTCTGTTTCCAGCCTCCTGTTTCTGCCCCTCTGTTTCCAGACTCCTGTTTCTCCCCCTCTGTTTGCAGACCCCTGTTTCTCCCCCTCTGTTTTCAGACTCCTGTTTCTGCCCCTCTGTTTCCAGACTCCTGTTTCTCCCCCTCTGTTTCCAGACTCCTGTTTCTCCCCCACTGTTTCCAGACTCCTGTTTCTCCCCCTCTGTTTCCAGACTCCTGTTTCTCCCCCTCTGTTTCCAGACTCCTGTTTCTGCCCCTCTGTTTCCAGACTCCTGTTTCTCACCCTCTGTTTCCAGTCTCCTCTTTCTGCCAGTCTGTTTCCAGCCTCCTGTTTCTGCCCCTCTGTTTCCAGTCTCCTGTTTCTCTCCCTCTGTTTCCAGACTCCTGTTTCTCCCCCTCTGTTTCCACACACCTGTTTCTGCCCCTCTGTTTCCAGACTCCTGTTTCTCCCCCTCTGTTTCCAGACTCCTGTTTCTCCCCCTCTGTTTCCAGTCTCCTGTTTCTCCACCTCTGTTTCCAGACTCCTGTTTCTCACCCTCTGTTTCCAGGCTCCTGTTTCTCCCCCTCTGTTTCGAGCCTCCTGTTTCTGCCCCTCTGTTTCCAGCCTCCTGTTTCTCCCCCTCTGTTTCCAAACTCCTGCTTCTGCCACTCTGTTTCCAGACTCCTGTTTCTGCCCCTCTGTTTCCAGCCTCCTGTTTCTCCCCCTCTGTTTCCAGACTCCTGATTCTCCTCCTCTGTTTACAGGCTCCTGTTTCTCCCCCTCTGTTTTCAGACTCCTGATTCTGCCCCTCTGTTTCCAGACTCCTGTTTCTCCCCCTCTGTTTCCAGACTCCTGCTTCTCCCCCTCTGTTTCCAGCCTCCTGTTTCTGCCCCTCTGTTTCGAGACTCCTGTTTCTGCCCATCTGTTTCCAGCCTCCTGTTTCTCCCCCTCTGTTTCCAGACTCCTGTTTCTCCCCCTCTGTTTCCAGACTCCTGTTTCTGCCCCTCTGTTTCCAGACTCCTGTTTCTCACCCTCGGTTTCCAGACTCCTGTTTCTGCCCCTCTGTTTCCAGACTCCTGTTTCTGCCCCTCTGTTTCCAGACGCCTGTTTCTCCCCCTCTGTTTCCAGACTCCTGTTTCTCCCCCTCTGTTTCCAGACTGCTGTTTCTCACCCTCTATTTCCAGACTCCTTTTTCTCCCCATCAATTTCCAGACTCCTGTTTCTCCCCCTCTGTTTCCAGACTCCTGTTTCTGCCGCTCGGTTTCCAGACTCCTGTTTCTCACCCTCTGTTTCCAGCCTCCTGTTTCTCGCCCTCTGTTTCCAGACTCCTGTTTCTGCCCCTCTGTTTCCAGACTCCTGTTTCTGCCCCTCTGTTTCCAGCCTCCTGTTTCTGCCCCTCTGTTTCCAGACTCCTGTTTCTCCCCCTATGTTTGCAGACCGCTGTTTCTCCCCCTCTGTTTTCAGACTCCTGTTTCTGCTCCTCTGTTTCCAGACTCCTGTTTCTCCCCCTCTGTTTCCAGACTCCTGTTTCGCCCCCTCTGATTCCAGACTCCTGTTTCTCCCCCTCTGTTTCCGGACTCCTGTTTCTCCCCCTCTGTTTCCAGACTCCTGATTCTGCCCCTCTGTTTCCAGACTCCTGTTTCTCCCCCTCTGTTTCCAGACTCCTGTTTCTCCCCCTCTGTTTCCAGTCTCCTGTTTCTCTCCCTCTGTTTCCAGACTCCTGTTTCTCCCCCTGTGTTTCCAGACTCCTGTTTCTGCCCCGCTGTTTCCAGCCTCCTGCTTCTCGCCCTCTGTTTCCAGACTCCTGTTTCTGCCCCTCTGTTTCCAGCCTCCTGTTTCTGCCCCTCTGTTTCCAGACTCCAGTTTCTCCCCCTCTGTTTGCAGACCCCTGTTTCTCCCACTCTGTTTTCAGACTCCTGTTTCTGCCCCTCTGTTTCCAGACTCCTGTTTCTCCCCCTCTGTTTCCAGACTCCTGTTTCTCCCCCTCTGTTTCCAGACTCCTGTTTCTCCCCCTCTGTTTCCAGACTCCTGTTTCTCCCCCTCTGTTTCCAGACTCCTGTTTCTGCCCCTCTGTTTCCAGACACCTGGTTCTCACCCCCTGTTTCCAGTCTCCTCTTTCTGCCCCTCTGTTTCCAGCCTCCTGTTTCTCCCCCTCTGTTTCCACACTCCTGTTTCTGCCCCTCTGTTTCCAGACTCTTGTTTCTCCCCCTCAGTTTCCAGACTCCTGTTTCTGCCCCTCTGTTTCCAAACTCCTGTTTCTCACCATCTGTTTCCAGACTCCTGTTTCTCCCCCTCTGTTTCCAGACTCCTGTTTCTGCTCCTCTGTTTCCAGAATCCTGTTTCTCACCCTCTGTTTCCAGACTCCTGTTTCTGCCCCTCTGTTTCGAGCCTCCTGATTCTGCCCCTCTGTTTCCAGCCTCCTCTTTCTCACCCACTGTTTCCTGACTCCTGTTTCTCCCCCTCTGTTTCCAGGCTCCTGTTTCTGCCCCTCTGTTTCCAGACTCCTGTTTCTCCCCCTCTGTTTCCAGACTCCTGTTTCTCCCCCTCTGTTTCCAGACTCCTGTTTCTCCCCCTCTGTTTCCAGACTCCTGTTTCTCCCCCTCTGTTTCCAGCCTCCTGTATCTGCCCCTCTGTTTCCAGCCTCCTGTTTCTGCCCCTCTGTTTCCAGCCTCCTGTTTCTCCCCCTCTGTTTCCAGACTCCTGTTTCTCCTCCTCAGTTTACAGACTGCTGTTTCTCCCCATCTGTTTTCAGACTCCTGTTTCTGCCCCTCTGTTTCCAGACTCCTGTTTCTCCCCCTCTGTTTCCAGACTCCTGTTTGTGCCCCTCTGTTTCCAGACTCCGGTTTCTGCCCATCTGTTTCCAGACTCCTGTTTCTCACCCTCTATTTCCAGACTCCTTTTTCTCCCCATCAATTTCCAGGCTCCTGTTTCTCCCCCTCTGTTTCCAGACTCCTGTTTCTGCCGCTCTGTTTCCAGACTCCTGTTTCTCACCCTCTGTTTCCAGCCTCCTGTTTCTCGCCCTCTGTTTCCAGACTCCTGTTTCTGCCCCTCTGTTTCCAGACTCCTGTTTCTGCCCCTCTGTTTCCAGCCTCCTGTTTCTGCCCGTCTGTTTCCAGACTCCTGTTTCTCCCCCTATGTTTGCAGACCGCTGTTTCTCCCCCTCTGTTTTCAGACTCCTGTTTCTGCTCCTCTGTTTCCAGACTCCTGTTTCTCCCCCTCTGTTTCCAGACTCCTGTTTCGCCCCCTCTGATTCCAGACTCCTGTTTCTCCCCCTCTGTTTCCGGACTCCTGTTTCTCCCCCTCTGTTTCCAGACTCCTGATTCTGCCCCTCTGTTTCCAGACTCCTGTTTCTCACCGTCTGTTTCCAGTCTCCTCTTTCTGCCCCTCTGTTTCCAGTCTCCTGTTTCTCTCCCTCTGTTTCCAGACTCCTGTTTCTCCCCCTCTGTTTCCAGACTCCTGTTTCTGCCCCTCTGTTTCCAGACTTCTGTTTCTCACCCTGTGTTTCCAGACTCCTGTTTCTCCCCCTCTGTTTCCAGCCTCCTGTTTCTCCCCTCTGTTTCCAGACTCCTATTTCTGCCCTCTGTTTCCAGACTCCTGTTTCTAACCATCTGTTTCCAGACTCCTGTTTCTCCCCCTCTGTTTCCAGACTCCTGTTTCTGCCCCTCTGTTTCCAGCCTCCTGTTTCTCCCCCTCTGTTTCCACACTCCTGTTTCTGCCCCTCTGTTTCCAGACTCTTGTTTCTCCCCCTCTGTTTCCAGCCTCCTGTTTCTCCCCCTCTGTTTCCAGACTCCTGTTTCTCCTCCTCTGTTTCCAGACTCCTGTTTCTGCCCCTCTGTTTCCAGACTCCTGTTTCTGCCCCTCTGTTTCCAGCCTCCTGTTTCTGCCCCTCTGTTTCCAGCCTCCTGTTTCTCCCCCTCTGTTTCCAGACTCCTGTTTGTGCCGCTCTGTTTCCAGACTCCTGTTTCTCACCCTCTGTTTCCAGCCTCCTGTTTCTCGCCCTCTGTTTCCAGACTCATGTTTCTGCCCCTCTGTTTCCAGACTCCTGTTTCTGCCCCTCTGTTTCCAGACTCCTGTTTCTGCCCCTCTGTTTCCAGACTCCTGTTTCTCCCCCTCTGTTTGCAGACCCCTGTTTCTCCCCCTCTGTTTTCAGACTCCTGTTTCTGCCCCTCTGTTTCCAGACTCCTGTTTCTCCCCCTCTGTTTCCAGACTCCTGTTTCTCCCCCACTGTTTCCAGACTCCTGTTTCTCCCCCTCTGTTTCCAGACTCCTGTTTCTCCCCCTCTGTTTCCAGACTCCTGTTTCTGCCCCTCTGTTTCCAGACTCCTGTTTCTCCCACTCTGTTTTCAGACTCCTGTTTCTCCCCCTCTGTTTCCAGTCTCCTGTTTCTCCACCTCTGTTTCCAGACTCCTGTTTCTCACCCTCTGTTTCCAGGCTCCTGTTTCTCCCCCTCTGTTTCGAGCCTCCTGTTTCTGCCCCTCTGTTTCCAGCCTCCTGTTTCTCCCCCTCTGTTTCCAAACTCCTGCTTCTGCCACTCTGTTTCCAGACTCCTGTTTCTGCCCCTCTGTTTCCAGCCTCCTGTTTCTCCCCCTCTGTTTCCAGACTCCTGATTCTCCTCCTCTGTTTACAGGCTCCTGTTTCTCCCCCTCTGTTTTCAGACTCCTGATTCTGCCCCTCTGTTTCCAGACTCCTGTTTCTCCCCCTCTGTTTCCAGACTCCTGCTTCTCCCCCTCTGTTTCCAGCCTCCTGTTTCTGCCCCTCTGTTTCGAGACTCCTGTTTCTGCCCCTCTGTGTCCAGCCTCCTGTTTCTCCCCCTCTGTTTCCAGACTCCTGTTTCTCCCCCTCTGTTTCCAGACTCCTGTTTCTCACCCTCTGTTTCCAGACTCCTGTTTCTCACCCTCGGTTTCCAGACTCCTGTTTCTGCCCCTCTGTTTCCAGACTCCTGTTTCTGCCCCTCTGTTTCCAGACGCCTGTTTCTCCCCCTCTGTTTCCAGACTCCTGTTTCTCCCCCTCTGTTTCCAGACTGCTGTTTCTCACCCTCTATTTCCAGACTCCTTTTTCTCCCCATCAATTTCCAGACTCCTGTTTCTCCCCCTCTGTTTCCAGACTCCTGTTTCTGCCGCTCTGTTTCCAGACTCCTGTTTCTCACCCTCTGTTTCCAGCCTCCTGTTTCTCGCCCTCTGTTTCCAGACTCCTGTTTCTGCCCCTCTGTTTCCAGACTCCTGTTTCTGCCCCTCTGTTTCCAGCCTCCTGTTTCTGCCCCTCTGTTTCCAGACTCCTGTTTCTCCCCCTATGTTTGCAGACCGCTGTTTCTCCCCCTCTGTTTTCAGACTCCTGTTTCTGCTCCTCTGTTTCCAGACTCCTGTTTCTCCCCCTCTGTTTCCAGACTCCTGTTTCGCCCCCTCTGATTCCAGACTCCTGTTTCTCCCCCTCTGTTTCCGGACTCCTGTTTCTCCCCCTCTGTTTCCAGACTCCTGTTTCTCCCCCTCTGTTTCCAGACTCCTGTTTCTCCCCCTCTGTTTCCAGACTCCTGTTTCTGCCCCTCTGTTTCCAGACACCTGGTTCTCACCCCCTGTTTCCAGTCTCCTCTTTCTGCCCCTCTGTTTCCAGCCTCCTGTTTCTCCCCCTCTGTTTCCACACTCCTGTTTCTGCCCCTCTGTTTCCAGACTCTTGTTTCTCCCCCTCAGTTTCCAGACTACTGTTTCTGCCCCTCTGTTTCCAAACTCCTGTTTCTCACCATCTGTTTCCAGACTCCTGTTTCTCCCCCTCTGTTTCCAGACTCCTGTTTCTGCTCCTCTGTTTCCAGAATCCTGTTTCTCACCCTCTGTTTACAGACTCCTGTTTCTGCCCCTCTGTTTCGAGCCTCCTGATTCTGCCCCTCTGTTTCCAGCCTCCTCTTTCTCACCCACTGTTTCCTGACTCCTGTTTCTCCCCCTCTGTTTCCAGGCTCCTGTTTCTGCCCCTCTGTTTCCAGACTCCTGTTTCTCCCCCTCTGTTTCCAGACTCCTGTTTCTCCCCCTCTGTTTCCAGACTCCTGTTTCTCCTCCTCAGTTTACAGACTCCTGTTTCTCCCCATCTGTTTCCAGACTCCTGTTTCTGCCCCTCTGTTTCCAGACTCCTGTTTCTCACCCTCTGTTTCCAGACTCCTCTTCCTGCCAGTCTGTTTCCAGCCTCCTGTTTCTGCCCCTCTGTTTCCAGTCTCCTGTTTCTCTCCCTCTGTTTCCAGACTCCTGTTTCTCCCCCTCTGTTTCCACACACCTGTTTCTGCCCCTCTGTTTCCAGACTCCTGTTTCTCCCCCTCTGTTTCCAGACTCCTGTTTCTCCCCCTCTGTTTCCAGTCTCCTGTTTCTCCACCTCTGTTTCCAGACTCCTGTTTCTCACCCTCTGTTTCCAGGCTCCTGTTTCTCCCCCTCTGTTTCGAGCCTCCTGTTTCTGCCCCTCTGTTTCCAGCCTCCTGTTTCTCCCCCTCTGTTTCCAAACTCCTGCTTCTGCCACTCTGTTTCCAGACTCCTGTTTCTGCCCCTCTGTTTCCAGACTCCTGTTTCTCCCCCTCTGTTTCCAGACTCCTGATTCTCCTCCTCTGTTTACAGGCTCCTGTTTCTCCCCCTCTGTTTTCAGACTCCTGATTCTGCCCCTCTGTTTCCAGACTCCTGTTTCTCCCCCTCTGTTTCCAGACTCCTGCTTCTCCCCCTCTGTTTCCAGCCTCCTGTTTCTGCCCCTCTGTTTCGAGACTCCTGTTTCTGCCCCTCTGTTTCCAGCCTCCTGTTTCTCCCCCTCTGTTTCCAGACTCCTGTTTCTCCCCCTCTGTTTCCAGACTCCTGTTTCTGCCCCTGTGTTTCCAGACTCCTGTTTCTCACCCTCGGTTTCCAGACTCCTGTTTCTGCGCCTCTGTTTCCAGACTCCTGTTTCTGCCCCTCTGTTTCCAGACGCCTGTTTCTCCCCCTCTGTTTCCAGACTCCTGTTTCTCCCCCTCTGTTTCCAGACTGCTGTTTCTCACCCTCTATTTCCAGACTCCTTTTTCTCCCCATCAATTTCCAGACTCCTGTTTCTCCCCCTCTGTTTCCAGACTCCTGTTTCTCCCCCACTGTTTCCAGACTCCTGTTTCTCCCCCTCTGTTTCCAGACTCCTGTTTCTCCCCCTCTGTTTCCAGACTCCTGTTTCTCCCCCTCTGTTTCCAGACTCCTGTTTCTGCCCCTCTGTTTCCACACTCCTGTTTCTCCCCCTCTGTTTCCACACTCCTGTTTCTCCCCCTCTGTTTCCAGACTCCTGTTTCTCCCCCTCTGTTTCCACACACCTGTTTCTGCCCCTCTGTTTCCAGACTCCTGTTTCTGCCCCTCTGTTTCCAGACTTCTGTTTCTCACCCTGTGTTTCCAGACTCCTGTTTCTCCCCCTCTGTTTTCAGACTCCTGTTTCTGCCCCTCTGTTTCCAGACTCCTGTTTCTCCCCCTCTGTTTCCAGACTCCTGTTTGTGCCCCTCTGTTTCCAGACTCCGGTTTCTGCCCATCTGTTTCCAGACTCCTGTTTCTCACCCTCTATTTCCAGACTCCTTTTTCTCCCCATCAATTTCCAGACTCCTGTTTCTCCCCCTCTGTTTCCAGACTCCTGTTTCTGCCGCTCTGTTTCCAGACTCCTGTTTCTCACCCTCTGTTTCCAGCCTCCTGTTTCTCGCCCTCTGTTTCCAGACTCCTGTTTCTGCCCCTCTGTTTCCAGACTCCTGTTTCTGCCCCTCTGTTTCCAGCCTCCTGTTTCTGCTCCTCTGTTTCCAGACTCCTGTTTCTCCCCCTCTGTTTCCAGACTCCTGTTTCGCCCCCTCTGATTCCAGACTCCTGTTTCTCCCCCTCTGTTTCCGGACTCCTGTTTCTCCCCCTCTGTTTCCAGACTCCTGATTCTGCCCCTCTGTTTCCAGACTCCTGTTTCTCACCGTCTGTTTCCAGTCTCCTCTTTCTGCCCCTCTGTTTCCAGTCTCCTGTTTCTCTCCCTCTGTTTCCAGACTCCTGTTTCTCCCCCTCTGTTTCCAGACTCCTGTTTCTGCCTCTCTGTTTCCAGACTTCTGTTTCTCACCCTGTGTTTCCAGACTCCTGTTTCTCCCCCTCTGTTTCCAGCCTCCTGTTTCTCCCCTCTGTTTCCAGACTCCTATTTCTGCCCTCTGTTTCCAGACTCCTGTTTCTAACCATCTGTTTCCAGACTCCTGTTTCTCCCCCTCTGTTTCCAGACTCCTGTTTCTGCCCCTCTGTTTCCAGCCTCCTGTTTCTCCCCCTCTGTTTCCACACTCCTGTTTCTGCCCCTCTGTTTCCAGACTCTTGTTTCTCCCCCTCTGTTTCCAGCCTCCTGTTTCTCCCCCTCTGTTTCCAGACTCCTGTTTCTCCTCCTCTGTTTCCAGACTCCTGTTTCTGCCCCTCTGTTTCCAGACTCCTGTTTCTGCCCCTCTGTTTCCAGCCTCCTGATTCTGCCGCTCTGCTTCCAGCCTCCTGTTTCTCCCCCTCTGTTTCCAGACTCCTGTTTCTCCCCCTCTGTTTCCAGACTCCTGTTTGTGCCGCTCTGTTTCCAGACTCCTGTTTCTCACCCTCTGTTTCCAGCCTCCTGTTTCTCGCCCTCTGTTTCCAGACTCATGTTTCTGCCCCTCTGTTTCCAGACTCCTGTTTCTGCCCCTCTGTTTCCAGACTCCTGTTTCTCCCCCTCTGTTTCCAGACTCCTGTTTCTCCCCCACTGTTTCCAGACTCCTGTTTCTCCCCCTCTGTTTCCAGACTCCTGTTTCTCCCCCTCTGTTTCCAGACTCCTGTTTCTGCCCCTCTGTTTCCAGACTCCTGTTTCTCACCCTCTGTTTCCAGTCTCCTCTTCCTGCCAGTCTGTTTCCAGCCTCCTGTTTCTGCCCCTCTGTTTCCAGTCTCCTGTTTCTCTCCCTCTGTTTCCAGACTCCTGTTTCTCCCCCTCTGTTTCCACACACCTGTTTCTGCCCCTCTGTTTCCAGACTCCTGTTTCTCCCCCTCTGTTTCCAGACTCCTGTTTCTCCCCCTCTGTTTCCAGTCTCCTGTTTCTCCACCTCTGTTTCCAGACTCCTGTTTCTCACCCTCTGTTTCCAGGCTCCTGTTTCTCCCCCTCTGTTTCGAGCCTCCTGTTTCTGCCCCTCTGTGTCCAGCCTCCTGTTTCTCCCCCTCTGTTTCCAAACTCCTGCTTCTGCCACTCTGTTTCCAGACTCCTGTTTCTGCCCCTCTGTTTCCAGACTCCTGTTTCTCCCCCTCTGTTTCCAGACTCCTGATTCTCCTCCTCTGTTTACAGGCTCCTGTTTCTCCCCCTCTGTTTTCAGACTCCTGATTCTGCCCCTCTGTTTCCAGACTCCTGTTTCTCCCCCTCTGTTTCCAGACTCCTGCTTCTCCCCCTCTGTTTCCAGCCTCCTGTTTCTGCCCCTCTGTTTCGAGACTCCTGTTTCTGCCCCTCTGTTTCCAGCCTCCTGTTTCTCCCCCTCTGTTTCCAGACTCCTGTTTCTCCCCCTCTGTTTCCAGACTCCTGTTTCTGCCCCTGTGTTTCCAGACTCCTGTTTCTCACCCTCGGTTTCCAGACTCCTGTTTCTGCGCCTCTGTTTCCAGACTCCTGTTTCTGCCCCTCTGTTTCCAGACGCCTGTTTCTCCCCCTCTGTTTCCAGACTCCTGTTTCTCCCCCTCTGTTTCCAGACTGCTGTTTCTCACCCTCTATTTCCAGACTCCTTTTTCTCCCCATCAATTTCCAGACTCCTGTTTCTCCCCCTCTGTTTCCAGACTCCTGTTTCTGCCGCTCTGTTTCCAGACTCCTGTTTCTCACCCTCTGTTTCCAGCCTCCTGTTTCTCGCCCTCTGTTTCCAGACTCCTGTTTCTGCCCCTCTGTTTCCAGACTCCTGTTTCTGCCCCTCTGTTTCCAGCCTCCTGTTTCTGCCCCTCTGTTTCCAGACTCCTGTTTCTCCCCCTATGTTTGCAGAGCGCTGTTTCTCCCCCTCTGTTTTCAGACTCCTGTTTCTGCTCCTCTGTTTCCAGACTCCTGTTTCTCCCCCTCTGTTTCCAGACTCCTGTTTCGCCCCCTCTGATTCCAGACTCCTGTTTCTCCCCCTCTGTTTCCGGACTCCTGTTTCTCCCCCTCTGTCTCCAGACTCCTGATTCTGCCCCTCTGTTTCCAGACTCCTGTTTCTCACCGTCTGTTTCCAGTCTCCTCTTTCTGCCCCTCTGTTTCCAGTCTCCTGTTTCTCTCCCTCTGTTTCCAGACTCCTGTTTCTCCCCCTCTGTTTCCAGACTCCTGTTTCTGCCCCTCTGTTTCCAGACTTCTGTTTCTCACCCTGTGTTTCCAGACTCCTGTTTCTACCCCTCTGTTTCCAGCCTCCTGTTTCTCCCCTCTGTTTCCAGACTCCTATTTCTGCCCTCTGTTTCCAGACTCCTGTTTCTAACCATCTGTTTCCAGACTCCTGTTTCTCCCCCTCTGTTTCCAGACTCCTGTTTCTGCCCCTCTGTTTCCAGCCTCCTGTTTCTCCCCCTCTGTTTCCACACTCCTGTTTCTGCCCCTCTGTTTCCAGACTCTTGTTTCTCCCCCTCTGTTTCCAGCCTCCTGTTTCTCCCCCTCTGTTTCCAGACTCCTGTTTCTCCTCCTCTGTTTCCAGACTCCTGTTTCTGCCCCTCTGTTTCCAGACTCCTGTTTCTGCCCCTCTGTTTCCAGCCTCCTGTTTCTGCCCCTCTGTTTCCAGCCTCCTGTTTCTCCCCCTCTGTTTCCAGACTCCTGTTTCTCCTCCTCTGTTTCCAGACTCCTGTTTCTGCCCCTCTGTTTCCAGACTCCGGTTTCTGCCCCTCTGTTTCCAGACTCCTGTTTCTCACCCTCTGTTTCCAGTCTCCTGTTTCTCCCCATCAATTTCCAGACTCCTGTTTCTCCCCCTCTGTTTCCAGACTCCTGTTTCTCCCCCTCTGTTTCCGGACTCCTGTTTGTGCCGCTCTGTTTCCAGACTCCTGTTTCTCACCCTCTGTTTCCAGCCTCCTGTTTCTCGCCCTCTGTTTCCAGACTCATGTTTCTGCCCCTCTGTTTCCAGACACCTGTTTCTGCCCCTCTGTTTCCAGACTCCTGTTTCTCCCCCTCTGTTTCCAGCCTCCTGTTTCTGCCCCTCTGTTTCCAGACTCCTGTTTCTCCCCCTCTGTTTGCAGACCCCTGTTTCTCCCCCTCTGTTTTCAGACTCCTGTTTCTGCCCCTCTGTTTCCAGACTGCTGTTTCTCCCCCTCTGTTTCCAGACTCCTGTTTCTCCCCCACTGTTTCCAGACTCCTGTTTCTCCCCCTCTGTTTCCAGACTCCTGTTTCTCCCCCTCTGTTTCCAGACTCCTGTTTCTGCCCCTCTGTTTCCAGACTCCTGTTTCTCACCCTCTGTTTCCAGTCTCCTCTTTCTGCCAGTCTGTTTCCAGCCTCCTGTTTCTGCCCCTCTGTTTCCAGTCTCCTGTTTCTCTCCCTCTGTTTCCAGACTCCTGTTTCTCCCCCTCTGTTTCCACACACCTGTTTCTGCCCCTCTGTTTCCAGACTCCTGTTTCTCCCCCTCTGTTTCCAGACTCCTGTTTCTCCCCCTCTGTTTCCAGTCTCCTGTTTCTCCACCTCTGTTTCCAGACTCCTGTTTCTCACCCTCTGTTTCCAGGCTCCTGTTTCTCCCCCTCTGTTTCGAGCCTCCTGTTTCTGCCCCTCTGTTTCCAGCCTCCTGTTTCTCCCCCTCTGTTTCCAAACTCCTGCTTCTGCCACTCTGTTTCCAGACTCCTGTTTCTGCCCCTCTGTTTCCAGCATCCTGTTTCTCCCCCTCTGTTTCCAGACTCCTGATTCTCCTCCTCTGTTTACAGGCTCCTGTTTCTCCCCCTCTGTTTTCAGACTCCTGTTTCTGCCCCTCTGTTTCCAGCCTCCTGTTTCTGCCCCTCTGTTTCGAGACTCCTGTTTCTGCCCCTCTGTTTCCAGCCTCCTGTTTCTCCCCCTCTGTTTCCAGACTCCTGTTTCTCCCCCTCTGTTTCCAGACTCCTGTTTCTGCCCCTCTGTTTCCAGGCTCCTGTTTCTCACCCTCGGTTTCCAGACTCCTGTTTCTGCCCCTCTGTTTCCAGACTCCTGTTTCTGCCCCTCTGTTTCCAGGCTCCTGTTTCTCACCCTCGGTTTCCAGACTCCTGTTTCTCCCCCTCTGTTTCCAGACTCCTGTTTCTCACCCTCTGTTTCCAGCCTCCTGTTTCTCCCCCTCTGTTTCCACACTCCTGTTTCTGCCCCACTGTTTCCAGACTCCTGTTTCTCACCCTCTGTTTCCAGACTCCTGTTTCTGCCCCTCTGTTTCCAGACTCCGGTTTCTGCCCCTCTGTTTCCAGACTCCTGTTTCTCACCCACTGTTTCCAGTCTCCTGTTTCTCCCCATCAATTTCCAGACACCTGTTTCTCCCCCTCTGTTTCCAGACTCCTGTTTCTCACCCACTGTTTCCAGTCTCCTGTTTCTCCCCATCAATTTCCAGACACCTGTTTCTCACCCTCTGTTTCCAGACTCCTGTTTCTGCCCCTCTGTTTCCAGACTCCTGTTTGTGCCGCTCTGTTTCCAGACTCCTGTTTCTCACCATCTGTTTCCAGCGTCCTGCTTCTCGCCCTCTGTTTCCAGACACCTGTTTCTTCCCCTCTGTTTCCAGACTCCTGTTTCTGCCCCTTTGTTTCCAGCCTCCTGTTTCTGCCCCTCTGTTTCCAGACTCCTGTTTCTCCCCCTCTGTTTGCAGACCCCTGTTTCTCCCCCTCTGTTTTCAGACTCCTGTTTCTGCCCCTCTGTTTCCAGACTCCTGTTTCTGCCCCTCTGATTCCAGTCTCCTGTTTCTCTCCCTCTCTTTCCAGACTCCTGTTTCTCCCCCTCTGTTTCCAGACTCCTGTTTCTGCCCCTCTGTTTCCAGACTTCTGTTTCTCACCCTGTGTTTCCAGACTCCTGTTTTTCCCCCTCTGTTTCCAGCCTCCTGTTTCTCCCCCTCTGTTTCCAGACTCCTATTTCTGCCCCTCTGTTTCCAGACTCCTGTTTCTCACCATCTGTTTCCAGACTCCTGTTTCTCCCCCTCTGTTTCCACACTCCTGTTTCTGCCCCTCTGTTTCCAGACTCTTATTTCTCCCCCTCTGTTTCCAGACTCCTGTTTCTGCCCCTCTGTTTCCAGACTCCTGTTTCTGCCTCTCTGTTTCCAGACTCCTGTTTCTCACCCTCTGTTTTCAGACTCCTGTTTCTGCCCCTCTGTTTCGAGCCTCCTGATTCTGCCCCTCTGTTTCCAGCCTCCTCTTTCTCACCCTCTGTTTCCTGACTCCTGTTTCTCCCCCTCTGTTTCCAGGCTCCTGTTTCTGCCCCTCTGGTTCCAGCCTCCTGTTTCTCCCCCTCTGTTTCCAGACTCCTGTTTCTCCCCCTCTGTTTCCAGACTCCTGTTTCTCCCCCTCTGTTTCCAGACTCCTGTTTCTGCCCCTCTGTTTCCTGCCTCCTGTTTCTGCCCCTCTGTTTCCAGCCTCCTGTTTCTCCCCCTCTGTTTCCAGACGCCTGTTTCTCCCCCTCTGTTTCCAGACTCCTGTTTCTCACCCTCTGTTTCCAGCCTCCTGTTTCTCACACTCTGTTTCCAGCCTCCTGTTTCTCCCCCTCTGTTTCCACACTCCTGTTTCTGCCCCACTGTTTCCAGACTCCTGTTTCTCACCCTCTGTTTCCAGCCTCCTGTTTCTGCCCCTCTGTTTCCAGACTCCGGTTTCTGCCCCTCTGTTTCCAGACTCCTGTTTCTCACCCTCTGTTTCCAGCCTCCTGCTTCTCGCCCTCTGTTTCCAGACTCCTGTTTCTGCCCCTCTGTTTCCAGCCTCCTGTTTCTGCCCCTCTGTTTCCAGACTCCTGTTTCTCCCCCTCTGTTTGCAGACCCCTGTTTCTCCCCCTCTGTTTTCAGACTCCTGTTTCTGCCCCTCTGTTTCCAGACTCCTGTTTCTCCCCCTCTGTTTCCAGACTCCTGTTTCTCCCCCTCTGTTTCCAGACTCCTGTTTCTGCCCCTCTGTTTCCAGACTCCTGTTTCTCACCCTCGGTTTCCAGTCTCCTCTTTCTGCCCCTCTGTTTCCAGACTCCTGTTTCTGCCCCTCTGATTCCAGTCTCCTGTTTCTCTCCCTCTGTTTCCAGACTCCTGTTTCTCCCCCTCTGTTTCCAGACTCCTGTTTCTGCCCCTCTGTTTCCAGACTCCTGTTTCTGCCCCCCTGTTTCCAGGCTCCTGTTTCTCACCCTCTGTTTCCAGACTCCTGTTTCTGCCCCTCTGTTTCCAGACTCCTGTTTCTGCCCCTCTGTTTCCAGACTCCGGTTTCTGCCCCTCTGTTTCCAGACTCCTGTTTCTCACCCTCTGTTTCCGGTCTCCTGTTTCTCCCCATCAATTTCCAGACACCTGTTTCTCCCCCTCTGTTTCCAGACTCCTGTTTCTGCCCCTCTGTTTCCAGACTCCTGTTTGTGCCGCTCTGTTTCCAGACTCCTGTTTCTCACCCTCTGTTTCCAGCCTCCTGCTTCTCGCCCTCTGTTTAAAGACTCCTGATTCTGCCCCTCTGTTTCCAGACTCCTGTTTCTGCCCCTCTGTTTCCAGACTCCTGTTTCTGTCCCTCTGTTTCCAGCCTCCTGTTTCTGCCCCTCTGTTTCCAGACTCCTGTTTCTCCCCCTCTGTTTGCAGACCCCTGTTTCTCCCCCTCTGTTTTCAGACTCCTGTTTCTGCCCCTCTGTTTCCAGACTCCTGTTTCTCCCCCTCTGTTTCCAGACTCCTGTTTCTCCCCCTCTGTTTCCAGACTCCTGTTTCTCCCCCTCTGTTTCCAGACTCCTGTTTCTCCCCCTCTGTTTCCAGACTCCTGTTTCTGCCCCTCTGTTTCCAGACTCCTGTTTCTCACCCTCTGTTTCCAGTCTCCTCTTTCTGCCCCTCTGTTTCCAGCCTCCTGTTTCTGCCCCTCTGATTCCAGTCTCCTGTTTCTCTCCCTCTGTTTCCAGACTCCTGTTTCTCCCCCTCTGTTTCCAGACTCCTGTTTCTGCCCCTCTGTTTCCAGACTTCTGTTTCTCACCCTGTGTTTCCAGACTCCTGTTTCTCCCCCTCTGTTTCCAGCCTCCTGTTTCTCCCCCTCTGTTTCCAGACTCCTATTTCTGCCCCTCTGTTTCCAGACTCCTGTTTCTCACCATCTGTTTCCAGACTCCTGTTTCTCCCCCTCTGTTTCCACACTCCTGTTTCTGCCCCTCTGTTTCCAGACTCTTGTTTCTCCCCCTCTGTTTCCTGACTCCTGTTTCTGCCCCTCTGTTTCCAGACTCCTGTTTCTGCCTCTCTGTTTCCAGACTCCTGTTTCTCACCCTCTGTTTCCAGATTCCTGTTTCTGCCCCTCTGTGTCGAGCGTCCTGATTCTGCCCCTCTGTTTCCAGCCTCCTCTTTCTCACCCTCTTTTTTCCTGTCACCTGTTTCTCCCCCTCTGTTTCCAGGCTCCTGTTTCTGCCCCTCTGTTTCCAGCCTCCTGTTTCTGCCCCTCTGTTTCCAGCCTCCTGTTTCTCCCCCTCTGTTTCCAGACTCCTGTTTCTCCCCCTCTGTTTCCAGACTCCTGTTTCTCCCCCTCTGTTTCCAGACTCCTGTTTCTCCCCCTCTGTTTCCAGACTCCTGTTTCACCCCCTCTGTTTCCAGACTCTTGTTTGTGCCGCTCTGTTTCCAGACTCCTGTTTCTCACCCTCTGTTTCCAGCCTCCTGCTTCTCGCCTTCTGTTTCCAGACTCCTGTTTCTGCCCCTCTGTTTCCAGACTCCTGTTTCTGCCCCTCTGTTTCCAGACTCCTGTTTCTGCCCCTCTGTTTCCAGCCTCCTGTTTCTGCCCCTCTGTTTCCAGACTCCTGTTTCTCCCCCTCTGTTTCCAGACTCCTGTTTCTCCCCCTCTGTTTCCAGTCTCCTGTTTCTCCACCTCTGTTTCCAGACTCCTGTTTCTCACCCTCTGTTTCCAGGCTCCTGTTTCTCCCCCTCTGTTTCGAGCCTCCTGTTTCTGCCCCTCTGTTTCCAGCCTCCTGTTTCTCCCCCTCTGTTTCCAAACTCCTGCTTCTGCCACTCTGTTTCCAGACTCCTGTTTCTGCCCCTCTGTTTCCAGCCTCCTGTTTCTCCCCCTCTGTTTCCAGACTCCTGATTCTCCTCCTCTGTTTACAGGCTCCTGTTTCTCCCCCTCTGTTTTCAGACTCCTGATTCTGCCCCTCTGTTTCCAGACTCCTGTTTCTCCCCCTCTGTTTCCAGACTCCTGCTTCTCCCCCTCTGTTTCCAGCCTCCTGTTTCTGCCCCTCTGTTTCGAGACTCCTGTTTCTGCCCCTCTGTTTCCAGCCTCCTGTTTCTCCCCCTCTGTTTCCAGACTCCTGTTTCTCCCCCTCTGTTTCCAGACTCCTGTTTCTGCCCCTGTGTTTCCAGACTCCTGTTTCTCACCCTCGGTTTCCAGACTCCTGTTTCTGCGCCTCTGTTTCCAGACTCCTGTTTCTGCCCCTCTGTTTCCAGACGCCTGTTTCTCCCCCTCTGTTTCCAGACTCCTGTTTCTCCCCCTCTGTTTCCAGACTGCTGTTTCTCACCCTCTATTTCCAGACTCCTTTTTCTCCCCATCAATTTCCAGACTCCTGTTTCTCCCCCTCTGTTTCCAGACTCCTGTTTCTGCCGCTCTGTTTCCAGACTCCTGTTTCTCACCCTCTGTTTCCAGCCTCCTGTTTCTCGCCCTCTGTTTCCAGACTCCTGTTTCTGCCCCTCTGTTTCCAGACTCCTGTTTCTGCCCCTCTGTTTCCAGCCTCCTGTTTCTGCCCCTCTGTTTCCAGACTCCTGTTTCTCCCCCTATGTTTGCAGACCGCTGTTTCTCCCCCTCTGTTTTCAGACTCCTGTTTCTGCTCCTCTGTTTCCAGACTCCTGTTTCTCCCCCTCTGTTTCCAGACTCCTGTTTCGCCCCCTCTGATTCCAGACTCCTGTTTCTCCCCCTCTGTTTCCGGACTCCTGTTTCTCCCCCTCTGTTTCCAGACTCCTGATTCTGCCCCTCTGTTTCCAGACTCCTGTTTCTCACCGTCTGTTTCCAGTCTCCTCTTTCTGCCCCTCTGTTTCCAGTCTCCTGTTTCTCTCCCTCTGTTTCCAGACTCCTGTTTCTCCCCCTCTGTTTCCAGACTCCTGTTTCTGCCCCTCTGTTTCCAGGCTTCTGTTTCTCACCCTGTGTTTCCAGACTCCTGTTTCTCCCCCTCTGTTTCCAGCCTCCTGTTTCTCCCCTCTGTTTCCAGACTCCTATTTCTGCCCTCTGTTTCCAGACTCCTGTTTCTAACCATCTGTTTCCAGACTCCTGTTTCTCCCCCTCTGTTTCCAGACTCCTGTTTCTGCCCCTCTGTTTCCAGCCTCCTGTTTCTCCCCCTCTGTTTCCACACTCCTGTTTCTGCCCCTCTTTTTCCAGACTCTTGTTTCTCCCCCTCTGTTTCCAGCCTCCTGTTTCTCCCCCTCAGTTTCCAGACTCCTGTTTCTCCTCCTCTGTTTCCAGACTCCTGTTTCTGCCCCTCTGTTTCCAGACTCCTGTTTCTGCCCCTCTGTTTCCAGCCTCCTGTTTCTGCCCCTCTGTTTCCAGCCTCCTGTTTCTCCCCCTCTGTTTCCAGACTCCTGTTTCTCCTCCTCTGTTTCCAGACTCCTGTTTCTGCCCCTCTGTTTCCAGACTCCGGTTTCTGCCCCTCTGTTTCCAGACTCCTGTTTCTCACCCTCTGTTTCCAGTCTCCTGTTTCTCCCCATCAATTTCCAGACTCCTGTTTCTCCCCCTCTGTTTCCAGACTCCTGTTTCTCCCCCTCTGTTTCCGGACTCCTGTTTGTGCCGCTCTGTTTCCAGACTCCTGTTTCTCACCCTCTGTTTCCAGCCTCCTGTTTCTCGCCCTCTGTTTCCAGACTCATGTTTCTGCCCCTCTGTTTCCAGACACCTGTTTCTGCCCCTCTGTTTCCAGACTCCTGTTTCTCCCCCTCTGTTTCCAGCCTCCTGTTTCTGCCCCTCTGTTTCCAGACTCCTGTTTCTCCCCCTCTGTTTGCAGACCCCTGTTTCTCCCCCTCTGTTTTCAGACTCCTGTTTCTGCCCCTCTGTTTCCAGACAGCTGTTTCTCCCCCTCTGTTTCCAGACTCCTGTTTCTCCCCCACTGTTTCCAGACTCCTGTTTCTCCCCCTCTGTTTCCAGACTCCTGTTTCTCCCCCTCTGTTTCCAGACTCCTGTTTCTGCCCCTCTGTTTCCAGACTCCTGTTTCTCACCCTCTGTTTCCAGTCTCCTCTTTCTGCCAGTCTGTTTCCAGCCTCCTGTTTCTGCCCCTCTGTTTCCAGTCTCCTGTTTCTCTCCCTCTGTTTCCAGACTCCTGTTTCTCCCCCTCTGTTTCCACACACCTGTTTCTGCCCCTCTGTTTCCAGACTCCTGTTTCTCCCCCTCTCTTTCCAGACTCCTGTTTCTCCCCCTCTGTTTCCAGTCTCCTGTTTCTCCACCTCTGTTTCCAGACTCCTGTTTCTCACCCTCTGTTTCCAGGCTCCTGTTTCTCCCCCTCTGTTTCGAGCCTCCTGTTTCTGCCCCTCTGTTTCCAGCCTCCTGTTTCTCCCCCTCTGTTTCCAAACTCCTGCTTCTGCCACTCTGTTTCCAGACTCCTGTTTCTGCCCCTCTGTTTCCAGCCTCCTGTTTCTCCCCCTCTGTTTCCAGACTCCTGATTCTCCTCCTCTGTTTACAGGCTCCTGTTTCTCCCCCTCTGTTTTCAGACTCCTGTTTCTGCCCCTCTGTTTCCAGACTCCTGTTTCTCCCCCTCTGTTTCCAGACTCCTGCTTCTCCCCCTCTGTTTCCAGCCTCCTGTTTCTGCCCCTCTGTTTCGAGACTCCTGTTTCTGCCCCTCTGTTTCCAGCCTCCTGTTTCTCCCCCTCTGTTTCCAGACTCCTGTTTCTCCCCCTCTGTTTCCAGACTCCTGTTTCTGCCCCTCTGTTTCCAGGCTCCTGTTTCTCACCCTCGGTTTCCAGACTCCTGTTTCTGCCCCTCTGTTTCCAGACTCCTGTTTCTGCCCCTCTGTTTCCAGACTCCTGTTTCTGCCCCTCTGTTTCCAGGCTCCTGTTTCTCACCCTCGGTTTCCAGACTCCTGTTTCTCCCCCTCTGTTTCCAGACTCCTGTTTCTCACCCTCTGTTTCCAGCCTCCTGTTTCTCCCCCTCTGTTTCCACACTCCTGTTTCTGCCCCACTGTTTCCAGACTCCTGTTTCTCACCCTCTGTTTCCAGACTCCTGTTTCTGCCCCTCTGTTTCCAGACTCCTGTTTCTGCCCCTCTGTTTCCAGACTCCGGTTTCTGCCCCTCTGTTTCCAGACTCCTGTTTCTCACCCACTGTTTCCAGTCTCCTGTTTCTCCCCATCAATTTCCAGACACCTGTTTCTCCCCCTCTGTTTCCAGACTCCTGTTTCTCACACTCTGTTTCCAGACTCCTGTTTGTGCCGCTCTGTTTCCAGACTCCTGTTTCTCACCATCTGTTTCCAGCGTCCTGCTTCTCGCCCTCTGTTTCCAGACACCTGTTTCTTCCCCTCTGTTTCCAGACTCCTGTTTCTGCCCCTTTGTTTCCAGCCTCCTGTTTCTGCCCCTCTGTTTCCAGACTCCTGTTTCTCCCCCTCTGTTTCCACACTCCTGTTTCTGCCCCTCTGTTTCCAGACTCTTATTTCTCCCCCTCTGTTTCCAGACTCCTGTTTCTGCCCCTCTGTTTCCAGACTCCTGTTTCTGCCTCTCTGTTTCCAGACTCCTGTTTCTCACCCTCTGTTTTCAGACTCCTGTTTCTGCCCCTCTGTTTCGAGCCTCCTGATTCTGCCCCTCTGTTTCCAGCCTCCTCTTTCTCACCCTCTGTTTCCTGACTCCTGTTTCTCCCCCTCTGTTTCCAGGCTCCTGTTTCTGCCCCTCTGGTTCCAGCCTCCTGTTTCTCCCCCTCTGTTTCCAGACTCCTGTTTCTCCCCCTCTGTTTCCAGACTCCTGTTTCTCCCCCTCTGTTTCCAGACTCCTGTTTCTGCCCCTCTGTTTCCTGCCTCCTGTTTCTGCCCCTCTGTTTCCAGCCTCCTGTTTCTCCCCCTCTGTTTCCAGACGCCTGTTTCTCCCCCTCTGTTTCCAGACTCCTGTTTCTCACCCTCTGTTTCCAGCCTCCTGTTTCTCACACTCTGTTTCCAGCCTCCTGTTTCTCCCCCTCTGTTTCCACACTCCGGTTTCTGCCCCTCTGTTTCCAGACTCCTGTTTCTCACCCTCTGTTTCCGGTCTCCTGTTTCTCCCCATCAATTTCCAGACACCTGTTTCTCCCCCTCAGTTTCCAGACTCCTGTTTCTGCCCCTCTGTTTCCAGACTCCTGTTTGTGCCGCTCTGTTTCCAGACTCCTGTTTCTCACCCTCTGTTTCCAGCCTCCTGCTTCTCGCCCTCTGTTTCCAGACTCCTGTTTCTGCCCCTCTGTTTCCAGCCTCCTGTTTCTGCCCCTCTGTTTCCAGACTCCTGTTTCTCCCCCTCTGTTTGCAGACCCCTGTTTCTCCCCCTCTGTTTTCAGACTCCTGTTTCTGCCCCTCTGTTTCCAGACTCCTGTTTCTCCCCCTCTGTTTCCAGACTCCTGTTTCTCCCCCTCTGTTTCCAGACTCCTGTTTCTCCCCCTCTGTTTCCAGACTCCTGTTTCTCCCCCTCTGTTTCCAGACTCCTGTTTCTGCCCCTCTGTTTCCAGACTCCTGTTTCTCACCCTCGGTTTCCAGTCTCCTCTTTCTGCCCCTCTGTTTCCAGACTCCTGTTTCTGCCCCTCTGATTCCAGTCTCCTGTTTCTCTCCCTCTGTTTCCAGACTCCTGTTTCTCCCCCTCTGTTTCCAGACTCCTGTTTCTGCCCCTCTGTTTCCAGACTCCTGTTTCTGCCCCCCTGTTTCCAGGCTCCTGTTTCTCACCCTCTGTTTCCAGACTCCTGTTTCTGCCCCTCTGTTTCCAGACTCCTGTTTCTGCCCCTCTGTTTCCAGACTCCGGTTTCTGCCCCTCTGTTTCCAGACTCCTGTTTCTCACCCTCTGTTTCCGGTCTCCTGTTTCTCCCCATCAATTTCCAGACACCTGTTTCTCCCCCTCTGTTTCCAGACTCCTGTTTCTGCCCCTCTGTTTCCAGACTCCTGTTTGTGCCGCTCTGTTTCCAGACTCCTGTTTCTCACCCTCTGTTTCCAGCCTCCTGCTTCTCGCCCTCTGTTTAAAGACTCCTGATTCTGCCCCACTGTTTCCAGACTCCTGTTTCTGCCCCTCTGTTTCCAGACTCCTGTTTCTCCCCCTCTGTTTGCAGACCCCTGTTTCTCCCCCTCTGTTTTCAGACTCCTGTTTCTGCCCCTCTGTTTCCAGACTCCTGTTTCTCCCCCTCTGTTTCCAGACTCCTGTTTCTCCCCCTCTGTTTCCAGACTCCTGTTTCTCCCCCTCTGTTTCCAGACTCCTGTTTCTCCCCCTCTGTTTCCAGACTCCTGTTTCTGCCCCTCTGTTTCCAGACTCCTGTTTCTCACCCTCTGTTTCCAGTCTCCTCTTTCTGCCCCTCTGTTTCCAGACTCCTGTTTCTGCCCCTCTGTTTCCAGACTCCTGTTTCTGCCCCTCTGTTTCCAGACTTCTGTTTCTCACCCTGTGTTTCCAGACTCCTGTTTCTCCCCCTCTGTTTCCAGCCTCCTGTTTCTCCCCCTCTGTTTCCAGACTCCTATTTCTGCCCCTCTGTTTCCAGACTCCTGTTTCTCACCATCTGTTTCCAGACTCCTTTTTCTCCCCCTCTGTTTCCACACTCCTGTTTCTGCCCCTCTGTTTCCAGACTCTTGTTTCTCCCCCTCTGTTTCCAGACTCCTGTTTCTGCCCCTCTGTTTCCAGACTCCTGTTTCTGCCTTTCTGTTTCCAGACTCCTGTTTCTCACCCTCTGTTTTCAGACTCCTGTTTCTGCCCCACTGTTTCGAGCCTCCTGATTCTGCCCCTCTGTTTCCAGCCTCCTCTTTCTCACCCTCTGTTTCCTGACTCCTGTTTCTCCCCTCTGTTTCCAGGCTCCTGTTTCTGCCCCTCTGTTTCCAGCCTCCTGTTTCTCCCCCTCTGTTTCCAGACTCCTTTTTCTCCCCCTCTGTTTCCAGACTCCTGTTTCTCCCCCTCTGTTTCCAGACTCCTGTTTCTGCCCCTCTTTTTCCTGCCTCCTGTTTCTGCCCCTCTGTTTCCAGCCTCCTGTTTCTCCCCCTCGGTTTCCAGATGCCTGTTTCTCCCCCTCTGTTTCCTGACTCCTGTTTCTCACCCTCTGTTTCCAGCCTCCTGTTTCTCACACTCTGTTTCCAGCCTCCTGTTTCTCCCCCTCTGTTTCCACACTCCTGTTTCTGCCCCACTGTTTCCAGACTCCTGTTTCTCACCCACTGTTTCCAGACTCCGGTTTCTGCCCCTCTGTTTCCAGACTCCTGTTTCTCACCCTCTGTTTCCGGTCTCCTGTTTCTCCCCATCAATTTCCAGACACCTGTTTCTCCCCCTCTGTTTCCAGACTCCTGTTTCTGCCCCTCTGTTTCCAGACTCTTGTTTGTGCCGCTCTGTTTCCAGACTCCTGTTTCTGCCGCTCTGTTTCCAGACTCCTGTTTCTGCCCCTCTGTTTCCAGACTCCTGTTTCTGCCCCTCTGTTTCCAGACTCCTGTTTCTCCCCCTCTGTTTCCAGACTCCTGTTTCTGCCCCTCTGTTTCCAGACTCCTGTTTCTGCCCCTCTGTTTCCAGACTCCTGTTTCTGCCCCTCTGTTTCCAGCCTCCCGTTTCTGCCCCTCTGTTTCCAGACTCCTGTTTCTGCCCCTCTGTTTCGAGCCTCCTGATTCTGCCCCTCTGTTTCCAGACTCCTCTTTCTCACCCACTGTTTCCTGACTCCTGTTTCTCCCCCTCTGTTTCCAGGCTCCTGATTCTGCCCCTCTGTTTCCAGCCTCCTGTTTCTCCCCCTCTGTTTCCAGACTCCTGTTTCTCCCCCTCTGTTTTCAGACTCCTGTTTCTCCCGCTCTGTTTCCAGACTCCTGTTTCTCCCCCTCTGTTTCCAGCCTCCTGTTTCTGCCCCTCTGTTTCCAGCCTCCTGTTTCTGCCCCTCTGTTTCCAGCCTCCTGTTTCTCCCCCTCTGTTTCCAGACTCCTGTTTCTCCTCCACTGTTTACAGACTCCTGTTTCTCCCCATCTGTTTTCAGACTCCTGTTTCTCCCCATCTGTTTTCAGACTCCTGTTTCTGCCCCTCTGTTTCCAGACTCCTGTTTCTGCCCCTCTGTTTCCAGACTCCGGTTTCTGCCCATCTGTTTCCAGACTCCTGTTTCTCACCCTCTATTTCCAGACTCCTTTTTCTCCCCATCAATTTCCAGACTCCTGTTTCTCCCCCTCTGTTTCCAGACTCCTGTTTCTGCCCCTCTGTTTCCAGACTCCTGTTTCTCCCCCTCTGTTTCCAGACTCCTGTTTCTGCCCCTCTGTGTCGAGCCTCCTGTTTCTGCCCCTCTGTTTCCAGCCTCCTGTTTCTGCCCCTCTGTTTCCAGACTCCTGTTTCTCCCCCTCTGTTTGCAGAACCCTGTTTCTCCCCCTCTGTTTTCAGACTCCTGTTTCTGCCCCTCTGTTTCCAGACGCCTGTTTCTGCCCCTCTGATTCCAGTCTCCTGTTTCTCTCCCTCTCTTTCCAGACTCCTGTTTCTCCCCCTCTGTTTCCAGACTCCCGTTTCTGCCCCTCTGTTTCCAGACTTCTGTTTCTCACCCTGTGTTTCCAGACTCCTGTTTTTCCCCCTCTGTTTCCAGCCTCCTGTTTCTGCCCCTCTGTTTCCAAACTCCTATTTCTGCCCCTCTGTTTCCAGACTCCTGTTTCTCACCATCTGTTTCCAGACTCCTGTTTCTCCCCCTCTGTTTCCACACTCCTGTTTCTGCCCCTCTGTTTCCAGACTCTTGTTTCTCCCCCTCTGTTTCCAGACTCCTGTTTCTGCCCCTCTGTTTCCAGACTCCTGTTTCTGCCTCTCTGTTTCCAGACTCCTGTTTCTCACCCTCTGTTTTCAGACTCCTGTTTCTGCCCCTCTGTTTCGAGCCTCCTGATTCTGCCCCTCTGTTTCCAGCCTCCTCTTTCTCACCCTCTGTTTCCTGACTCCTGTTTCTGCCCCTCTGTTTCCTGCCTCCTGTTTCTGCCCCTCTGTTACCAGCCTGCTGTTTCTCCCCCTCTGTTTCCAGACGCCTGTTTCTCCCCCTCTGTTTCCAGACTCCTGTTTCTCGCCCTCTGTTTCCAGCCTCCTGTTTCTCACACTCTGTTTCCAGCCTCCTGTTTCTCCCCCTCTGTTTCCACACTCCTGTTTCTGCCCCACTGTTTCCAGACTCCTGTTTCTGCCCCTCTGTTTCCAGACTCCTGTTTCTGCCCCTCTGTTTCCAGACTCCGGTTTCTGCCCCTCTGTTTCCAGACTCCTGTTTCTCACCCTCTGTTTCCGGTCTCCTGTTTCTCCCCATCAATTTCCAGACACCTGTTTCTCCCCCTCTGTTTCCAGACTCCTGTTTCTGCCCCTCTGTTTCCAGACTCCTGTTTGTGCCGCTCTGTTTCCAGACTCCTGTTTCTCACCCTCTGTTTCCAGCCTCCTGCTTCTCGCCTCTGTTTCCAGACTCCTGTTTCTCCCCCTCTGTTTCCAGACTCCTGTTTCTGCCCCTCTGTTTCCAGACTCCTGTTTCTGCCCCTCTGTTTCCAGCCTCCTGTTTCTGCCCCTCTGTTTCCAGACTCCTGTTTCTCCCCCTCTGTTTGCAGACCCCTGTTTCTCCCCCTCTGTTTTCAGACTCCTGTTTCTGCCCCTCTGTTTCCAGACTCCTGTTTCTCCCCCTCTGTTTCCAGACTCCTGTTTCTCCCCCTCTGTTTCCAGACTCCTGTTTCTCCCCCTCTGTTTCCAGACTCCTGTTTCTGCCCCTCTGTTTCCAGACTCCTGTTTCTCACCCTCTGTTTCCAGTCTCCTCTTTCTGCCCCTCTGTTTCCAGACTCCTGTTTCTGCCCCTCTGATTCCAGTCTCCTGTTTCTCTCCCTCTGTTTCCAGACTCCTGTTTCTCCCCCTCTGTTTCCAGACTCCTGTTTCTGCCCCTCTGTTTCCAGACTTCTGTTTCTCACCCTGTGTTTCCAGACTCCTGTTTCTCCCCCTCTGTTTCCAGCCTCCTGTTTCTCCCCCCCTGTTTCCAGACTCCTATTTCTGCCCCTCTGTTTCCAGACTCCTGTTTCTCACCATCTGTTTCCAGACTCCTGTTTCTCCCCCTCTGTTTCCACACTCCTGTTTCTGCCCTTCTGTTTCCAGACTCTTGTTTCTCCCCCTCTGTTTCCTGACTCCTGTTTCTGCCCCTCTGTTTCCAGACTCCTGTTTCTGCCTCTCTGTTTCCAGACTCCTGTTTCTGCCCCTCTGTGTCGAGCCTCCTGATTCTGCCCCTCTGTTTCCAGCCTCCTCTTTCTCACCCACTGTTTCCTGACTCCTGTTTCTCCCCCTCTGTTTCCAGGCTCCTGTTTCTGCCCCTCTGTTTCCAGCCTCCTGTTTCTCCCCCTCTGTTTCCAGACTCCTGTTTCTCCCCCTCTGTTTCCAGACTCCTGTTTCTCCCCCTCTGTTTCCAGACTCCTGTTTCTCCCCCTCTGTTTCCAGCCTCCTGTTTCTGCCCCTCTGTTTCCAGCCTCCTGTTTCTGCCCCTCTGTTTCCAGCCTCCTGTTTCTCCCCCTCTGTTTCCAGCCTCCTGTTTCTGCCCCTCTGTTTCCAGACTCCTATTTCTGCCCCTCTGTTTCCAGACTCCTGTTTCTCACCATCTGTTTCCAGACTCCTGTTTCTCCCCCTCTGTTTCCACACTCCTGTTTCTGCCCCTCTGTTTCCAGACTCTTGTTTCTCCCCCTCTGTTTCCAGACTCCTGTTTCTGCCCCTCTGTTTCCAGACTCCTGTTTCTGCCTCTCTGTTTCCAGACTCCTGTTTCTCACCCTCTGTTTTCAGACTCCTGTTTCTGCCCCTCTGTTTCGAGCCTCCTGATTCTGCCCCTCTGTTTCCACCCTCCTCTTTCTCACCCTCTGTTTCCTGACTCCTGTTTCTCCCCCTCTGTTTCCAGGCTCCTGTTTCTGCCCCTCTGTTTCCAGCCTCCTGTTTCTCCCCCTCGGTTTCCAGACTCCTGTTTCTCCCCCTCTGTTTCCAGACTCCTGTTTCTCCCCCTCTGTTTCCAGACTCCTGTTTCTGCCCCTCTGTTTCCTGCCTCCTGTTTCTGCCCCTCTGTTTCCAGCCTCCTGTTTCTCCCCCTCTGTTTCCAGACGCCTGTTTCTCCCCCTCTGTTTCCAGACTCCTGTTTCTCACCCTCTGTTTCCAGCCTCCTGTTTCTCACACTCTGTTTCCAGCCTCCTGTTTCTCCCCCTCTGTTTCCACACTCCTGTTTCTGCCCCACTGTTTCCAGACTCCTGTTTCTCACCCTCTGTTTCCAGACTCCTGTTTCTGCCCCTCTGTTTCCAGACTCCGGTTTCTGCCCCTCTGTTTCCAGACTCCTGTTTCTCACCCTCTGTTTCCGGCCTCCTGTTTCTCCCCATCAATTTCCAGACACCTGTTTCTCCCCCTCTGTTTCCAGACTCCTGTTTCTGCCCCTCTGTTTCCAGACTCCTGTTTGTGCCGCTCTGTTTCCAGACTCCTGTTTCTCACCCTCTGTTTCCAGACTCCTGCTTCTCGCCCTCTGTTTCCTGACTCCTGTTTCTGCCCCTCTGTTTCCAGACTCCTGTTTCTGCCCATCTGTTTCCAGACTCCTGTTTCTGCCCCTCTGTTTCCAGACTCCTGTTTCTGCCCCTCTGTGTCGAGCCTCCTGATTCTGCCCCTCTGTTTCCAGCCTCCTCTTTCTCACCCACTGTTTCCTGACTCCTGTTTCTCCCCCTCTGTTTCCAGGCTCCTGTTTCTGCCCCTCTGTTTCCAGCCTCCTGTTTCTCCCCCTCTGTTTCCAGACTCCTGTTTCTCCCCCTCTGTTTCCAGACTCCTGTTTCTCCCCCTCTGTTTCCAGACTCCTGTTTCTCCCCCTCTGTTTCCAGCCTCCTGTTTCTGCCCCTCTGTTTCCAGCCTCCTGTTTCTGCCCCTCTGTTTCCAGCCTCCTGTTTCTCCCCCTCTGTTTCCAGACTCCTGTTTCTGCCCCTCTGTTTCCAGACTCCTGTTTCTCACCCTCTATTTCCAGACTCCTGTTTCTCGCCATCAATTTCCAGACTCCTGTTTCTCCCCCTCTGTTTCCAGACTCCTGTTTCTGCCGCTCTGTTTCCAGACTCCTGTTTCTCGCCCTCTGTTTCCAGACTCCTGTTTCTGCCCCTCTGTTTCCAGACTCCTGTTTCTGCGCCTCTGTTTCCAGTCTCCTGTTTCTGCCCCTCTGTTTCCAGCCTCCTGTTTCTGCCCCTCTGTTTCCAGACGCCTGTTTCTGCCTCTCTGTTTCCAGCCTCCTGTTTCTGCCCCTCTGTTTCCAGACTCCTGTTTTTTCCCTTTCTGTTTCCAGCCTCCTGTTTCTCCCCTCTGTTTCTAGACTCCTATTTCTGCCCTCTGTTTCCAGACTCCTGTTTCTAACCATCTGTTTCCAGACTCCTGTTTCTCCCCCTCTGTTTCCAGACTCCTTTTTCTGCCCCTCTGTTTCCAGACTCCTGTTTCTCCTCCTCTGTTTCCAGACTCCTGTTTCTGCCCCTCTGTTTCCAGACTCCTGTTTCTGCCCCTCTGTTTCCAGACTCCTGTTTCTCACCCTCTGTTTCGAGCCTCCTGTTTCTGCCCCTCTGTTTCCAGCCTCCTGTTTCTCCCCCTCTGTTTCCAAACTCCTGTTTCTGCCACTCTGTTTCCAGACTCCTGTTTCTGCCCCTCTGTTTCCAGCCTCCTGTTTCTCCCCCTCTGTTTCCAGACTCCTGATTCTCCTCCTCTGTTTACAGGCTCCTGTTTCTCCCCCTCTGTTTTCAGACTCCTGATTCTGCCCCTCTGTTTCCAGACTCCTGTTTCTCCCCCTCTGTTTCCAGACTCCTGCTTCTCCTCCTCTGTTTCCAGCCTCCTGTTTCTGCCCCTCTGTTTCGAGACTCCTGTTTCTGCCCCTCTGTTTCCAGCCTCCTGTTTCTCCCCCTCTGTTTCCAGACTCCTGTTTCTCCCCCTCTGTTTCCAGACTCCTGTTTCTGCCCCTCTGTTTCCAGACTCCTGTTTCTCACCCTCTGTTTCCAGACTCCTGTTTCTGCCCCTCTGTTTCCAGACTCCTGTTTCTGCCCCTCTGTTTCCAGACACCTGTTTCTCCCCCTCTGTTTCCAGGCTCCTGTTTCTGCCCCTCTGTTTCCAGCCTCCTGTTTCTCCCCGTCTGTTTCCAGCCTCCTGTTTCTCCCCCTCTGTTTCCAGACTCCTGTTTCTCCCCCTCTGTTTCCAGACTCCTGTTTCTCCCCCTCTGTTTCCAGTCTCCTGTTTCTCCCCCTCTGTTTCAAGCCTCCTGCTTCTCGCCCTCTGTTTCCAGACTCCTGTTTCTGCCCCTCTGTTTCCAGACTCCTGTTTCTGCCCCTCTGTTTCCAGCCTCCTGTTTCTGCCCCTCTGTTTCCAGACTCCTGTTTCTCCCCCTCTGTTTGCAGACCCCTGTTTCTCCCCCTCTGTTTTCAGACTCCTGTTTCTGCCCCTCTGTTTCCAGACTCCTGTTTCTCCCCCTCTGTTTCCAGACTCCTGTTTCTCCCCCTCTGTTTCCAGACTCCTGTTTCTCCCCCTCTGTTTCCAGACTCCTGTTTCACCCCCTCTGTTTCCAGACTCCTGTTTGTGCCGCTCTGTTTCCAGACTCCTGTTTCTCACCCTCTGTTTCCAGCCTCCTGCTTCTCGCCCTCTGTTTCCAGACTCCTGTTTCAGCCCCTCTGGTTCCAGACTCCTGTTTCTGCCCCTCTGTTTCCAGACTCCTGTTTCTGCCCCTCTGTTTCCAGCCTCCTGTTTCTGCCCCTCTGCTTCCAGACTCCTGTTTCTCCCTCTCTGTTTGCAGACCCCTGTTTCTCCCCCTCTGTTTTCTGACTCCTGTTTCTGCCCCTCTGTTTCCAGACTCCTGTTTCTCCCCCTCTGTTTCCAGACTCCTGTTTCTCCCCCTCTGCTTCCAGACTCCTGTTTCTCCCCCTCTGTTTCCAGACTCCTGTTTCTGCCCCTCTGTTTCCAGACTCCTGTTTCTCACCCTCTGTTTCCAGTCTCCTCTTTCTGCCCCTCTGTTTCCAGCCTCCTGTTTCTGCCCCTCTGATTCCAGTCTCCTGTTTCTCTCCCTCTGATTCCAGACTCCTGTTTCTCCCCCTCTGTTTCCAGACTCCTGTTTCTGCCCCTCTGTTTCCAGACTTCTGTTTCTCACCCTGTGTTTCCAGACTCCTGTTTCTCCCCCTCTGTTTCCAGCCTCCTGTTTCTCCCCCTCTGTTTCCAGACTCCTATTTCTGCCCCTCTGTTTCCAGACTCCTGTTTCTCACCATCTGATTCCAGACTCCTGTTTCTCCCCCTCTGTTTCCACACTCCTGTTTCTGCCCCTCTGTTTCCAGACTCTTGTTTCTCCCCCTCTGTTTCCTGACTCCTGTTTCTGCCCCTCTGTTTCCAGACTCCTGTTTCTGCCTCTCTGTTTCCAGACTCCTGTTTCTGCCCCTCTTTTCGAGCCTCCTGATTCTGCCCCTCTGTTTCCAGCCTCCTCTTTCTCAACCTCTGTTCCCTGACTCCTGTTTCTCCCCCTCTGTTTCCAGGCTCCTGTTTCTGCCCCTCTGTTTCCAGCCTCCTGTTTCTCCCCCTCTGTTTCCAGACTCCTGTTTCTCCCCCTCTGTTTCCAGACTCCTGTTTCTCCCCCTCTGTTTCCAGACTCCTGTTTCTCCCCCTCTGTTTCCAGTCTCCTGTTTCTCCCCCTCTGTTTCCAGCCTCCTGCTTCTCGCCCTCTGTTTCCATACTCCTGTTTCTGCCCCTCTGTTTCCAGACTCCTGTTTCTGCCCCTCTGTTTCCAGCCTCATGTTTCTGCCCCTCTGTTTCCAGACTCCTGTTTCTCCCCCTCTGTTTCCAGACTCCTGTTTCTCCCCGTCTGTTTCCAGACTCCTGTTTCTCCCCCTCTGTTTCCAGACTCCTGTTTCTCCCCCTCTGTTTCCAGACTCCTGTTTCTGCCCCTCTGTTTCCAGACACCTGGTTCTCACCCTCTCTTTCCAGTCTCCTCTTTCTGCCCCTCTGTTTCCAGCCTCCTGTTTCTCCCCCTCTGTTTCCACACTCCTGTTTCTGCCCCTCTGTTTCCAGACTCTTGTTTCTCCCCCTCAGTTTCCAGACTCCTGTTTCTGCCCCTCTGTTTCCAGACTCCTGTTTCTCACCATCTGTTTCCAGACTCCTGTTTCTCCCCCTCTGTTTCCAGACTCCTGTTTCTGCTCCTCTGTTTCCAGACTCCAGTTTCTCACCCTCTGTTTCCAGACTCCTGTTTCTGCCCCTCTGTTTCGAGCCTCCTGATTCTGCCCCTCTGTTTCCAGCCTCCTCTTTCTCACCCACTGTTTCCTGACTCCTGTTTCTCCCCCTCTGTTTCCAGGCTCCTGTTTCTGCCCCTCTGTTTCCAGCCTCCTGTTTCTCCCCCTCTGTTTCCAGACTCCTGTTTCTCCCCCTCTGTTTCCAGACTCCTGTTTCTCCCCCTCTGTTTCCAGACTCCTGTTTCTCCCCCTCTGTTTCCAGCCTCCTGTTTCTGCCCCTCTGTTTCCAGCCTCCTCTTTCTGCCCCTCTGTTTCCAGCCTCCTGTTTCTCCCCCTCTGTTTCCAGACTCCTGTTTCTCCTCCTCTGTTTACAGACTCCTGTTTCTCCCCATCTGTTTTCAGACTCCTGTTTCTGCCCCTCTGTTTCCAGACTCCTGTTTCTCCCCCTCTGTTTCCAGACTCCTGTTTCTGCCCCTCTGTTTCCAGACTCCTGTTTCTCACCCTCTGTTTCCAGACTCCTGTTTCTGCCCCTCTGTTTCCAGACTCCTGTTTCTGCCCCTCTGTTTCCAGACACCTGTTTCTCCCCCTCTGTTTCCAGGCTCCTGTTTCTGCCCCTCTGTTTCCAGCCTCCTGTTTCTCCCCCTCTGTTTCCAGCCTCCTGTTTCTCCCCCTCTGTTTCCAGACTCCTGTTTCTCCCCCTCTGTTTCCAGACTCCTGTTTCTCCCCCTCTGTTTCCAGTCTCCTGTTTCTCCCCCTCTGTTTCAAGCCTCCTGCTTCTCGCCCTCTGTTTCCAGACTCCTGTTTCTGCCCCTCTGTTTCCAGACTCCTGTTTCTGCCCCTCTGTTTCCAGCCTCCTGTTTCTGCCCCTCTGTTTCCAGACTCCTGTTTCTCCCCCTCTGTTTGCAGACCCCTGTTTCTCCCCCTCTGTTTTCAGACTCCTGTTTCTGCCCCTCTGTTTCCAGACTCCTGTTTCTCCCCCTCTGTTTCCAGACTCCTGTTTCTCCCCCTCTGTTTCCAGACTCCTGTTTCTCCCCCTCTGTTTCCAGACTCCTGTTTCACCCCCTCTGTTTCCAGACTCCTGTTTGTGCCGCTCTGTTTCCAGACTCCTGTTTCTCACCCTCTGTTTCCAGCCTCCTGCTTCTCGGCCTCTGTTTCCAGACTCCTGTTTCAGCCCCTCTGTTTCCAGACTCCTGTTTCTGCCCCTCTGTTTCCAGACTCCTGTTTCTGCCCCTCTGTTTCCAGCCTCCTGTTTCTGCCCCTCTGCTTCCAGACTCCTGTTTCTCCCCCTCTGTTTGCAGACCCCTGTTTCTCCCCCTCTGTTTTCAGACTCCTGTTTCTGCCCCTCTGTTTCCAGACTCCTGTTTCTCCCCCTCTGTTTCCAGACTCCTGTTTCTCCCCCTCTGTTTCCAGACTCCTGTTTCTCCCCCTCTGTTTCCAGACTCCTGTTTCTCCCCCTCTGTTTCCAGACTCCTGTTTCTGCCCCTCTGTTTCCAGACTCCTGTTTCTCACCCTCTGTTTCCAGTCTCCTCTTTCTGCCCCTCTGTTTCCAGCCTCCTGTTTCTGCCCCTCTGATTCCAGTCTCCTGTTTCTCTCCCTCTGTTTCCAGACTCCTGTTTCTCCCCCTCTGTTTCCAGACTCCTGTTTCTGCCCCTCTGTTTCCAGACTTCTGTTTCTCACCCTGTGTTTCCAGACTCCTGTTTCTCCCCCTCTGTTTCCAGCCTCCTGTTTCTCCCCCTCTGTTTCCAGACTCCTATTTCTGCCCCTCTGTTTCCAGACTCCTGTTTCTCACCATCTGTTTCCAGACTCCTGTTTCTCCCCCTCTGTTTCCACACTCCTGTTTCTGCCCCTCTGTTTCCAGACTCTTGTTTCTCCCCCTCTGTTTCCTGACTCCTGTTTCTGCCCCTCTGTTTCCAGACTCCTGTTTCTGCCTCTCTGTTTCCAGACTCCTGTTTCTCACCCTCTGTTTCCAGACTCCTGTTTCTGCCCCTCTTTTCGAGCCTCCTGATTCTGCCCCTCTGTTTCCAGCCTCCTCTTTCTCAACCTCTGTTCCCTGACTCCTGTGTCTCCCCCTCTGTTTCCAGGCTCCTGTTTCTGCCCCTCTGTTTCCAGCCTCCTGTTTCTCCCCCTCTGTTTCCAGACTCCTGTTTCTCCCCCTCTGTTTCCAGACTCCTGTTTCTCCCCCTCTGTTTCCAGACTCCTGTTTCTCCCCCTCTGTTTCCAGTCTCCTGTTTCTCCCCCTCTGTTTCCAGCCTCCTGCTTCTCGCCCTCTGTTTCCATGCTCCTGTTTCTGCCCCTCTGTTTCCAGACTCCTGTTTCTGCCCCTCTGTTTCCAGCCTCATGTTTCTGCCCCTCTGTTTCCAGACTCCTGTTTCTCCCCCTCTGTTTCCAGACTCCTGTTTCTCCCCCTCTGTTTCCAGACTCCTGTTTCTCCCCCTCTGTTTCCAGACTCCTGTTTCTCCCCCTCTTTTTCCAGACTCCTGTTTCTGCCCCTCTGTTTCCAGACACATGGTTCTCACCCTCTCTTTCCAGTCTCCTCTTTCTGCCCCTCTGTTTCCAGCCTCCTGTTTCTCCCCCTCTGTTTCCACACTCCTGTTTCTGCCCCTCTGTTTCCAGACTCCTGTTTCTCACCATCTGTTTCCAGACTCCTGTTTCTCCCCCTCTGTTTCCAGACTCCTGTTTCTGCTCCTCTGTTTCCAGACTCCTGTTTCTCACCCTCTGTTTCCAGACTCCTGTTTCTGCCCCTCTGTTTCGAGCCTCCTGATTCTGCCCCTCTGTTTCCAGCCTCCTCTTTCTCACCCACTGTTTCCTGACGCCTGTTTCTCCCGCTCTGTTTCCAGGCTCCTGTTTCTGCCCCTCTGTTTCCAGCCTCCTGTTTCTCCCCCTCTGTTTCCAGACTCCTGTTTCTCCCCCTCTGTTTCCAGACTCCTGTTTCTCCCCCTCTGTTTCCAGACTCCTGTTTCTCCCCCTCTGTTTCCAGCCTCCTGTTTCTTCCCCTCTGTTTCCAGCCTCCTGTTTCTGCCCCTCTGTTTCCAGCCTCCTGTTTCTCCCCCTCTGTTTCCAGACTCCTGTTTCTCCTCCTCTGTTTACAGACTCCTGTTTCTCCCCATCTGTTTTCAGACTCCTGTTTCTGCCCCTCTGTTTCCAGACTCCTGTTTCTCCCCCTCTGTTTCCAGACTCCTGTTTCTGCCCGTCTGTTTCCAGACTCCTGTTTCTGCCCCTCTGTTTCCAGACTCCGGTTTCTCCCCATCTGTTTCCAGACTCCTGTTTCTCACCCTCTATTTCCAGACTCCTTTTTCTCCCCATCAATTTCCAGACTCCTGTTTCTCCCCGTCTGTTTCCAGACTCCTGTTTCTGCCCCTCTGTTTCCAGACTCCTGTTTCTGCCCCTCTGATTCCAGTCTCCTGTTTCTCTCCCTCTCTTTCCAGACTCTTGTTTCTCCCCCTCTTTTTCCAGACTCCTGTTTCTGCCCCTCTGTTTCCAGACTTCTGTTTCTCACCCTGTGTTTCCAGACTCCTGTTTTTCCCCCTCTGTTTCCAGCCTCCTGTTTCTCCCCCTCTGTTTCCAGACTCCTATTTCTGCCGCTCTGTTTCCAGACTCCTGTTTCTCACCATCTGTTTCCAGACTCCTGTTTTTCCCCCTCTGTTTCCACACTCCTGTTTCTGCCCCTCTGTTTCCAGACTCTTGTTTCTCCCCCTCTGTTACCAGACTCCTGTTTCTGCCCCTCTGTTTCCAGACTCCTGTTTCTGCCTCTCTGTTTCCAGACTCCTGTTTCTCACCCTCTGTTTTCAGACTCCTGTTTCTGCCCCTCTGTTTCGAGCCTCCTGATTCTGCCCCTCTGTTTCCAGCCTCCTCTTTCTCACCCTCTGTTTCCTGACTCCTGTTTCTCCCCCTCTGTTTCCACGCTCCTGTTTCTCCCCCTCAGTTTCCAGCCTCCTGTTTCTCCCCCTCTGTTTCCAGACTCCTGTTTCTCCCCCTCTGTTTCCAGACTCCTGTTTCTCCCCCTCTGTTTCCAGACTCCTGTTTCTGCCCCTCTGTTTCCTGCCTCCTGTTTCTGCCCCTCTGTTTCCAGCCTCCTGTTTCTCCCCCTCTGTTTCCAGACGCCTGTTTCTCCCCCTCTGTTTCCAGACTCCTGTTTCTCACCCTCTGTTTCCAGCCTCCTGTTTCTCACACTCTGTTTCCAGCCTCCTGTTTCTCCCCCTCTGTTTCCACACTCCTGTTTCTGCCCCACTGTTTCCAGACTCCTGTTTCTGCCCCTCTGTTTCCAGACTCCTGTTTCTGCCCCTCTGTTTCCAGACTCCGGTTTCTGCCCCTCTGTTTCCAGACTCCTGTTTCTCACCCTCTGTTTCCGGTCTCCTGTTTCTCCCCATCAATTTCCAGACACCTGTTTCTCCCCCTCTGTTTCCAGACTCCTGTTTCTGCCCCTCTGTTTCCAGACTCCTGTTTGTGCCGCTCTGTTTCCAGACTCCTGTTTCTCACCCTCTGTTTCCAGCCTCCTGCTTCTCGCCCTCTGTTTCCAGACTCCTGTTTCTGCCCCTCTGTTTCCAGACTCCTGTTTCTGCCCCTCTGTTTCCAGACTCCTGTTTCTGCCCCTCTGTTTCCAGCCTCCTGTTTCTGCCCCTCTGTTTCCAGACTCCTGTTTCTGCCCCTCTGATTCCAGTCTCCTGTTTCTCTCCCTCTGTTTCCAGACTCCTGTTTCTCCCCCTCTGTTTCCAGACTCCTGTTTCTGCCCCTCTGTTTCCAGACTTCTGTTTCTCACCCTGTGTTTCCAGACTGCTGTTTCTCCCCCTCTGTTTCCAGCCTCCTGTTTCTCCCCCTCTGTTTCCCGACTCGTATTTCTGCCCCTCTGTTTCCAGCCTCCTGTTTCTCCCCCTCTGTTTCCAGACTCCTGTTTCTCCCCCTCTGTTTCCAGACTCCTGTTTCTCCCCCACTGTTTCCAGACTCCTGTTTCTCCCCCTCTGTTTCCAGTCTCCTGTTTCTCCCCCTCTGTTTCCAGCCTCCTGCTTCTCGCCCTCTGTTTCCAGACTCCTGTTTCTGCCCTCTGTTTCCAGACTCCTGTTTCTGCCCCTCTGTTTCCAGCCTCCTGTTTCTGCCCCTCTGTTTCCAGACTCCTGTTTCTCCCCCTCTGTTTGCAGACCCCTGTTTCTCCCCCTCTGTTTTCAGACTCCTGTTTCTGCCCCTCTGTTTCCAGACTCCTGTTTCTCCCCCTCTGTTTCCAGACTCCTGTTTCTCCCCCTCTGCTTCCAGACTCCTGTTTCTCCCCCTCTGTTTCCAGACTCCTGTTTCTCCCCCTCTGTTTCCAGACTCCTGTTTCTCCCCCTCTGTTTCCAGCCTCCTGTTTCTGCCCCTCTGTTTCCAGCCTCCTGTTTCTGCCCCTCTGTTTCCAGCCTCCTGTTTCTCCCCCTCTGTTTCCAGACTCCTGTTTCTCCTCCTCTGTTTACAGACTCCTGTTTCTCCCCATCTGTTTTCAGACTCCTGTTTCTGCCACTCTGTTTCCAGACTCCTGTTTCTCCCCCTCTGTTTCCAGACTCCTGTTTCTGCCCGTCTGTTTCCAGACTCCTGTTTCTGCCCCTCTGTTTCCAGACTCCGGTTTCTCCCCATCTGTTTCCAGACTCCTGTTTCTCATCCTGTATTTCCAGACTCCTTTTTCTCCCCATCAATTTCCAGACTCCTGTTTCTCCCCGTCTGTTTCCAGACTCCTGTTTCTGCCGCTCTGTTTCCAGACTCATGTTTCTGCCCCTCTGTTTCCAGACTCCTGTTTCTGCCCCTCTGTTTCCAGCCTCCTGTTTCTGCCCCTCTGTTTCCAGACTCCTGTTTCTCCCCCTGTGTTTGCAGACCCCTGTTTCTCCCCCTCTGTTTTCAGACTCCTGTTTCTGCCCCTCTGTTTCCAGACTCCTGTTTCTGCCCCTCTGATTCCAGTCTCCTGTTTCTCTCCCTCTCTTTCCAGACTCCTGTTTCTCCCCCTCTGTTTCCAGACTCCTGTTTCTGCCCCTCTGTTTCCAGACTTCTGTTTCTCACCCTGTGTTTCCAGACTCTTGTTTCTCCCCCTCTGTTTCCAGCCTCCTGTTTCTCCCCCTCTGTTTCCAGACTCCTATTTCTGCCCCTCTGTTTCCAGACTCCTGTTTCTCACCATCTGTTTCCAGACTCCTGTTTTTCCCCCTCTGTTTCCACACTCCTGTTTCTGCCCCTCTGTTTCCAGACTCTTGTTTCTCCCCCTCTGTTACCAGACTCCTGTTTCTGCCTCTCTGTTTCCAGACTCCTGTTTCTGCCTCTCTGTTTCCAGACTCCTGTTTCTCACCCTCTGTTTTCAGACTCCTGTTTCTGCCCCTCTGTTTCGAGCCTCCTGATTCTGCCCCTCTGTTTCCAGCCTCCACTTTCTCACCCTCTGTTTCCTGACTCCTGTTTCTCCCCCTCTGTTTCCAGGCTCCTGTTTCTCCCCCTCTGTTTCCAGCCTCCTGTTTCTGCCCCTCTGTTTCCAGACTCCTGTTTCTCCCCCTCTGTTTCCAGACTCCTGTTTCTCCCCCTCTGTTTCCAGACTCCTGTTTCTGCCCCTCTGTTTCCTGCCTCCTGTTTCTGCCCCTCTGTTTCCAGCCTCCTGTTTCTCCCCCTCTGTTTCCAGACGCCTGTTTCTCCCCCTCTGTTTCCAGACTCCTGTTTCTCACCCTCTGTTTCCAGCCTCCTGTTTCTCACACTCTGTTTCCAGCCTCCTGTTTCTCCCCCTCTGTTTCCACACTCCTGTTTCTGCCCCACTGTTTCCAGACTCCTGTTTCTGCCCCTCTGTTTCCAGACTCCTGTTTCTGCCCCTCTGTTTCCAGACTCCGGTTTCTGCCCCTCTGTTTCCAGACTACTGTTTCTCACCCTCTGTTTCCGGTCTCCTGTTTCTCCCTATCAATTTCCAGACACCTGTTTCTCCCCCTCTGTTTCCAGACTCCTGTTTCTGCCCCTCTGTTTCCAGACTCCTGTTTGTGCCGCTCTGTTTCCAGACTCCTGTTTCTCACCCTCTGTTTCCAGCCTCCTGCTTCTCGCCCTCTGTTTCCAGACTCCTGTTTCTGCCCCTCTGTTTCCAGACTCCTGTTTCTGCCCCTCTGTTTCCAGACTCCTGTTTCTGCCCCTCTGTTTCCAGCCTCCTGTTTCTGGCCCTCTGTTTCCAGACTCCTGTTTCTCCCCCTCTGTTTGCAGACCCCTGTTTCTCCCCCTCTGTTTTCAGACTCCTGTTTCTGCCCCTCTGTTTCCAGTCTCCTCTTTCTGCCCCTCTGTTTCCAGACTCCTGTTTCTGCCCCTCTGATTCCAGTCTCCTGTTTCTCTCCCTCTGTTTCCAGACTCCTGTTTCTCCCCCTCTGTTTCCAGACTCCTGTTTCTGCCCCTCTGTTTCCAGACTTCTGTTTCTCACCCTGTGTTTCCAGACTGCTGTTTCTCCCCCTCTGTTTCCAGCCTCCTGTTTCTCCCCCTCTGTTTCCCGACTCGTATTTCTGCCCCTCTGTTTCCAGACTCCTGTTTCTCACCACCTGTTTCCTGACACGTGTTTCTCCCCCTCTGTTTCCAGGCTCCTGTTTCTGCCCCTCTGTTTCCAGCCTCCTGTTTCTCCCCCTCTGTTTCCAGACTCCTGTTTCTCCCCCTCTGTTTCCAGACTCCTGTTTCTCCCCCACTGTTTCCAGACTCCTGTTTCTCCCCCTCTGTTTCCAGTCTCCTGTTTCTCCCCCTCTGTTTCCAGCCTCCTGCTTCTCGCCCTCTGTTTCCAGACTCCTGTTTCTGCCCTCTGTTTCCAGACTCCTGTTTCTGCCCCTCTGTTTCCAGCCTCCTGTTTCTGCCCCTCTGTTTCCAGACTCCTGTTTCTCCCCCTCTGTTTGCAGACCCCTGTTTCTCCCCCTCTGTTTTCAGACTCCTGTTTCTGCCCCTCTGATTCCAGACTCCTGTTTCTCCCCCTCTGTTTCCAGACTCCTGTTTCTCCCCCTCTGCTTCCAGACTCCTGTTTCTCCCCCTCTGTTTCCAGACTCCTGTTTCACCCCCTCTGTTTCCGACTCCTGTTTGTGCCGCTCTGTTTCCAGCCTCCTGTTTCTGCCCCTCTGTTTCGAGACTCCTGTTTCTGCCCATCTGTTTCCAGCCTCCTGTTTCTCCCCCTCTGTTTCCAGACTCCTGTTTCTCCCCCTCTGTTTCCAGACTCCTGTTTCTGCCCCTCTGTTTCCAGACTCCTGTTTCTCACCCTCTGTTTCCAGTCTCCTCTTTCTGCCCCTCTGTTTCCAGACTCCTGTTTCTGCCCCTCTGATTCCAGTCTCCTGTTTCTCTCCCTCTGTTTCCAGACTCCTGTTTCTCCCCCTCTGTTTCCAGACTCCTGTTTCTGCCCCTCTGTTTCCAGACTTCTGTTTCTCACCCTGTGTTTCCAGACTCCTGTTTCTCCCCCTCTGTTTCCAGCCTCCTGTTTCTCCCCCTCTGTTTCCAGTCTCCTGTTTCTCCCCCTCTGTTTCCAGACTCCTATTTCTCCCCCTCTGTTTCCAGACTCCTGTTTCTCACCATCTGTTTCCAGACTCCTGTTTCTCCCCCTCTGTTTCCACACTCCTGTTTCTGCCCCTCTGTTTCCAGACTCTTGTTTCTCCCTCTCTGTTTCCAGACTCCTGTTTCTGCCCCTCTGTTTCCAGACTCCTGTTTCTGCCTCACTGTTTCCAGATTCCTGTTTCTCACCCTCTGTTTCCAGACTCCTGTTTCTGCCCCTCTGTGTCGAGCCTCCTGATTCTGCCCCTCTGTTTCCAGCCTCCTCTTTCTCACCCTCTGTTTCCTGACTCCTGTTTCTCCCCCTCTGTTTCCAGGCTCCTGTTTCTGCCCCTCTGTTTCCAGCCTCCTGTTTCTCCCCCTCTGTTTCCAGACTCCTGTTTCTCCCCCTCTGTTTCCAGTCTCCTGTTTCTCCCCCTCTGTTTCCAGCCTCCTGTTTCTGCCCCTCTGTTTCCAGCCTCCTGTTTCTGCCCCTCTGTTTCCAGCCTCCTGTTTCTCCCCCTCTGTTTCCAGCCTCCTGTTTCTGCCCCTCTGTTTCCAGACTCCTATTTCTGCCCCTCTGTTTCCAGACTCCTGTTTCTCACCATCTGTTTCCAGACTCCTGTTTCTCCCCCTCTGTTTCCACACTCCTGTTTCTGCCCCTCTGTTTCCAGACTCTTGTTTCTCCCCCTCTGTTTCCTGACTCCTGTTTCTGCCCCTCTGTTTCCAGACTCCTGTTTCTGCCTCTCTGTTTCCAGACTCCTGTTTCTCACCCTCTGTTTTCAGACTCCTGTTTCTGCCCCTCTGTTTCGAGCCTCCTGATTCTGCCCCTCTGTTTCCAGCCTCCTCTTTCTCACCCTCTGTTTCCTGACTCCTGTTTCTCCCCCTCTGTTTCCAGGCTCCTGTTTCTGCCCCTCTGTTTCCAGCTTCCTGTTTCTCCCTCTCTGTTTCCAGACTCCTGTTTCTCCCCCTCTGTTTCCAGACTCCTGTTTCTCCCCCTCTGTTTCCAGACTCCTGTTTCTGCCCCTCTGTTTCCTGCCTCCTGTTTCTGCCCCTCTGTTTCCAGCCTCCTGTTTCTCCCCCTCTGTTTCCAGACGCCTGTTTCTCCCCCTCTGTTTCCAGACTCCTGTTTCTCACCCTCTGTTTCCAGCCTCCTGTTTCTCACACTCTGTTTCCAGCCTCCTGTTTCTCCCCCTCTGTTTCCACACTCCTGTTTCTGCCCCACTGTTTCCAGACTCCTGTTTCTCACCCTCTGTTTCCATACTCCAGTTTCTGCCCCTCTGTTTCCAGACTCCGGTTTCTGCCCCTCTGTTTCCAGACTCCTGTTTCTCACCCTCTGTTTCCGGTCTCCTGTTTCTGCCCCTCTGTTTCCAGACACCTGTTTCTCCCCCTCTGTTTCCAGACTCCTGTTTCTGCCCCTCTGTTTCCAGACTCCTGTTTGTGCCGCTCTGTTTCCAGACTCCTGTTTCTCACCCTCTTTTTCCAGACTCCTGCTTCTCGCCCTCTGTTTCCAGACTCCTGTTTCTGCCCCTCTGTTTCCAGACTCCTGTTTCTGCCCCTCTGTTTCCAGACTCCTGTTTCTGCCCCTCTGTTTCCAGCCTCCTGTTTCTGCCCCTCTGTTTCCAGACTCCTGTTTCTCCCACTCTGTTTGCAGACCCCTGTTTCTCCCCCTCTGTTTTCAGACTCCTGTTTCTGCCCCTCTGTTTCCAGACTCCTGTTTCTCCCCCTCTGTTTCCAGACTCCTGTTTCTCCCCCTCTGTTTCCAGACTCCTGTTTCTCCCCCTCTGTTTCCAGACTCCTGTTTCTCCCCCTCTGTTTCCAGACTCCTGTTTCTGCCCCTCTGTTTCCAGACTCCTGTTTCTCACCCTCTTTTTCCAGTCTCCTCTTTCTGCCCCTCTGTTTCCAGACTCCTGTTTCTGCCCCTCTGATTCCAGTCTCCTGTTTCTCTCCCTCTGTTTCCAGCCTCCTGTTTCTGCCCCTCTGTTTCCAGACTCCTGTTTCTGCCCCATTGTGTCGATCCTCCTGTTTCTGCCCCTCTGTTTCCAGACTCCGGTTTCTGCCCATCTGTTTCCAGACTCCTGTTTCTCAACCTCTATTTCCAGACTCCTTTTTCTCCCCATCAATTTCCAGACTCCTGTTTCTGCCCCTCTGTTTCCAGACTCCTGTTTCTGCCCCTCTTTTTCCAGCCTCCTGTTTCTGCCCCTCTGTTTCCAGACTCCTGTTTCTCCCCCTCTGTTTGCAGACACCTGTTTCTCCCCCTCTGTTTTCAGACTCCTGTTTCTGCCCCACTGTTTCCAGACTCCTGTTTCTGCCCCTCTGATTCCAGTCTCCCGTTTCTCTCCCTCTCTTTCCAGACTCCTGTTTCTCCCCCTCTGTTTCCAGACTCCTGTTTCTGCCCCTCTGTTTCCAGACTTCTGTTTCTCACCCTGTGTTTCCAGACTCCTGTTTTTCCCCCTCTGTTTCCAGCCTCCTGTTTCTCCCCCTCTGTTTCCAGACTCCTATTTCTGCCCCTCTGTTTCCAGACTCCTGTTTCTCACCATCTGTTTCCAGACTCCTGTTTCTCCCCCTCTGTTTCCACACTCCTGTTTCTGCCCCTCTGTTTCCAGACTCCTGTTTCTGCCCCTCTGTTTCCAGACTCCTGTTTCTGCCTCTCTGTTTCCAGACTCCTGTTTCTCACCCTCTGTTTTCAGACTCCTGTTTCTGCCCCTCTGTTTCGAGCCTCCTGATTCTGCCCCTCTGTTTCCAGCCTCCTCTTTCTCACCCTCTGTTTCCTGACTCCTGTTTCTCCCCCTCTGTTTCCAGGCTCCTGTTTCTGCCCCTCTGTTTCCAGCCTCCTGTTCTCCCCCTCTGTTTCCAGACTCCTGGTTCTCCCCCTCTGTTTCCAGACTCCTATTTCTCCCCCTCTGTTTCCAGACTCCTGTTTCTCCCCCTCTGTTTCCAGACTCCTGTTTCTGCCCCTCTGTTTCCTGCCTCCGTTTCTGCCCCTCTGTTACCAGCCTCCTGTTTCTCCCCCTCTGTTTCCAGACGCCTGTTTCTCCCCCTCTGTTTCCAGACTCCTGTTTCTCACCCTCTGTTTCCAGCCTCCTGTTTCTCACACTCTGTTTCCAGCCTCCTGTTTCTCCCCCTCTGTTTCCACACTCCTGTTTCTGCCCCTCTGTTTCCAGCCTCCTGTTTCTGCCCCACTGTTTCCAGACTCCTGTTTCTGCCCCTCTGTTTCCAGACTCCTGTTTCTGCCCCTCTGTTTCCAGACTCCTGTTTCTCACCCTCTGTTTCCGGTCTCCTGTTTCTCCCCATCAATTTCCAGACACCTGTTTCTCCCCCTCTGTTTCCAGACTCCTGTTTCTGCCCCTCTGTTTCCAGACTCCTGTTTGTGCCGCTCTGTTTCCAGACTCCTGTTTCTCACCCTCTGTTTCCAGCCTCCTGCTTCTCGCCCTCTGTTTCCAGACTCCTGTTTCTGCCCCTCTGTTTCCAGACTCCTGTTTCTGCCCCTCTGTTTCCAGACTCCTGTTTCTGCCCCTCTGTTTCCAGCCTCCTGTTTCTGCCCCTCTGTTTCCAGACTCCTGTTTCTCCCCCTCTGTTTGCAGACCCCTGTTTCTCCCCTCTGTTTTCAGACTCCTGTTTCTGCCCCTCTGTTTCCAGACTCCTGTTTCTCCCCCTCTGTTTCCAGTCTCCTCTTTCTGCCCCTCTGTTTCCAGACTCCTGTTTCTGCCCCTCTGATTCCAGTCTCCTGTTTCTCTCCCTCTGTTTCCAGACTCCTGTTTCTCCCCCTCTGTTTCCAGACTCCTGTTTCTGCCCCTCTGTTTCCAGACTTCTGTTTCTCACCCTGTGTTTCCAGACTCCTGTTTCTCCCCCTCTGTTTCCAGCCTCCTGTTTCTCCCCCTCTGTTTCCAGACTCCTATTTCTGCCCCTCTGTTTCGAGACTCCTGTTTCTCACCATCTGTTTCCAGACTCCTGTTTCTCCCCTCTGTTTCCACACTCCTGTTTCTGCCCCTCTGTTTCCAGACTCTTGTTTCTCCCCCTCTGTTTCCTGACTCCTGTTTCTGCCCCTCTGTTTCCAGACTCCTGTTTCTGCCTCTCTGTTTCCAGACTCCTGTTTCTCACCCTCTGTTTCCAGACTCCTGTTTCTGCCCCTCTGTGTCGAGCCTCCTGATTCTGCCCCTCTGTTTCCAGCCTCCTCTTTCTCACCCTCTGTTTCCTGACACCTGTTTCTCCCCCTCTGTTTCCAGGCTCCTGTTTCTGCCCCTCTGTTTCCAGCCTCCTGTTTCTCCCCCTCTGTTTCCAGACTCCTGTTTCTCCCCTTCTGTTTCCAGACTCCTGTTTCTCCCCCTCTGTTTCCAGACTCCTGTTTCTCCCCCTCTGTTTCCAGTCTCCTGTTTCTCCCCCTCTGTTTCCAGCCTCCTGCTTCTCGCCCTCTGTTTCCAGACTCCTGTTTCTGCCCTCTGTTTCCAGACTCCTGTTTCTGCCCCTCTGTTTCCAGCCTCCTGTTTCTGCCCCTCTGTTTCCAGACTCCTGTTTCTCCCCCTCTGTTTGTAGACCCCTGTTTCTCCCCCTCTGTTTTCAGACTCCTGTTTCTGCCCCTCTGTTTCCAGACTCCTGTTTCTCCCCCTCTGTTTCCAGCCTCCTGTTTCTCCCCCTCTGCTTCCAGACTCCTGTTTCTCCCCCTCTGTTTCCTGACTCCTGTTTCACCCCCTCTGTTTCCAGACTCCTGTTTGTGCCGCTCTGTTTCCAGCCTCCTGTTTCTGCCCCTCTGTTTCGAGACTCCTGTTTCTGCCCCTCTGTTTCCAGCCTCCTGTTTCTCCCCCTCTGTTTCCAGACGCCTGTTTCTCCCCTCTGTTTCCAGACTCCTGTTTCTGCCCCTCTGTTTCCTGCCTCCTGTTTCTGCCCCTCTGTTTCCAGCCTCCTGTTTCTCCCCCTCTGTTTCCAGACGCCTGTTTCTCCCCCCTCTGTTTCCAGACTCCTGTTTCTCAACCTCTGTTTCCAGCCTCCTGTTTCTCACACTCTGTTTCCAGCCTCCTGTTTCTCCCCCTCTGTTTCCACACTCCTGTTTCTGCCCCACTGTTTCCAGACTCCTGTTTCTCACCCTCTGTTTCCAGACTCCTGTTTCTGCCCCTCTGTTTCCAGACTCCGGTTTCTGCCCCTCTGTTTCCAGACTCCTGTTTCTCACCCTCTGTTTCCGGTCTCCTGTTTCTCCCCATCAATTTCCAGACTCCTGTATCTCCCCCTCTGTTTCCAGACTCCTGTTTCTGCCCCTCTGTTTCCAGACTCCTGTTTGTGCCGCTCTGTTTCCAGACTCCTGTTTCTCACCCTCTGTTTCCAGCCTCCTGCTTCTCGCCCTCTGTTTCCAGACTCCTGTTTCTGCCCCTCTGTTTCCAGACCCCTGTTTCTCCCCCTCTGTTTTCAGACTCCTGTTTCTGCCCCTCTGTTTCCAGACTCCTGTTTCTCCCCCTCTGTTTCCAGACTCCTGTTTCTCCCCCTCTGTTTCCAGACTCCTGTTTCTCCCCCTCTGTTTCCAGACTCCTGTTTCTCCCCCTCTGTTTCCAGACTCCTGTTTCTGCCCCTCTGTTTCCAGACTCCTTTTTCTGCCCCTCTGTTTCCAGACTCCGGTTTCTGCCCCTCTGTTTCCAGACTCCTGTTTCTCACCCTCTGTTTCCGGTCTCCTGTTTCTCCCCATCAATTTCCAGACACCTGTTTCTCCCCCTCTGTTTCCAGACTCCTGTTTCTGCCCCTCTGTTTCCAGACTCCTGTTTGTGCCGCTCAGTTTCCAGACTCCTGTTTCTCACCCTCTGTTTCCAGACTCCTATTTCTGCCCCTCTGTTTCCAGACTCCTGTTTCTCACCATCTGTTTCCTGACACCTGTTTCTCCCCCTCTGTTTCCAGGCTCCTGTTTCTGCCCCTCTGTTTCCAGCCTCCTGTTTCTCCCCCTCTGTTTCCAGACTCCTGTTTCTCCCCCTCTGTTTCCAGACTCCTGTTTCTCCCCCTCTGTTTCCAGACTCCTGTTTCTCCCACTCTGTTTCCAGTCTCCTGTTTCTCCCCCTCTGTTTCCAGCCTCCTGCTTCTCGCCCTCTGTTTCCAGACTCCTGTTTCTGCCCTCTGTTTCCAGACTCCTGTTTCTGCCCCTCTGTATCCAGCCTCCTGTTTCTGCCCCTCTGTTTCCAGACTCCTGTTTCTCCCCCTCTGTTTGCAGACCACTGTTTCTCCCCCTCTGTTTCCAGACTCCTGTTTCTCCCCCTCTGTTTCCAGACTCCTGTTTCTCCCCCTCTGCTTCCAGACTCCTGTTTCTCCCCCTCTGTTTCCAGACTCCTGTTTCACCCCCTCTGTGTCCAGACTCCTGTTTGTGCCGCTCTGTTTCCAGCCTCCTGTTTCTGCCCCTCAGTTTCGAGACTCCTGTTTCTGCCCCTCTGTTTCCAGCCTCCTGTTTCTCCCCCTCTGTTTCCAGACTCCTGTTTCTCCCCCTCTGTTTCCAGACTCCTGTTTCTCACACTCTGTTTCCAGCCTCCTGTTTCTCCCCCTCTGTTTCCACACTCCTGTTTCTGCCCCACTGTTTCCAGACTCCTGTTTCTCACCCTCTGTTTCCAGACTCCTGTTTCTGCCCCTCTGTTTCCAGACTCCGGTTTCTGCCCCTCTGTTTCCAGACTCCTGTTTCTCACCCTCTGTTTCCGGTCTCCTGTTTCTCCCCATCAATTTCCAGACACCTGTTTCTCCCCCTCTGTTTCCAGACTCCTGTTTCTGCCCCTCTGTTTCCAGACTCCTGTTTGTGCCGCTCTGTTTCCAGACTCCTGTTTCTCACCCTCTGTTTCCAGCCTCCTGCTTCTCGCCCTCTGTTTCCAGACTCCTGTTTCTGCCCCTCTGTTTCCAGACTCCTGTTTCTGCCCCTCTGTTTCCAGACTCCTGTTTCTGCCCCTCTGTTTCCAGCCTCCTGTTTCTGCCCCTCTGTTTCCAGACTCCTGTTTCTCCCCCTCTGTTTGCAGACCCCTGTTTCTCCCCCTCTGTTTTCAGACTCCTGTTTCTGCCCCTCTGTTTCCAGACTCCTGTTTCTCCCCCTCTGTTTCCAGACTCCTGTTTCTCCCCTCTGTTTCCAGACTCCTGTTTCTCCCCCTCTGTTTCCAGACTCCTGTTTCTCCCCCTCTGTTTCCAGACTCCTGTTTTTCCCCCTCTGTTTCCACACTCCTGTTTCTGCCCCTCTGTTTCCAGACTCTTGTTTCTCCCCCTCTGTTACCAGACTCCTGTTTCTGCCCCTCTGTTTCCAGACTCCTGTTTGTGCCTCTCTGTTTCCAGACTCCTGTTTCTCACCCTCTGTTTTCAGACTCCTGTTTCTGCCCCTCTGTTTCGAGCCTCCTGATTCTGCCCCTCTGTTTCCAGCCTCCTCTTTCTCACCCTCTGTTTCCTGACTCCTGTTTCTCCCCCTCTGTTTCCAGGCTCCTGTTTCTGCCCCTCTGTTTCCAGCCTCCTGTTTCTCCCCCTCTGTTTCCAGACTCCTGTTTCTCCCCCTCTGTTTCCAGACTCCTGTTTCTCCCCCTCTGTTTCCAGACTCCTGTTTCTGCCCCTCTGTTTCCTGCCTCCTGTTTCTGCCCCTCTGTTTCCAGCCTCCTGTTTCTCCCCCTCTGTTTCCAGACGCCTGTTTCTCCCCCTCTGTTTCCAGACTCCTGTTTCTCTCCCTCTGTTTCCAGCCTCCTGTTTCTCACACTCTGTTTCCAGCCTCCTGTTTCTCCCCCTCTGTTTCCACACTCCTGTTTCTGCCCCACTGTTTCCAGACTCCTGTTTCTGCCCCTCTGTTTCCAGACTCCTGTTTCTGCCCCTCTGTTTCCAGACTCCGGTTTCTGCCCCTCTGTTTCCAGACTCCTGTTTCTCACCCTCTGTTTCCGGTCTCCTGTTTCTCCCCATCAATTTCCAGACACCTGTTTCTCCCCCTCTGTTTCCAGACTCCTGTTTCTGCCCCTCTGTTTCCAGACTCCTGTTTGTGCCGCTCTGTTTCCAGACTCCTGTTTCTCACCCTCTGTTTCCAGCCTCCTGCTTCTCGCCCTCTGTTTCCAGACTCCTGTTTCTGCCCCTCTGTTTCCAGACTCCTGTTTCTGCCCCTCTGTTTCCAGACTCCTGTTTCTGCCCCTCTGTTTCCAGCCTCCTGTTTTTGCCCCTCTGTTTCCAGACTCCTGTTTCTCCCCCTCTGTTTGCAGACCCCTGTTTCTCCCCCTCTGTTTTCAGACTCCTGTTTCTGCCCCTCTGTTTCCAGTCTCCTCTTTCTGCCCCTCTGTTTCCAGACTCCTGTTTCTGCCCCTCTGATTCCAGTCTCCTGTTTCTCTCCCTCTGTTTCCAGACTCCTGTTTCTCCCCCTCTGTTTCCAGACTCCTGTTTCTGCCCCTCTGTTTCCAGACTTCTGTTTCTCACCCTGTGTTTCCAGACTCCTGTTTCTCCCCCTCTGTTTCCAGACTTCTGTTTCTCACCCTGTGTTTCCAGACTCCTGTTTCTCCCCCTCTGTTTCCAGACTCCTGTTTCTCACCATCTGTTTCCAGACTCCTATTTCTCCCCCTCTGTTTCCACACTCCTGTTTCTGCCCCTCTGTTTCCAGACTCTTGTTTCTCCCTCTCTGTTTCCTGACTCCTGTTTCTGCCCCTCTGTTTCCAGACTCCTGTTTCTGCCTCTCTGTTTCCAGACTCCTGTTTCTGCCCCTCTGTGTCGAGCCTCCTGATTCTGCCCCTCTGTTTCCAGCCTCCTCTTTCTCACCCTCTGTTTCCTGACACCTGTTTCTCCCCCTCTGTTTCCAGGCTCCTGTTTCAGCCCCTCTGTTTCCAGCCTCCTGTTTCTCCCCCTCTGTTTCCAGACTCCTGTTTCTCCCCCTCTGTTTCCAGACTCCTGTTTCTCCCCCTCTGTTTCCAGACTCCTGTTTCTCCCCCTCTGTTTCCAGTCTCCTGTTTCTCCCCCTCTGTTTCCAGCCTCCTGCTTCTCGCCCTCTGTTTCCAGACTCCTGTTTCTGCCCTCTGTTTCCAGACTCCTGTTTCTGCCCCTCTGTTTCCAGCCTCCTGTTTCTGCCCCTCTGTTTCCAGACTCCTGTTTCTCCCCCTCTGTTTGCAGACCCCTGTTTCTCCCCCTCTGTTTTCAGACTCCTGTTTCTGCCCCTCTGTTTCCAGACTCCTGTTTCTCCCCCTCTGTTTCCAGACTCCTGTTTCTCCCCCTCTGCTTCCAGACTCCTGTTTCTCCCCCTCTGTTTCCAGACTCCTGTTTCACCCCCTCTGTGTCCAGACTCCTGTTTGTGCCGCTCTGTTTCCAGCCTCCTGTTTCTGCCCCTCTGTTTCCAGACTCCTGTTTCTGCCCCTCTGTTTCCAGCCTCCTGTTTCTCCCCCTCTGTTTCCAGACTCCTGTTTCTCCCCCTCTGTTTCCAGACTCCTGTTTCTGCCCCTCTGTTTCCTGCCTCCTGTTTCTGCCCCTCTGTTTCCAGCCTCCTGTTTCTCCCCCTCTGTTTCCAGACGCCTGTTTCTCCCCCTCTGTTTTCCAGACTCCTGTTTCTCACCCACTGTTTCCAGCCTCCTGTTTCTCACACTCTGTTTCCAGCCTCCTGTTTCTCCCCCTCTGTTTCCACACTCCTGTTTCTGCCCCACTGTTTCCAGACTCCTGTTTCTCACCCTCTGTTTCCAGACTCCTGTTTCTGCCCCTCTGTTTCCAGACTCCGGTTTCTGCCCCTCTGTTTCCAGACTCCTGTTTCTCACCCTCTGTTTCCGGTCTCCTGTTTCTCCCCATCAATTTCCAGACACCTGTTTCTCCCCCTCTGTTTCCAGACTCCTGTTTCTGCCCCTCTGTTTCCAGACTCCTGTTTGTGCCGCTCTGTTTCCAGACTCCTGTTTCTCACCCTCTGTTTCCAGCCTCCTGCTTCTCGCCCTCTGTTTCCAGACTCCTGTTTCTGCCCCTCTGTTTCCAGACTCCTGTTTCTGCCCCTCTGTTTCCAGACTCCTGTTTCTGCCCCTCTGTTTCCAGCCTCCTGTTTCTGCCCCTCTGTTTCCAGACTCCTGTTTCTCCCCCTCTGTTTGCAGACCCCTGTTTCTCCCCCTCTGTTTTCAGACTCCTGTTTCTGCCCCTCTGTTTCCAGACTCCTGTTTCTCCCCCTCTGTTTCCAGACTCCTGTTTCTCCCCCTCTGTTTCCAGACTCCTGTTTCTCCCCCTCTGTTTCCAGACTCCTGTTTCTCCCCCTCTGTTTCCAGACTCCTGTTTCTGCCCCTCTGTTTCCAGACTCCTGTTTCTCACCCTCTGTTTCCAGTCTCCTCTTTCTGCCCCTCTGTTTCCAGACTCCTGTTTCTGCCCCTCTGATTCCAGTCTCCTGTTTCTCTCCCTCTGTTTCCAGACTCCTGTTTCTCCCCCTCTGTTTCCAGACTCCTGTTTCTGCCCCTCTGTTTCCAGACTTCTGTTTCTCACCCTGTGTTTCCAGACTCCTGTTTCTGCCCCTCTGTTTCCTGCCTCCTGTTTCTGCCCCTCTGTATCCAGCCTCCTGTTTCTCCCCCTCTGTTTCCAGACGCCTGTTTCTCCCCCTCTGTTTCCAGACTCCTGTTTCTCACCCTCTGTTTCCAGCCTCCTGTTTCTCACACTCTGTTTCCAGCCTCCTGTTTCTCCCCCTCTGTTTCCACACTCCTGTTCCTGCCCCACTGTTTCCACACTCCTGTTTCTCCCCCTCTGTTTCCAGACTCCGGTTTCTGCCCCTCTGTTTCCAGACTCCTGTTTCTCACCCTCTGTTTCCGGTCTCCTGTTTCTCCCATCAATTTCCAGACACCTGTTTCTCCCCCTCTGTTTCCAGACTCCTGTTTCTGCCCCTCTGTTTCCAGGCTCCTGTTTGTGCCGCTCTGTTTCCAGACTCCTGTTTCTCCCCTCTGTTTCCAGCCTCCTGTTTCTCCCCCTCTGTTTCCAGACTCCTATTTCTGCCCCTCTGTTTCCAGACTCCTGTTTCTCACCATCTGTTTCCAGACTCCTGTTTCTCCCCTCTGTTTCCAGACTCCTGTTTGTGCCGCTCTGTTTCCAGACTCCTGTTTCTCACCCTCTGTTTCCAGCCTCCTGCTTCTCGCCCTCTGTTTCCAGACTCCTGTTTCTGCCCCTCTGTTTCCAGACTCCTGTTTCTGCCCCTCTGTTTCCAGACTCCTGTTTCTGCCCCTCTGTTTCCAGCCTCCTGTTTCTGCCCCTCTGTTTCCAGACTCCTGTTTCTCCCCCTCTGTTTGCAGACCCCTGTTTCTCCCCCTCTGTTTTCAGACTCCTGTTTCTGCCCTCTGTTTCCAGACTCCTGTTCCTCCCCCTCTGTTTCCAGACTCCTGTTTCTCCCCCTCTGTTTCCAGACTCCTGTTTCTCCCCCTCTGTTTCCAGACTCCTGTTTCTCCCCCTCTGTTTCCAGACTCCTGTTTCTGCCCCTCTGTTTCCAGACTCCTGTTTCTCACCCTCTGTTTCCAGTCTCCTCTTTCTGCCCCTCTGTTTCCAGACTCCTGTTTCTGCCCCTCTGATTCCAGTCTCCTGTTTCTCTCCCTCTGTTTCCAGACTCCTCTTTCTGCCCCTCTGTTTCCAGACTCCTGTTTCTGCCCCTCTGATTCCAGTCTCCTGTTTCTCTCCCTCTGTTTCCAGACTCCTGTTTCTGCCCCTCTGTTTCCAGACTTCTGTTTCTCACCTGTGTTTCCAGACTCCTGTTTCTGCCCCTCTGTTTCCTGCCTCCTGTTTCTGCCCCTCTGTATCCAGCCTCCTGTTTCTCCCCCTCTGTTTCCAGACGCCTGTTTCTCCCCCTCTGTTTCCAGACTCCTGTTTCTCACCCTCTGTTTCCAGCCTCCTGTTTCTCACACTCTGTTTCCAGCCTCCTGTTTCTCCCCCTCTGTTTCCACACTCCTGTTCCTGCCCCACTGTTTCCACACTCCTGTTTCTCCCCCTCTGTTTCCAGACTCCGGTTTCTGCCCCTCTGTTTCCAGACTCCTGTTTCTCACCCTCTGTTTCCGGTCTCCTGTTTCTCCCCATCAATTTCCAGACACCTGTTTCTCCCCCTCTGTTTCCAGACTCCTGTTTCTGCCCCTCTGTTTCCAGGCTCCTGTTTGTGCCGCTCTGTTTCCAGACTCCTGTTTCTCCCCCTCTGTTTCCAGCCTCCTGTTTCTCCCCCTCTGTTTCCAGACTCCTATTTCTGCCCCTCTGTTTCCAGACTCCTGTTTCTCACCATCTGTTTCCAGACTCCTGTTTCTCCCCTCTGTTTCCACACTCCTGTTTCTGCCCCTCTGTTTCCAGACTCTTGTTTCTCCCCCTCTGTTTCCTGACTCCTGTTTCTGCCCCTCTGTTTCCAGACTCCTGTTTCTGCCTCTCTGTTTCCAGACTCCTGTTTCTCACCCTCTGTTTCCAGACTCCTGTTTCTGCCCCTCTGTGTCGAGCCTCCTGATTCTGCCCCTCTGTTTCCAGCCTCCTCTTTCTCACCCACTGTTTCCTGACTCCTGTTTCTCCCCCTCTGTTTCCAGGCTCCTGTTTCTGCCCCTCTGTTTCCAGCCTCCTGTTTCTCCCCCTCTGTTTCTAGACTCCTGTTTCTCCCCCTCTGTTTCCAGACTCCTGTTTCTCCCCCTCTGTTTCCAGACTCCTGTTTCTCCCCCTCTGTTTCCAGCCTCCTGTTTCTGCCCCTCTGTTTCCAGCCTCCTGTTTCTGTCCCTCTGTTTCCAGCCTCCTGTTTCTCCCCCTCTGTTTCCAGCCTCCTGTTTCTGCCCCTCTGTTTCCAGACTGCGGTTTCTGCCCATCTGTTTCCAGACTCCTGTTTCTCACCCTCTATTTCCAGACTCCTTTTTCTCCTCATCAATTTCCAGACTCCTGTTTCTCCCCCTCTGTTTCCAGACTCCTGTTTCTGCCGCTCTGTTTCCAGACTCCTGTTTCTCACCCTCTGTTTCCAGCCTCCTGTTTCTCGCCCTCTGTTTCCAGACTCCTGTTTCTGCCCCTCTGTTTCCAGACTCCTGTTTCTGCGCCTCTGTTTCCAGTCTCCTGTTTCTGCCCCTCTGTTTCCAGCCTCCTGTTTCTGCCCCTCTGTTTCCAGACTCCTGTTTCTGCCCCTCTGTTTCCAGCCTCCTGTTTCTGCCCCTCTGTTTCCAGACTCCTGTTTTTTCCCTTTCTGTTTCCAGCCTCCTGTTTCTCCCCTCTGTTTCTAGACTCCTATTTCTGCCCTCTGTTTCCAGACTCCTGTTTCTAACCATCTGTTTCCAGACTCCTGTTTCTCCCCCTCTGTTTCCAGACTCCTTTTTCTGCCCCTCTGTTTCCAGACTCCTGTTTCTCCCCCTCTGTTTCCAGGCTCCTGTTTCTGCCCCTCTGTTTCCAGACTCCTGTTTCTGCCCCTCTGTTTCCAGCCTCCTGTTTCTGCCCCTCTGTTTCCAGCCTCCTGTTTCTCCCCCTCTGTTTCCAGACTCCTGTTTCTCCTCCTCTGTTTCCAGACTCCTGTTTCTACCCTCTGTTTCCAGACGCCGGTTCCTGCCCCTCTGTTTCCAGACTCCTGTTTCTCACCCTCTGTTTCGAGCCTCCTGTTTCTGCCCCTCTGTTTCCAGCCTCCTCTTTCTCACCCTCTGTTTCCTGACACCTGTTTCTCCCCCTCTGTTTCCAGGCTCCTGTTTCAGCCCCTCTGTTTCCAGCCTCCTGTTTCTCCCCCTCTGTTTCCAGACTCCTGTTTCTCCCCCTCTGTTTCCAGACTCCTGTTTCTCCCCCTCTGTTTCCAGACTCCTGTTTCTCCCCCTCTGTTTCCAGTCTCCTGTTTCTCCCCCTCTGTTTCCAGCCTCCTGCTTCTCGCCCTCTGTTTCCAGACTCCTGTTTCTGCCCTCTGTTTCCAGACTCCTGTTTCTGCCCCTCTGTTTCCAGCCTCCTGTTTCTGCCCCTCTGTTTCCAGACTCCTGTTTCTCCCCCTCTGTTTGCAGACACCTGTTTCTCCCCCTCTGTTTCCAGACTCCTGTTTCTGCCCCTCTGTTTCCAGACTCCTGTTTGTGCCGCTCTGTTTCCAGACTCCTGTTTCTCACCCTCTGTTTCCAGCCTCCTGCTTCTCGCCCTCTGTTTCCAGACTCCTGTTTCTGCCCCTCTGTTTCCAGACTCCTGTTTCTGCCCCTCTGTTTCCAGACTCCTGTTTCTGCCCCTCTGTTTCCAGCCTCCTGTTTTTGCCCCTCTGTTTCCAGACTCCTGTTTCTCCCCCTCTGTTTGCAGACCCCTGTTTCTCCCCCTCTGTTTTCAGACTCCTGTTTCTGCCCCTCTGTTTCCAGTCTCCTCTTTCTGCCCCTCTGTTTCCAGACTCCTGTTTCTGCCCCTCTGATTCCAGTCTCCTGTTTCTCTCCCTCTGTTTCCAGACTCCTGTTTCTCCCCCTCTGTTTCCAGACTCCTGTTTCTGCCCCTCTGTTTCCAGACTTCTGTTTCTCACCCTGTGTTTCCAGACTCCTGTTTCTCCCCCTCTGTTTCCAGACTTCTGTTTCTCACCCTGTGTTTCCAGACTCCTGTTTCTCCCCCTCTGTTTCCAGACTCCTGTTTCTCACCATCTGTTTCCAGACTCCTGTTTCTCCCCCTCTGTTTCCACACTCCTGTTTCTGCCCCTCTGTTTCCAGACTCTTGTTTCTCCCTCTCTGTTTCCTGACTCCTGTTTCTGCCCCTCTGTTTCCAGACTCCTGTTTCTGCCTCTCTGTTTCCAGACTCCTGTTTCTGCCCCTCTGTGTCGAGCCTCCTGATTCTGCCCCTCTGTTTCCAGCCTCCTCTTTCTCACCCTCTGTTTCCTGACACCTGTTTCTCCCCCTCTGTTTCCAGGCTCCTGTTTCAGCCCCTCTGTTTCCAGCCTCCTGTTTCTCCCCCTCTGTTTCCAGACTCCTGTTTCTCCCCCTCTGTTTCCAGACTCCTGTTTCTCCCCCTCTGTTTCCAGACTCCTGTTTCTCCCCCTCTGTTTCCAGTCTCCTGTTTCTCCCCCTCTGTTTCCAGCCTCCTGCTTCTCGCCCTCTGTTTCCAGACTCCTGTTTCTGCCCTCTGTTTCCAGACTCCTGTTTCTGCCCCTCTGTTTCCAGCCTCCTGTTTCTGCCCCTCTGTTTCCAGACTCCTGTTTCTCCCCCTCTGTTTGCAGACCCCTGTTTCTCCCCCTCTGTTTTCAGACTCCTGTTTCTGCCCCTCTGTTTCCAGACTCCTGTTTCTCCCCCTCTGTTTCCAGACTCCTGTTTCTCCCCCTCTGCTTCCAGACTCCTGTTTCTCCCCCTCTGTTTCCAGACTCCTGTTTCACCCCCTCTGTGTCCAGACTCCTGTTTGTGCCGCTCTGTTTCCAGCCTCCTGTTTCTGCCCCTCTGTTTCGAGACTCCTGTTTCTGCCCCTCTGTTTCCAGCCTCCTGTTTCTCCCCCTCTGTTTCCAGACTCCTGTTTCTCCCCCTCTGTTTCCAGACTCCTGTTTCTGCCCCTCTGTTTCCTGCCTCCTGTTTCTGCCCCTCTGTTTCCAGCCTCCTGTTTCTCCCCCTCTGTTTCCAGACGCCTGTTTCTCCCCCTCTGTTTCCAGACTCCTGTTTCTCACCCACTGTTTCCAGCCTCCTGTTTCTCACACTCTGTTTCCAGCCTCCTGTTTCTCCCCCTCTGTTTCCACACTCCTGTTTCTGCCCCACTGTTTCCAGACTCCTGTTTCTCACCCTCTGTTTCCAGACTCCTGTTTCTGCCCCTCTGTTTCCAGACTCCGGTTTCTGCCCCTCTGTTTCCAGACTCCTGTTTCTCACCCTCTGTTTCCGGTCTCCTGTTTCTCCCCATCAATTTCCAGACACCTGTTTCTCCCCCTCTGTTTCCAGACTCCTGTTTCTGCCCCTCTGTTTCCAGACTCCTGTTTGTGCCGCTCTGTTTCCAGACTCCTGTTTCTCACCCTCTGTTTCCAGCCTCCTGCTTCTCGCCCTCTGTTTCCAGACTCCTGTTTCTGCCCCTCTGTTTCCAGACTCCTGTTTCTGCCCCTCTGTTTCCAGACTCCTGTTTCTGCCCCTCTGTTTCCAGCCTCCTGTTTCTGCCCCTCTGTTTCCAGACTCCTGTTTCTCCCCCTCTGTTTGCAGACCCCTGTTTCTCCCCCTCTGTTTTCAGACTCCTGTTTCTGCCCCTCTGTTTCCAGACTCCTGTTTCTCCCCCTCTGTTTCCAGACTCCTGTTTCTCCCCCTCTGTTTCCAGACTCCTGTTTCTCCCCCTCTGTTTCCAGACTCCTGTTTCTCCCCCTCTGTTTCCAGACTCCTGTTTCTGCCCCTCTGTTTCCAGACTCCTGTTTCTCACCCTCTGTTTCCAGTCTCCTCTTTCTGCCCCTCTGTTTCCAGACTCCTGTTTCTGCCCCTCTGATTCCAGTCTCCTGTTTCTCTCCCTCTGTTTCCAGACTCCTGTTTCTCCCCCTCTGTTTCCAGACTCCTGTTTCTGCCCCTCTGTTTCCAGACTTCTGTTTCTCACCCTGTGTTTCCAGACTCCTGTTTCTGCCCCTCTGTTTCCTGCCTCCTGTTTCTGCCCCTCTGTATCCAGCCTCCTGTTTCTCCCCCTCTGTTTCCAGACGCCTGTTTCTCCCCCTCTGTTTCCAGACTCCTGTTTCTCACCCTCTGTTTCCAGCCTCCTGTTTCTCACACTCTGTTTCCAGCCTCCTGTTTCTCCCCCTCTGTTTCCACACTCCTGTTCCTGCCCCACTGTTTCCACACTCCTGTTTCTCCCCCTCTGTTTCCAGACTCCGGTTTCTGCCCCTCTGTTTCCAGACTCCTGTTTCTCACCCTCTGTTTCCGGTCTCCTGTTTCTCCCCATCAATTTCCAGACACCTGTTTCTCCCCCTCTGTTTCCAGACTCCTGTTTCTGCCCCTCTGTTTCCAGGCTCCTGTTTGTGCCGCTCTGTTTCCAGACTCCTGTTTCTCCCCCTCTGTTTCCAGCCTCCTGTTTCTCCCCCTCTGTTTCCAGACTCCTATTTCTGCCCCTCTGTTTCCAGACTCCTGTTTCTCACCATCTGTTTCCAGACTCCTGTTTCTCCCCTCTGTTTCCACACTCCTGTTTCTGCCCCTCTGTTTCCAGACTCTTGTTTCTCCCCCTCTGTTTCCTGACTCCTGTTTCTGCCCCTCTGTTTCCAGACTCCTGTTTCTGCCTCTCTGTTTCCAGACTCCTGTTTCTCACCCTCTGTTTCCAGACTCCTGTTTCTGCCCCTCTGTGTCGAGCCTCCTGATTCTGCCCCTCTGTTTCCAGCCTCCTCTTTCTCACCCACTGTTTCCTGACTCCTGTTTCTCCCCCTCTGTTTCCAGGCTCCTGTTTCTGCCCCTCTGTTTCCAGCCTCCTGTTTCTCCCCCTCTGTTTCTAGACTCCTGTTTCTCCCCCTCTGTTTCCAGACTCCTGTTTCTCCCCCTCTGTTTCCAGACTCCTGTTTCTCCCCCTCTGTTTCCAGCCTCCTGTTTCTGCCCCTCTGTTTCCAGCCTCCTGTTTCTGCCCCTCTGTTTCCAGCCTCCTGTTTCTCCCCCTCTGTTTCCAGCCTCCTGTTTCTGCCCCTCTGTTTCCAGACTGCGGTTTCTGCCCATCTGTTTCCAGACTCCTGTTTCTCACCCTCTATTTCCAGACTCCTTTTTCTTCTCATCAATTTCCAGACTCCTGTTTCTCCCCCTCTGTTTCCAGACTCCTGTTTCTGCCGCTCTGTTTCCAGACTCCTGTTTCTCACCCTCTGTTTCCAGCCTCCTGTTTCTCGCCCTCTGTTTCCAGACTCCTGTTTCTGCCCCTCTGTTTCCAGACTCCTGTTTCTGCGCCTCTGTTTCCAGTCTCCTGTTTCTGCCCCTCTGTTTCCAGCCTCCTGTTTCTGCCCCTCTGTTTCCAGACTCCTGTTTCTGCCCCTCTGTTTCCAGCCTCCTGTTTCTGCCCCTCTGTTTCCAGACTCCTGTTTTTTCCCTTTCTGTTTCCAGCCTCCTGTTTCTCCCCTCTGTTTCTAGACTCCTATTTCTGCCCTCTGTTTCCAGACTCCTGTTTCTAACCATCTGTTTCCAGACTCCTGTTTCTCCCCCTCTGTTTCCAGACTCCTTTTTCTGCCCCTCTGTTTCCAGACTCCTGTTTCTCCCCCTCTGTTTCCAGGCTCCTGTTTCTGCCCCTCTGTTTCCAGACTCCTGTTTCTGCCCCTCTGTTTCCAGCCTCCTGTTTCTGCCCCTCTGTTTCCAGCCTCCTGTTTCTCCCCCTCTGTTTCCAGACTCCTGTTTCTCCTCCTCTGTTTCCAGACTCCTGTTTCTACCCTCTGTTTCCAGACGCCGGTTCCTGCCCCTCTGTTTCCAGACTCCTGTTTCTCACCCTCTGTTTCGAGCCTCCTGTTTCTGCCCCTCTGTTTCCAGCCTCCTGTTTCTCCCCCTCTGTTTTCAGACTCCTGATTCTGCCCCTCTGTTTCCAGACTCCTGTTTCTCCCCCTCTGTTTCCAGACTCCTGCTTCTCCCCCTCTGTTTCTAGCCTCCTGTTTCTGCCCCTCTGTTTCGAGACTCCTGTTTCTGCCCCTCTGTTTCCAGCCTCCTGTTTCTCCCCCTCTGTTTCCAGACTCCTGTTTCTCCCCCTCTGTTTCCAGACTCCTGTTTCTGCCCCTCTGTTTCCAGACTCCTGTTTCTCACCCTCTGTTTCCAGACTCCTGTTTCTGCCCCTCTGTTTCCAGACTCCTGTTTCTGCCCCTCTGTTTCCAGACACCTGTTTCTCCCCCTCTGTTTCCAGGCTCCTGTTTCTGCCCCTCTGTTTCCAGCCTCCTGTTTCTCCCCCTCTGTTTCCAGACTCCTGTTTCTCCCCCTCTGTTTCCAGACTCCTGTTTCACCCCCTCTGTTTCCAGTCGCCTGTTTCTCCCCCTCTGTTTCAAGCCTCCTGCTTCTCGCCCTCTGTTTCCAGACTCCTGTTTCTGCCCCTCTGTTTCCAGACTCCTGTTTCTGCCCCTCTGTTTCCAGCCTCCTGTTTCTGCCCCTCTGTTTCCAGACTCCTGTTTCTCCCCCTCTGTTTGCAGACCCCTGTTTCTCCCCCTCTGTTTTCAGACTCCTGTTTCTGCCCCTCTGTTTCCAGACTCCTGTTTCTCCCCCTCTGTTTCCAGACTCCTGTTTCTCCCCCTCTGTTTCCAGACTCCTGTTTCTCCCCCTCTGTTTCCAGACTCCTGTTTCACCCCCTCTGTTTCCAGACTCCTGTTTGTGCCGCTCTGTTTCCAGACTCCTGTTTCTCACCCTCTGTTTCCAGCCTCCTGCTTCTCGCCCTCTGTTTCCAGACTCCTGTTTCAGCCCCTCTGTTTCCAGACTCCTGTTTCTGCCCCTCTGTTTCCAGACTCCTGTTTCTGCCCCTCAGTTTCCAGCCTCCTGTTTCTGCCCCTCTGCTTCCAGACTCCTGTTTCTCCCCCGCTGTTTGCAGACCCCTGTTTCTCCCCCTCTGTTTTCAGACTCCTGTTTCTGCCCCTCTGTTTCCAGACTCCTGTTTCTCCCCCTCTGTTTCCAGACTCCTGTTTCTCCCCCTCTGTTTCCAGACTCCTGTTTCTCCCCCTCTGTTTCCAGACTCCTGTTTCTCCCCCTCTGTTTCCAGACTCCTGTTTCTGCCCCTCCGTTTCCAGACTCCTGTTTCTCACCCTCTGTTTCCAGTCTCCTCTTTCTGCCCCTCTGTTTCCAGCCTCCTGTTTCTGCCCCTCTGATTCCAGTCTCCTGTTTCTCTCCCTCTGTTTCCAGACTCCTGTTACTCCCCCTCTGTTTCCAGACTCCTGTTTCTGCCCCTCTGTTTCCAGACTTCTGTTTCTCACCCTGTGTTTCCAGACTCCTGTTTCTCCCCCTCTGTTTCCAGACTCCTGTTTCTCCCCCTCAGTTTCCAGCCTCCTGTTTCTCCCCCTCTGTTTCCAGACTCCTATTTCTGCCCCTCTGTTTCCAGACTCCTGTTTCTCACCATCTGTTTCCAGACTCCTGTTTCTCCCCCTCTGTTTCCACACTCCTGTTTCTGCCCCTCTGTTTCCAGACTCTTGTTTCTCCCCCTCTGTTTCCTGACTCCTGTTTCTGCCCCTCTGTTTCCAGACTCCTGTTTCTGCCTCTCTGTTTCCAGACTCCTGTTTCTCACCCTCTGTTTCCAGACTCCTGATTCTGCCCCTCTGTTTCCAGCCTCCTCTTTCTCAACCTCTGTTCCCTGACTCCTGTTTCTCCCCCTCTGTTACCAGGCTCCTGTTTCTGCCCCTCTGTTTCCAGCCTCCTGTTTCTCCCCCTCTGTTTCCAGACTCCTGTTTCTCCCCCTCTGTTTCCAGACTCCTGTTTCTGCCCCTCTGTTTCCAGCCTCATGTTTCTGCCCCTCTGTTTCCAGACTCCTGTTTCTCCCCCTCTGTTTCCAGACTCCTGTTTCTCCCCCTCTGTTTCCAGACTCCTGTTTCTCCCCCTCTGTTTCCAGACTCCTGTTTCTCCCCCTCTGTTTCCAGACTCCTGTTTCTGCCCCTCTGTTTCCAGACACCTGGTTCTCACCCTCTCTTTCCAGTCTCCTCTTTCTGCCCCTCTGTTTCCAGCCTCCTGTTTCTCCCCCTCTGTTTCCACACTCCTGTTTCTGCCCCTCTGTTTTCAGACTCCTGTTTCTGCCCCTCTGTTTCCAGACTCCTGTTTCTCCCCCTCTGTTTCCAGACTCCTGTTTCTCCCCCTCTGTTTCCAGACTCCTGTTTCTCCCCCTCTGTTTCCAGACTCCTGTTTCTCCCCCTCTGTTTCCAGACTCCTGTTTCTGCCCCTCTGTTTCCAGACTCCTGTTTCTCACCCTCTGTTTCCAGTCTCCTCTTTCTGCCCCTCTGTTTCCAGACTCCTGTTTCTGCCCCTCTGATTCCAGTCTCCTGTTTCTCTCCCTCTGTTTCCAGACTCCTGTTTCTCCCCCTCTGTTTCCAGACTCCTGTTTCTGCCCCTCTGTTTCCAGACTTCTGTTTCTCACCCTGTGTTTCCAGACTCCTGTTTCTGCCCCTCTGTTTCCTGCCTCCTGTTTCTGCCCCTCTGTATCCAGCCTCCTGTTTCTCCCCCTCTGTTTCCAGACGCCTGTTTCTCCCCCTCTGTTTCCAGACTCCTGTTTCTCACCCTCTGTTTCCAGCCTCCTGTTTCTCACACTCTGTTTCCAGCCTCCTGTTTCTCCCCCTCTGTTTCCACACTCCTGTTCCTGCCCCACTGTTTCCACACTCCTGTTTCTCCCCCTCTGTTTCCAGACTCCGGTTTCTGCCCCTCTGTTTCCAGACTCCTGTTTCTCACCCTCTGTTTCCGGTCTCCTGTTTCTCCCCATCAATTTCCAGACACCTGTTTCTCCCCCTCTGTTTCCAGACTCCTGTTTCTGCCCCTCTGTTTCCAGGCTCCTGTTTGTGCCGCTCTGTTTCCAGACTCCTGTTTCTCCCCCTCTGTTTCCAGCCTCCTGTTTCTCCCCCTCTGTTTCCAGACTCCTATTTCTGCCCCTCTGTTTCCAGACTCCTGTTTCTCACCATCTGTTTCCAGACTCCTGTTTCTCCCCTCTGTTTCCACACTCCTGTTTCTGCCCCTCTGTTTCCAGACTCTTGTTTCTCCCCCTCTGTTTCCTGACTCCTGTTTCTGCCCCTCTGTTTCCAGACTCCTGTTTCTGCCTCTCTGTTTCCAGACTCCTGTTTCTCACCCTCTGTTTCCAGACTCCTGTTTCTGCCCCTCTGTGTCGAGCCTCCTGATTCTGCCCCTCTGTTTCCAGCCTCCTCTTTCTCACCCACTGTTTCCTGACTCCTGTTTCTCCCCCTCTGTTTCCAGGCTCCTGTTTCTGCCCCTCTGTTTCCAGCCTCCTGTTTCTCCCCCTCTGTTTCTAGACTCCTGTTTCTCCCCCTCTGTTTCCAGACTCCTGTTTCTCCCCCTCTGTTTCCAGACTCCTGTTTCTCCCCCTCTGTTTCCAGCCTCCTGTTTCTGCCCCTCTGTTTCCAGCCTCCTGTTTCTGCCCCTCTGTTTCCAGCCTCCTGTTTCTCCCCCTCTGTTTCCAGCCTCCTGTTTCTGCCCCTCTGTTTCCAGACTGCGGTTTCTGCCCATCTGTTTCCAGACTCCTGTTTCTCACCCTCTATTTCCAGACTCCTTTTTCTTCTCATCAATTTCCAGACTCCTGTTTCTCCCCCTCTGTTTCCAGACTCCTGTTTCTGCCGCTCTGTTTCCAGACTCCTGTTTCTCACCCTCTGTTTCCAGCCTCCTGTTTCTCGCCCTCTGTTTCCAGACTCCTGTTTCTGCCCCTCTGTTTGCAGACTCCTGTTTCTGCGCCTCTGTTTCCAGTCTCCTGTTTCTGCCCCTCTGTTTCCAGCCTCCTGTTTCTGCCCCTCTGTTTCCAGACTCCTGTTTCTGCCCCTCTGTTTCCAGCCTCCTGTTTCTGCCCCTCTGTTTCCAGACTCCTGTTTTTTCCCTTTCTGTTTCCAGCCTCCTGTTTCTCCCCTCTGTTTCTAGACTCCTATTTCTGCCCTCTGTTTCCAGACTCCTGTTTCTAACCATCTGTTTCCAGACTCCTGTTTCTCCCCCTCTGTTTCCAGACTCCTTTTTCTGCCCCTCTGTTTCCAGACTCCTGTTTCTCCCCCTCTGTTTCCAGGCTCCTGTTTCTGCCCCTCTGTTTCCAGACTCCTGTTTCTGCCCCTCTGTTTCCAGCCTCCTGTTTCTGCCCCTCTGTTTCCAGCCTCCTGTTTCTCCCCCTCTGTTTCCAGACTCCTGTTTCTCCTCCTCTGTTTCCAGACTCCTGTTTCTACCCTCTGTTTCCAGACGCCGGTTCCTGCCCCTCTGTTTCCAGACTCCTGTTTCTCACCCTCTGTTTCGAGCCTCCTGTTTCTGCCCCTCTGTTTCCAGCCTCCTGTTTCTCCCCCTCTGTTTTCAGACTCCTGATTCTGCCCCTCTGTTTCCAGACTCCTGTTTCTCCCCCTCTGTTTCCAGACTCCTGCTTCTCCCCCTCTGTTTCTAGCCTCCTGTTTCTGCCCCTCTGTTTCGAGACTCCTGTTTCTGCCCCTCTGTTTCCAGCCTCCTGTTTCTCCCCCTCTGTTTCCAGACTCCTGTTTCTCCCCCTCTGTTTCCAGACTCCTGTTTCTGCCCCTCTGTTTCCAGACTCCTGTTTCTCACCCTCTGTTTCCAGACTCCTGTTTCTGCCCCTCTGTTTCCAGACTCCTGTTTCTGCCCCTCTGTTTCCAGACACCTGTTTCTCCCCCTCTGTTTCCAGGCTCCTGTTTCTGCCCCTCTGTTTCCAGCCTCCTGTTTCTCCCCCTCTGTTTCCAGACTCCTGTTTCTCCCCCTCTGTTTCCAGACTCCTGTTTCACCCCCTCTGTTTCCAGTCGCCTGTTTCTCCCCCTCTGTTTCAAGCCTCCTGCTTCTCGCCCTCTGTTTCCAGACTCCTGTTTCTGCCCCTCTGTTTCCAGACTCCTGTTTCTGCCCCTCTGTTTCCAGCCTCCTGTTTCTGCCCCTCTGTTTCCAGACTCCTGTTTCTCCCCCTCTGTTTGCAGACCCCTGTTTCTCCCCCTCTGTTTTCAGACTCCTGTTTCTGCCCCTCTGTTTCCAGACTCCTGTTTCTCCCCCTCTGTTTCCAGACTCCTGTTTCTCCCCCTCTGTTTCCAGACTCCTGTTTCTCCCCCTCTGTTTCCAGACTCCTGTTTCACCCCCTCTGTTTCCAGACTCCTGTTTGTGCCGCTCTGTTTCCAGACTCCTGTTTCTCACCCTCTGTTTCCAGCCTCCTGCTTCTCGCCCTCTGTTTCCAGACTCCTGTTTCAGCCCCTCTGTTTCCAGACTCCTGTTTCTGCCCCTCTGTTTCCAGACTCCTGTTTCTGCCCCTCAGTTTCCAGCCTCCTGTTTCTGCCCCTCTGCTTCCAGACTCCTGTTTCTCCCCCGCTGTTTGCAGACCCCTGTTTCTCCCCCTCTGTTTTCAGACTCCTGTTTCTGCCCCTCTGTTTCCAGACTCCTGTTTCTCCCCCTCTGTTTCCAGACTCCTGTTTCTCCCCCTCTGTTTCCAGACTCCTGTTTCTCCCCCTCTGTTTCCAGACTCCTGTTTCTCCCCCTCTGTTTCCAGACTCCTGTTTCTGCCCCTCCGTTTCCAGACTCCTGTTTCTCACCCTCTGTTTCCAGTCTCCTCTTTCTGCCCCTCTGTTTCCAGCCTCCTGTTTCTGCCCCTCTGATTCCAGTCTCCTGTTTCTCTCCCTCTGTTTCCAGACTCCTGTTACTCCCCCTCTGTTTCCAGACTCCTGTTTCTGCCCCTCTGTTTCCAGACTTCTGTTTCTCACCCTGTGTTTCCAGACTCCTGTTTCTCCCCCTCTGTTTCCAGACTCCTGTTTCTCCCCCTCAGTTTCCAGCCTCCTGTTTCTCCCCCTCTGTTTCCAGACTCCTATTTCTGCCCCTCTGTTTCCAGACTCCTGTTTCTCACCATCTGTTTCCAGACTCCTGTTTCTCCCCCTCTGTTTCCACACTCCTGTTTCTGCCCCTCTGTTTCCAGACTCTTGTTTCTCCCCCTCTGTTTCCTGACTCCTGTTTCTGCCCCTCTGTTTCCAGACTCCTGTTTCTGCCTCTCTGTTTCCAGACTCCTGTTTCTCACCCTCTGTTTCCAGACTCCTGATTCTGCCCCTCTGTTTCCAGCCTCCTCTTTCTCAACCTCTGTTCCCTGACTCCTGTTTCTCCCCCTCTGTTACCAGGCTCCTGTTTCTGCCCCTCTGTTTCCAGCCTCCTGTTTCTCCCCCTCTGTTTCCAGACTCCTGTTTCTCCCCCTCTGTTTCCAGACTCCTGTTTCTGCCCCTCTGTTTCCAGCCTCATGTTTCTGCCCCTCTGTTTCCAGACTCCTGTTTCTCCCCCTCTGTTTCCAGACTCCTGTTTCTCCCCCTCTGTTTCCAGACTCCTGTTTCTCCCCCTCTGTTTCCAGACTCCTGTTTCTCCCCCTCTGTTTCCAGACTCCTGTTTCTGCCCCTCTGTTTCCAGACACCTGGTTCTCACCCTCTCTTTCCAGTCTCCTCTTTCTGCCCCTCTGTTTCCAGCCTCCTGTTTCTCCCCCTCTGTTTCCACACTCCTGTTTCTGCCCCTCTGTTTCCAGACTCTTGTTTCTCCCCCTCAGTTTCCAGACTCCTGTTTCTGCCCCTCTGTTTCCAGACTCCTGTTTCTCACCATCTGTTTCCAGACTCCTGTTTCGCCCCCTCTGTTTCCAGACTCCTGTTTCTGCTCCTCTGTTTCCAGACTCCAGTTTCTCACCCTCTGTTTCCAGACTCCTGTTTCTGCCCCTCTGTTTCGAGCCTCCTGATTCTGCCCCTCTGTTTCCAGACTCCTCTTTCTCACCCACTGTTTCCTGACCCCTGTTTCTCCCCCTCTGTTTCCAGGCTCCTGTTTCTGCCCCTCTGTTTCCAGCCTCCTGTTTCTCCCCCTCTGTTTCCAGACTCCTGTTTCTCCCCCTCTGTTTCCAGACTCCTGTTTCTCCCCCTCTGTTTCCAGACTCCTGTTTCTCCCCCTCTGTTTCCAGCCTCCTGTTTCTGCCCCTCTGTTTCCAGCCTCCTGTTTCTGCCCCTCTGTTTCCAGCCTCCTGTTTCTCCCCCTCTGTTTCCAGACTCCTGTTTCTCCTCCTCTGTTTACAGACTCCTGCTTCTCCCCATCTGTTTTCAGACTCCTGTTTCTGCCCCTCTGTTTCCAGACTCCTGTTTCTCCCCCTCTGTTTCCAGACTCCTGTTTCTGCCCCTCTGTTTCCAGACTCCGGTTTCTGCCCATCTGTTTCCAGACTCCTGTTTCTCACCCTCTATTTCCAGACTCCTTTTTCTCCCCATCAATTTCCAGACTCCTGTTTCTCCCCCTCTGTTTCCAGACTCCTGTTTCTGCCGCTCTGTTTCCAGACTCCTGTTTCTGCCCCTGTGTTTCCAGACTCCTGTTTCTGCCCCTCTGTTTCCAGCCTCCTGTTTCTACCCCTCTGTTTCCAGACTCCTGTTTCTCCCCCTCTGTTTGCAGACCCCTGTTTCTCCCCCTCTGTTTTCAGACTCCTGTTTCTGCCCCTCTGTTTCCAGACTCCTGTTTCTCCCCCTCTGTTTCCAGACTCCTGTTTCTGCCCCTCTGTTTCCAGACTTCTGTTTCTCACCCTGTGTTTCCAGACTCCTGTTTTTCCCCCTCTGTTTCCAGCCTCCTGTTTCTCCCCCTCTGTTTCCAGACTCCTATTTCTGCCCCTTTGTTTCCAGACTCCTGTTTCTCACCATCTGTTTCCAGACTCCTGTTTTTCCCCCTCTGTTTCCACACTCGTGTTTCTGCCCCTCTGTTTCCAGACTCTTGTTTCTCCCCCTCTGTTACCAGACTCCTGTTTCTGCCCCTCTGTTTCCAGACTCCTGTTTCTGCCTCTCTGTTTCCAGACTCCTGTTCCTCACCCTCTGTTTTCAGACTCCTGTTTCTGCCCCTCTGTTTCGAGCCTCCTGATTCTGCCCCTCTGTTTCCAGCCTCCTCTTTCTCACCCTCTGTTTCCTGACTCCTGTTTCTCCCCCTCTGTTTCCAGGCTCCTGTTTCTGCCCCTCTGTTTCCAGCCTCCTGTTTCTCCCCCTCTGTTTCCAGACTCCTGTTTCTCCCCCTCTGTTTCCAGACTCCTGTTTCTAACCCTCTGTTTCCAGACTCCTGTTTCTGCCCCTCTGTTTCCTGCCTCCTGTTTCTGCCCCTCTGTTTCCAGCCTCCTGTTACTCCCCCTCTGTTTCCAGACGCCTGTTTCTCCCCCTCTGTTTCCAGACTCCTGTTTCTCACCCTCTGTTTCCAGCCTCCTGTTTCTCACACTCTGTTTCCAGCCTCCTGTTTCTCCCCCTCTGTTTCCACACTCCTGTTTCTGCCCCACTGTTTCCAGACTCCTGTTTCTGCCCCTCTGTTTCCAGACTCCTGTTTCTGCCCCTCTGTTTCCAGACTCCGGTTTCTGCCCCTCTGTTTCCAGACTCCTGTTTCTCACCCTCTGTTTCCGGTCTCCTGTTTCTCCCCATCAATTTCCAGACACCTGTTTCTCCCCCTCTGTTTCCAGACTCCTGTTTCTGCCCCTCTGTTTCCAGACTCCTGTTTGTGCCGCTCTGTTTCCAGACTCCTGTTTCTCACCCTCTGTTTCCAGCCTCCTGCTTCTCGCCCTCTGTTTCCAGACTCCTGTTTCTGCCCCTCTGTTTCCAGACTCCTGTTTCTGCCCCTCTGTTTCCAGACTCCTGTTTCTGCCCCTCTGTTTCCAGCCTCCTGTGTCTGCCCCTCTGTTTCCAGACTCCTGTTTCTCCCCCTCTGTTTCCAGACCCCTGTTTCTCCCCCTCTGTTTTCAGACTCCTGTTTCTGCCCCTCTGTTTCCAGTCTCCTCTTTCTGCCCCTCTGTTTCCAGACTCCTGTTTCTGCCCCTCTGATTCCAGTCTCCTGTTTCTCTCCCTCTGTTTCCAGACTCCTGTTTCTCCCCCTCTGTTTCCAGACTCCTGTTTCTGCCCCTCTGTTTCCAGACTTCTGTTTCTCACCCTGTGTTTCCAGACTCCTGTTTCTCCCCCTCTGTTTCCAGCCTCCTGTTTCTCCCCCTCTGTTTCCAGACTCCTATTTCTGCCCCTCTGTTTCCAGACTCCTGTTTCTCACCATCTGTTTCCAGACTCCTGTTTCTGCCCCTCTGTTTCCAGACTCTTGTTTCTCCCCCTCTGTTTCCTGACTCCTGTTTCTGCCCCTCTGTTTCCAGACTCCTGTTTCTGCCCCTCTGTTTCCAGACTCCTGTTTCTCACCCTCTGTTTCCAGACTCCTGTTTCTGCCCCTCTGTGTCGAGCCTCCTGATTCTGCCCCTCTGTTTCCAGCCTCCTCTTTCTCACCCTCTGTTTCCTGACACCTGTTTCTCCCCCTCTGTTTCCAGGCTCCTGTTTCTGCCCCTCTGTTTCCAGCCTACTGTTTCTCCCCCTCTGTTTCCAGACTCCTGTTTCTCCCCCTCTGTTTCCAGACTCCTGTTTCTCCCCCTCTGTTTCCAGTCTCCTGTTTCTCCCACTCTGTTTCCAGCCTCCTGCTTCTCGCCCTGTGTTTCCAGACTCCTGTTTCTGCCCTCTGTTTCCAGACTCCTGTTTCTGCCCCTCTGTTTCCAGCCTCCTGTTTCTGCCCCTCTGTTTCCAGACTCCTGTTCCTCCCCCTCTGTTTGCAGACCCCTGTTTCTCCCCCTCTGTTTTCAGACTCCTGTTTCTGCCCCTCTGTTTCCAGACTCCTGTTTCTCCCCCTCTGTTTCCAGACTCCTGTTTCTCCCCCTCTGCTTCCAGACTCCTGTTTCTCCCCCTCTGTTTCCAGACTCCTGTTTCACCCCCTCTGTTTCCAGACTCCTGTTTGTGCCGCTCTGTTTCCAGCCTCCTGTTTCTGCCCCTCTGTTTCGAGACTCCTGTTTCTGCCCCTCTGTTTCCAGCCTCCTGTTTCTCCCCCTCTGTTTCCAGACTCCTGTTTCTCCCCCTCTGTTTCCAGACTCCTGTTTCTGCGCCTCTTTTTCCAGACTCCTGTTTCTCACACTCTGTTTCCAGACTCCTGTTTCTGCCCCTCTGTTTCCAGACTCCTGTTTCTCCCCCTCTGTTTCCAGACTCCTGTTTCTCCCCCTCTGTTTCCAGACTCCTGTTTCTGCCCCTCTTTTTCCAGACTCCTGTTTCTCACACTCTGTTTCCAGTCTCCTGTTTCTGCCCCTCTGTTTGCAGACGCCTGTTTCTCCCCCTCTGTTTCCAGACTCCTGTTTCTCACCCTCTGTTTCCAGCCTCCTGTTTCTCATACTCTGTTTCCAGCCTCCTGTTTCTCCCCCTCTGTTTCCAGACTCCTGTTTCTGCCCCCCTGTTTCCAGACTCCTGTTTCTCACCCTCTGTTTCCAGACTCCTGTTTCTGCCCCTCTGTTTCCAGACTCCGGTTTCTGCCCCTCTGTTTCCAGACTCCTGTTTCTCACCCTCTGTTTCCGGTCTCCTGTTTCTCCCCATCAATTTCGAGACACCTGTTTCTCCCCCTCTGTTTCCAGACTCCTGTTTCTGCCCCTCTGTTTCCAGACTCCTGTTTGTGCCGCTCTGTTTCCAGACTCCTGTTTCTCACCCTCTGTTTCCAGCCTCCTGCTTCTCGCCCTCTGTTTCCAGACACCTGATTCTGCCCCACTGTTTCCTGACTCCTGTTTCTGCCCCTCTGTTTCCAGACTCCTGTTTCTGCCCCTCTGCTTCCAGACTCCTGTTTCTGCCCCTCTGTTTCCAGCCTCCTGTTTCTGCCCCTCTGTTTCCAGACTCCAGTTTCTCCCCCTCTGTTTGCAGACCCCTGTTTCTCCCCCTCTGTTTTCAGACTCCTGTTTCTGCCCCTCTGTTTCCAGACTGCTGTTTCTCCCCCTCTGATTCCAGACTCCTGTTTCTCCCCCTCTGTTTCCAGACTCCTGTTTCTCCCCCTCTGTTTCCAGACTCCTGTTTCTCCCCCTCTGTTTCCACACTCCTGTTTCTGCCCCTCTGTTTCCAGACTCCTGTTTCTCACCCTCTGTTTCCAGTCTCCTCTTTCTGCCCCTCTGTTTCCAGACTCCTGTTTCTGCCCCTCTGATTCCAGCCTCCTGTTTCTCTCCCTCTGTTTCCAGACTCCTGTTTCTCCCCCTCTGTTTCCAGACTCCTGTTTCTGCCCCTCTGTTTCCAGACTTCTGTTTCTCACCCTCTATTTCCAGACTCCTGTTTCTCCCCCTCTGTTTCCAGCCACCTGTTTCTCCCCCTCTGTTTCCAGACTCCTATTTCTGCCCCTCTGTTTCCCGACTACTGTTTCTCACCATCTGTTTCCAGACTCCTGTTTCTCCCCCACTGTTTCCACACTCCTGTTTCTGCCCCTCTGTTTCCAGACTCTTGTTTCTCCCCCTCTGTTTCCTGACTCCTGTTTCTGCCCCACTGTTTCCAGACTCCTGTTTCTGCCCCTCTGTTTCCAGACTCCTGTTTCTCACCCTCTGTTTCCAGACTCCTGTTTCTGCCCCTCTGTGTCGAGCCTCCTGATTCTGCCCCTCTGTTTCCAGCCTCCTCTTTCTCACCCTCTGTTTCCTGACACCTGTTTCTCCCCCTCTGTTTCCAGGCTCCTGTTTCTGCCCCTCTGTTTCCAGCCTCCTGTTTCTCCCCCTCTGTTTCCAGACTCCTGTTTCTCCCCCTCTGTTTCCAGACTCCTGTTTCTCCCCCTCTGTTTCCAGACTCCTGTTTCTCCCCCTCTGTTTCCAGTCTCCTGTTTCTCCCCCTCTGTTTCCAGCCTCCTGCTTCTCGCCCTGTGTTTCCAGACTCCTGTTTCTGCCCTCTGTTTCCAGACTCCTGTTTCTGCCCCTCTGTTTCCACACTCCTGTTCCTGCCCCACTGTTTCCACACTCCTGTTTCTCCCCCTCTGTTTCCAGACTCCGGTTTCTGCCCCTCTGTTTCCAGACTCCTGTTTCTCACCCTCTGTTTCCGGTCTCCTGTTTCTCCCCATCAATTTCCAGACACCTGTTTCTCCCCCTCTGTTTCCAGACGCCTGTTTCTGCCCCTCTGTTTCCAGGCTCCTTTTTGTGCCGCTCTGTTTCCAGACTCCTGTTTCTCCCCCTCTGTTTCCAGCCTCCTGTTTCTCCCCCTCTGTTTCCAGACTCCTATTTCTGCCCCTCTGTTTCCAGACTCCTGTTTCTCACCATCTGTTTCCAGACTCCTGTTTCTCCCCTCTGTTTCCACACTCCTGTTTCTGCCCCTCTGTTTCCAGACTCTTGTTTCTCCCCCTCTGTTTCCTGACTCCTGTTTCTGCCCCTCTGTTTCCAGACTCCTGTTTCTGCCTCTCTGTTTCCAGACTCCTGTTTCTCACCCTCTGTTTCCAGACTCCTGTTTCTGCCCCTCTGTGTCGAGCCTCCTGATTCTGCCCCTCTGTTTCCAGCCTCCTCTTTCTCACCCACTGTTTCCTGACTCCTGTTTCTCCCCCTCTGTTTCCAGGCTCCTGTTTCTGCCCCTCTGTTTCCAGCCTCCTGTTTCTCCCCCTCTGTTTCTAGACTCCTGTTTCTCCCCCTCTGTTTCCAGACTCCTGTTTCTCCCCCTCTGTTTCCAGACTCCTGTTTCTCCCCCTCTGTTTCCAGTCTCCTGTTTCTGCCACTCTGTTTCCAGCCTCCTGTTTCTGCCCCTCTGTTTCCAGACTCCTGTTTCTCCCCCTCTGTTTCCAGCCTCCTGTTTCTGCCCCTCTGTTTCCAGACTGCGGTTTCTGCCCATCTGTTTCCAGACTCCTGTTTCTCACCCTCTATTTCCAGACTCCTTTTTCTCCTCATCAATTTCCAGACTCCTGTTTCTCCCCCTCTGTTTCCAGACTCCTGTTTCTGCCGCTCTGTTTCCAGACTCCTGTTTCTCACCCTCTGTTTCCAGCCTCCTGTTTCTCGCCCTCTGTTTCCAGACTCCTGTTTCTGCCCCTCTGTTTCCAGACTCCTGTTTCTGCGCCTCTGTTTCCAGTCTCCTGTTTCTGCCCCTCTGTTTCCAGCCTCCTGTTTCTGCCCCTCTGTTTCCAGACTCCTGTTTCTGCCCCTCTGTTTCCAGCCTCCTGTTTCTGCCCCTCTGTTTCCAGACTCCTGTTTTTTCCCTTTCTGTTTCCAGCCTCCTGTTTCTCCCCTCTGTTTCTAGACTCCTATTTCTGCCCTCTGTTTCCAGACTCCTGTTTCTAACCATCTGTTTCCAGACTCCTGTTTCTCCCCCTCTGTTTCCAGACTCCTTTTTCTGCCCCTCTGTTTCCAGACTCCTGTTTCTCCCCCTCTGTTTCCAGGCTCCTGTTTCTGCCCCTCTGTTTCCAGACTCCTGTTTCTGCCCCTCTGTTTCCAGCCTCCTGTTTCTGCCCCTCTGTTTCCAGCCTCCTGTTTCTCCCCCTCTGTTTCCAGACTCCTGTTTCTCCTCCTCTGTTTCCAGACTCCTGAATCTACCCTCTGTTTCCAGACGCCGGTTCCTGCCCCTCTGTTTCCAGACTCCTGTTTCTCACCCTCTGTTTCGAGCCTCCTGTTTCTGCCCCTCTGTTTCCAGCCTCCTGTTTCTCCCCCTCTGTTTTCAGACTCCTGATTCTGCCCCTCTGTTTCCAGACTCCTGTTTCTCCCCCTCTGTTTCCAGACTCCTGCTTCTCCCCCTCTGTTTCCAGCCTCCTGTTTCTGCCCCTCTGTTTCGAGACTCCTGTGTCTGCCCCTCTGTTTCCAGACTCCTGTTTCTGCCCCTCTGTTTCCAGCCTCCTGTTTCTGCCCCTCTGTTTCCAGACTCCTGTTTCTCCCCCTCTGTTTGCAGACCCCTGTTTCTCCCCCTCTGTTTTCAGACTCCTGTTTCTGCCCCTCTGTTTCCAGACTCCTGTTTCTCCCCCTCAGTTTCCAGACTCCTGTTTCTCCCCCTCTGTTTCCAGACTCCTGTTTCTCCCCCTCTGTTTCCAGACTCCTGTTTCACCCCCTCTGTTTCCAGACTCCTGTTTGTGCCGCTCTGTTTCCAGACTCCTGTTTCTCACCCTCTGTTTCCAGCCTCCTGCTTCTCGCCCTCTGTTTCCAGACTCCTGTTTCAGCCCCTCTGTTTCCAGACTCCTGTTTCTGCCCCTCTGTTTCCAGACTCCTGTTTCTGCCCCTCAGTTTCCAGCCTCCTGTTTCTGCCCCTCTGCTTCCAGACTCCTGTTTCTCCCCCTCTGTTTGCAGACCCCTGTTTCTCCCCCTCTGTTTTCAGACTCCTGTTTCTGCCCCTCTGTTTCCAGACTCCTGTTTCTCCCCCTCTGTTTCCAGACTCCTGTTTCTCCCCCTCTGTTTCCAGACTCCTGTTTCCCCCCCTCTGTTTCCAGACTCCTGTTTCTCCCCCTCTGTTTCCAGACTCCTGTTTCTGCCCCTCTGTTTCCAGACTCCTGTTTCTCACCCTCTGTTTCCAGTCTCCTCTTTCTGCCCCTCTGTTTCCAGCCTCCTGTTTCTGCCCCTCTGATTCCAGTCTCCTGTTTCTCTCCCTCTGTTTCCAGACTCCTGTTACTCCCCCTCTGTTTCCAGACTCCTGTTTCTGCCCCTCTGTTTCCAGACTTCTGTTTCTCACCCTGTGTTTCCAGACTCCTGTTTCTCCCCCTCAGTTTCCAGCCTCCTGTTTCTCCCCCTCTGTTTCCAGACTCCTATTTCTGCCCCTCTGTTTCCAGACTCCTGTTTCTCACCATCTGTTTCCAGACTCCTGTTTCTCCCCCTCTGTTTCCACACTCCTGTTTCTGCCCCTCTGTTTCCAGACTCTTGTTTCTCCCCCTCTGTTTCCTGACTCCTGTTTCTGCCCCTCTGTTTCCAGACTCCTGTTTCTGCCTCTCTGTTTCCAGACTCCTGTTTCTCACCCTCTGTTTCCAGACTCCTGTTTCTGCCCCTCTTTTCGAGCCTCCTGATTCTGCCCCTCTGTTTCCAGCCTCCTCTTTCTCAACCTCTGTTCCCTGACTCCTGTTTCTCCCCCTCTGTTACCAGGCTCCTGTTTCTGCCCCTCTGTTTCCAGCCTCCTGTTTCTCCCCCTCTGTTTCCAGACTCCTGTTTCTCCCCCTCTGTTTCCAGACTCCTGTTTCTGCCCCTCTGTTTCCAGCCTCATGTTTCTGCCCCTCTGTTTCCAGACTCCTGTTTCTCCCTCTCTGTTTCCAGACTCCTGTTTCTCCCCCTCTGTTTCCAGACTCCTGTTTCTCCCCCTCTGTTTCCAGACTCCTGTTTCTCCCCCTCTGTTTCCAGACTCCTGTTTCTGCCCCTCTGTTTCCAGACACCTGGTTCTCACCCTCTCTTTCCAGTCTCCTCTTTCTGCCCCTCTGTTTCCAGCCTCCTGTTTCTCCCCCTCTGTTTCCACACTCCTGTTTCTGCCCCTCTGTTTCCAGACTCTTGTTTCTCCCCCTCAGTTTCCAGACTCCTGTTTCTGCCCCTCTGTTTCCAGACTCCTGTTTCTCACCATCTGTTTCCAGACTCCTGTTTCTCCCCCTCTGTTTCCAGACTCCTGTTTCTGCTCCTCTGTTTCCAGACTCCAGTTTCTCACCCTCTGTTTCCAGACTCCTGTTTCTGCCCCTCTGTTTCGAGCCTCCTGATTCTGCCCCTCTGTTTCCAGACTCCTCTTTCTCACCCACTGTTTCCTGACCCCTGTTTCTCCCCCTCTGTTTCCAGGCTCCTGTTTCTGCCCCTCTGTTTCCAGCCTCCTGTTTCTCCCCCTCTGTTTCCAGACTCCTGTTTCTCCCCCTCTGTTTCCAGACTCCTGTTTCTCCCCCTCTGTTTCCAGACTCCTGTTTCTCCCCCTCTGTTTCCAGCCTCCTGTTTCTGCCCCTCTGTTTCCAGCCTCCTGTTTCTGCCCCTCTGTTTCCAGCCTCCTGTTTCTCCCCCTCTGTTTCCAGACTCCTGTTTCTCCTCCTCTGTTTACAGACTCCTGCTTCTCCCCATCTGTTTTCAGACTCCTGTTTCTGCCCCTCTGTTTCCAGACTCCTGTTTCTCCCCCTCTGTTTCCAGACTCCTGTTTCTGCCCCTCTGTTTCCAGACTCCGGTTTCTGCCCATCTGTTTCCAGACTCCTGTTTCTCACCCTCTATTTCCAGACTCCTTTTTCTCCCCATCAATTTCCAGACTCCTGTTTCTCCCCCTCTGTTTCCAGACTCCTGTTTCTGCCGCTCTGTTTCCAGACTCCTGTTTCTGCCCCTGTGTTTCCAGACTCCTGTTTCTGCCCCTCTGTTTCCAGCCTCCTGTTTCTGCCCCTCTGTTTCCAGACTCCTGTTTCTCCCCCTCTGTTTGCAGACCCCTGTTTCTCCCCCTCTGTTTTCAGACTCCTGTTTCTGCCCCTCTGTTTCCAGACTCCTGTTTCTCCCCCTCTGTTTCCAGACTCCTGTTTCTGCCCCTCTGTTTCCAGACTTCTGTTTCTCACCCTGTGTTTCCAGACTCCTGTTTTTCCCCCTCTGTTTCCAGCCTCCTGTTTCTCCCCCTCTGTTTCCAGACTCCTATTTCTGCCCCTTTGTTTCCAGACTCCTGTTTCTCACCATCTGTTTCCAGACTCCTGTTTTTCCCCCTCTGTTTCCACACTCGTGTTTCTGCCCCTCTGTTTCCAGACTCTTGTTTCTCCCCCTCTGTTACCAGACTCCTGTTTCTGCCCCTCTGTTTCCAGACTCCTGTTTCTGCCTCTCTGTTTCCAGACTCCTGTTCCTCACCCTCTGTTTTCAGACTCCTGTTTCTGCCCCTCTGTTTCGAGCCTCCTGATTCTGCCCCTCTGTTTCCAGCCTCCTCTTTCTCACCCTCTGTTTCCTGACTCCTGTTTCTCCCCCTCTGTTTCCAGGCTCCTGTTTCTGCCCCTCTGTTTCCAGCCTCCTGTTTCTCCCCCTCTGTTTCCAGACTCCTGTTTCTCCCCCTCTGTTTCCAGACTCCTGTTTCTCCCCCTCTGTTTCCAGACTCCTGTTTCTGCCCCTCTGTTTCCTGCCTCCTGTTTCTGCCCCTCTGTTTCCAGCCTCCTGTTACTCCCCCTCTGTTTCCAGACGCCTGTTTCTCCCCCTCTGTTTCCAGACTCCTGTTTCTCACCCTCTGTTTCCAGCCTCCTGTTTCTCACACTCTGTTTCCAGCCTCCTGTTTCTCCCCCTCTGTTTCCACACTCCTGTTTCTGCCCCACTGTTTCCAGACTCCTGTTTCTGCCCCTCTGTTTCCAGACTCCTGTTTCTGCCCCTCTGTTTCCAGACTCCGGTTTCTGCCCCTCTGTTTCCAGACTCCTATTTCTCACCCTCTGTTTCCGGTCTCCTGTTTCTCCCCATCAATTTCCAGACACCTGTTTCTCCCCCTCTGTTTCCAGACTCCTGTTTCTGCCCCTCTGTTTCCAGACTCCTGTTTGTGCCGCTCTGTTTCCAGACTCCTGTTTCTCACCCTCTGTTTCCAGCCTCCTGCTTCTCGCCCTCTGTTTCCAGACTCCTGTTTCTGCCCCTCTGTTTCCAGACTCCTGTTTCTGCCCCTCTGTTTCCAGACTCCTGTTTCTGCCCCTCTGTTTCCAGCCTCCTGTGTCTGCCCCTCTGTTTCCAGACTCCTGTTTCTCCCCCTCTGTTTCCAGACCCCTGTTTCTCCCCCTCTGTTTTCAGACTCCTGTTTCTGCCCCTCTGTTTCCAGTCTCCTCTTTCTGCCCCTCTGTTTCCAGACTCCTGTTTCTGCCCCTCTGATTCCAGTCTCCTGTTTCTCTCCCTCTGTTTCCAGACTCCTGTTTCTCCCCCTCTGTTTCCAGACTCCTGTTTCTGCCCCTCTGTTTCCAGACTTCTGTTTCTCACCCTGTGTTTCCAGACTCCTGTTTCTCCCCCTCTGTTTCCAGCCTCCTGTTTCTCCCCCTCTGTTTCCAGACTCCTATTTCTGCCCCTCTGTTTCCAGACTCCTGTTTCTCACCATCTGTTTCCAGACTCCTGTTTCTGCCCCTCTGTTTCCAGACTCTTGTTTCTCCCCCTCTGTTTCCTGACTCCTGTTTCTGCCCCTCTGTTTCCAGACTCCTGTTTCTGCCCCTCTGTTTCCAGACTCCTGTTTCTCACCCTCTGTTTCCAGACTCCTGTTTCTGCCCCTCTGTGTCGAGCCTCCTGATTCTGCCCCTCTGTTTCCAGCCTCCTCTTTCTCACCCTCTGTTTCCTGACACCTGTTTCTCCCCCTCTGTTTCCAGGCTCCTGTTTCTGCCCCTCTGTTTCCAGCCTCCTGTTTCTCCCCCTCTGTTTCCAGACTCCTGTTTCTCCCCCTCTGTTTCCAGACTCCTGTTTCTCCCCCTCTGTTTCCAGACTCCTGTTTCTCCCCCTCTGTTTCCAGTCTCCTGTTTCTCCCACTCTGTTTCCAGCCTCCTGCTTCTCGCCCTGTGTTTCCAGACTCCTGTTTCTGCCCTCTGTTTCCAGACTCCTGTTTCTGCCCCTCTGTTTCCAGCCTCCTGTTTCTGCCCCTCTGTTTCCAGACTCCTGTTTCTCCCCCTCTGTTTGCAGACCCCTGTTTCTCCCCCTCTGTTTTCAGACTCCTGTTTCTGCCCCTCTGTTTCCAGACTCCTGTTTCTCCCCCTCTGTTTCCAGACTCCTGTTTCTCCCCCTCTGCTTCCAGACTCCTGTTTCTCCCCCTCTGTTTCCAGACTCCTGTTTCACCCCCTCTGTTTCCAGACTCCTGTTTGTGCCGCTCTGTTTCCAGCCTCCTGTTTCTGCCCCTCTGTTTCGAGACTCCTGTTTCTGCCCCTCTGTTTCCAGCCTCCTGTTTCTCCCCCTCTGTTTCCAGACTCCTGTTTCTCCCCCTCTGTTTCCAGACTCCTGTTTCTGCCCCTCTTTTTCCAGACTCCTGTTTCTCACACTCTGTTTCCAGACTCCTGTTTCTGCCCCTCTGTTTCCAGACTCCTGTTTCTCCCCCTCTGTTTCCAGACTCCTGTTTCTCCCCCTCTGTTTCCAGACTCCTGTTTCTGCCCCTCTTTTTCCAGACTCCTGTTTCTCACACTCTGTTTCCAGTCTCCTGTTTCTGCCCCTCTGTTTGCAGACGCCTGTTTCTCCCCCTCTGTTTCCAGACTCCTGTTTCTCACCCTCTGTTTCCAGCCTCCTGTTTCTCATACTCTGTTTCCAGCCTCCTGTTTCTCCCCCTCTGTTTCCAGACTCCTGTTTCTGCCCCCCTGTTTCCAGACTCCTGTTTCTCACCCTCTGTTTCCAGACTCCTGTTTCTGCCCCTCTGTTTCCAGACTCCGGTTTCTGCCCCTCTGTTTCCAGACTCCTGTTTCTCACCCTCTGTTTCCGGTCTCCTGTTTCTCCCCATCAATTTCGAGACACCTGTTTCTCCCCCTCTGTTTCCAGACTCCTGTTTCTGCCCCTCTGTTTCCAGACTCCTGTTTGTGCCGCTCTGTTTCCAGACTCCTGTTTCTCACCCTCTGTTTCCAGCCTCCTGCTTCTCGCCCTCTGTTTCCAGACTCCTGATTCTGCCCCACTGTTTCCTGACTCCTGTTTCTGCCCCTCTGTTTCCAGACTCCTGTTTCTGCCCCTCTGCTTCCAGACTCCTGTTTCTGCCCCTCTGTTTCCAGCCTCCTGTTTCTGCCCCTCTGTTTCCAGACTCCTGTTTCTCCCCCTCTGTTTGCAGACCCCTGTTTCTCCCCCTCTGTTTTCAGACTCCTGTTTCTGCCCCTCTGTTTCCAGACTCCTGTTTCTCCCCCTCTGTTTCCAGACTCCTGTTTCTGCCCCTCTGTTTCCAGACTTCTGTTTCTCACCCTGTGTTTCCAGACTCCTGTTTTTCCCCCTCTGTTTCCAGCCTCCTGTTTCTCCCCCTCTGTTTCCAGACTCCTATTTCTGCCCCTTTGTTTCCAGACTCCTGTTTCTCACCATCTGTTTCCAGACTCCTGTTTTTCCCCCTCTGTTTCCACACTCGTGTTTCTGCCCCTCTGTTTCCAGACTCTTGTTTCTCCCCCAGTGTTACCAGACTCCTGTTTCTGCCCCTCTGTTTCCAGACTCCTGTTTCTGCCTCTCTGTTTCCAGACTCCTGTTCCTCACCCTCTGTTTTCAGACTCCTGTTTCTGCCCCTCTGTTTCGAGCCTCCTGATTCTGCCCCTATGTTTCCAGCCTCCTCTTTCTCACCCTCTGTTTCCTGACTCCTGTTTCTCCCCCTCTGTTTCCAGGCTCCTGTTTCTGCCCCTCTGTTTCCAGCCTCCTGTTTCTCCCCCTCTGTTTCCAGACTCCTGTTTCTCCCCCTCTGTTTCCAGACTCCTGTTTCTCCCCCTCTGTTTCCAGACTCCTGTTTCTGCCCCTCTGTTTCCTGCCTCCTGTTTCTGCCCCTCTGTTTCCAGCCTCCTGTTACTCCCCCTCTGTTTCCAGACGCCTGTTTCTCCCCCTCTGTTTCCAGACTCCTGTTTCTCACCCTCTGTTTCCAGCCTCCTGTTTCTCACACTCTGTTTCCAGCCTCCTGTTTCTCCCCCTCTGTTTCCACACTCCTGTTTCTGCCCCACTGTTTCCAGACTCCTGTTTCTGCCCCTCTGTTTCCAGACTCCTGTTTCTGCCCCTCTGTTTCCAGACTCCGGTTTCTGCCCCTCTGTTTCCAGACTCCTGTTTCTCACCCTCTGTTTCCGGTCTCCTGTTTCTCCCCATCAATTTCCAGACACCTGTTTCTCCCCCTCTGTTTCCAGACTCCTGTTTCTGCCCCTCTGTTTCCAGACTCCTGTTTGTGCCGCTCTGTTTCCAGACTCCTGTTTCTCACCCTCTGTTTCCAGCCTCCTGCTTCTCGCCCTCTGTTTCCAGACTCCTGTTTCTGCCCCTCTGTTTCCAGACTCCTGTTTCTGCCCCTCTGTTTCCAGACTCCTGTTTCTGCCCCTCTGTTTCCAGCCTCCTGTGTCTGCCCCTCTGTTTCCAGACTCCTGTTTCTCCCCCTCTGTTTCCAGACCCCTGTTTCTCCCCCTCTGTTTTCAGACTCCTGTTTCTGCCCCTCTGTTTCCAGTCTCCTCTTTCTGCCCCTCTGTTTCCAGACTCCTGTTTCTGCCCCTCTGATTCCAGTCTCCTGTTTCTCTCCCTCTGTTTCCAGACTCCTGTTTCTCCCCCTCTGTTTCCAGACTCCTGTTTCTGCCCCTCTGTTTCCAGACTTCTGTTTCTCACCCTGTGTTTCCAGACTCCTGTTTCTCCCCCTCTGTTTCCAGCCTCCTGTTTCTCCCCCTCTGTTTCCAGACTCCTATTTCTGCCCCTCTGTTTCCAGACTCCTGTTTCTCACCATCTGTTTCCAGACTCCTGTTTCTGCCCCTCTGTTTCCAGACTCTTGTTTCTCCCCCTCTGTTTCCTGACTCCTGTTTCTGCCCCTCTGTTTCCAGACTCCTGTTTCTGCCCCTCTGTTTCCAGACTCCTGTTTCTCACCCTCTGTTTCCAGACTCCTGTTTCTGCCCCTCTGTGTCGAGCCTCCTGATTCTGCCCCTCTGTTTCCAGCCTCCTCTTTCTCACCCTCTGTTTCCTGACACCTGTTTCTCCCCCTCTGTTTCCAGGCTCCTGTTTCTGCCCCTCTGTTTCCAGCCTCCTGTTTCTCCCCCTCTGTTTCCAGACTCCTGTTTCTCCCCCTCTGTTTCCAGACTCCTGTTTCTCCCCCTCTGTTTCCAGACTCCTGTTTCTCCCCCTCTGTTTCCAGTCTCCTGTTTCTCCCACTCTGTTTCCAGCCTCCTGCTTCTCGCCGTGTGTTTCCAGACTCCTGTTTCTGCCCTCTGTTTCCAGACTCCTGTTTCTGCCCCTCTGTTTCCAGCCTCCTGTTTCTGCCCCTCTGTTTCCAGACTCCTGTTTCTCCCCCTCTGTTTGCAGACCCCTGTTTCTCCCCCTCTGTTTTCAGACTCCTGTTTCTGCCCCTCTGTTTCCAGACTCCTGTTTCTCCCCCTCTGTTTCCAGACTCCTGTTTCTCCCCCTCTGCTTCCAGACTCCTGTTTCTCCCCCTCTGTTTCCAGACTCCTGTTTCACCCCCTCTGTTTCCAGACTCCTGTTTGTGCCGCTCTGTTTCCAGCCTCCTGTTTCTGCCCCTCTGTTTCGAGACTCCTGTTTCTGCCCCTCTGTTTCCAGCCTCCTGTTTCTCCCCCTCTGTTTCCAGACTCCTGTTTCTCCCCCTCTGTTTCCAGACTCCTGTTTCTGCCCCTCTTTTTCCAGACTCCTGTTTCTCACACTCTGTTTCCAGACTCCTGTTTCTGCCCCTCTGTTTCCAGACTCCTGTTTCTCCCCCTCTGTTTCCAGACTCCTGTTTCTCCCCCTCTGTTTCCAGACTCCTGTTTCTGCCCCTCTTTTTCCAGACTCCTGTTTCTCACACTCTGTTTCCAGTCTCCTGTTTCTGCCCCTCTGTTTGCAGACGCCTGTTTCTCCCCCTCTGTTTCCAGACTCCTGTTTCTCACCCTCTGTTTCCAGCCTCCTGTTTCTCATACTCTGTTTCCAGCCTCCTGTTTCTCCCCCTCTGTTTCCAGACTCCTGTTTCTGCCCCCCTGTTTCCAGACTCCTGTTTCTCACCCTCTGTTTCCAGACTCCTGTTTCTGCCCCTCTGTTTCCAGACTCCGGTTTCTGCCCCTCTGTTTCCAGACTCCTGTTTCTCACCCTCTGTTTCCGGTCTCCTGTTTCTCCCCATCAATTTCGAGACACCTGTTTCTCCCCCTCTGTTTCCAGACTCCTGTTTCTGCCCCTCTGTTTCCAGACTCCTGTTTGTGCCGCTCTGTTTCCAGACGCCTGTTTCTCACCCTCTGTTTCCAGCCTCCTGCTTCTCGCCCTCTGTTTCCAGACTCCTGATTCTGCCCCACTGTTTCCTGACTCCTGTTTCTGCCCCTCTGTTTCCAGACTCCTGTTTCTGCCCCTCTGCTTCCAGACTCCTGTTTCTGCCCCTCTGTTTCCAGCCTCCTGTTTCTGCCCCTCTGTTTCCAGACTCCTGTTTCTCCCCCTCTGTTTGCAGACCCCTGTTTCTCCCCCTCTGTTTTCAGACTCCTGTTTCTGCCCCTCTGTTTCCAGACTGCTGTTTCTCCCCCTCTGTTTCCAGACTCCTGTTTCTCCCCCTCTGTTTCCAGACTCCTGTTTCTCCCCCTCTGTTTCCAGACTCCTGTTTCTCCCCCTCTGTTTCCACACTCCTGTTTCTGCCCCTCTGTTTCCAGACTCCTGTTTCTCACCCTCTGTTTCCAGTCTCCTCTTTCTGCCCCTCTGTTTCCAGACTCCTGTTTCTGCCCCTCTGATTCCAGTCTCCTGTTTCTCTCCCTCTGTTTCCAGACTCCTGTTTCTCCCCCTCTGTTTCCAGACTCCTGTATCTGCCCCTCTGTTTCCAGACTTCTGTTTCTCACCCTCTATTTCCAGACTCCTGTTTCTCCCCCTCTGTTTCCAGCCACCTGTTTCTCCCCCTCTGTTTCCAGACTCCTATTTCTGCCCCTCTGTTTCCCGACTACTGTTTCTCACCATCTGTTTCCAGACTCCTGTTTCTCCCCCACTGTTTCCACACTCCTGTTTCTGCCCCTCTGTTTCCAGACTCTTGTTTCTCCCCCTCTGTTTCCTGACTCCTGTTTCTGCCCCACTGTTTCCAGACTCCTGTTTCTGCCCCTCTGTTTCCAGACTCCTGTTTCTCACCCTCTGTTTCCAGACTCCTGTTTCTGCCCCTCTGTGTCGAGCCTCCTGATTCTGCCCCTCTGTTTCCAGCCTCCTCTTTCTCACCCTCTGTTTCCTGACACCTGTTTCTCCCCCTCTGTTTCCAGGCTCCTGTTTCTGCCCCTCTGTTTCCAGCCTCCTGTTTCTCCCCCTCTGTTTCCAGACTCCTGTTTCTCCCCCTCTGTTTCCAGACTCCTGTTTCTCCCCCTCTGTTTCCAGACTCCTGTTTCTCCCCCTCTGTTTCCAGTCTCCTGTTTCTCCCACTCTGTTTCCAGCCTCCTGCTTCTCGCCCTGTGTTTCCAGACTCCTGTTTCTGCCCGCTGTTTCCAGACTCCTGTTTCTGCCCCTCTGTTTCCAGCCTCCTGTTTCTGCCCCTCTGTTTCCAGACTCCTGTTTCTCCCCCTCTGTTTGCAGACCCCTGTTTCTCCCCCTCTGTTTTCAGACTCCTGTTTCTGCCCCTCTGTTTCCAGACTCCTGTTTCTCCCCCTCTGTTTCCAGACTCCTGTTTCTCCCCCTCTGCTTCCAGACTCCTGTTTCTCCCCCTCTGTTTCCAGACTCCTGTTTCACCCCCTCTGTTTCCAGACTCCTGTTTGTGCCGCTCTGTTTCCAGCCTCCTGTTTCTGCCCCTCTGTTTCGAGACTCCTGTTTCTGCCCCTCTGTTTCCAGCCTCCTGTTTCTCCCCCTCTGTTTCCAGACTCCTGTTTCTCCCCCTCTGTTTCCAGACTCCTGTTTCTGCCCCTCTTTTTCCAGACTCCTGTTTCTCACACTCTGTTTCCAGACTCCTGTTTCTGCCCCTCTGTTTCCAGACTCCTGTTTCTCCCCCTCTGTTTCCAGACTCCTGTTTCTCCCCCTCTGTTTCCAGACTCCTGTTTCTGCCCCTCTTTTTCCAGACTCCTGTTTCTCACACTCTGTTTCCAGTCTCCTGTTTCTGCCCCTCTGTTTGCAGACGCCTGTTTCTCCCCCTCTGTTTCCAGACTCCTGTTTCTCACCCTCTGTTTCCAGCCTCCTGTTTCTCATACTCTGTTTCCAGCCTCCTGTTTCTCCCCCTCTGTTTCCAGACTCCTGTTTCTGCCCCCCTGTTTCCAGACTCCTGTTTCTCACCCTCTGTTTCCAGACTCCTGTTTCTGCCCCTCTGTTTCCAGACTCCGGTTTCTGCCCCTCTGTTTCCAGACTCCTGTTTCTCACCCTCTGTTTCCGGTCTCCTGTTTCTCCCCATCAATTTCGAGACACCTGTTTCTCCCCCTCTGTTTCCAGACTCCTGTTTCTGCCCCTCTGTTTCCAGACTCCTGTTTGTGCCGCTCTGTTTCCAGACTCCTGTTTCTCACCCTCTGTTTCCAGCCTCCTGCTTCTCGCCCTCTGTTTCCAGACTCCTGATTCTGCCCCACTGTTTCCTGACTCCTGTTTCTGCCCCTCTGTTTCCAGACTCCTGTTTCTGCCCCTCTGTTTCCAGACTCCTCTTTCTCCCCCACTGTTTCCACACTCCTGTTTCTGCCCCTCTGTTTCCAGACTCTTGTTTCTCACCCTCTGTTTCCAGACTCCTGTTTCTGCCCCTCTGTTTCGAGCCTCCTGATTCTGCCCCTCCGTTTCCAGCCTCCTCTTTCTCAACCTCTGTTCCCTGACTCCTGTTTCTCCCCCTCTGTTTCCAGGCTCCTGTTTCTGCCCCTCTGTTTCCAGCCTCCTGTTTCTCCCCCTCTGTTTCCAGACTCCTGTTTCTCCCCCTCTGTTTCCAGACTCCTGTTTCTCCCCCTCTGTTTCCAGACTCCTGTTTCTCCCCCTCTGTTTCCAGTCTCCTGTTTCTCCCCCTCTGTTTCCAGCCTCCTGCTTCTCGCCCTCTGTTTCCATACTCCTGTTTCTGCCCCTCTGTTTCCAGACTCCTGATTCTCCTCCTCTGTTTATAGGCTCCGGTTTCTCCCCCTCTGTTTTCAGACTCCTGCTTCTCGCCCTCTGTTTCCAGACTCCTGTTTCTCCCCCTCTGTTTCCAGACTCCTGCTTCTCCCCCTCTCTTTCCAGCCTCCTGTTTCTGCCCCTCTGTTTCGAGACTCCTGTTTCTGCCCCTCTGTTTCCAGCCTCCTGTTTCTCCCCCTCTGTTTCCAGACTCCTGTTTCTCCCCCTCTGTTTCCAGACTCCTGTTTCTGCCCCTCTGTTTCCAGACTCCTGCTTCTCACCGTGTGTTTCCAGACTCCTGTTTCTGCCCCTCTGTTTCCAGACTCCTGTTTCTGCCCCTCTGTTTCCAGACGCCTGTTTCTCCCCCTCTGTTTCCAGGCTCCTGTTTCTCACCCTCTGTTTCCAGCCTCCTGTTTCTCACACTCTGTTTCCAGCCTCCTGTTTCTCCCACTCTGTTTCCACACTCCTGTTTCTGCCCCACTGTTTCCAGACTCCTGTTTCTCACCCTCTGTTTCCAGACTCCTGTTTCTGCCCCTCTGGTTCCAGACTCCTGATTCTGCCCCTCTGTTTCCAGACTCCGGTTTCTGCCCCTCTGTTTCCAGACTCCTGTTTCTCACCCTCTGTTTCCGGTCTCCTGTTTCTCCCCATCAATTTCCAGACACCTGTTTCTCCCCCTCTGTTTCCAGACTCCTGTTTCTGCCCCTCTGTTTCCAGACTCCTGTTTGTGCCGCTCTGCTTCCAGACTCCTGTTTCTCACCCTCTGTTTCCAGCCTCCTGCTTCTCGCCCTCTGTTTCCAGACTCCTGTTTCTGCCCCTCTGTTTCCAGACTCCTGTTTCTGCCCCTCTGTTTCCAGACTCCTGTTTCTGCCCCTCTGTTTCCAGCCTCCTGTTTCTGCCCCTCTGTTTCCAGACTCCTGTTTCTCCCCCTCTGTTTGCAGACCCCTGTTTCTCCCCCTCTGTTTTCAGACTCCTGTTTCTGCCCCTCTGTTTCCAGACTCCTGTTTCTCCCCCTCTGTTGCCAGACTCCTGTTTCTCCCCCTCTGTTTCCAGACTCCTGTTTCTCCCCCTCTGTTTCCAGACTCCTGTTTCTCCCCCTCTGTTTCCAGACTCCTGTTTCTGCCCCTCTGTTTCCAGACTCCTGTTTCTCACCCTCTGTTTCCAGTCTCCTCTTTCTGCCCCTCTGTTTCCAGACTCCTGTTTCTGCCCCTCTGATTCCAGTCTCCTGTTTCTCTCCCTCTGTTTCCAGACTCCTGTTTCTCCCCCTCTGTTTCCAGACTCCTGTTTCTGCCCCTCTGTTTCCAGACTTCTGTTTCTCACCCTGTGTTTCCAGACTCCTGTTTCTCCCCCTCTGTTTCCAGCCTCCTGTTTCTCCCCCTCTGTTTCCAGTCTCCTATTTCTGCCCCTCTGTTTCCAGACTCCTGTTTCTCACCATCTGTTTCCAGACTCCTGTTTCTCCACCTCTGTTTCCAGACTCCGGTTTCTGCCCCTCTGTTTCCAGACTCCTGTTTCTCACCCTCTGTTTCCAGACTCCTGTTTCTGCCCCTCTGTGTCGAGCCTCCTGATTCTGCCCCTCTGTTTCCAGCCTCCTCTTTCTCAACCTCTGTTTCCTGACACCTGTTTCTCCCCCTCTGTTTCCAGGCTCCTGTTTCTGCCTCTCTGTTTCCAGCCTCCTGTTTCTCCCCCTCTGTTTCCAGACTCCTGTTTCTCCCCCTCTGTTTCCAGACTCCTGTTTCTCCCCCTCTGTTTCCAGACTCCTGTTTCTCCCCCTCTGTTTCCAGTCTCCTGTTTCTCCCCCTCTGTTTCCAGCCTCTTGCTTCTCGCCCTCTGTTTCCAGACTCCTGTTTCTGCCCCTCTGTTTCCAGACTCCTGTTTCTGCCCCTCTGTTTCCAGCCTCCTGTTTCTGCCCCTCTGTTTCCAGACTCCTGTTTCTCCCCCACTGTTTGCAGACCCCTGTTTCTCCCCCTCTGTTTTCAGACTCCTGTTTCTGCCCCTCTGTTTCCAGACTCCTGTTTCTCCCCCTCTGTTTCCAGACTCCTGTTACTCCCCCTCTGTTTCCAGTCTCCTGTTTCTCCCCCTCTGTTTCCAGCCTCCTGCTTCTCGCCCTCTGTTTCCAGACTCCTGTTTCTGCCCCTCTGTTTCCAGACTCCTGTTTCTGCCCCTCTGTTTCCAGCCTCCTGTTTCTGCCCCTCTGTTTCCAGATTCCTGTTTCTCCCCCTCTGTTTGCAGACCCCTGTTTCTCCCCCTCTGTTTTCAGACCCCTGTTTCTGCCCCTCTGTTTCCAGACTCCTGTTTCTCCCCCTCTGTTTCCAGACTCCTGTTTCTCCCCCTCTGTTTCCAGACTCCTGTTTCTCCCCCTCTGTTTCCAGACTCCTGTTTCTCCCCCTCTGTTTCCAGACTCCTGTTTGTGCCACTCTGTTTCCAGACTCCTGTTTCTCCCCCTCTGTTTGCAGACCCCTGTTTCTCCCCCTCTGTTTTCAGACTCCTGTTTCTGCCCCTCTTTTTCCAGACTCCTGTTTCTCCCCCTCTGTTTCCAGACTCCTGTTTCTCCCCCTCTGTTTCCAGACTCGTGTTTCTCCCCCTCTGTTTCCAGACTCCTGTTTCTCCCCCTCTGTTTCCAGACTCCTGTTTCTGCCCCTCTGTTTCCAGACTCCTGTTTCTCACCCTCTGTTTCCAGTCTCCTCTTTCTGCCAGTCTGTTTCCAGCCTCCTGTTTCTGCCCCTCTGTTTCCAGACTCCTGTTTCTCACCCTCTGTATCCAGACTCCTGTTTCTCCCCCTCTGTTTCCAGACTCCTGTTTCTCCCCCTCTGTTTCCAGTCTCCTGTTTCTCCACCTCTGTTTCCAGACTCCTGTTTCTCACCCTCTGTTTCCAGGCTCCTGTTTCTCCCCCTCTGTTTCGAGCCTCCTGTTTCTGCCCCTCTGTTTCCAGCCTCCTATTTCTCCCCCTCTGTTTCCAGACTCCTGTTTCTGCCCCTCTGTTTCCAGCCTCCTGTTTCTCCCCCTCTGTTTCCAGACTCCTGATTCTCCTCCTCTGTTTTCAGGCTCCTGTTTCTCCCCCTCTGTTTTCAGACTCCTGATTCTGCCCCTCTGTTTCCAGACTCCTGTTTCTCCCCCTCTGTTTCCAGACTCCTGCTTCTCCCCCTCTGTTTCCAGCCTCCTGTTTCTGCCCCTCTGTTTCGAGACTCCTGTTTCTGCCCCTCTGTTTCCAGTCTCCTGTTTCTCCCCCTCTGTTTGCAGACCCCTGTTTCTCCCCCTCTGTTTTCAGACTCCTGTTTCTGCCCCTCTGTTTCCAGACTCCTGTTTCTCCCCCTCTGTTGCCAGACTCCTGTTTCTCCCCCTCTGTTTCCAGACTCCTGTTTCTCCCCCTCTGTTTCCAGACTCCTGTTTCTCCCCCTCTGTTTCCAGACTCCTGTTTCTGCCCCTCTGTTTCCAGACTCCTGTTTCTCACCCTCTGTTTCCAGTCTCCTCTTTCTGCCCCTCTGTTTCCAGACTCCTGTTTCTGCCCCTCTGATTCCAGTCTCCTGTTTCTCTCCCTCTGTTTCCAGACTCCTGTTTCTCCCCCTCTGTTTCCAGACTCCTGTTTCTGCCCCTCTGTTTCCAGACTTCTGTTTCTCACCCTGTGTTTCCAGACTCCTGTTTCTCCCCCTCTGTTTCCAGCCTCCTGTTTCTCCCCCTCTGTTTCCAGTCTCCTATTTCTGCCCCTCTGTTTCCAGACTCCTGTTTCTCACCATCTGTTTCCAGACTCCTGTTTCTCCACCTCTGTTTCCAGACTCCGGTTTCTGCCCCTCTGTTTCCAGACTCCTGTTTCTCACCCTCTGTTTCCAGACTCCTGTTTCTGCCCCTCTGTGTCGAGCCTCCTGATTCTGCCCCTCTGTTTCCAGCCTCCTCTTTCTCACCCTCTGTTTCCTGACACCTGTTTCTCCCCCTCTGTTTCCAGGCTCCTGTTTCTGCCTCTCTGTTTCCAGCCTCCTGTTTCTCCCCCTCTGTTTCCAGACTCCTGTTTCTCCCCCTCTGTTTCCAGACTCCTGTTTCTCCCCCTCTGTTTCCAGACTCCTGTTTCTCCCCCTCTGTTTCCAGTCTCCTGTTTCTCCCCCTCTGTTTCCAGCCTCCTGCTTCTCGCCCTCTGTTTCCAGACTCCTGTTTCTGCCCCTCTGTTTCCAGACTCCTGTTTCTGCCCCTCTGTTTCCAGCCTCCTGTTTCTGCCCCTCTGTTTCCAGACTCCTGTTTCTCCCCCACTGTTTGCAGACCCCTGTTTCTCCCCCTCTGTTTTCAGACTCCTGTTTCTGCCCCTCTGTTTCCAGACTCCTGTTTCTCCCCCTCTGTTTCCAGACTCCTGTTACTCCCCCTCTGTTTCCAGTCTCCTGTTTCTCCCCCTCTGTTTCCAGCCTCCTGCTTCTCGCCCTCTGTTTCCAGACTCCTGTTTCTGCCCCTCTGTTTCCAGTCTCCTCTTTCTGCCCCTCTGTTTCCAGCCTCCTGTTTCTGCCCCTCTGATTCCAGTATCCTGTTTCTCTCCCTCTGTTTCCCGACTCCTGTTTCTCCCCCTCTGTTTCCAGACTCCTGTTTCTGCCCCTCTGTTTCCAGACTTCTGTTTCTCACCCTGTGTTTCCAGACTCCTGTTTTTCCCCCTCTGTTTCCAGCCTCCTGTTTCTCCCCCTCTGTTTCCAGACTCCTATTTCTGCCCCTCTGTTTCCAGACTCCTGTTTCTCACCATCTGTTTCCAGACTCCTGTTTCTCCCCCTCTGTTTCCAAACTCCTGTTTCTGCCCCTCTGTTTCCAGACTCCTGTTTCTGCCTCTCTGTTTCCAGACTCCTGTTTCTCACCCTCTGTTTCCAGACTCCTGTTTCTGCCCCTCTGTTTCGAGCCTCCTGATTCTGCCCCTCTGTTTCCAGCCTCCTCTTTCCCACCCTCTGTTTCCTGACTCCTGTTTCTCCCCCTCTGTTTCCAGGCTCCTGTTTCTGCCCCTCTGTTTCCAGCCTCCTGTTTCTCCCCCTCTGTTTCCAGACTCCTGTTTCTCCCCCTCTGTTTCCAGACTCCTGTTTCTCCCCCTCTGTTTCCAGACTCCTGTTTCTGCCCCTCTGTTTCCATCCTCCTGTTTCTGCCCCTCTGTTTCCAGCCTCCTGTTTCTGCCCCTCTGTTTCCAGACTTCTGTTTCCCCCCTTCTGTTTCCAGACTCCTGTTTCTCACCCTCTGTTTCCAGGCTCCTGTTTCTGCCAAACTGTTTCCAGACTCCTCTTTCTGCCCCTCTGTTTCCAGCCTCCTGTTTCTCCTCCTCTGTTTCCAGACTCCTGTTTCTGCCCCTCTGTTTCCAGACTCCTGTTTCTGCCTCTCTGTTTCCAGACTCCTGTTTCTCACCCTCTGTTTCCAGACTCCTGTTTCTGCCCCTCTGTTTCGAGCCTCCTGATTCTGCCCCTCTGTTTCCAGCCTCCTCTTTCTCACCCTCTGTTTCCTGACTCCTGTTTCTCCCCCTCTGTTTCCAGGCTCCTGTTTCTGCCACTCTGTTTCCAGCCTCCTGTTTCTCCCCCTCTGTTTCCAGACTCCTGTTTCTCCCCCTCTGTTTCCAGACTCCTGTTTCTCCCCCTCTGTTTCCAGACTCCTGTTTCTGCCCCTCTGTTTCCAGCCTCCTGTATCTGCCCCTCTGTTTCCAGCCTCCTGTTCCTCCCCCTCGTTTTCCAGACCACTGTTTCTCCTCCTCTGTTTTCAGACTCCTGTTTCTGCCCCTCTGTTTCCAGACTCCTGTTTCTCACCCTCTGTTTCCAGTCTCCTCTTTCTGCCCCTCTGTTTCCAGCCTCCTGTTTCTGCCCCTCTGATTCCAGTATCCTGTTTCTCTCCCTCTGTTTCCCGACTCCTGTTTCTCCCCCTCTGTTTCCAGACTCCTGTTTCTGCCCCTCTGTTTCCAGACTTCTGTTTCTCACCCTGTGTTTCCAGACTCCTGTTTTTCCCCCTCTGTTTCCAGCCTCCTGTTTCTCCCCCTCTGTTTCCAGACTCCTATTTCTGCCCCTCTGTTTCCAGACTCCTGTTTCTCACCATCTGTTTCCAGACTCCTGTTTCTCCCCCTCTGTTTCCAAACTCCTGTTTCTGCCCCTCTGTTTCCAGACTCTTGTTTCTCCCCCTCTGTTTCCAGCCTCCTGTTTCTGCCCCTCTGTTTCCAGACTCCTGTTTCTGCCTCTCTGTTTCCAGACTCCTGTTTCTCACCCTCTGTTTCCAGACTCCTGTTTCTGCCCCTCTGTTTCGAGCCTCCTGATTCTGCCCCTCTGTTTCCAGCCTCCTCTTTCCCACCCTCTGTTTCCAGCCTCCTGTTTCTCCCCCTCTGTTTCCAGACTCCTGTTTCTCCCCCTCTGTTTCCAGACTACTGTTTCTGCCCCTCTGTTTCCAGACTCCTGTTTCTGCCCCTCTGTTTCCAGCCTCCTGTTTCTCCCCCTCTGTTTCCAGACTACTGTTTCTGCCCCTCTGTTTCCAGCCTCCTGTTTCTGCCCCTCTGTTTCCAGCCTCCTGTTTCTCCCCCTCTTTTTCCAGACCACTGTTTCTCCTCCTCTGTTTTCAGATTCCTGTTTCTGCCCCTCTGTTTCCAGACTTCTGTTTCCCACCTTCTGTTTCCAGACTCCTGTTTCTCACCCTCTGTTTCCAGGCTCCTGTTTCTGCCAAACTGTTTCCAGACTCCTCTTTCTGCCCCTCTGTTTCCAGCCTCCTGTTGCTCCTCCTCTGTTTCCAGACTCCTGTTTCTGCCCCTCTGTTTCCAGACTCTTGTTTCTGCCCCTCTGTTTCCAGCCTCCTGTTTCTGCCCCTCTGTTTCCAGCCTCCTGTTTCTGCCCCTCTGTTTCCAGACTCCTGTTTCTCACCCTCTGTTTCCAGACTCCTGATTCTCCCCCTCTGTTTCCACACTCCTGTTTCTGCCCCTCTGTTTCCAGACTCCTGTTTCTCACCCTCTGTTTCCAGTCTCCTCTTTCTGCCCCTCTGTTTCCAGCCTCCTGTTTCTGCCCCTCTGATTCCAGTATCCTGTTTCTCTCCCTCTGTTTCCCGACTCCTGTTTCTCCCCCTCTGCTTCCAGACTCCTGTTTCTGCCCCTCTGTTTCCAGACTTCTGTTTCTCACCCTGTGTTTCCAGACTCCTGTTTTTCCCCCTCTGTTTCCAGCCTCCTGTTTCTCCCCCTCTGTTTCCAGACTACTATTTCTGCCCCTCTGTTTCCAGACTCCTGTTTCTCACCATCTGTTTCCAGACTCCTGTTTCTCCCCCTCTGTTTCCAAACTCCTGTTTCTGCCCCTCTGTTTCCAGACTCTTGTTTCTCCCCCTCTGTTTCCAGACTCCTGTTTCTGCCCCTCTGTTTCCAGACTCCTGTTTCTGCCTCTCTGTTTCCAGACTCCTGTTTCTCACCCTCTGTTTCCAGACTCCTGTTTCTGCCCCTCTGTTTCGAGCCTCCAGATTCTGCCCCTCTGTTTCCAGCCTCCTCTTTCCCACCCTCTGTTTCCTGACTCCTGTCTCTCCCCCTCTGTTTCGAGGCTCCTGTTTCTGCCCCTCTGTTTCCAGCCTCCTGTTTCTCCCCCTCTGTTTCCAGACTCCTGTTTCTCCCCCTCTGTTTCCAGACTCCTGTTTCTCCCCCTCTGTTTCCAGACTCCTGTTTCTGCCCCTCTGTTTCCAGCCTCCTGTTTCTCCCCCTCTGTTTCCAGACCACAGTTTCTCCTCCTCTGTTTTCAGATTCCTGTTTCTGCCCCTCTGTTTCCAGACTTCTGTTTCCCCCCTTCTGTTTCCAGACTCCTGTTTCTCACCCTCTGTTTCCAGGCTCCTGTTTCTGCCAAACTGTTTCCAGACTCCTCTTTCTGCCCCTCTGTTTCCAGCCTCCTGTTTCTCCTCCTCTGTTTCCAGACTCCTGTTTCTGCCCCTCTGTTTCCAGACTCCTGTTTCTCCCCCTCTGTTTCCAGACTCCTGTTTCTCCCCCTCTGTTTCCAGACTCCTGTTTCTCCCCCTCTGTTTCCAGTCTCCTTTTTCTCCCCCTCTGTTTCCAGCCTCATGCTTCTCGCCCTCTGTTTCCAGACTCCTGTTTCTGCCCCTCTGTTTCCAGACTCCTGTTTCTGCCCCTCTGTTTCCAGCCTCCTGTTTCTGCCCCTCTGTTTCCATACTCCTGTTTCTCCCCCTCTGTTTGCAGACCCCTGTTTCTCCCCCTCTGTTTTCAGACTCCTGTTTCTGCCCCTCTGTTTCCAGACTCCTGTTTCTCCCCCTCTGTTTCCAGACTCCTGTTACTCCCCCTCTGTTTCCAGTCTCCTGCTTCTCCCCCTCTGTTTCCAGCCTCCTGCTTCTCGCCCTCTGTTTCCAGACTCCTGTTTCTGCCCCTCTGTTTCCAGACTCCTGTTTCGGCCCCTCTGTTTCCAGCCTCCTGTTTCTGCCCCTCTGTTTCCAGATTCCTGTTTCTCCCCCTCTGTTTGCAGACCCCTGTTTCTCCCCCTCTGTTTTCAGACCCCTGTTTCTGCCCCTCTGTTTCCAGACTCCTGTTTCTCCCCCTCTGTTTCCAGACTCCTGTTTCTCCCCCTCTGTTTCCAGACTCCTGTTTCTCCCCCTCTGTTTTCCAGACTCCTGTTTCTCCCCCTCTGTTTCCAGACTCCTGTTTGTGCCGCTCTGTTTCCAGACTCCTGTTTCTCCCCCTCTGTTTGCAGACCCCTGTTTCTCCCCCTCTGTTTTGAGACTCCTGTTTCTGCCCCTCTTTTTCCAGACTCCTGTTTCTCCCCCTCTGTTTCCAGACTCCTGTTTCTCCCCCTTTGTTTCCAGACTCCTGTTTCTCCCCCTCTGTTTCCAGACTCCTGTTTCTCCCCCTCTGTTTCCATCTCCTGTTTCTGCCCCTCTGTTTCCAGACTCCTGTTTCTCACCCTCTGTTTCCAGTCTCCTGTTTCTGCCAGTCTGTTTCCAGCCTCCTGTTTCTGCCCCGCTGTTTCCAGACTCCTGTTTGTCACCCTCTGTATCCAGACTCCTGTTTCTCCCCCTCTGTTTCCAGACTCCTGTTTCTCCCCCTCTGTTTCCAGTCTCCTGTTTCTCCACCTCTGTTTCCAGACTCCTGTTTCTCACCCTCTGTTTCCAGGCTCCTGTTTCTCCCCCTCTGTTTCGAGCCTCCTGTTTCTCACCCTCTGTTTCCAGCCTCCTGTTTCTCCCCCTCTGTTTCCAAACTCCTGCTTCTGCCACTCTGTTTCCAGACTCCTGTTTCTGCCCCTCTGTTTCCAGCCTCCTGTATCTCCCCCTCTGTTTCCAGACTCCTGATTCTCCCCCTCTGTTTTCAGACTCCTGATTCTGCCCCTCTGTTTCCAGACTCCTGTTTCTCCCCCTCTGTTTCCAGACTCCTGCTTCTCCCCCTCTGTTTCCAGCCTCCTGTTTCTGCCCCTCTGTTTCGAGACTCCTGTTTCTGCCCCTCTGTTTCCAGTCTCCTGTTGCTCCCCCTCTGTTTCCAGAGTCCTGTTTCTCCCCCTCTGTTTCCAGACTCATGTTTCTGCCCCTCTGTTTCCAGACTCCTGTTTCTCACCCTCGGTTTCCAGACTCCTGTTTCTGCCCCTCTGTTTCCAGACTCCTGTTTCTGCCCCTCTGTTTCCAGACGCCTGTTTCTCCCCCTCTGTTTCCAGACTCCTGTTTCTCACCCTCTGTTTCCAGCCTCCTGTTTCTCACACTGTGTTTCCAGCCTCCTGTTTCTCCCCCTCTGTTTCCACACTCCTGTTTCTTCCCCACTGTTTCCAGACTCCTGTTTCCCACCCTCTGTTTCCAGACTCCTGTTTCTGCCCCTCTGTTTCCAGACTCCGGTTTCTGCCCCTCTGTTTCCAGACTCCTGTTTCTGCCCCTCTGTTTCCAGACTCCGGTTTCTGCCCCTCTGTTTCCAGCCTCCTGTTTCTGCCCCTCTGTTTCCAGACTCCGGTTTCTCCCCCTCTGTTTCCAGACTCCTGTTTCTCACCCACTGTTTCCAGTCCCCTGTTTCTCCCCATCAATTTCCAGACACCTGTTTCTCCCCCTCTGTTTCCAGACTCCTGTTTCTGCCCCTCTGTTTCCAGACTCCTGTTTCTGCCCCTCTGATACCAGTCTCCTGTTTCTCTCCCTCTCTTTCCAGACTCCTGCTTCTCCCCCTCTGTTTCCAGACTCCTGTTTCTGCCCCTCTGTTTCCAGACTCCTGTTTCTCACCCTGTGTTTCCAGACTCCTGTTTTTCCCCCTCTGTTTCCAGCCTCCTGTTTCTCCCCCTCTGTTTCCAGACTCCTATTTCTGCCCCTCTGTTTCCAGACTCCTGTTTCTCACCATCTGTTTACAGACTCCTGTTTCTCCCCCTCTGTTTCCAGACTCCTGTTTCTGCCTCTCTGTTTCCAGACTCCTGTTTCTCACCCTCTGTTTCCAGACTCCTGTTTCTGCCCCTCTGTTTCGAGCCTCCTGATTCTGCCCCTCTGTTTCCAGCCTCCTCTTTCTCACCCTCTGTTTCCTGACTCCTGTTTCTCCCCCTCTGTTTCCAGGCTCCTGTTTCTGCCCCTCTGTTTCCAGCCTCCTGTTTCTCCCCCTCTGTTTCCAGACTCCTGTTTCTCCCCCTCTGTTTCCAGACTCCTGTTTCTCCCCCTCTGTTTCCAGACTCCTGTTTCTGCCCCTCTGTTTCCAGCCTCCTGTTTCTGCCCCTCTGTTTCCAGCCTCCTGTTTCTCCCCCTCGTTTTCCAGACCACTGTTTCTCCTCCTCTGTTTTCAGATTCCTGTTTCTGCCCCTCTGTTTCCAGACTTCTGTTTCCCACCTTCTGTTTCCAGACTCCTGTTTCTCACCCTCTGTTTCCAGGCTCCTGTTTCTGCCAAACTTTTTCCAGACTCCTCTTTCTGCCCCTCTGTTTCCAGACTCCTGTTTCTGCCCCTCTGTTTCCAGACTCTTGTTTCTGCCCCTCTGTTTCCAGTCTCCTCTTTCTGCCCCTCTGTTTCCAGCCTCCTGTTTCTGCCCCTCTGATTCCAGTATCCTGTTTCTCTCCCTCTGTTTCCCGACTCCTGTTTCTCCCCCTCTGTTTCCAGACTCCTGTTTCTCCCCCTCTGTTTCCAGACTTCTGTTTCTCACCCTGTGTTTCCAGACTCCTGTTTTTCCCCCTCTGTTTCCAGCCTCCTGTTTCTCCCCCTCTGTTTCCAGACTCCTATTTCTGCCCCTCTGTTTCCAGACTCCTGTTTCTCACCATCTGTTTCCAGACTCCTGTTTCTCCCCCTCTGTTTCCAAACTCCTGTTTCTGCCCCTCTGTTTCCAGACTCCTGTTTCTGCCTCTCTGTTTCCAGACTCCTGTTTCTCACCCTCTGTTTCCAGACTCCTGTTTCTGCCCCTCTGTTTCGAGCCTCCTGATTCTGCCCCTCTGTTTCCAGCCTCCTCTTTCCCACCCTCTGTTTCCTGACTCCTGTTTCTCCCCCTCTGTTTCCAGGCTCCTGTTTCTGCCCCTCTGTTTCCAGCCTCCTGTTTCTCCCCCTCTGTTTCCAGACTCCTGTTTCTCCCCCTCTGTTTCCAGACTCCTGTTTCTCCCCCTCTGTTTCCAGACTCCTGTTTCTGCCCCTCTGTTTCCATCCTCCTGTTTCTGCCCCTCTGTTTCCAGCCTCCTGTTTCTGCCCCTCTGTTTCCAGACTTCTGTTTCCCCCCTTCTGTTTCCAGACTCCTGTTTCTCACCCTCTGTTTCCAGGCTCCTGTTTCTGCCAAACTGTTTCCAGACTCCTCTTTCTGCCCCTCTGTTTCCAGCCTCCTGTTTCTCCTCCTCTGTTTCCAGACTCCTGTTTCTGCCCCTCTGTTTCCAGACTCCTGTTTCTGCCTCTCTGTTTCCAGACTCCTGTTTCTCACCCTCTGTTTCCAGACTCCTGTTTCTGCCCCTCTGTTTCGAGCCTCCTGATTCTGCCCCTCTGTTTCCAGCCTCCTCTTTCTCACCCTCTGTTTCCTGACTCCTGTTTCTCCCCCTCTGTTTCCAGGCTCCTGTTTCTGCCACTCTGTTTCCAGCCTCCTGTTTCTCCCCCTCTGTTTCCAGACTCCTGTTTCTCCCCCTCTGTTTCCAGACTCCTGTTTCTCCCCCTCTGTTTCCAGACTCCTGTTTCTGCCCCTCTGTTTCCAGCCTCCTGTATCTGCCCCTCTGTTTCCAGCCTCCTGTTCCTCCCCCTCGTTTTCCAGACCACTGTTTCTCCTCCTCTGTTTTCAGACTCCTGTTTCTGCCCCTCTGTTTCCAGACTCCTGTTTCTCACCCTCTGTTTCCAGTCTCCTCTTTCTGCCCCTCTGTTTCCAGCCTCCTGTTTCTGCCCCTCTGATTCCAGTATCCTGTTTCTCTCCCTCTGTTTCCCGACTCCTGTTTCTCCCCCTCTGTTTCCAGACTCCTGTTTCTGCCCCTCTGTTTCCAGACTCCTGTTTCTCACCATCTGTTTCCAGACTCCTGTTTCTCCCCCTCTGTTTCCAAACTCCTGTTTCTGCCCCTCTGTTTCCAGACTCTTGTTTCTCCCCCTCTGTTTCCAGCCTCCTGTTTCTGCCCCTCTGTTTCCAGACTCCTGTTTCTGCCTCTCTGTTTCCAGACTCCTGTTTCTCACCCTCTGTTTCCAGACTCCTGTTTCTGCCCCTCTGTTTCGAGCCTCCTGATTCTGCCCCTCTGTTTCCAGCTTCCTCTTTCCCACCCTCTGTTTCCTGACTCCTGTTTCTCCCCCTCTGTTTACAGGCTCCTGTTTCTGCCCCTCTGTTTCCAGCCTCCTGTTTCTCCCCCTCTGTTTCCAGACTCCTGTTTCTCCCCCTCTGTTTCCAGACTCCTGTTTCTCCCCCTCTGTTTCCAGACTCCTGTTTCTGCCCCTCTGTTTCCAGCCTCCTGTTTCTGCCCCTCTGTTTCCAGCCTCCTGTTTCTGCCCCTCTGCTTCCAGACTTCTGTTTCCCCCCTTCTGTTTCCAGACTCCTGTTTCTCACCCTCTGTTTCCAGGCTCCTGTTTCTGCCAAACTGTTTCCAGACTCCTCTTTCTGCCCCTCTGTTTCCAGCCTCCTGTTTCTCCTCCTCTGTTTCCAGACTCCTGTTTCTGCCCCTCTGTTTCCAGACTCCTGTTTCTGCCCCTCTGTTACCAGCCTCCTGTTTCTGCCCCTCTGTTTCCAGCCTCCTGTTTCTCCCCCTCTGTTTCCAGACTCCTGTTTCTCACCCTCTGTATCCAGACTCCTGTTTCTCCCCCTCTGTTTCCAGTCTCCTGTTTCTCCAACTCTGTTTCCAGACTCCTGTTTCTCCCCCTCTGTTTCCAGTCTCCTGTTTCTCCACCTCTGTTTCCAGACTCCTGTTTCTCACCCTCTGTTTCCAGGCTCCTGTTTCTCCCCCTCTGTTTCGAGCCTCCTGTTTCTGCCCCTCTGTTTCCAGCCTCCTGTTTCTCCCCCTCTGTTTCCAAACTCCTGTTACTGCCACTCTGTTTCCAGACTCCTGTTTCTGCCCTTCTGTTTCCAGCCTCCTGTTTCTCCCCCTCTGTTTCCAGACTCCTGATTCTCCTCCTCTGTTTACAGGCTCCGGTTTCTCCCCCTCTGTTTTCAGACTCCTGATTCTGCCCCTCTGTTTCCAGACTCCTGTTTCTCCCCCTCTGTTTCCAGACTCCTGCTTTTCCCCCTCTGTTTCCAGCCTCCTGTTTCTGCCCCTCTGTTTCGAGACTCCTGTTTCTGCCCCTCTGTTTCCAGCCTCCTGTTTCTCCCCCTCTGTTTCCAGACTCCTGTTTCTCCCCCTCTGTTTCCAGACTCCTGTTTCTGCCCCTCTTTTTCCAGACTCCTGTTTCTCACCCTCTGTTTCCAGACTCCTGTTTCTGCCCCTCTGTTTCCAGACTCCTGTTTCTGCCCCTCTGTTTCCAGACGCCTGTTTCTCCCCCTCTGTTTCCAGACTCCTGTTTCTCACCCTCTGTTTCCAGCCTCCTGTTTCTCACACTCTGTTTCCAGCCTCCTGTTTCTCCCCCTCTGTTTCCAGACTCCTGTTTCTGCCCCACTGTTTCCAGACTCCTGTTTCTCACCCTCTGTTTCCATACTCCTGTTTCTGCCCCTCTGTTTCCAGACTCCGGTTTCTGCCCCTCTGTTTCCAGACTCCTGTTTCTCACCCTCTGTTTCCGGTCTCCTGTTTCTCCCCATCAATTTCCAGACACCTGTTTCTCCCCCTCTGTTTCCAGACTCCTGTTTCTGCCCCTCTGTTTCCAGACTCCTGTTTGTGCCGCTCTGTTTCCAGACTCCTGTGTCTCACCCTCTGTTTCCAGCCTCCTGCTTCTCGCCCTCTGTTTCCAGACTCCTGTTTCTGCCCCTCTGTTTCCAGACTCCTGTTTCTGCCCCTCTGTTTCCAGACTCCTGTTTCTTCCCCTCTGTTTCCAGCCTCCTGTTTCTGCCCCTCTGTTTCCAGACTCCTGTTTCTCCCCCTCTGTTTGCAGACCCCTGTTTCTCCCCCTCTGTTTTCAGACTCCTGTTTCTGCCCCTCTGTTTCCAGACTCCTGTTTCTCCCCCTCTGTTTCCAGACTCCTGTTTCTCCCCCTCTGCTTCCAGACTCCTGTTTCTCCCCCTCTGTTTCCAGACTCCTGTTTCTCCCCCTCTGTTTCCAGACTCCTGTTTCTGCCCCTCTGTTTCCAGACTCCTGTTTCTCACCCTCTGTTTCCAGTCTCCTCTTTCTGCCCCTCTGTTTCCAGCCTCCTGTTTCTGCCCCTCTGATTCCAGTCTCCTGTTTCTCTCCCTCTGTTTCCAGACTCCTGTTTCTCCCCCTCTGTTTCCAGACTCCTGTTTCTGCCCCTCCGTTTCCAGACTTCTGTTTCTCACCCTGTGTTTCCAGACTCCTGTTTCTCCCCTCTGTTTCCAGCCTCCTGTTTCTCCCCCTCTGTTTCGAGACTCCTATTTCTGCCCCTCTGTTTCCAGACTCCTGTTTCTCACCATCTGTTTCCAGACTCCTGTTTCTCCCCCTCTGTTTCCACACTCCTGTTTCTGCCCCTCTGTTTCCAGACTCTTGTTTCTCCCCCTCTGTTTCCTGACTCCTGTTTCTGCCCCTCTGTTTCCAGACTCCTGTTTCTGCCTCTCTGTTTCCAGACTCCTGTTTCTCCCCCTCTGTTTCCAGACTCCTGTTTCTGCCCCTCTGTGTCGAGCCTCCTGATTCTGCCCCTCTGTTTCCAGCCTCCTCTTTCTCACCCTCTGTTTCCTGACACCTGTTTCTCCCCCTCTGTTTCCAGGCTCCTGTTTCTGCCCCTCTGTTTCCAGCCTCCTGTTTCTCCCCCTCTGTTTCCAGACTCCTGTTTCTCCCCCTCTGTTTCCAGACTCCTGTTTCTCCCCCTCTGTTTCCAGACTCCTGTTTCTCCCCTCTGTTTCCAGTCTCCTGTTTCTCCCCCTCTGTTTCCAGCCTCCTGCTTCTCGCCCTCTGTTTCCAGACTCCTGTTTCTGCCCCTCTGTTTCCAGACTCCTGTTTCTGCCCCTCTGTTTCCAGCCTCCTGTTTCTGACCCTCTGTTTCCAGACTCCTGTTTCTCCCCCTCTGTTTGCAGACCCCTGTTTCTCCCCCTCTGTTTTCAGACTCCTGTTTCTGCCCCTCTGTTTCCAGACTCCTGTTTCTCCCCCTCTGTTTCCAGACTCCTGTTTCTCCCCCTCTGTTTCCAGACTCCTGTTTCTCCCCCTCTGTTTCCAGACTCCTGTTTCACCCCCTCTGTTTCCAGACTCCTGTTTGTGCCGCTCTGTTTCCAGACTCCTGTTTCTCACCCTCTGTTTCCAGCCTCCTGCTTCTCGCCCTCTGTTTCCAGACTCCTGTTTCTGCCCCTCTGTTTCCAGACTCCTGTTTCTGCCCCTCTGTTTCCAGACTCCTGTTTCTGCCCCTCTGTTTCCAGCCTCCTGTTTCTGCCCCTCTGTTTGCAGACTCCTGTTTCTCCCCCTCTGTTTGCAGACCCCTGTTTCTCCCTCTCTGTTTTCAGACTCCTGTTTCTGCCCCTCTGTTTCCAGACTCCTGTTTCTCCCCCTCTGTTTCCAGACTCCTGTTTCTCCCCCTCTGTATCCAGACTCGTGTTTCTCCCCCTCTGTTTCCAGACTCATGTTTCTCCCCCTCTGTTTCCAGACTCCTGTTTCTGCCCCTCTGTTTCCAGACTCCTGTTTCTCACCCTCTGTTTCCAGTCTCCTCTTTCTGCCCCTCTGTTTCCAGCCTCCTGTTTCTGCCCCTCTGATTCCAGTCTCCTGTTTCTCTCCCTCTGTTTCCCGACTCCTGTTTCTCCCCCTCTGTTTCCAGACTCCTGTTTCTGCCCCTCTGTTTCCAGACTTCTGTTTCTCACCCTGTGTTTCCAGACTCCTGTTTTTCCCCCTCTGTTTCCAGCCTCCTGTTTCTCCCCCTCTGTTTCCAGACTCCTATTTCTGCCCCTCTGTTTCCAGACTCCTGTTTCTCACCATCTGTTTCCAGACTCCTGTTTCTCCCCCTCTGTTTCCAAACTCCTGTTTCTGCCCCTCTGTTTCCAGACTCTTGTTTCTCCCCCTCTGTTTCCAGCCTCCTGTTTCTGCCCCTCTGTTTCCAGACTCCTGTTTCTGCCTCTCTGTTTCCAGACTCCTGTTTCTCACCCTCTGTTTCCAGACTCCTGTTTCTGCCCCTCTGTTTCGAGCCTCCTGATTCTGCCCCTCTGTTTCCAGCCTCCTCTTTCCCACCCTCTGTTTCCAGCCTCCTGTTTCTCCCCCTCTGTTTCCAGACTCCTGTTTCTCCCCCTCTGTTTCCAGACTACTGTTTCTGCCCCTCTGTTTCCAGACTCCTGTTTCTGCCCCTCTGTTTCCAGCCTCCTGTTTCTCCCCCTCTGTTTCCAGACTACTGTTTCTGCCCCTCTGTTTCCAGCCTCCTGTTTCTGCCCCTCTGTTTCCAGCCTCCTGTTTCTCCCCCTCTTTTTCCAGACCACTGTTTCTCCTCCTCTGTTTTCAGATTCCTGTTTCTGCCCCTCTGTTTCCAGACTTCTGTTTCCCACCTTCTGTTTCCAGACTCCTGTTTCTCACCCTCTGTTTCCAGGCTCCTGTTTCTGCCAAACTGTTTCCAGACTCCTCTTTCTGCCCCTCTGTTTCCAGCCTCCTGTTGCTCCTCCTCTGTTTCCAGACTCCTGTTTCTGCCCCTCTGTTTCCAGACTCTTGTTTCTGCCCCTCTGTTTCCAGCCTCCTGTTTCTGCCCCTCTGTTTCCAGCCTCCTGTTTCTGCCCCTCTGTTTCCAGACTCCTGTTTCTCACCCTCTGTTTCCAGACTCCTGATTCTCCCCCTCTGTTTCCACACTCCTGTTTCTGCCCCTCTGTTTCCAGACTCCTGTTTCTCACCCTCTGTTTCCAGTCTCCTCTTTCTGCCCCTCTGTTTCCAGCCTCCTGTTTCTGCCCCTCTGATTCCAGTATCCTGTTTCTCTCCCTCTGTTTCCCGACTCCTGTTTCTCCCCCTCTGTTTCCAGACTCCTGTTTCTGCCCCTCTGTTTCCAGACTTCTGTTTCTCACCCTGTGTTTCCAGACTCCTGTTTTTCCCCCTCTGTTTCCAGCCTCCTGTTTCTCCCCCTCTGTTTCCAGACTACTATTTCTGCCCCTCTGTTTCCAGACTCCTGTTTCTCACCATCTGTTTCCAGACTCCTGTTTCTCCCCCTCTGTTTCCAAACTCCTGTTTCTGCCCCTCTGTTTCCAGACTCTTGTTTCTCCCCCTCTGTTTCCAGACTCCTGTTTCTGCCCCTCTGTTTCCAGACTCCTGTTTCTGCCTCTCTGTTTCCAGACTCCTGTTTCTCACCCTCTGTTTCCAGACTCCTGTTTCTGCCCCTCTGTTTCGAGCCTCCAGATTCTGCCCCTCTGTTTCCAGCCTCCTCTTTCCCACCCTCTGTTTCCTGACTCCTGTCTCTCCCCCTCTGTTTCGAGGCTCCTGTTTCTGCCCCTCTGTTTCCAGCCTCCTGTTTCTCCCCCTCTGTTTCCAGACTCCTGTTTCTCCCCCTCTGTTTCCAGACTCCTGTTTCTCCCCCTCTGTTTCCAGACTCCTGTTTCTGCCCCTCTGTTTCCAGCCTCCTGTTTCTCCCCCTCTGTTTCCAGACCACAGTTTCTCCTCCTCTGTTTTCAGATTCCTGTTTCTGCCCCTCTGTTTCCAGACTTCTGTTTCCCCCCTTCTGTTTCCAGACTCCTGTTTCTCACCCTCTGTTTCCAGGCTCCTGTTTCTGCCAAACTGTTTCCAGACTCCTCTTTCTGCCCCTCTGTTTCCAGCCTCCTGTTTCTCCTCCTCTGTTTCCAGACTCCTGTTTCTGCCCCTCTGTTTCCAGACTCCTGTTTCTCCCCCTCTGTTTCCAGACTCCTGTTTCTCCCCCTCTGTTTCCAGACTCCTGTTTCTCCCCCTCTGTTTCCAGTCTCCTTTTTCTCCCCCTCTGTTTCCAGCCTCATGCTTCTCGCCCTCTGTTTCCAGACTCCTGTTTCTGCCCCTCTGTTTCCAGACTCCTGTTTCTGCCCCTCTGTTTCCAGCCTCCTGTTTCTGCCCCTCTGTTTCCATACTCCTGTTTCTCCCCCTCTGTTTGCAGACCCCTGTTTCTCCCCCTCTGTTTTCAGACTCCTGTTTCTGCCCCTCTGTTTCCAGACTCCTGTTTCTCCCCCTCTGTTTCCAGACTCCTGTTACTCCCCCTCTGTTTCCAGTCTCCTGCTTCTCCCCCTCTGTTTCCAGCCTCCTGCTTCTCGCCCTCTGTTTCCAGACTCCTGTTTCTGCCCCTCTGTTTCCAGACTCCTGTTTCGGCCCCTCTGTTTCCAGCCTCCTGTTTCTGCCCCTCTGTTTCCAGATTCCTGTTTCTCCCCCTCTGTTTGCAGACCCCTGTTTCTCCCCCTCTGTTTTCAGACCCCTGTTTCTGCCCCTCTGTTTCCAGACTCCTGTTTCTCCCCCTCTGTTTCCAGACTCCTGTTTCTCCCCCTCTGTTTCCAGACTCCTGTTTCTCCCCCTCTGTTTCCAGACTCCTGTTTCTCCCCCTCTGTTTCCAGACTCCTGTTTGTGCCGCTCTGTTTCCAGACTCCTGTTTCTCCCCCTCTGTTTGCAGACCCCTGTTTCTCCCCCTCTGTTTTGAGACTCCTGTTTCTGCCCCTCTTTTTCCAGACTCCTGTTTCTCCCCCTCTGTTTCCAGACTCCTGTTTCTCCCCCTTTGTTTCCAGACTCCTGTTTCTCCCCCTCTGTTTCCAGACTCCTGTTTCTCCCCCTCTGTTTCCATCTCCTGTTTCTGCCCCTCTGTTTCCAGACTCCTGTTTCTCACCCTCTGTTTCCAGTCTCCTGTTTCTGCCAGTCTGTTTCCAGCCTCCTGTTTCTGCCCCGCTGTTTCCAGACTCCTGTTTGTCACCCTCTGTATCCAGACTCCTGTTTCTCCCCCTCTGTTTCCAGACTCCTGTTTCTCCCCCTCTGTTTCCAGTCTCCTGTTTCTCCACCTCTGTTTCCAGACTCCTGTTTCTCACCCTCTGTTTCCAGGCTCCTGTTTCTCCCCCTCTGTTTCGAGCCTCCTGTTTCTCACCCTCTGTTTCCAGCCTCCTGTTTCTCCCCCTCTGTTTCCAAACTCCTGCTTCTGCCACTCTGTTTCCAGACTCCTGTTTCTGCCCCTCTGTTTCCAGCCTCCTGTATCTCCCCCTCTGTTTCCAGACTCCTGATTCTCCCCCTCTGTTTTCAGACTCCTGATTCTGCCCCTCTGTTTCCAGACTCCTGTTTCTCCCCCTCTGTTTCCAGACTCCTGCTTCTCCCCCTCTGTTTCCAGCCTCCTGTTTCTGCCCCTCTGTTTCGAGACTCCTGTTTCTGCCCCTCTGTTTCCAGTCTCCTGTTGCTCCCCCTCTGTTTCCAGAGTCCTGTTTCTCCCCCTCTGTTTCCAGACTCATGTTTCTGCCCCTCTGTTTCCAGACTCCTGTTTCTCACCCTCGGTTTCCAGACTCCTGTTTCTGCCCCTCTGTTTCCAGACTCCTGTTTCTGCCCCTCTGTTTCCAGACGCCTGTTTCTCCCCCTCTGTTTCCAGACTCCTGTTTCTCACCCTCTGTTTCCAGCCTCCTGTTTCTCACACTGTGTTTCCAGCCTCCTGTTTCTCCCCCTCTGTTTCCACACTCCTGTTTCTTCCCCTCTGTTTCCAGACTCCTGTTTCCCACCCTCTGTTTCCAGACTCCTGTTTCTGCCCCTCTGTTTCCAGACTCCGGTTTCTGCCCCTCTGTTTCCAGACTCCTGTTTCTGCCCCTCTGTTTCCAGACTCCGGTTTCTGCCCCTCTGTTTCCAGCCTCCTGTTTCTGCCCCTCTGTTTCCAGACTCCGGTTTCTCCCCCTCTGTTTCCAGACTCCTGTTTCTCACCCACTGTTTCCAGTCCCCTGTTTCTCCCCATCAATTTCCAGACACCTGTTTCTCCCCCTCTGTTTCCAGACTCCTGTTTCTGCCCCTCTGTTTCCAGACTCCTGTTTCTGCCCCTCTGATACCAGTCTCCTGTTTCTCTCCCTCTCTTTCCAGACTCCTGCTTCTCCCCCTCTGTTTCCAGACTCCTGTTTCTGCCCCTCTGTTTCCAGACTCCTGTTTCTCACCCTGTGTTTCCAGACTCCTGTTTTTCCCCCTCTGTTTCCAGCCTCCTGTTTCTCCCCCTCTGTTTCCAGACTCCTATTTCTGCCCCTCTGTTTCCAGACTCCTGTTTCTCACCATCTGTTTACAGACTCCTGTTTCTCCCCCTCTGTTTCCAGACTCCTGTTTCTGCCTCTCTGTTTCCAGACTCCTGTTTCTCACCCTCTGTTTCCAGACTCCTGTTTCTGCCCCTCTGTTTCGAGCCTCCTGATTCTGCCCCTCTGTTTCCAGCCTCCTCTTTCTCACCCTCTGTTTCCTGACTCCTGTTTCTCCCCCTCTGTTTCCAGGCTCCTGTTTCTGCCCCTCTGTTTCCAGCCTCCTGTTTCTCCCCCTCTGTTTCCAGACTCCTGTTTCTCCCCCTCTGTTTCCAGACTCCTGTTTCTCCCCCTCTGTTTCCAGACTCCTGTTTCTGCCCCTCTGTTTCCATCCTCCTGTTTCTGCCCCTCTGTTTCCAGCCTCCTGTTTCTGCCCCTCTGTTTCCAGACTTCTGTTTCCCCCCTTCTGTTTCCAGACTCCTGTTTCTCACCCTCTGTTTCCAGGCTCCTGTTTCTGCCAAACTGTTTCCAGACTCCTCTTTCTGCCCCTCTGTTTCCAGCCTCCTGTTTCTCCTCCTCTGTTTCCAGACTCCTGTTTCTGCCCCTCTGTTTCCAGACTCCTGTTTCTGCCTCTCTGTTTCCAGACTCCTGTTTCTCACCCTCTGTTTCCAGACTCCTGTTTCTGCCCCTCTGTTTCGAGCCTCCTGATTCTGCCCCTCTGTTTCCAGCCTCCTCTTTCTCACCCTCTGTTTCCTGACTCCTGTTTCTCCCCCTCTGTTTCCAGGCTCCTGTTTCTGCCACTCTGTTTCCAGCCTCCTGTTTCTCCCCCTCTGTTTCCAGACTCCTGTTTCTCCCCCTCTGTTTCCAGACTCCTGTTTCTCCCCCTCTGTTTCCAGACTCCTGTTTCTGCCCCTCTGTTTCCAGCCTCCTGTATCTGCCCCTCTGTTTCCAGCCTCCTGTTCCTCCCCCTCGTTTTCCAGACCACTGTTTCTCCTCCTCTGTTTTCAGACTCCTGTTTCTGCCCCTCTGTTTCCAGACTCCTGTTTCTCACCCTCTGTTTCCAGTCTCCTCTTTCTGCCCCTCTGTTTCCAGCCTCCTGTTTCTGCCCCTCTGATTCCAGTATCCTGTTTCTCTCCCTCTGTTTCCCGACTCCTGTTTCTCCCCCTCTGTTTCCAGACTCCTGTTTCTGCCCCTCTGTTTCCAGACTCCTGTTTCTCACCATCTGTTTCCAGACTCCTGTTTCTCCCCCTCTGTTTCCAAACTCCTGTTTCTGCCCCTCTGTTTCCAGACTCTTGTTTCTCCCCCTCTGTTTCCAGCCTCCTGTTTCTGCCCCTCTGTTTCCAGACTCCTGTTTCTGCCTCTCTGTTTCCAGACTCCTGTTTCTCACCCTCTGTTTCCAGACTCCTGTTTCTGCCCCTCTGTTTCGAGCCTCCTGATTCTGCCCCTCTGTTTCCAGCTTCCTCTTTCCCACCCTCTGTTTCCTGACTCCTGTTTCTCCCCCTCTGTTTACAGGCTCCTGTTTCTGCCCCTCTGTTTCCAGCCTCCTGTTTCTCCCCCTCTGTTTCCAGACTCCTGTTTCTCCCCCTCTGTTTCCAGACTCCTGTTTCTCCCCCTCTGTTTCCAGACTCCTGTTTCTGCCCCTCTGTTTCCAGCCTCCTGTTTCTGCCCCTCTGTTTCCAGCCTCCTGTTTCTGCCCCTCTGCTTCCAGACTTCTGTTTCCCCCCTTCTGTTTCCAGACTCCTGTTTCTCACCCTCTGTTTCCAGGCTCCTGTTTCTGCCAAACTGTTTCCAGACTCCTCTTTCTGCCCCTCTGTTTCCAGCCTCCTGTTTCTCCTCCTCTGTTTCCAGACTCCTGTTTCTGCCCCTCTGTTTCCAGACTCCTGTTTCTGCCCCTCTGTTACCAGCCTCCTGTTTCTGCCCCTCTGTTTCCAGCCTCCTGTTTCTCCCCCTCTGTTTCCAGACTCCTGTTTCTCACCCTCTGTATCCAGACTCCTGTTTCTCCCCCTCTGTTTCCAGTCTCCTGTTTCTCCAACTCTGTTTCCAGACTCCTGTTTCTCCCCCTCTGTTTCCAGTCTCCTGTTTCTCCACCTCTGTTTCCAGACTCCTGTTTCTCACCCTCTGTTTCCAGGCTCCTGTTTCTCCCCCTCTGTTTCGAGCCTCCTGTTTCTGCCCCTCTGTTTCCAGCCTCCTGTTTCTCCCCCTCTGTTTCCAAACTCCTGTTACTGCCACTCTGTTTCCAGACTCCTGTTTCTGCCCTTTTGTTTCCAGCCTCCTGTTTCTCCCCCTCTGTTTCCAGACTCCTGATTCTCCTCCTCTGTTTACAGGCTCCGGTTTCTCCCCCTCTGTTTTCAGACTCCTGATTCTGCCCCTCTGTTTCCAGACTCCTGTTTCTCCCCCTCTGTTTCCAGACTCCTGCTTTTCCCCCTCTGTTTCCAGCCTCCTGTTTCTGCCCCTCTGTTTCGAGACTCCTGTTTCTGCCCCTCTGTTTCCAGCCTCCTGTTTCTCCCCCTCTGTTTCCAGACTCCTGTTTCTCCCCCTCTGTTTCCAGACTCCTGTTTCTGCCCCTCTTTTTCCAGACTCCTGTTTCTCACCCTCTGTTTCCAGACTCCTGTTTCTGCCCCTCTGTTTCCAGACTCCTGTTTCTGCCCCTCTGTTTCCAGACGCCTGTTTCTCCCCCTCTGTTTCCAGACTCCTGTTTCTCACCCTCTGTTTCCAGCCTCCTGTTTCTCACACTCTGTTTCCAGCCTCCTGTTTCTCCCCCTCTGTTTCCAGACTCCTGTTTCTGCCCCACTGTTTCCAGACTCCTGTTTCTCACCCTCTGTTTCCATACTCCTGTTTCTGCCCCTCTGTTTCCAGACTCCGGTTTCTGCCCCTCTGTTTCCAGACTCCTGTTTCTCACCCTCTGTTTCCGGTCTCCTGTTTCTCCCCATCAATTTCCAGACACCTGTTTCTCCCCCTCTGTTTCCAGACTCCTGTTTCTGCCCCTCTGTTTCCAGACTCCTGTTTGTGCCGCTCTGTTTCCAGACTCCTGTGTCTCACCCTCTGTTTCCAGCCTCCTGCTTCTCGCCCTCTGTTTCCAGACTCCTGTTTCTGCCCCTCTGTTTCCAGACTCCTGTTTCTGCCCCTCTGTTTCCAGACTCCTGTTTCTTCCCCTCTGTTTCCAGCCTCCTGTTTCTGCCCCTCTGTTTCCAGACTCCTGTTTCTCCCCCTCTGTTTGCAGACCCCTGTTTCTCCCCCTCTGTTTTCAGACTCCTGTTTCTGCCCCTCTGTTTCCAGACTCCTGTTTCTCCCCCTCTGTTTCCAGGCTCCTGTTTCTCCCCCTCTGCTTCCAGACTCCTGTTTCTCCCCCTCTGTTTCCAGACTCCTGTTTCTCCCCCTCTGTTTCCAGACTCCTGTTTCTGCCCCTCTGTTTCCAGACTCCTGTTTCTCACCCTCTGTTTCCAGTCTCCTCTTTCTGCCCCTCTGTTTCCAGCCTCCTGTTTCTGCCCCTCTGATTCCAGTCTCCTGTTTCTCTCCCTCTGTTTCCAGACTCCTGTTTCTCCCCCTCTGTTTCCAGACTCCTGTTTCTGCCCCTCCGTTTCCAGACTTCTGTTTCTCACCCTGTGTTTCCAGACTCCTGTTTCTCCCCCTCTGTTTCCAGCCTCCTGTTTCTCCCCCTCTGTTTCGAGACTCCTGTTTGTGCCGCTCTGTTTCCAGACTCCTGTGTCTCACCCTCTGTTTCCAGCCTCCTGCTTCTCGCCCTCTGTTTCCAGACTCCTGTTTCTGCCCCTCTGTTTCCAGACTCCTGTTTCTGCCCCTCTGTTTCCAGACTCCTGTTTCTTCCCCTCTGTTTCCAGCCTCCTGTTTCTGCCCCTCTGTTTCCAGACTCCTGTTTCTCCCCCTCTGTTTGCAGACCCCTGTTTCTCCCCCTCTGTTTTCAGACTCCTGTTTCTGCCCCTCTGATTCCAGTCTCCTGTTTCTCTCCCTCTGTTTCCAGACTCCTGTTTCTCCCCCTCTGTTTCCAGACTCCTGTTTCTGCCCCTCCGTTTCCAGACTTCTGTTTCTCACCCTGTGTTTCCAGACTCCTGTTTCTCCCCCTCTGTTTCCAGCCTCCTGTTTCTCCCCCTCTGTTTCGAGACTCCTATTTCTGCCCCTCTGTTTCCAGACTCCTGTTTCTCACCATCTGTTTCCAGACTCCTGTTTCTCCCCCTCTGTTTCCACACTCCTGTTTCTGCCCCTCTGTTTCCAGACTCTTGTTTCTCCCCCTCTGTTTCCTGACTCCTGTTTCTGCCCCTCTGTTTCCAGACTCCTGTTTCTGCCCCTCTGTTTCCAGACTCCTGTTTCTGCCTCTCTGTTTCCAGACTCCTGTTTCTCACCCTCTGTTTCCAGACTCCTGTTTCTGCCCCTCTGTTTCGAGCCTCCTGATTCTGCCCCTCTGTTTCCAGCCTCCTCTTTCTCACCCTCTGTTTCCTGACTCCTGTTTCTCCCCCTCTGTTTCCAGGCTCCTGTTTCTGCCACTCTGTTTCCAGCCTCCTGTTTCTCCCCCTCTGTTTCCAGACTCCTGTTTCTCCCCCTCTGTTTCCAGACTCCTGTTTCTCCCCCTCTGTTTCCAGACTCCTGTTTCTGCCCCTCTGTTTCCAGCCTCCTGTATCTGCCCCTCTGTTTCCAGCCTCCTGTTCCTCCCCCTCGTTTTCCAGACCACTGTTTCTCCTCCTCTGTTTTCAGACTCCTGTTTCTGCCCCTCTGTTTCCAGACTCCTGTTTCTCACCCTCTGTTTCCAGTCTCCTCTTTCTGCCCCTCTGTTTCCAGCCTCCTGTTTCTGCCCCTCTGATTCCAGTATCCTGTTTCTCTCCCTCTGTTTCCCGACTCCTGTTTCTCCCCCTCTGTTTCCAGACTCCTGTTTCTGCCCCTCTGTTTCCAGACTCCTGTTTCTCACCATCTGTTTCCAGACTCCTGTTTCTCCCCCTCTGTTTCCAAACTCCTGTTTCTGCCCCTCTGTTTCCAGACTCTTGTTTCTCCCCCTCTGTTTCCAGCCTCCTGTTTCTGCCCCTCTGTTTCCAGACTCCTGTTTCTGCCTCTCTGTTTCCAGACTCCTGTTTCTCACCCTCTGTTTCCAGACTCCTGTTTCTGCCCCTCTGTTTCGAGCCTCCTGATTCTGCCCCTCTGTTTCCAGCTTCCTCTTTCCCACCCTCTGTTTCCTGACTCCTGTTTCTCCCCCTCTGTTTACAGGCTCCTGTTTCTGCCCCTCTGTTTCCAGCCTCCTGTTTCTCCCCCTCTGTTTCCAGACTCCTGTTTCTCCCCCTCTGTTTCCAGACTCCTGTTTCTCCCCCTCTGTTTCCAGACTCCTGTTTCTGCCCCTCTGTTTCCAGCCTCCTGTTTCTGCCCCTCTGTTTCCAGCCTCCTGTTTCTGCCCCTCTGCTTCCAGACTTCTGTTTCCCCCCTTCTGTTTCCAGACTCCTGTTTCTCACCCTCTGTTTCCAGGCTCCTGTTTCTGCCAAACTGTTTCCAGACTCCTCTTTCTGCCCCTCTGTTTCCAGCCTCCTGTTTCTCCTCCTCTGTTTCCAGACTCCTGTTTCTGCCCCTCTGTTTCCAGACTCCTGTTTCTGCCCCTCTGTTACCAGCCTCCTGTTTCTGCCCCTCTGTTTCCAGCCTCCTGTTTCTCCCCCTCTGTTTCCAGACTCCTGTTTCTCACCCTCTGTATCCAGACTCCTGTTTCTCCCCCTCTGTTTCCAGTCTCCTGTTTCTCCAACTCTGTTTCCAGACTCCTGTTTCTCCCCCTCTGTTTCCAGTCTCCTGTTTCTCCACCTCTGTTTCCAGACTCCTGTTTCTCACCCTCTGTTTCCAGGCTCCTGTTTCTCCCCCTCTGTTTCGAGCCTCCTGTTTCTGCCCCTCTGTTTCCAGCCTCCTGTTTCTCCCCCTCTGTTTCCAAACTCCTGTTACTGCCACTCTGTTTCCAGACTCCTGTTTCTGCCCTTTTGTTTCCAGCCTCCTGTTTCTCCCCCTCTGTTTCCAGACTCCTGATTCTCCTCCTCTGTTTACAGGCTCCGGTTTCTCCCCCTCTGTTTTCAGACTCCTGATTCTGCCCCTCTGTTTCCAGACTCCTGTTTCTCCCCCTCTGTTTCCAGACTCCTGCTTTTCCCCCTCTGTTTCCAGCCTCCTGTTTCTGCCCCTCTGTTTCGAGACTCCTGTTTCTGCCCCTCTGTTTCCAGCCTCCTGTTTCTCCCCCTCTGTTTCCAGACTCCTGTTTCTCCCCCTCTGTTTCCAGACTCCTGTTTCTGCCCCTCTTTTTCCAGACTCCTGTTTCTCACCCTCTGTTTCCAGACTCCTGTTTCTGCCCCTCTGTTTCCAGACTCCTGTTTCTGCCCCTCTGTTTCCAGACGCCTGTTTCTCCCCCTCTGTTTCCAGACTCCTGTTTCTCACCCTCTGTTTCCAGCCTCCTGTTTCTCACACTCTGTTTCCAGCCTCCTGTTTCTCCCCCTCTGTTTCCAGACTCCTGTTTCTGCCCCACTGTTTCCAGACTCCTGTTTCTCACCCTCTGTTTCCATACTCCTGTTTCTGCCCCTCTGTTTCCAGACTCCGGTTTCTGCCCCTCTGTTTCCAGACTCCTGTTTCTCACCCTCTGTTTCCGGTCTCCTGTTTCTCCCCATCAATTTCCAGACACCTGTTTCTCCCCCTCTGTTTCCAGACTCCTGTTTCTGCCCCTCTGTTTCCAGACTCCTGTTTGTGCCGCTCTGTTTCCAGACTCCTGTGTCTCACCCTCTGTTTCCAGCCTCCTGCTTCTCGCCCTCTGTTTCCAGACTCCTGTTTCTGCCCCTCTGTTTCCAGACTCCTGTTTCTGCCCCTCTGTTTCCAGACTCCTGTTTCTTCCCCTCTGTTTCCAGCCTCCTGTTTCTGCCCCTCTGTTTCCAGACTCCTGTTTCTCCCCCTCTGTTTGCAGACCCCTGTTTCTCCCCCTCTGTTTTCAGACTCCTGTTTCTGCCCCTCTGTTTCCAGACTCCTGTTTCTCCCCCTCTGTTTCCAGACTCCTGTTTCTCCCCCTCTGCTTCCAGACTCCTGTTTCTCCCCCTCTGTTTCCAGACTCCTGTTTCTCCCCCTCTGTTTCCAGACTCCTGTTTCTGCCCCTCTGTTTCCAGACTCCTGTTTCTCACCCTCTGTTTCCAGTCTCCTCTTTCTGCCCCTCTGTTTCCAGCCTCCTGTTTCTGCCCCTCTGATTCCAGTCTCCTGTTTCTCTCCCTCTGTTTCCAGACTCCTGTTTCTCCCCCTCTGTTTCCAGACTCCTGTTTCTGCCCCTCCGTTTCCAGACTTCTGTTTCTCACCCTGTGTTTCCAGACTCCTGTTTCTCCCCCTCTGTTTCCAGCCTCCTGTTTCTCCCCCTCTGTTTCGAGACTCCTATTTCTGCCCCTCTGTTTCCAGACTCCTGTTTCTCACCATCTGTTTCCAGACTCCTGTTTCTCCCCCTCTGTTTCCACACTCCTGTTTCTGCCCCTCTGTTTCCAGACTCTTGTTTCTCCCCCTCTGTTTCCTGACTCCTGTTTCTGCCCCTCTGTTTCCAGACTCCTGTTTCTGCCTCTCTGTTTCCAGACTCCTGTTTCTCCCCCTCTGTTTCCAGACTCCTGTTTCTGCCCCTCTGTGTCGAGCCTCCTGATTCTGCCCCTCTGTTTCCAGCCTCCTCTTTCTCACCCTCTGTTTCCTGACACCTGTTTCTCCCCCTCTGTTTCCAGGCTCCTGTTTCTGCCCCTCTGTTTCCAGCCTCCTGTTTCTCCCCCTCTGTTTCCAGACTCCTGTTTCTCCCCCTCTGTTTCCAGACTCCTGTTTCTCCCCCTCTGTTTCCAGACTCCTGTTTCTCCCCCTCTGTTTCCAGTCTCCTGTTTCTCCCCCTCTGTTTCCAGCCTCCTGCTTCTCGCCCTCTGTTTCCAGACTCCTGTTTCTGCCCCTCTGTTTCCAGACTCCTGTTTCTGCCCCTCTGTTTCCAGCCTCCTGTTTCTGACCCTCTGTTTCCAGACTCCTGTTTCTCCCCCTCTGTTTGCAGACCCCTGTTTCTCCCCCTCTGTTTTCAGACTCCTGTTTCTGCCCCTCTGTTTCCAGACTCCTGTTTCTCCCCCTCTGTTTCCAGACTCCTGTTTCTCCCCCTCTGTTTCCAGACTCCTGTTTCTCCCCCTCTGTTTCCAGACTCCTGTTTCACCCCCTCTGTTTCCAGACTCCTGTTTGTGCCGCTCTGTTTCCAGACTCCTGTTTCTCACCCTCTGTTTCCAGCCTCCTGCTTCTCGCCCTCTGTTTCCAGACTCCTGTTTCTGCCCCTCTGTTTCCAGACTCCTGTTTCTGCCCCTCTGTTTCCAGACTCCTGTTTCTGCCCCTCTGTTTCCAGCCTCCTGTTTCTGCCCCTCTGTTTGCAGACTCCTGTTTCTCCCCCTCTGTTTGCAGACCCCTGTTTCTCCCTCTCTGTTTTCAGACTCCTGTTTCTGCCCCTCTGTTTCCAGACTCCTGTTTCTCCCCCTCTGTTTCCAGACTCCTGTTTCTCCCCCTCTGTATCCAGACTCGTGTTTCTCCCCCTCTGTTTCCAGACTCATGTTTCTCCCCCTCTGTTTCCAGACTCCTGTTTCTGCCCCTCTGTTTCCAGACTCCTGTTTCTCACCCTCTGTTTCCAGTCTCCTCTTTCTGCCCCTCTGTTTCCAGCCTCCTGTTTCTGCCCCTCTGATTCCAGTCTCCTGTTTCTCTCCCTCTGTTTCCAGACTCCTGTTTCTCCCCCTCTGTTTCCAGACTCCTGTTTCTGCCCATCTGTTTCCAGACTTCTGTTTCTCACCCTGTGTTTCCAGACTCCTGTTTCTCCCCCTCTGTTTCCAGCCTCCTGTTTCTCCCCCTCTGTTTCCAGACTCCTATTTCTGCCCCTCTGTTTCCAGTCTCCTGTTTCTCACCATATGTTTCCAGACTCCTGTTTCTCCCCCTCTGTTTCCACACTCCTGTTTCTGCCCCTCTGTTTCCAGACTCTTGTTTCTCCCCCTCTGTTTCCTGACTCCTGTTTCTGCCCCTCTGTTTCCAGACTCCTGTTTCTGCCTCTCTGTTTCCAGACTCCTGTTTCTCACCCTCTGTTTCCAGACTCCTGTTTCTCCCCCTCTGTTTCCAGACTCCTGTTTCTCCCCCTCTGTTTCCAGACTCCTGTTTCTCCCCCTCTGTTTCCAGTCTCCTGTTTCTCCCCCTCTGTTTCCAGCCTCCTGCTTCTCGCCCTCTGTTTCCAGACTCCTGTTTCTGCCCCTCTGTTTCCAGACTCCTGTTTCTGCCCCTCTGTTTCCAGCCTCCTGTTTCTGCCCCTCTGTTTCCAGACTACTGTTTCTCCCCCTCTGTTTGCAGACCCCTGTTTCTCCCCCTCTGTTTTCAGACTCCTGTTTCTGCCCCTCTGTTTCCAGACTCCTGTTTCTCCCCCTCTGTTTCCAGACTCCTGTTTCTCCCCCTCTGTTTCCAGACTCCTGTTTCTCCCCCTCTGTTTCCAGACTCCTGTTTCACCCCCTCTGTTTCCAGACTCCTGTTTGTGCCGCTCTGTTTCCAGACTCCTGTTTCTCACCCTCTGTTTCCAGCCTCCTGCTTCTCGCCCTCTGTTTCCAGACTCCTGTTTCTGCCCCTCTGTTTCTAGACTCCTGTTTCTGCCCCTCTGTTTCCAGACTCCTGTTTCTGCCCCTCTGTTTCCAGCCTCCTGTTTCTGCCCCTCTGTTTCCAGACTCCTGTTTCTCCCCCTCTGTTTGCAGACACCTGTTTCTCCCCCTCTGTTTTCAGACTCCTGTTTCTGCCCCTCTGTTTCCAGACTCCTGTTACTCCCCCTCTGTTTCCAGACTCCTGTTTCTCCCCCTCTGTTTCCAGACTCCTGTTTCTCCCCCTCTGTTTCCAGACTCCTGTTTCTCCCCCTCTGTTTCCAGACTCCTGTTTCTGCCCCTCTGTTTCCAGACTCCTGTTTCTCACCCTCTGTTTCCAGTCTCCTCTTTCTGCCCCTCTGTTTCCAGCCTCCTGTTTCTGCCCCTCTGATTCCAGTCTCCTGTTTCTCTCCCTCTGTTTCCAGACTCCTGTTTCTCCCCCTCTGTTTCCAGACTCCTGTTTCTGCCCCTCTGTTTCCAGACTTCTGTTTCTCACCCTGTGTTTCCAGACTCCTGTTTCTCCCCCTCTGTTTCCAGCCTCCTGTTTCTCCCCCTCTGTTTCCAGACTCCTATTTCTGCCCCTCTGTTTCCAGTCTCCTGTTTCTCACCATCTGTTTCCAGACTCCTGTTTCTCCCCCTCTGTTTCCACACTCCTGTTTCTGCCCCTCTGTTTCCAGACTCTTGTTTCTCCCCCTCTGTTTCCTGACTCCTGTTTCTGCCCCTCTGTTTCCAGACTCCTGTTTCTGCCTCTCTGTTTCCAGACTCCTGTTTCTCACCCTCTGTTTCCAGACTCCTGTTTCTGCCCCTCTGTTTCGAGCCTCCTGATTCTGCCCCTCTGTTTCCAGCCTCCTCTTTCTCAACCTCTGTTCCCTGACTCCTGTTTCTCCCCCTCTGTTTACAGGCTCCTGTTTCTCCCCCTCTGTTTCCAGACTCCTGTTTCTCCCCCTCTGTTTCCAGACTCCTGTTTCTCCCCCTCTGTTTCCAGACTCCTGTTTCTCCCCCTCTGTTTCCAGTCTCCTGTTTCTCCCCCTCTGTTTCCAGCCTCCTGCTTCTCGCCCTCTGTTTCCATACTCCTGTTTCTGCCCCTCTGTTTCCAGACTCCTGTTTCTCACCCTCTGTTTCCAGCCTCCTGTTTCTGCCCCTCTGTTTCCAGACTTCTGTTTCTCCCCCTCTGTTTCCAGACACCTGGTTCTCACCCTCTGTTTCCAGTCTCCTCTTTCTGCCCCTCTGTTTCCAGCCTCCTGTTTCTCCCCCTCTGTTTCCAGACTCCTGTTTCTCACCATATGTTTCCAGACTCCTGTTTCTCCCCCTCTGTTTCCAGACTCCTGTTTCTGCTCCTCTGTTTCCAGACTCCTTTTTCTCCTCCTCTGTTTCCAGACTCCTGTTTCTGCCCCTCTGTTTCCAGACTCCTGTTTCTGCCCCTCTGTTTCCAGACTCCTGTTTCTGCTCCTCTGTTTCCAGACTCCTTTTTCTCCTCCTCTGTTTCCAGACTCCTGTTTCTCACCCTCTGTTTCGAGCCTCCTGTTTCTGCCCCTCTGATTCCAGCCTCCTGTTTCTCCCCCTCTGTTTCCAGACTCCTGTTTCTCCCCCTCTGTTTCCAGACTCCTGCTTCTCCCCCTCTGTTTCCAGCCTCGTGTTTCTGCCCCTCTGTTTCGAGACTCCTGTTTCTGCCCCTCTGTTTCCAGCCTCCTGTTTCTCCCCCTCTGTTTCCAGACTCCTGTTTCTCCCCCTCTGTTTCCAGACTCCTGTTTCTGCCCCTCTGTTTCCAGACTCCTGTTTCTCACCCTCTGTTTCCAGACTCCTGTTTCTGCCCCTCTGTTTCCAGACTCCTGTTTCTGCCCCTCTGTTTCCAGACGCCTGTTTCTCACCCTCTGTTTCCAGCCTCCTGTTTCTCACACTCTGTTTCCAGCCTCCTGTTTCTCCCCCTCTGTTTCCACACTCCTGTTTCTGCCCCACTGTTTCCAGACTCCTGTTTCTCACCCTCTGTTTCCAGACTCCTGTTTCTGCCCCTCTGTTTCCAGACTCCTGTTTCTGCCCCTCTGTATCCAGACCTCGGTTTCTGCCCCTCTGTTTCCAGACTCCTGTTTCTCACCCTCTGTTTCCGGTCTCCTGTTTCTCCCCCTCTGTTTCCACACTCCTGTTTCTCACACTCTGTTTCCAGCCTCCTGTTTCTCCCCCTCTGTTTCCACACTCCTGTTTCTGCCCCACTGTTTCCAGACTCCTGTTTCTCACCCTCTGTTTCCAGACTCCTGTTTCTGCCCCTCTGTTACCAGACTCCTGTTTCTGCCCCTCTGTTTCCAGACTCCGGTTTCTGCCCCTCTGTTTCCAGACTCCTGTTTCTCCCCCTCTGTTTCCAGACTCCTGTTTCTGCCCCTCTGTTTCCAGACTCCTGTTTCTGCCCCTCTGTTTCCAGCCTCCTGTTTCTGCCCCTCTGTTTCCAGCCTCCTGTTTCTGCCCCTCTGTTTCCAGACTCCTGTTTCTCCCCCTCTGTTTGCAGACCCCTGTTTCTCCCCCTCTGTTTTCAGACTCCTGTTTCTGCCCCTCTGTTTCCAGACTCCTGTTTCTCCCCCTCTGATTCCAGACTCCTGTTTCTCCCCCTCTGTTTCCAGACTCCTGTTTCTCGCCCTCTGTTTACAGACTCCTGTTTCTCCCCCTCTGTTTCCAGACTCCTGTTTCTGCCCCTCTGTTTCCAGACTCCTGTTTCTCACCCTCTGTTTCCGGTTTCCTCTTTCTGCCCCTCTGTTTCCAGCCTCCTGTTTCTGCCCCTCTGATTCCAGTCTCCTGTTTCTCTCCCTCTGTTTCCAGACTCCTGTTTCTCCCCCTCTGTTTCCAGACTCCTATTTCTGCCCCTGTGTTTCCAGACTTCTGTTTCTCACCCTGTGTTTCCAGACTCCTGTTTCTCCCCCTCTGTTTCCAGCCTCCTGTTTCTCCCCCTCTGTTTCCAGACTCCTATTTCTGCCCCTCTGTTTCCAGACTCCTGTTTCTCACCATCTGTTTCCAGACTCCTGTTTCTCCCCCTCTGTTTCCAGACTCCTGTTTCTGCCCCTCTGTTTCCAGAGTCCTGTTTCTCCCCCTCTGTTTCCAGACTCCTGTTTCTCCCCCTCTGTTTCCAGACGGCTATTTCTGCCCCTCTGTTTCCAGACTCCTGTTTCTCACCATCTGTTTCCAGACTCCTGTTTCTCCCCCTCTGTTTCCAGACTCCTGTTTCTGCCCCTCTGTTTCCAGAGTCCTGTTTCTCCCCCTCTGTTTCCAGACTCCTGTTTCTCCCCCTCTGTTTCCAGTCTCCTGTTTCTCCCCCTCTGTTTCCAGCCTCATGCTTCTCGCCCTCTGTTTCCAGACTCCTGTTTCTGCCCCTCTGTTTCCAGACTCCTGTTTCTGCCCCTCTGTTTCCAGCCTCCTGTTTCTGCCCCTCTGTTTCCATACTCCTGTTTCTCCCCCTCTGTTTGCAGACCCCTGTTTCTCCCCCTCTGTTTTCAGACTCCTGTTTCTGCCCCTCTGTTTCCAGACTCCTGTTTCTCCCCCTCTGTTTCCAGAATCCTGTTTCTCCCCCTCTGTTTCCAGTCTCCTGTTTCTCCCCCTCTGTTTCCAGCCTCCTACTTCTCGCCCTCTGTTTCCAGACTCCTGTTTCTGCCCCTCTGCTTCCAGACTCCTGTTTCTGCCCCTCTGTTTCCAGCCTCCTGTTTCTGCCCCTCTGTTTCCAGACTCCTGTTTCTCCCCCTCTGTTTGCAGACCCCTGTTTCTCCCCCTCTGTTTTCAGACTCCTGGTTCTGCCCCTCTGTTTCCAGACTCCTGTTTCTCCCCCTCTGTTTCCAGACTCCTGATTCTCCCCCTCTGTTTCCAGACTCCTGATTCTCCCCCTCTGTTTCCAGACTCCTGTTTCTCCCCCTCTGTTTCCAGACTCCTGTTTGTGCCGCTCTGTTTCCAGACTCCTGTTTCTCACCCTCTGTTTCCAGCCTCCTGCTTCTCGCCCTCTGTTTCCAGACTCCTGTTTCTGCCCCTCTGTTTCCAGACTCCTGTTTCTGCCCCTCTGTTTCCAGACTCCTGTTTCTGCCCCTCTGTTTCCAGCCTCCTGTTTCTGCCCCTCTGTTTCCAGACCCCTGTTTCTCCCCCTCTGTTTGCAGACCCCTGTTTCTCCCCCTCTGTTTTCAGACTCCTGTTTCTGCCCCTCTGTTTCCAGACTCCTGTTTCTCCCCCACTGTTTCCAGACTCCTGTTTCTCCCCCTCTGTTTCCAGACTCCTGTTTCTCCCCCTCTGTTTCCAGACTCCTGTTTCTCCCCCTCTGTTTCCAGACTCCTGTTTCTGCCCCTCTGTTTCCAGACTCCTGTTTCTCACCCTCTGTTTCCAGTCTCCTCTTTCTGCCCCTCTGTTTCCAGCCTCCTGTTTCTGCCCCTCTGATTCCAGTCTCCTGTTTCTCTCCCTCTGTTTCCAGACTCCTGTTTCTCCCCCTCTGTTTCCAGACTCCTGTTTCTGCCCCTCGGTTTCCAGACTTCTGTTTCTCACCCTGTGTTTCCAGACTCCTGTTTCTCCCCCTCTGTTTCCAGCCTCCTGTTTCTCCCCCTCTGTTTCCAGACTCCTATTTCTGCCCCTCTGTTTCCAGACTCCTGTTTCTCCCCCTCTGTTTCCACACTCCTGTTTCTGCCCCTCTGTTTCCAGACTCTTGTTTCTCCCCCTCTGTTTCCTGACTCCTGTTTCTGCCCCTCTGTCTCCAGACTTCTGTTTCTCACCCTGTGTTTCCAGACTCCTGTTTCTCCCCCTCTGTTTCCAGCCTCCTGTTTCTCCCCCTCTGTTTCCAGACTCCTATTTCTGCCCCTCTGTTTCCAGACTCCTGTTTCTCACCATCTGTTTCCAGACTCCTGTTTCTCCCCCTCTGTTCCCACACTCCCGTTTCTGCCCCTCTGTTTCCAGACTCTTGTTTCTCCCCCTCTGTTTCCTGACTCCTGTTTCTGCCCCTCTGTTTCCAGACTCCTGTTTCTGCCTCTCTGTTTCCAGACTCCTGTTTCGCACCCTCTGTTTCCAGACTCCTGTTTCTCCCCCTCTGTTTCCAGACTCCTGTTTCTCCCCCTCTGTTTCCAGACTCCTGTTTCTCCCCCTCTGTTTCCAGTCTCCTGTTTCTCCCCCTCTGTTTCCAGCCTCCTGCTTCTCGCCCTCTGTTTCCAGACTCCTGTTTCTGCCCCTCTGCTTCCAGACTCCTGTTTCTGCCCCTCTGTTTCCAGCCTCCTGTTTCTGCCCCTCTGTTTCCAGACTCCTGTTTCTCCCCCTCTGTTTGCAGACCCCTGTTTCTCCCCCTCTGTTTTCAGACTCCTGGGTCTGCCCCTCTGTTTCCAGACTCCTGTTTCTCCCCCTCTGTTTCCAGACTCCTGTTTCTCCCCCTCTGTTTCCAGACTCCTGTTTCTCCCCCTCTGTTTCCAGACTCCTGTTTCTCCCCCTCTGTTTCCAGACTCCTGTTTGTGCCGCTCTGTTTCCAGACTCATGTTTCTCACCCTCTGTTTCCAGCCTCCTGCTTCTCTCCCTCTGTTTCCAGACTCCTGTTTCTGCCCCTCTGTTTCCAGACTCCTGTTTCTGCCCCTCTGTTTCCAGACTCCTGTTTCTGCCCCTCTGTTTCCAGCCTCCTGTTTCTGCCCCTCTGTTTCCAGACTCCTGTTTCTCCCCCTCTGTTTGCAGACCCCTGTTTCTCCCCCTCTGTTTTCAGACTCCTGTTTCTGCCCCTCTGTTTCCAGACTCCTGTTTCTCCCCCACTGTTTCCAGACTCCTGTTTCTCCCCTTCTGTTTCCAGACTCCTGTTTCTCCCCCTCTGTTTCCAGACTCCTGTTTCTCCCCCTCTGTTTCCAGACTCCTGTTTCTGCCCCTCTGTTTCCAGACTCCTGTTTCTCACCCTCTGTTTCCAGTCTCCTCTTTCTGCCCCTCTGTTTCCAGCCTCCTGTTTCTGCCCCTCTGATTCCAGTCTCCTGTTTCTCTCCCTCTGTTTCCAGACTCCTGTTTCTCCCCCTCTGTTTCCAGACTCCTGTTTCTGCCCCTCTGTTTCCAGACTTCTGTTTCTCACCCTGTGTTTCCAGACTCCTGTTTCTCCCCGTCTGTTTCCAGCCTCCTGTTTCTCCCCCTCTGTTTCCAGTCTCCTGTTTCTCCCCCTCTGTTTTCAGACTCCTGTTTCTGCCCCTCTGTTTCCAGACTCCTGTTTCTCCCCCACTGTTTCCAGACTCCTGTTTCTCCCCCTCTGTTTCCAGACTCCTGTTACTCCCCCTCTGTTTCCAGACTCCTGTTTCTCCCCCTCTGTTTCCAGACTCCTGTTTCTGCCCCTCTGTTTCCAGACTCCTGTTTCTCACCCTCTGTTTCCAGACTCCTATTTCTGCCCCTCTGTTTCCAGACTCCTGTTTCTCCCCCTCTGTTTCCACACTCCTGTTTCTGCCCCTCTGTTTCCAGACTCTTGTTTCTCCCCCTCTGTTTCCTGACTCCTGTTTCTGCCCCTCTGTTTCCAGACTTCTGTTTCTCACCCTGTGTTTCCAGACTCCTGTTTCTACCCCTCTGTTTCCAGCCTCCTGTTTCTCCCCCTCTGTTTCCAGACTGCTATTTCTGCCCCTCTGTTTCCAGACTCCTGTTTCTCACCATCTGTTTCCAGACTCCTGTTTCTCCCCCTCTGTTTCCACACTCCCGTTTCTGCCCCTCTGTTTCCAGACTCTTGTTTCTCCCCCTCTGTTTCCTGACTCCAGTTTCTGCCCCTCTGTTTGCAGACCCCTGTTTCTCCCCCTCTGTTTTCAGACTCCTGTTTCTGCCCCTCTGTTTCCAGACTCCTGTTTCTCCCCCTCTGTTTCCAGAATCCTGTTTCTCCCCCTCTGTTTCCAGTCTCCTGTTTCTCCCCCTCTGTTTCCAGCCTCCTACTTCTCGCCCTCTGTTTCCAGACTCCTGTTCCTGCCCCTCTGCTTCCAGACTCCTGTTTCTGCCCCTCTGTTTCCAGACTCCTGTTTCTCCCCCACTGTTTCCAGACTCCTGTTTCTCCCCCTCTGTTTCCAGACTCCTGTTTCTCCCCCTCTGTTTCCAGACTCCTGTTTCTCCCCCTCTGTTTCCAGACTCCTGTTTCTGCCCCTCTGTATCCAGACTCCTGTTTCTCACCCTCTGTTTCCAGTCTCCTCTTTCTGCCCCTCTGTTTCCAGCCTCCTGTTTCTGCCCCTCTGATTCCAGTCTCCTGTTTCTCTCCCTCAGTTTCCAGACTCCTGTTTCTCCCCCTCTGTTTCCAGACTCCTGTTTCTGCCCCTCTGTTTCCAGACTTCTGTTTCTCACCCTGTGTTTCCAGACTCCTGTTTCTCCCCCTCTGTTTCCAGCCTCCTGTTTCTCCCCCTCTGTTTCCAGACTCCTATTTCTGCCCCTCTGTTTCCCGACTCCTGTTTCTCCCCCTCTGTTTCCACACTCCTGTTTCTGCCCCTCTGTTTCCAGACTCTTGTTTCTCCCCCTCTGTTTCCTGACTCCTGTTTCTGCCCCTCTGTTTCCAGACTTCTGTTTCTCACCCTGTGTTTCAAGACTCCTGTTTCTCCCCCTCTGTTTCCAGCCTCCTGTTTCTCCCCCTCTGTTTCCAGACTCCTATTTCTGCCCCTCTGTTTCCAGACTCCTGTTTCTCACCATCTGTTTCCAGACTCCTGTTTCTCCCCCTCTGTTTCCACACTCCCGTTTCTGCCCCTCTGTTTCCAGACTCTTGTTTCTCCCCCTCTGTTTCCTGACTCCTGTTTCTGCCCCTCTGTTTCCAGACTCCTGTTTCTGCCTCTCTGTTTCCAGACTCCTGTTTCTCACCCTCTGTTTCCAGACTCCTGTTTCTCCCCCTCTGTTTCCAGACTCCTGTTTCTCCCCCTCTGTTTCCAGACTCCTGTTTCTCCCCCTCTGTTTCCAGTCTCCTGTTTCTCCCCCTCTGTTTCCAGCCTCCTGCTTCTCGCCCTCTGTTTCCAGACTCCTGTTTCTGCCCCTCTGCTTCCAGACTCCTGTTTCTGCCCCTCTGTTTCCAGCCTCCTGTTTCTGCCCCTCTGTTTCCAGACTCCTGTTTCTCCCCCTCTGTTTGCAGACCCCTGTTTCTCCCCCTCTGTTCTCAGACTCCTGGTTCTGCCCCTCTGTTTCCAGACTCCTGTTTCTCCCCCTCTGTTTCCAGACTCCTGTTTCTCCCCCTCTGTTTCCAGACTCCTGTTTCTCACCCTCTGTTTCCAGCCTCCTGCTTCTCGCCCTCTGTTTCCAGACTCCTGTTTCTGCCCCTCTGTTTCCAGACTCCTGTTTCTGCCCCTCTGTTTCCAGACTCCTGTTTCTGCCCCTCTGTTTCCAGCCTCCTGTTTCTGCCCCTCTGTTTCCAGACTCCTGTTTCTCCCCCTCTGTTTGCAGACCCCTGTTTCTCCCCCTCTGTTTTCAGACTCCTGTTTCTGCCCCTCTGTTTCCAGACTCCTGTTTCTCCCCCACTGTTTCCAGACTCCTGTTTCTCCCCCTCTGTTTCCAGACTCCTGTTTCTCCCCCTCTGTTTCCAGACTCCTGTTTCTCCCCCACTGTTTCCAGCCTCCTGTTTCTCCCCCTCTGTTTCCACACTCCTGTTTCTCCCCCTCTGTTTCCAGACTCCTGTTTCTCCCCCTCTGTTTCCAGACTCCTGTTTCTGCCCCTCTCTTTCCAGACTCCTGTTTCTCACCCTCTGTTTCCAGTCTCCTCTTTCTGCCCCTCTGTTTCCAGCCTCCTGTTTCTGCCCCTCTGATTCCAGTCTCCTGTTTCTCTCCCTCTGTTTCCAGACTCCTGTTTCTCCCCCTCTGTTTCCAGACTCCTGTTTCTGCCCCTCTGTTTCCAGACTTCTGTTTCTCACCCTGTCTTTCCAGACTCCTGTTTCTCCCCCTCTGTTTCCAGCCTCCTGTTTCTCCCCCTCTGTTTCCAGACTCCTATTTCTGCCCCTCTGTTTCCAGACTCCTTTTTCTCCCCCTCTGTTTCCACACTCCTGTTTCTGCCCCTCTGTTTCCAGACTCTTGTTTCTCCCCCTCTGTTTCCTGACTCCTGTTTCTGCCCCTCTGTTGCCAGACTTCTGTTTCTCACCCTGTGTTTCCAGACTCCTGTTTCTCCCCCTCTGTTTCCAGCCTCCTGTTTCTCCCCCTCTGTTTCCAGACTCCTATTTCTGCCCCTCTGTTTCCAGACTCCTGTTTCTCACCATCTGTTTCCAGACTCCTGTTTCTCCCCCTCTGTTTCCACACTCCCGTTTCTGCCCCTCTGTTTCCAGACTCTTGTTTCTCCACCTCTGTTTCCTGACTCCTGTTTCTGCCCCTCTGTTTCCAGACTCCTGTTTCTGCCTCTCTGTTTCCAGACTCCTGTTTCTCACCCTCTGTTTCCAGACTCCTGTTTCTCCCCCTCTGATTCCAGACTCCTGTTTCTCCCCCTCTGTTTCCAGACTCCTGTTTCTCCCCCTCTGTTTCCAGTCTCCTGTTTCTCCCCCTCTGTTTCCAGCCTCCTACTTCTCGCCCTCTGTTTCCAGACTCCTGCTTCTGCCCCTCTGCTTCCAGACTCCTGTTTCTGCCCCTCTGTTTCCAGCCTCCTGTTTCTGCCCCTCTGTTTCCAGACTCCTGTTTCTCCCCCTCTGTTTGCAGACCCCTGTTTCTCCCCCTCTGTTTTCAGACTCCTGGTTCTGCCCCTCTGTTTCCAGACTCCTGTTTCTCCCCCTCTGTTTCCAGACTCCTGTTTCTCCCCCTCTGTTTCCAGACTCCTGTTTCTCCCCCTCTGTTTCCAGACTCCTGTTTCTCCCCCTCTGTTTCCAGACTCCTGTTTGTGCCGCTCTGTTTCCAGACTCCTGTTTCTCACCCTCTGTTTCCAGCCTCCTGCTTGTCGCCCTCTGTTTCCAGACTCCTGTTTCTGCCCCTCTGTTTCCAGACTCCTGTTTCTGCCCCTCTGTTTCCAGACTCCTGTTTCTGCCCCTCTGTTTCCAGCCTCCTGTTTCTGCCCCTCTGTTTCCAGACTCCTGTTTCTCCCCCTCTGTTTGCAGACCCCTGTTTCTCGCCCTCTGTTTTCAGACTCCTGTTTCTGCCCCTCTGTTTCCAGACTCCTGTTTCTCCCCCTCTGTTTCCAGACTCCTGTTTCTCCCCCTCTGTTTCCAGACTCCTGTTTCTCCCCCTCTGTTTCCAGACTCCTGTTTCTCCCCCTCTGTTTCCAGACTCCTGTTTCTACCCCTCTGTTTCCAGACTCCTGTTTCTGCCCCTCTGTTTCCAGACTCCTGTTTCTCACCCTCTGTTTCCAGTCTCCTCTTTCTGCCCCTCTGTTTCCAGCCTCCTGTTTCTGCCCCTCTGATTCCAGTCTCCTGTTTCTCTCCCTGTGTTTCCAGACTCCTGTTTCTCCCCCTCTGTTTCCAGCCTCCTGTTTCTCCCCCTCCGTTTCCAGACTCCTGTTTCTGCCCCTCTGTTTCCAGACTTCTGTTTCTCACCCTGTGTTTCCAGACTCCTGTTTCTCCCCCTCTGTTTCCAGCCTCCTGTTTCTCCCCCTCTGTTTCCAGACTCCTATTTCTGCCCCTCTGTTTCCAGACTCCTGTTTCTCCCCCTCTGTTTCCACACTCCTGTTTCTGCCCCTCTGTTTCCAGACTCTTGTTTCTCCCCCTCTGTTTCCTGACTCCTGTTTCTGCCCCTCTGTTTCCAGACTTCTGTTTTTCACCCTGTGTTTCCAGACTCCTGTTTCTCCCCCTCTGTTTCCAGCCTCCTGTTTCTCCCCCTCTGTTTCCAGACTCCTATTTCTGCCCCTCTGTTTCCAGACTCCTGTTTCTCACCATCTGTTTCCAGACTCCTGTTTCTCCCCCTCTGTTTCCACACTCCCGTTTCTGCCCCTCTGTTTCCAGACTCTTGTTTCTCCCCCTCTGTTTCCTGACTCCTGTTTCTGCCCCTCTGTTTCCAGACTCCTGTTTCTGCCTCTCTGTTTCCAGACTCCTGTTTCTCCCCCTCTGTTTCCAGACTCCTATTTCTGCCCCTCTGTTTCCAGACTCCTGTTTCTCCCCCTCTGTTTCCACACTCCTGTTTCTGCCCCTCTGTTTCCAGACTGTTGTTTCTCCCCCTCTGTTTCCTGACTCCTGTTTCTGCCCCTCTGTTTCCAGACTTCTGTTTCTCACCCTGTGTTTCCAGACTCCTGTTTCTCCCCCTCTGTTTCCAGCCTCCTGTTTCTCCCCCTCTGTTTCCAGACTGCTATTTCTGCCCCTCTGTTTCCAGACTCCTGTTTCTCACCATCTGTTTCCAGACTCCTGTTTCTCCCCCTCTGTTTCCACACTCCCGTTTCTGCCCCTCTGTTTCCAGACTCTTGTTTCTCCCCCTCTGTTTCCTGACTCCAGTTTCTGCCCCTCTGTTTGCAGACCCCTGTTTCTCCCCCTCTGTTTTCAGACTCCTGTTTCTGCCCCTCTGTTTCCAGACTCCTGTTTCTCCCCCTCTGTTTCCAGAATCCTGTTTCTCCCCCTCTGTTTCCAGTCTCCTGTTTCTCCCCCTCTGTTTCCAGCCTCCTACTTCTCGCCCTCTGTTTCCAGACTCCTGTTTCTGCCCCTCTGCTTCCAGACTCCTGTTTCTGCCCCTCTGTTTCCAGACTCCTGTTTCTCCCCCACTGTTTCCAGACTCCTGTTTCTCCCCCTCTGTTTCCAGACTCCTGTTTCTCCCCCTCTGTTTCCAGACTCCTGTTTCTCCCCCTCTGTTTCCAGACTCCTGTTTCTGCCCCTCTGTTTCCAGACTCCTGTTTCTCACCCTGTGTTTCCAGTCTCCTCTTTCTGCCCCTCTGTTTCCAGCCTCCTGTTTCTGCCCCTCTGATTCCAGTCTCCTGTTTCTCTCCCTCAGTTTCCAGACTCCTGTTTCTCCCCCTCTGTTTCCAGACTCCTGTTTCTGCCCCTCTGTTTCCAGACTTCTGTTTCTCACCCTGTGTTTCCAGACTCCTGTTTCTCCCCCTCTGTTTCCAGCCTCCTGTTTCTCCCCCTCTGTTTCCAGACTCCTATTTCTGCCCCTCTGTTTCCAGACTCCTGTTTCTCCCCCTCTGTTTCCACACTCCTGTTTCTGCCCCTCTGTTTCCAGACTCTTGTTTCTCCCCCTCTGTTTCCTGACTCCTGTTTCTGCCCCTCTGTTTCCAGACTTCTGTTTCTCACCCTGTGTTTCCAGACTCCTGTTTCTCCCCCTCTGTTTCCAGCCTCCTGTTTCTCCCCCTCTGTTTCCAGACTCCTATTTCTGCCCCTCTGTTTCCAGACTCCTGTTTCTCACCATCTGTTTCCAGACTCCTGTTTCTCCCCCTCTGTTTCCACACTCCCGTTTCTGCCCCTCTGTTTCCAGACTCTTGTTTCTCCCCCTCTGTTTCCTGACTCCTGTTTCTGCCCCTCTGTTTCCAGACTCCTGTTTCTGCCTCTCTGCTTCCAGACTCCTGTTTCTCACCCTCTGTTTCCAGACTCCTGTTTCTCCCCCTCTGTTTCCAGACTCCTGTTTCTCCCCCTCTGTTTCCAGACTCCTGTTTCTCCCCCTCTGTTTCCAGTCTCCTGTTTCTCCCCCTCTGTTTCCAGCCTCCTACTTCTCGCCCTCTGTTTCCAGACTCCTGTTTCTGCCCCTCTGCTTCCAGACTCCTGTTTCTGCCCCTCTGTTTCCAGCCTCCTGTTTCTGCCCCTCTGTTTCCAGACTCCTGTTTCTCCCCCTCTGTTTGCAGACCCCTGTTTCTCCCCCTCTGTTTTCAGACTCCTGGTTCTGCCCCTCTGTTTCCAGACTCCTGTTTCTCCCCCTCTGTTTCCAGAGTCCTGTTTCTCCCCCTCTGTTTCCAGACTCCTGTTTCTCCCCCTCTGTTTCCAGACTCTTGTTTCTCCCCCTCTGTTTCCAGACTCCTGTTTGTGCCGCTCTGTTTCCAGACTCCTGTTTCTCACCCTCTGTTTCCAGCCTCCTGCTTCTCGCCCTCTGTTTCCAGACTCCTGTTTCTGCCCCTCTGTTTCCAGACTCCTGTTTCTGCCCCTCTGTTTCCAGACTCCTGTTTCTGCCCCTCTGTTTCCAGCCTCCTTTTTCTGCCCCTCTGTTTCCAGACTCCTGTTTCTCCCCCTCTGTTTGCAGACCCCTGTTTCTCGCCCTCTGTTTTCAGACTCCTGTTTCTGCCCCTCTGTTTCCAGACTCCTGTTTCTCCCCCTCTGTTTCCAGACTCCTGTTTCTCCCCCTCTGTTTCCAGACTCCTGTTTCTCCCCCTCTGTTTCCAGACTCCTGTTTCTGCCCCTCTGTTTCCAGACTCCTGTTTCTCACCCTCTGTTTCCAGTCTCCTCTTTCTGCCCCTCTGTTTCCAGCCTCCTGTTTCTGCCCCTCTGATTCCAGTCTCCTGTTTCTCTCCCTCTGTTTCCAGACTCCTGTTTCTCCCCCTCCGTTTCCAGACTCCTGTTTCTGCCCCTCTGTTTCCAGACTTCTGTTTCTCACCCTGTGTTTCCAGACTCCTGTTTCTCCCCCTCTGTTTCCAGCCTCCTGTTTCTCTCCCTCTGTTTCCAGACTCCTATTTCTGCCCCTCTGTTTCCAGACTCCTGTTTCTCCCCCTCTGTTTCCACACTCCTGTTTCTGCCCCTCTGTTTCCAGACTCTTGTTTCTCCCCCTCTGTTTCCTGACTCCTGTTTCTGCCCCTCTGTTTCCAGACTTCTGTTTCTCACCCTGTGTTTCCAGACTCCTGTTTCTCCCCCTCTGTTTCCAGCCTCCTGTTTCTCCCCCTCTGTTTCCAGACTCCTATTTCTGCCCCTCTGTTTCCAGACTCCTGTTTCTCACCATCTGTTTCCAGACTCCTGTTTCTCCCCCTCTGTTTCCACACTCCCGTTTCTGCCCCTCTGTTTCCAGACTCTTGTTTCTCCCCCTCTGTTTCCTGACTCCTGTTTCTGCCCCTCTGTTTCCAGACTCCTGTTTCTGCCTCTCTGTTTCCAGACTCCTGTTTCTCACCCTCTGTTTCCAGACTCCTGTTTCTGCCCCTCTGTTTCGAGCCTCCTGATTCTGCCCCTCTGTTTCCAGCCTCCTCTTTCTCAACCTCTGTTCCCTGACTCCTGTTTCTCCCCCTCTGTTTCCAGGCTCCTGTTTCTGCCCCTCTGTTTCCAGCCTCCTGTTTCTCCCCCTCTGTTTCCAGACACCTGTTTCTCCCCCTCTGTTTCCAGACTCCTGTTTCTCCCCCTCTGTTTCCAGACTCCTGTTTCTCCCCCTCTGTTTCCAGTCTCCTGTTTCTCCCCCTCTGTTTCCAGCCTCCTGCTTCTCGCCCTCTGTTTCCATACTCCTGTTTCTGCCCCTCTGTTTCCAGACTCCTGTTTCTGCCCCTCTGTTTCCAGCCTCATGTTTCTGCCCCTCTGTTTCCAAACTCCTGTTTCTCCCCCTCTGTTTCCAGACTCCTGTTTCTCCCCCTCTGTTTCCAGACTCCTGTTTCTCCCCCTCTGTTTCCAGACTCCTGTTTCTGCCCCTCTGTTTCCAGACACCTGGTTCTCACCCTCTGTTTCCAGTCTCCTCTTTCTGCCCCTCTGTTTCCAGCCTCCTGTTTCTCCCCCTCTGTTTCCACACTCCTGTTTCTGCCCCTCTGTTTCCAGACTCTTGTTTCTCCCCCTCAGTTTCCAGACTCCTGTTTCTGCTCCTCTGTTTCCAGACTCCTGTTTCTCACCATCTGTTTCCAGACTCCTGTTTCTCCCCCTCTGTTTCCAGACTCCTGTTTCTGCTCCTCTGTTTCCAGACTCCAGTTTCTCACCCTCTGTTTCCAGACTCCTGTTTCTGCCCCTCTGTTTCGAGCCTCCTGATTCTGCCCCTCTGTTTCCAGCCTCCTCTTTCTCACCCACTGTTTCCTGACTCCTGTTTCTCCCCCTCTGTTTCCAGGCTCCTGTTTCTGCCCCTCTGTTTCCAGACTCCTGTTTCTCACCCTCTATTTCCAGACTCCTTTTTCTCGCCCTCTGTTTCCAGACTCCTGTTTCTGCCCCTCTGTTTCCAGACTCCTGTTTCTGCCCCTCTGTTTCCAGACTCCTGTTTCTGCCCCTCTGTTTCCAGCCTCCTGTTTCTGCCCCTCTGTTTCCAGACTCCTGTTTCTGCCCCTCTGTTTCCAGCCTCCTGTTTCTCCCCCTCTGTTTCCTGACTCCTGTTTCTGCCCCTCTGTTTCCAGACTCCTGTTTCTGCCTCTCTGTTTCCAGACTCCTGTTTCTCACCCTCTGTTTCCAGACTCCTGTTTCTGCCCCTCTGTTTCGAGCCTCCTTATTCTGCCCCTCTGTTTCCAGCCTCCTCTTTCTCAACCTCTGTTCCCTGACTCCTGTTTCTCCCCCTCTGTTTCCAGGCTCCTGTTTCTGCCCCTCTGTTTCCAGCCTCCTGTTTCTCCCCCTCTGTTTCCAGACTCCTGTTTCTCCCCCTCTGTTTCCAGACTCCTGTTTCTCCCCCTCTGTTTCCAGACTCCTGTTTCTCCCCCTCTGTTTCCAGTCTCCTGTTTCTCCCCCTCTGTTTCCAGCCTCCTGCTTCTCGCCCTCTGTTTCCATACTCCTGTTTCTGCCCCTCTGTTTCCAGACTCCTGTTTCTGCCCCTCTGTTTCCAGCCTCATGTTTCTGCCCCTCTGTTTCCAGACTCCTGTTTCTCCCCCTCTGTTTCCAGACTCCTGTTTCTCCCCCTCTGTTTCCAGACTCCTGTTTCTCCCCCTCTGTTTCCAGACTCCTGTTTCTCCCACTCTGTTTCCAGACTCCTGTTTCTGCCCCTCTGTTTCCAGACTCCTGTTTCTCCCACTCTGTTTCCAGACTCCTGTTTCTCCCCCTCTGTTTCCAGACTCCTGTTTCTCCCCCTCTGTTTCCAGACTCCTGTTTCTCCCCCACTGTTTCCAGCCTCCTGTTTCTCCCCCTCTGTTTCCACACTCCTGTTTCTCCCCCTCTGTTTCCAGACTCCTGTTTCTCCCCCTCTGTTTCCAGACTCCTGTTTCTGCCCCTCTCTTTCCAGACTCCTGTTTCTCACCCTCTGTTTCCAGTCTCCTCTTTCTGCCCCTCTGTTTCCAGCCTCCTGTTTCTGCCCCTCTGATTCCAGTCTCCTGTTTCTCTCCCTCTGTTTCCAGACTCCTGTTTCTCCCCCTCTGTTTCCAGACTCCTGTTTCTGCCCCTCTGTTTCCAGACTTCTGTTTCTCACCCTGTGTTTCCAGACTCCTGTTTCTCCCCCTCTGTTTCCAGCCTCCTGTTTCTCCCCCTCTGTTTCCAGACTCCTATTTCTGCCCCTCTGTTTCCAGACTCCTTTTTCTCCCCCTCTGTTTCCACACTCCTGTTTCTGCCCCTCTGTTTCCAGACTCTTGTTTCTCCCCCTCTGTTTCCTGACTCCTGTTTCTGCCCCTCTGTTTCCAGACTTCTGTTTCTCACCCTGTGTTTCCAGACTCCTGTTTCTCCCCCTCTGTTTCCAGCCTCCTGTTTCTCCCCCTCTGTTTCCAGACTCCTATTTCTGCCCCTCTGTTTCCAGACTCCTGTTTCTCACCATCTGTTTCCAGACTCCTGTTTCTCCCCCTCTGTTTCCACACTCCCGTTTCTGCCCCTCTGTTTCCAGACTCTTGTTTCTCCACCTCTGTTTCCTGACTCCTGTTTCTGCCCCTCTGTTTCCAGACTCCTGTTTCTGCCTCTCTGTTTCCAGACTCCTGTTTCTCACCCTCTGTTTCCAGGCTCCTGTTTCTCCCCCTCTGATTCCAGACTCCTGTTTCTCCCCCTCTGTTTCCAGACTCCTGTTTCTCCCCCTCTGTTTCCAGTCTCCTGTTTCTCCCCCTCTGTTTCCAGCCTCCTACTTCTCGCCCTCTGTTTCCAGACTCCTGTTTCTGCCCCTCTGCTTCCAGACTCCTGTTTCTGCCCCTCTGTTTCCAGCCTCCTGTTTCTGCCCCTCTGTTTCCAGACTCCTGTTTCTCCCCCTCTGTTTGCAGACCCCTGTTTCTCCCCCTCTGTTTTCAGACTCCTGGTTCTGCCCCTCTGTTTCCAGACTCCTGTTTCTCCCCCTCTGTTTCCAGACTCCTGTTTCTCCCCCTCTGTTTCCAGACTCCTGTTTCTCCCCCTCTGTTTCCAGACTCCTGTTTCTCCCCCTCTGTTTCCAGACTCCTGTTTGTGCCGCTCTGTTTCCAGACTCCTGTTTCTCACCCTCTGTTTCCAGCCTCCTGCTTGTCGCCCTCTGTTTCCAGACTCCTGTTTCTGCCCCTCTGTTTCCAGACTCCTGTTTCTGCCCCTCTGTTTCCAGACTCCTGTTTCTGCCCCTCTGTTTCCAGCCTCCTGTTTCTGCCCCTCTGTTTCCAGACTCCTGTTTCTCCCCCTCTGTTTGCAGACCCCTGTTTCTCGCCCTCTGTTTTCAGACTCCTGTTTCTGCCCCTCTGTTTCCAGACTCCTGTTTCTCCCCCTCTGTTTCCAGACTCCTGTTTCTCCCCCTCTGTTTCCAGACTCCTGTTTCTCCCCCTCTGTTTCCAGACTCCTGTTTCTGCCCCTCTGTTTCCAGACTCCTGTTTCTCACCCTCTGTTTCCAGTCTCCTCTTTCTGCCCCTCTGTTTCCAGCCTCCTGTTTCTGCCCCTCTGATTCCAGTCTCCTGTTTCTCTCCCTGTGTTTCCAGACTCCTGTTTCTCCCCCTCTGTTTCCAGCCTCCTGTTTCTCCCCCTCCGTTTCCAGACTCCTGTTTCTGCCCCTCTGTTTCCAGACTTCTGTTTCTCACCCTGTGTTTCCAGACTCCTGTTTCTCCCCCTCTGTTTCCAGCCTCCTGTTTCTCCCCCTCTGTTTCCAGACTCCTATTTCTGCCCCTCTGTTTCCAGACTCCTGTTTCTCCCCCTCTGTTTCCACACTCCTGTTTCTGCCCCTCTGTTTCCAGACTCTTGTTTCTCCCCCTCTGTTTCCTGACTCCTGTTTCTGCCCCTCTGTTTCCAGACTTCTGTTTTTCACCCTGTGTTTCCAGACTCCTGTTTCTCCCCCTCTGTTTCCAGCCTCCTGTTTCTCCCCCTCTGTTTCCAGACTCCTATTTCTGCCCCTCTGTTTCCAGACTCCTGTTTCTCACCATCTGTTTCCAGACTCCTGTTTCTCCCCCTCTGTTTCCACACTCCCGTTTCTGCCCCTCTGTTTCCAGACTCTTGTTTCTCCCCCTCTGTTTCCTGACTCCTGTTTCTGCCCCTCTGTTTCCAGACTCCTGTTTCTGCCTCTCTGTTTCCAGACTCCTGTTTCTCCCCCTCTGTTTCCAGACTCCTATTTCTGCCCCTCTGTTTCCAGACTCCTGTTTCTCCCCCTCTGTTTCCACACTCCTGTTTCTGCCCCTCTGTTTCCAGACTGTTGTTTCTCCCCCTCTGTTTCCAGACTCCTGTTTCTGCCCCTCTGTTTCCAGACTTCTGTTTCTCACCCTGTGTTTCCAGACTCCTGTTTCTCCCCCTCTGTTTCCAGCCTCCTGTTTCTCCCCCTCTGTTTCCAGACTGCTATTTCTGCCCCTCTGTTTCCAGACTCCTGTTTCTCACCATCTGTTTCCAGACTCCTGTTTCTCCCCCTCTGTTTCCACACTCCCGTTTCTGCCCCTCTGTTTCCAGACTCTTGTTTCTCCCCCTCTGTTTCCTGACTCCAGTTTCTGCCCCTCTGTTTGCAGACCCCTGTTTCTCCCCCTCTGTTTTCAGACTCCTGTTTCTGCCCCTCTGTTTCCAGACTCCTGTTTCTCCCCCTCTGTTTCCAGAATCCTGTTTCTCCCCCTCTGTTTCCAGTCTCCTGTTTCTCCCCCTCTGTTTCCAGCCTCCTACTTCTCGCCCTCTGTTTCCAGACTCCTGTTTCTGCCCCTCTGCTTCCAGACTCCTGTTTCTGCCCCTCTGTTTCCAGACTCCTGTTTCTCCCCCACTGTTTCCAGACTCCTGTTTCTCCCCCTCTGTTTCCAGACTCCTGTTTCTCCCCCTCTGTTTCCAGACTCCTGTTTCTGCCCCTCTGTTTCCAGACTCCTGTTTCTCACCCTGTGTTTCCAGTCTCCTCTTTCTGCCCCTCTGTTTCCAGCCTCCTGTTTCTGCCCCTCTGATTCCAGTCTCCTGTTTCTCTCCCTCAGTTTCCAGACTCCTGTTTCTCCCCCTCTGTTTCCAGACTCCTGTTTCTGCCCCTCTGTTTCCAGACTTCTGTTTCTCACCCTGTGTTTCCAGACTCCTGTTTCTCCCCCTCTGTTTCCAGCCTCCTGTTTCTCCCCCTCTGTTTCCAGACTCCTATTTCTGCCCCTCTGTTTCCAGACTCCTGTTTCTCCCCCTCTGTTTCCACACTCCTGTTTCTGCCCCTCTGTTTCCAGACTCTTGTTTCTCCCCCTCTGTTTCCTGACTCCTGTTTCTGCCCCTCTGTTTCCAGACTTCTGTTTCTCACCCTGTGTTTCCAGACTCCTGTTTCTCCCCCTCTGTTTCCAGCCTCCTGTTTCTCCCCCTCTGTTTCCAGACTCCTATTTCTGCCCCTCTGTTTCCAGACTCCTGTTTCTCACCATCTGTTTCCAGACTCCTGTTTCTCCCCCTCTGTTTCCACACTCCCGTTTCTGCCCCTCTGTTTCCAGACTCTTGTTTCTCCCCCTCTGTTTCCTGACTCCTGTTTCTGCCCCTCTGTTTCCAGACTCCTGTTTCTGCCTCTCTGCTTCCAGACTCCTGTTTCTCACCCTCTGTTTCCAGACTCCTGTTTCTCCCCCTCTGTTTCCAGACTCCTGTTTCTCCCCCTCTGTTTCCAGACTCCTGTTTCTCCCCCTCTGTTTCCAGTCTCCTGTTTCTCCGCGTCTGTTTCCAGCCTCCTACTTCTCGCCCTCTGTTTCCAGACTCCTGTTTCTGCCCCTCTGCTTCCAGACTCCTGTTTCTGCCCCTCTGTTTCCAGCCTCCTGTTTCTGCCCCTCTGTTTCCAGACTCCTGTTTCTCCCCCTCTGTTTGCAGACCCCTGTTTCTCCCCCTCTGTTTTCAGACTCCTGGTTCTGCCCCTCTGTTTCCAGACTCCTGTTTCTCCCCCTCTGTTTCCAGAGTCCTGTTTCTCCCCCTCTGTTTCCAGACTCCTGTTTCTCCCCCTCTGTTTCCAGACTCTTGTTTCTCCCCCTCTGTTTCCAGACTCCTGTTTGTGCCGCTCTGTTTCCAGACTCCTGTTTCTCACCCTCTGTTTCCAGCCTCCTGCTTCTCGCCCTCTGTTTCCAGACTCCTGTTTCTGCCCCTCTGTTTCCAGACTCCTGTTTCTGCCCCTCTGTTTCCAGACTCCTGTTTCTGCCCCTCTGTTTCCAGCCTCCTTTTTCTGCCCCTCTGTTTCCAGACTCCTGTTTCTCCCCCTCTGTTTGCAGACCCCTGTTTCTCGCCCTCTGTTTTCAGACTCCTGTTTCTGCCCCTCTGTTTCCAGACTCCTGTTTCTCCCCCTCTGTTTCCAGACTCCTGTGTCTCCCCCTCTGTTTCCAGACTCCTGTTTCTCCCCCTCTGTTTCCAGACTCCTGTTTCTCCCCCTCTGTTTCCAGACTCCTGTTTCTGCCCCTCTGTTTCCAGACTCCTGTTTCTCACCCTCTGTTTCCAGTCTCCTCTTTCTGCCCCTCTGTTTCCAGCCTCCTGTTTCTGCCCCTCTGATTCCAGTCTCCTGTTTCTCTCCCTCTGTTTCCAGACTCCTGTTTCTCCCCCTCCGTTTCCAGACTCCTGTTTCTGCCCCTCTGTTTCCAGACTTCTGTTTCTCACCCTGTGTTTCCAGACTCCTGTTTCTCCCCCTCTGTTTCCAGCCTCCTGTTTCTCTCCCTCTGTTTCCAGACTCCTATTTCTGCCCCTCTGTTTCCAGACTCCTGTTTCTCCCCCTCTGTTTCCACACTCCTGTTTCTGCCCCTCTGTTTCCAGACTCTTGTTTCTCCCCCTCTGTTTCCTGACTCCTGTTTCTGCCCCTCTGTTTCCAGACTTCTGTTTCTCACCCTGTGTTTCCAGACTCCTGTTTCTCCCCCTCTGTTTCCAGCCTCCTGTTTCTCCCCCTCTGTTTCCAGACTCCTATTTCTGCACCTCTGTTTCCAGACTCCTGTTTCTCACCATCTGTTTCCAGACTCCTGTTTCTCCCCCTCTGTTTCCACACTCCCGTTTCTGCCCCTCTGTTTCCAGACTCTTGTTTCTCCCCCTCTGTTTCCTGACTCCTGTTTCTGCCCCTCTGTTTCCAGACTCCTGTTTCTGCCTCTCTGTTTCCAGACTCCTGTTTCTCACCCTCTGTTTCCAGACTCCTGTTTCTGCCCCTCTGTTTCGAGCCTCCTGATTCTGCCCCTCTGTTTCCAGCCTCCTCTTTCTCAACCTCTGTTCCCTGACTCCTGTTTCTCCCCCTCTGTTTCCAGGCTCCTGTTTCTGCCCCTCTGTTTCCAGCCTCCTGTTTCTCCCCCTCTGTTTCCAGACTCCTGTTTCTCCCCCTCTGTTTCCAGACTCCTGTTTCTCCCCCTCTGTTTCCAGACTCCTGTTTCTCCCCCTCTGTTTCCAGTCTCCTGTTTCTCCCCCTCTGTTTCCAGCCTCCTGCTTCTCGCCCTCTGTTTCCATACTCCTGTTTCTGCCCCTCTGTTTCCAGACTCCTGTTTCTGCCCCTCTGTTTCCAGCCTCATGTTTCTGCCCCTCTGTTTCCAAACTCCTGTTTCTCCCCCTCTGTTTCCAGACTCCTGTTTCTCCCCCTCTGTTTCCAGACTCCTGTTTCTCCCCCTCTGTTTCCAGACTCCTGTTTCTGCCCCTCTGTTTCCAGACACCTGGTTCTCACCCTCTGTTTCCAGTCTCCTCTTTCTGCCCCTCTGTTTCCAGCCTCCTGTTTCTCCCCCTCTGTTTCCACACTCCTGTTTCTGCCCCTCTGTTTCCAGACTCTTGTTTCTCCCCCTCAGTTTCCAGACTCCTGTTTCTGCTCCTCTGTTTCCAGACTCCTGTTTCTCACCATCTGTTTCCAGACTCCTGTTTCTCCCCCTCTGTTTCCAGACTCCTGTTTCTGCTCCTCTGTTTCCAGACTCCAGTTTCTCACCCTCTGTTTCCAGACTCCTGTTTCTGCCCCTCTGTTTCGAGCCTCCTGATTCTGCCCCTCTGTTTCCAGCCTCCTCTTTCTCACCCACTGTTTCCTGACTCCTGTTTCTCCCCCTCTGTTTCCAGGCTCCTGTTTCTGCCCCTCTGTTTCCAGACTCCTGTTTCTCACCCTCTATTTCCAGACTCCTTTTTCTCGCCCTCTGTTTCCAGTCTCCTGTTTCTGCCCCTCTGTTTCCAGACTCCTGTTTCTGCCCCTCTGTTTCCAGACTCCTGTTTCTGCCCCTCTGTTTCCAGCCTCCTGTTTCTGCCCCTCTGTTTCCAGACTCCTGTTTCTGCCCCTCTGTTTCCAGCCTCCTGTTTCTCCCCCTCTGTTTCCTGACTCCTGTTTCTGCCCCTCTGTTTCCAGACTCCTGTTTCTGCCTCTCTGTTTCCAGACTCCTGTTTCTCACCCTCTGTTTCCAGACTCCTGTTTCTGCCCCTCTGTTTCGAGCCTCCTTATTCTGCCCCTCTGTTTCCAGCCTCCTCTTTCTCAACCTCTGTTCCCTGACTCCTGTTTCTCCCCCTCTGTTTCCAGGCTCCTGTTTCTGCCCCTCTGTTTCCAGCCTCCTGTTTCTCCCCCTCTGTTTCCAGACTCCTGTTTCTCCCCCTCTGTTTCCAGACTCCTGTTTCTCCCCCTCTGTTTCCAGACTCCTGTTTCTCCCCCTCTGTTTCCAGTCTCCTGTTTCTCCCCCTCTGTTTCCAGCCTCCTGCTTCTCGCCCTCTGTTTCCATACTCCTGTTTCTGCCCCTCTGTTTCCAGACTCCTGTTTCTGCCCCTCTGTTTCCAGCCTCATGTTTCTGCCCCTCTGTTTCCAGACTCCTGTTTCTCCCCCTCTGTTTCCAGACTCCTGTTTCTCCCCCTCTGTTTCCAGACTCCTGTTTCTCCCCCTCTGTTTCCAGACTCCTGTTTCTCCCACTCTGTTTCCAGACTCCTGTTTCTGCCCCTCTGTTTCCAGACACCTGGTTCTCACCCTCTGTTTCCAGTCTCCTCTTTCTGCCCCTCTGGTTCCAGCCTCCTCTTTCTCCCCCTCTGTTTCCACACTCCTGTTTCTGCCCCTCTGTTTCCAGACTCTTGTTTCTCCCCCTCAGTTTCCAGACTCCTGTTTCTGCCCCTCTGTTTCCAGACTCCTGTTTCTCACCATCTGTTTCCAGACTCCTGTTTCTCCCCCTCTGTTTCCAGACTCCTGTTTCTGCTCCTCTGTTTCCAGACTCCAGTTTCTCACCCTCTGTTTCCAGACTCCTGTTTCTGCCCCTCTGTTTCGAGCCTCCTGATTCTCACCCACTGCTTCCTGACTCCTGTTTCTCCCCCTCTGTTTCCAGGCTCCTGTTTCTGCCCCTCTGTTTCCAGCCTCCTGTTTCTCCCCCTCTGTTTCCAGACTCCTATTTCTGCCCCTCTGTTTCCAGACTCCTGTTTCTCCCCCTCTGTTTCCACACTCCTGTTTCTGCCCCTCTGTTTCCAGACTCTTGTTTCTCCCCCTCTGTTTCCTGACTCCTGTTTCTGCCCCTCTGTTTCCAGACTTCTGTTTCTCACCCTGTGTTTCCAGACTCCTGTTTCTCCCCCTCTGTTTCCAGCCTCCTGTTTCTCCCCCTCTGTTTCCTGACTCCTGTTTCTGCCCCTCTGTTTCCAGACTCCTGTTTCTGCCTCTCTGTTTCCAGACTCCTGTTTCTCACCCTCTGTTTCCAGACTCCTGTTTCTGCCCCTCTGTTTCGAGCCTCCTTATTCTGCCCCTCTGTTTCCAGCCTCCTCTTTCTCAACCTCTGTTCCCTGACTCCTGTTTCTCCCCCTCTGTTTCCAGGCTCCTGTTTCTGCCCCTCTGTTTCCAGCCTCCTGTTTCTCCCCCTCTGTTTCCAGACTCCTGTTTCTCCCCCTCTGTTTCCAGACTCCTGTTTCTCCCCCTCTGTTTCCAGACTCCTGTTTCTCCCCCTCTGTTTCCAGTCTCCTGTTTCTCCCCCTCTGTTTCCAGCCTCCTGCTTCTCGCCCTCTGTTTCCATACTCCTGTTTCTGCCCCTCTGTTTCCAGACTCCTGTTTCTGCCCCTCTGTTTCCAGCCTCATGTTTCTGCCCCTCTGTTTCCAGACTCCTGTTTCTCCCCCTCTGTTTCCAGACTCCTGTTTCTCCCCCTCTGTTTCCAGACTCCTGTTTCTCCCCCTCTGTTTCCAGACTCCTGTTTCTCCCACTCTGTTTCCAGACTCCTGTTTCTGCCCCTCTGTTTCCAGACACCTGGTTCTCACCCTCTGTTTCCAGTCTCCTCTTTCTGCCCCTCTGGTTCCAGCCTCCTCTTTCTCCCCCTCTGTTTCCACACTCCTGTTTCTGCCCCTCTGTTTCCAGACTCTTGTTTCTCCCCCTCAGTTTCCAGACTCCTGTTTCTGCCCCTCTGTTTCCAGACTCCTGTTTCTCACCATCTGTTTCCAGACTCCTGTTTCTCCCCCTCTGTTTCCAGACTCCTGTTTCTGCTCCTCTGTTTCCAGACTCCAGTTTCTCACCCTCTGTTTCCAGACTCCTGTTTCTGCCCCTCTGTTTCGAGCCTCCTGATTCTCACCCACTGCTTCCTGACTCCTGTTTCTCCCCCTCTGTTTCCAGGCTCCTGTTTCTGCCCCTCTGTTTCCAGCCTCCTGTTTCTCCCCCTCTGTTTCCAGACTCCTATTTCTGCCCCTCTGTTTCCAGACTCCTGTTTCTCCCCCTCTGTTTCCACACTCCTGTTTCTGCCCCTCTGTTTCCAGACTCTTGTTTCTCCCCCTCTGTTTCCTGACTCCTGTTTCTGCCCCTCTGTTTCCAGACTTCTGTTTCTCACCCTGTGTTTCCAGACTCCTGTTTCTCCCCCTCTGTTTCCAGCCTCCTGTTTCTCCCCCTCTGTTTCCAGACTCCTATTTCTGCCCCTCTGTTTCCAGACTCCTGTTTCTCACGATCTGTTTCCAGACTCCTGTTTCTCCCCCTCTGTTTCCACACTCCCGTTTCTGCCCCTCTGTTTCCAGACTCTTGTTTCTCCCCCTCTGTTTCCTGACTCCTGTTTCTGCCCCTTTGTTTCCAGACTCCTGTTTCTGCCTCTCTGTTTCCAGACTCCTGTTTCTCACCCTCTGTTTCCAGACTCCTGTTTCTGCCCCTCTGTTTCGAGCCTCCTGATTCTGCCCCTCTGTTTCCAGCCTCCTCTTTCTCAACCTCTGTTCCCTGACTCCTGTTTCTCCCCCTCTGTTTCCAGGCTCCTGTTTCTGCCCCTCTGTTTCCAGCCTCCTGTTTCTCCCCCTCTGTTTCCAGACTCCTGTTTCTCCCCCTCTGTTTCCAGACTCCTGTTTCTCCCCCTCTGTTTCCAGACTCCTGTTTCTCCCCCTCTGTTTCCAGTCTCCTGTTTCTCCCCCTCTGTTTCCAGCCTCCTGCTTCTCGCCCTCTGTTTCCATACTCCTGTTTCTGCCCCTCTGTTTCCAGACTCCTGTTTCTGCCCCTCTGTTTCCAGCCTCATGTTTCTGCCCCTCTGTTTCCAGACTCCTGTTTCTCCCCCTCTGTTTCCAGACTCCTGTTTCTCCCCCTCTGTTTCCAGACTCCTGTTTCTCCCCCTCTGTTTCCAGACTCCTGTTTCTCCCACTCTGTTTCCAGACTCCTGTTTCTGCCCCTCTGTTTCCAGACACCTGGTTCTCACCCTCTGTTTCCAGTCTCCTCTTTCTGCCCCTCTGGTTCCAGCCTCCTCTTTCTCCCCCTCTGTTTCCACACTCCTGTTTCTGCCCCTCTGTTTCCAGACTCTTGTTTCTCCCCCTCAGTTTCCAGACTCCTGTTTCTGCCCCTCTGTTTCCAGACTCCTGTTTCTCACCATCTGTTTCCAGACTCCTGTTTCTCCCCCTCTGTTTCCAGACTCCTGTTTCTGCTCCTCTGTTTCCAGACTCCAGTTTCTCACCCTCTGTTTCCAGACTCCTGTTTCTGCCCCTCTGTTTCGAGCCTCCTGATTCTCACCCACTGCTTCCTGACTCCTGTTTCTCCCCCTCTGTTTCCAGGCTCCTGTTTCTGCCCCTCTGTTTCCAGCCTCCTGTTTCTCCCCCTCTGTTTCCAGACTCCTATTTCTGCCCCTCTGTTTCCAGACTCCTGTTTCTCCCCCTCTGTTTCCACACTCCTGTTTCTGCCCCTCTGTTTCCAGACTCTTGTTTCTCCCCCTCTGTTTCCTGACTCCTGTTTCTGCCCCTCTGTTTCCAGACTTCTGTTTCTCACCCTGTGTTTCCAGACTCCTGTTTCTCCCCCTCTGTTTCCAGCCTCCTGTTTCTCCCCCTCTGTTTCCAGACTCCTATTTCTGCCCCTCTGTTTCCAGACTCCTGTTTCTCACCATCTGTTTCCAGACTCCTGTTTCTCCCCCTCTGTTTCCACACTCCCGTTTCTGCCCCTCTGTTTCCAGACTCTTGTTTCTCCCCCTCTGTTTCCTGACTCCTGTTTCTGCCCCTTTGTTTCCAGACTCCTGTTTCTGCCTCTCTGTTTCCAGACTCCTGTTTCTCACCCTCTGTTTCCAGACTCCTGTTTCTGCCCCTCTGTTTCGAGCCTCCTGATTCTGCCCCTCTGTTTCCAGCCTCCTCTTTCTCAACCTCTGTTCCCTGACTCCTGTTTCTCCCCCTCTGTTTCCAGGCTCCTGTTTCTGCCCCTCTGTTTCCAGCCTCCTGTTTCTCCCCCTCTGTTTCCAGACTCCTGTTTCTCCCCCTCTGTTTCCAGACTCCTGTTTCTCCCCCTCTGTTTCCAGACTCCTGTTTCTCCCCCTCTGTTTCCAGTCTCCTGTTTCTCCCCCTCTGTTTCCAGCCTCCTGCTTCTCGCCCTCTGTTTCCATACTCCTGTTTCTGCCCCTCTGTTTCCAGACTCCTGTTTCTGCCCCTCTGTTTCCAGCCTCATGTTTCTGCCCCTCTGTTTCCAAACTCCTGTTTCTCCCCCTCTGTTTCCAGACTCCTGTTTCTCCCCCTCTGTTTCCAGACTCCTGTTTCTCCCCCTCTGTTTCCAGACTCCTGTTTCTGCCCCTCTGTTTCCAGACACCTGGTTCTCACCCTCTGTTTCCAGTCTCCTCTTTCTGCCCCTCTGTTTCCAGCCTCCTGTTTCTCCCCCTCTGTTTCCACACTCCTGTTTCTGCCCCTCTGTTTCCAGACTCTTGTTTCTCCCCCTCAGTTTCCAGACTCCTGTTTCTGCTCCTCTGTTTCCAGACTCCTGTTTCTCACCATCTGTTTCCAGACTCCTGTTTCTCCCCCTCTGTTTCCAGACTCCTGTTTCTGCTCCTCTGTTTCCAGACTCCAGTTTCTCACCCTCTGTTTCCAGACTCCTGTTTCTGCCCCTCTGTTTCGAGCCTCCTGATTCTGCCCCTCTGTTTCCAGCCTCCTCTTTCTCACCCACTGTTTCCTGACTCCTGTTTCTCCCCCTCTGTTTCCAGGCTCCTGTTTCTGCCCCTCTGTTTCCAGACTCCTGTTTCTCACCCTCTATTTCCAGACTCCTTTTTCTCCCCATCAAGTTCCAGACTCCTGTTTCTCCCCCTCTGTTTCCAGACTCCTGTTTCTGCCCCTCTGTTTCCAGACTCCTGTTTCTGCCCCTCTGTTTCCAGACTCCTGTTTCTGCCCCTCTGTTTCCAGCCTCCTGTTTCTGCCCCTCTGTTTCCAGACTCCTGTTTCTGCCCCTCTGTTTCCAGCCTCCTGTTTCTCCCCCTCTGTTTCCTGACTCCTGTTTCTGCCCCTCTGTTTCCAGACTCCTGTTTCTGCCTCTCTGTTTCCAGACTCCTGTTTCTCACCCTCTGTTTCCAGACTCCTGTTTCTGCCCCTCTGTTTCGAGCCTCGTTATTCTGCCCCTCTGTTTCCAGCCTCCTCTTTCTCAACCTCTGTTCCCTGACTCCTGTTTCTCCCCCTCTGTTTCCAGGCTCCTGTTTCTGCCCCTCTGTTTCCAGCCTCCTGTTTCTCCCCCTCTGTTTCCAGACTCCTGTTTCTCCCCCTCTGTTTCCAGACTCCTGTTTCTCCCCCTCTGTTTCCAGACTCCTGTTTCTCCCCCTCTGTTTCCAGTCTCCTGTTTCTCCCCCTCTGTTTCCAGCCTCCTGCTTCTCGCCCTCTGTTTCCATACTCCTGTTTCTGCCCCTCTGTTTCCAGACTCCTGTTTCTGCCCCTCTGTTTCCAGCCTCATGTTTCTGCCCCTCTGTTTCCAGACTCCTGTTTCTCCCCCTCTGTTTCCAGACTCCTGTTTCTCCCCCTCTGTTTCCAGACTCCTGTTTCTCCCCCTCTGTTTCCAGACTCCTGTTTCTCCCACTCTGTTTCCAGACTCCTGTTTCTGCCCCTCTGTTTCCAGACACCTGGTTCTCACCCTCTGTTTCCAGTCTCCTCTTTCTGCCCCTCTGGTTCCAGTCTCCTCTTTCTCCCCCTCTGTTTCCACACTCCTGTTTCTGCCCCTCTGTTTCCAGACTCTTGTTTCTCCCCCTCAGTTTCCAGACTCCTGTTTCTGCCCCTCTGTTTCCAGACTCCTGTTTCTCACCATCTGTTTCCAGACTCCTGTTTCTGCCCCTCTGTTTCCAGACACCTGGTTCTCACCCTCTGTTTCCAGTCTCCTCTTTCTGCCCCTCTGGTTCCAGCCTCCTCTTTCTCCCCCTCTGTTTCCACACTCCTGTTTCTGCCCCTCTGTTTCCAGACTCCTGTTTCTCCCCCTCTGTTTCCAGACTCCTGTTTCTGCTCCTCTGTTTCCAGACTCCAGTTTCTCACCCTCTGTTTCCAGACTCCTGTTTCTGCCCCTCTGTTTCGAGCCTCCTGATTCTCACCCACTGTTTCCTGACTCCTGTTTCTCCCCCTCTGTTTCCAGGCTCCTGTTTCTGCCCCTCTGTTTCCAGCCTCCTGTTTCTCCCCCTCTGTTTCCAGACTCCTGTTTCTCCCCCTCTGTTTCCAGACTCCTGTTTCTCCCCCTCTGTTTCCAGACTCCTGTTTCTCCCCCTCTGTTTCCAGCCTCCTGTTTCTGCCCCTCTGTTTCCAGCCTCCTGTTTCGCCCCCTCTGTTTCCAGACTCCTGTTTCTCCCCCTCTGTTTCCTGACTCCTGTTTCTGCCCCTCTGTTTCCAGACTTCTGTTTCTCACCCTGTGTTTCCAGACTCCTGTTTCTCCCCCTCTGTTTCCAGACTCCGGTTTCTGCCCATCTGTTTCCAGACTCCTGTTTCTCACCCTCTATTTCCAGACTCCTTTTTCTCCCCATCAATTTCCAGACTCCTGTTTGCCCCCTCTGTTTCCAGACTCCTGTTTCTGCCGCTCTGTTTCCAGCCTCCTGTTTCTGCCCCTCTGTTTCCAGACTCCTGTTTCTGCCCCTCTGTTTCCAGCCTCCTGTTTCTGCCCCTCTGTTTCCAGACTCCTGTTTCTCCCCCTCTGTTTCCAGCCTCCTGTTTCTCCCCTCTGTTTCTAGACTCCTATTTCTGCCCTCTGTTTCCAGACTCCTGTTTCTAACCATCTGTTTCCAGACTCCTGTTTCTCCCCCTCTGTTTCCAGACTCCTGTTTCTGCCCGTCTGTTTCCAGCCTCCTGTTTCTCCCCCTCTGTTTCCACAATCCTGTTTCTGCCCCTCTGTTTCCAGCGTCCTGTTTCTCCCCCTCTGTTTCCAGATTCCTGTTTCTCCTCCTCTGTTTCCAGACTCCTGTTTCTGCCCCTCTGTTTCCAGACTCCTGTTTCTGCCCCTCTGTTTCCAGCCTCCTGTTTCTGCCCCTCTGTTTCCAGCCTCCTGTTTCTCCCCCTCTGTTTCCAGACTCCTGTTTCTCCTCCTCTGTTTCCAGACTCCTGTTTCTACCCTCTGTTTCCAGACGCCGGTTTCTGCCCCTCTGTTTCCAGACTCCTGTTTCTCACCCTCTGTTTCGAGCCTCCTGTTTCTGCCCCTCTGTTTCCAGCCTCCTGTTTCTCCCCCTCTGTTTCCAAACTCCTGTTTCTGCCACTCTGTTTCCAGACTCCTGTTTCTGCCCCTCTGTTTCCAGCCTCCTGTTTCTCCCCCTCTGTTTTCAGACTCCTGTTTCTGCCCCTCTGTTTCCAGACTCCTGTTTCTCCCCCTCTGTTTCCAGACTCCTGTTTCTCCCCCTCTGTTTCCTGTCTCCTGTTTCTCCCCCTCTGTTTCCAGCCTCCTACTTCTCGCCCTCTGTTTCCAGACTCCTGTTTCTGCCCCTCTGTTTCCAGACTCCTGTTTCTGCCCCTCTGTTAACAGCCTCCTGTTTCTGCCCCTCTGTTTCCAGACTCCTGTTTCTCCCCCTCTGTTTGCAGACCCCTGTTTCTCCCCCTCTGTTTTCAGACTCCTGTTTCTGCCCCTCTGTTTCCAGACTCCTGTTTCTCCCCCTCTGTTTCCAGACTCCTGTTTCTCCCCCTCTGTTTCCAGACTCCTGTTTCTCCCCCTCTGTTTCCAGACTCCTGTTTCTCCCCCTCCGTTTCCAGACTCCTGTTTGTGCCGCTCTGTTTCAAGACTCCTGTTTCTCACCCTCTGTTTCCAGCCTCCTGCTTCTCGCCCTCTGTTTCCAGACTCCTGTTTCTGCCCCTCTGTTTCCAGACTCCTGTTTCTGCCCCTCTGTTTCCAGACTCCTGTTTCTGCCCCTTTGTTTCCAGCCTCCTGTTTCTGCCCCTCTGTTTCCAGACTCCTGTTTCTCCCCCTCTGTTTGCAGACCCCTGTTTCTCCCCCTCTGCTTTCAGACTCCTGTTTCTGCCCCTCTGTTTCCAGACTCCTGTTTCTCCCCCTCTGTTTCCAGACCCCTGTTTCTCCCCCTCTGTTTTCAGACTCCTGTTTCTGCCCCTCTGTTTCCAGACTCCTGTTTCTCCCCCTCTGTTTCCAGACTCCTGTTTCTCCCCCTCCGTTTCCAGACTCCTGTTTCTCCCCCTCTGTTTCCAGACTCCTGTTTCTCCCCCTCTGTTTCCAGACCCCTGTTTCTCCCCCTCTGTTTTCAGACTCCTGTTTCTGCCCCTCTGTTTCCAGACTCCTATTTCTGCCCCTCTGTTTCCAGACTCCTGTTTCTCACCATCTGTTTCCAGACTCCTGTTTCTCCCCCTCTGTTTCCACACTCCCGTTTCTGCCCCTCTGTTTCCAGACTCTTGTTTCTCCACCTCTGTTTCCTGACTCCTGTTTCTGCCCCTCTGTTTCCAGACTCCTGTTTCTGCCTCTCTGTTTCCAGACTCCTGTTTCTCACCCTCTGTTTCCAGGCTCCTGTTTCTCCCCCTCTGATTCCAGACTCCTGTTTCTCCCCCTCTGTTTCCAGACTCCTGTTTCTCCCCCTCTGTTTCCAGTCTCCTGTTTCTCCCCCTCTGTTTCCAGCCTCCTACTTCTCGCCCTCTGTTTCCAGACTCCTGTTTCTGCCCCTCTGCTTCCAGACTCCTGTTTCTGCCCCTCTGTTTCCAGCCTCCTGTTTCTGCCCCTCTGTTTCCAGACTCCTGTTTCTCCCCCTCTGTTTGCAGACCCCTGTTTCTCCCCCTCTGTTTTCAGACTCCTGGTTCTGCCCCTCTGTTTCCAGACTCCTGTTTCTCCCCCTCTGTTTCCAGACTCCTGTTTCTCCCCCTCTGTTTCCAGACTCCTGTTTCTCCCCCTCTGTTTCCAGACTCCTGTTTCTCCCCCTCTGTTTCCAGACTCCTGTTTGTGCCGCTCTGTTTCCAGACTCCTGTTTCTCACCCTCTGTTTCCAGCCTCCTGCTTGTCGCCCTCTGTTTCCAGACTCCTGTTTCTGCCCCTCTGTTTCCAGACTCCTGTTTCTGCCCCTCTGTTTCCAGACTCCTGTTTCTGCCCCTCTGTTTCCAGCCTCCTGTTTCTGCCCCTCTGTTTCCAGACTCCTGTTTCTCCCCCTCTGTTTGCAGACCCCTGTTTCTCGCCCTCTGTTTTCAGACTCCTGTTTCTGCCCCTCTGTTTCCAGACTCCTGTTTCTCCCCCTCTGTTTCCAGACTCCTGTTTCTCCCCCTCTGTTTCCAGACTCCTGTTTCTCCCCCTCTGTTTCCAGACTCCTGTTTCTCCCCCTCTGTTTCCAGACTCCTGTTTCTCCCCCTCTGTTTCCAGACTCCTGTTTCTGCCCCTCTGTTTCCAGACTCCTGTTTCTCACCCTCTGTTTCCAGTCTCCTCTTTCTGCCCCTCTGTTTCCAGCCTCCTGTTTCTGCCCCTCTGATTCCAGTCTCCTGTTTCTCTCCCTGTGTTTCCAGACTCCTGTTTCTCCCCCTCTGTTTCCAGCCTCCTGTTTCTCCCCCTCCGTTTCCAGACTCCTGTTTCTGCCCCTCTGTTTCCAGACTTCTGTTTCTCACCCTGTGTTTCCAGACTCCTGTTTCTCCCCCTCTGTTTCCAGCCTCCTGTTTCTCCCCCTCTGTTTCCAGACTCCTATTTCTGCCCCTCTGTTTCCAGACTCCTGTTTCTCCCCCTCTGTTTCCACACTCCTGTTTCTGCCCCTCTGTTTCCAGACTCTTGTTTCTCCCCCTCTGTTTCCTGACTCCTGTTTCTGCCCCTCTGTTTCCAGACTTCTGTTTTTCACCCTGTGTTTCCAGACTCCTGTTTCTCCCCCTCTGTTTCCAGCCTCCTGTTTCTCCCCCTCTGTTTCCAGACTCCTATTTCTGCCCCTCTGTTTCCAGACTCCTGTTTCTCACCATCTGTTTCCAGACTCCTGTTTCTCCCCCTCTGTTTCCACACTCCCGTTTCTGCCCCTCTGTTTCCAGACTCTTGTTTCTCCCCCTCTGTTTCCTGACTCCTGTTTCTGCCCCTCTGTTTCCAGACTCCTGTTTCTGCCTCTCTGTTTCCAGACTCCTGTTTCTCCCCCTCTGTTTCCAGACTCCTATTTCTGCCCCTCTGTTTCCAGACTCCTGTTTCTCCCCCTCTGTTTCCACACTCCTGTTTCTGCCCCTCTGTTTCCAGACTGTTGTTTCTCCCCCTCTGTTTCCTGACTCCTGTTTCTGCCCCTCTGTTTCCAGACTTCTGTTTCTCACCCTGTGTTTCCAGACTCCTGTTTCTCCCCCTCTGTTTCCAGCCTCCTGTTTCTCCCCCTCTGTTTCCAGACTGCTATTTCTGCCCCTCTGTTTCCAGACTCCTGTTTCTCACCATCTGTTTCCAGACTCCTGTTTCTCCCCCTCTGTTTCCACACTCCCGTTTCTGCCCCTCTGTTTCCAGACTCTTGTTTCTCCCCCTCTGTTTCCTGACTCCAGTTTCTGCCCCTCTGTTTGCAGACCCCTGTTTCTCCCCCTCTGTTTTCAGACTCCTGTTTCTGCCCCTCTGTTTCCAGACTCCTGTTTCTCCCCCTCTGTTTCCAGAATCCTGTTTCTCCCCCTCTGTTTCCAGTCTCCTGTTTCTCCCCCTCTGTTTCCAGCCTCCTACTTCTCGCCCTCTGTTTCCAGACTCCTGTTTCTGCCCCTCTGCTTCCAGACTCCTGTTTCTGCCCCTCTGTTTCCAGACTCCTGTTTCTCCCCCACTGTTTCCAGACTCCTGTTTCTCCCCCTCTGTTTCCAGACTCCTGTTTCTCCCCCTCTGTTTCCAGACTCCTGTTTCTCCCCCTCTGTTTCCAGACTCCTGTTTCTGCCCCTCTGTTTCCAGACTCCTGTTTCTCACCCTGTGTTTCCAGTCTCCTCTTTCTGCCCCTCTGTTTCCAGCCTCCTGTTTCTGCCCCTCTGATTCCAGTCTCCTGTTTCTCTCCCTCAGTTTCCAGACTCCTGTTTCTCCCCCTCTGTTTCCAGACTCCTGTTTCTGCCCCTCTGTTTCCAGACTTCTGTTTCTCACCCTGTGTTTCCAGACTCCTGTTTCTCCCCCTCTGTTTCCAGCCTCCTGTTTCTCCCCCTCTGTTTCCAGACTCCTATTTCTGCCCCTCTGTTTCCAGACTCCTGTTTCTCCCCCTCTGTTTCCACACTCCTGTTTCTGCCCCTCTGTTTCCAGACTCTTGTTTCTCCCCCTCTGTTTCCTGACTCCTGTTTCTGCCCCTCTGTTTCCAGACTTCTGTTTCTCACCCTGTGTTTCCAGACTCCTGTTTCTCCCCCTCTGTTTCCAGCCTCCTGTTTCTCCCCCTCTGTTTCCAGACTCCTATTTCTGCCCCTCTGTTTCCAGACTCCTGTTTCTCACCATCTGTTTCCAGACTCCTGTTTCTCCCCCTCTGTTTCCACACTCCCGTTTCTGCCCCTCTGTTTCCAGACTCTTGTTTCTCCCCCTCTGTTTCCTGACTCCTGTTTCTGCCCCTCTGTTTCCAGACTCCTGTTTCTGCCTCTCTGCTTCCAGACTCCTGTTTCTCACCCTCTGTTTCCAGACTCCTGTTTCTCCCCCTCTGTTTCCAGACTCCTGTTTCTCCCCCTCTGTTTCCAGACTCCTGTTTCTCCCCCTCTGTTTCCAGTCTCCTGTTTCTCCGCCTCTGTTTCCAGCCTCCTACTTCTCGCCCTCTGTTTCCAGACTCCTGTTTCTGCCCCTCTGCTTCCAGACTCCTGTTTCTGCCCCTCTGTTTCCAGCCTCCTGTTTCTGCCCCTCTGTTTCCAGACTCCTGTTTCTCCCCCTCTGTTTGCAGACCCCTGTTTCTCCCCCTCTGTTTTCAGACTCCTGGTTCTGCCCCTCTGTTTCCAGACTCCTGTTTCTCCCCCTCTGTTTCCAGAGTCCTGTTTCTCCCCCTCTGTTTCCAGACTCCTGTTTCTCCCCCTCTGTTTCCAGACTCTTGTTTCTCCCCCTCTGTTTCCAGACTCCTGTTTGTGCCGCTCTGTTTCCAGACTCCTGTTTCTCACCCTCTGTTTCCAGCCTCCTGCTTCTCGCCCTCTGTTTCCAGACTCCTGTTTCTGCCCCTCTGTTTCCAGACTCCTGTTTCTGCCCCTCTGTTTCCAGACTCCTGTTTCTGCCCCTCTGTTTCCAGCCTCCTTTTTCTGCCCCTCTGTTTCCAGACTCCTGTTTCTCCCCCTCTGTTTGCAGACCCCTGTTTCTCGCCCTCTGTTTTCAGACTCCTGTTTCTGCCCCTCTGTTTCCAGACTCCTGTTTCTCCCCCTCTGTTTCCAGACTCCTGTGTCTCCCCCTCTGTTTCCAGACTCCTGTTTCTCCCCCTCTGTTTCCAGACTCCTGTTTCTCCCCCTCTGTTTCCAGACTCCTGTTTCTGCCCCTCTGTTTCCAGACTCCTGTTTCTCACCCTCTGTTTCCAGTCTCCTCTTTCTGCCCCTCTGTTTCCAGCCTCCTGTTTCTGCCCCTCTGATTCCAGTCTCCTGTTTCTCTCCCTCTGTTTCCAGACTCCTGTTTCTCCCCCTCCGTTTCCAGACTCCTGTTTCTGCCCCTCTGTTTCCAGACTTCTGTTTCTCACCCTGTGTTTCCAGACTCCTGTTTCTCCCCCTCTGTTTCCAGCCTCCTGTTTCTCTCCCTCTGTTTCCAGACTCCTATTTCTGCCCCTCTGTTTCCAGACTCCTGTTTCTCCCCCTCTGTTTCCACACTCCTGTTTCTGCCCCTCTGTTTCCAGACTCTTGTTTCTCCCCCTCTGTTTCCTGACTCCTGTTTCTGCCCCTCTGTTTCCAGACTTCTGTTTCTCACCCTGTGTTTCCAGACTCCTGTTTCTCCCCCTCTGTTTCCAGCCTCCTGTTTCTCCCCCTCTGTTTCCAGACTCCTATTTCTGCACCTCTGTTTCCAGACTCCTGTTTCTCACCATCTGTTTCCAGACTCCTGTTTCTCCCCCTCTGTTTCCACACTCCCGTTTCTGCCCCTCTGTTTCCAGACTCTTGTTTCTCCCCCTCTGTTTCCTGACTCCTGTTTCTGCCCCTCTGTTTCCAGACTCCTGTTTCTGCCTCTCTGTTTCCAGACTCCTGTTTCTCACCCTCTGTTTCCAGACTCCTGTTTCTGCCCCTCTGTTTCGAGCCTCCTGATTCTGCCCCTCTGTTTCCAGCCTCCTCTTTCTCAACCTCTGTTCCCTGACTCCTGTTTCTCCCCCTCTGTTTCCAGGCTCCTGTTTCTGCCCCTCTGTTTCCAGCCTCCTGTTTCTCCCCCTCTGTTTCCAGACTCCTGTTTCTACCCCTCTGTTTCCAGACTCCTGTTTCTCCCCCTCTGTTTCCAGACTCCTGTTTCTCCCCCTCTGTTTCCAGTCTCCTGTTTCTCCCCCTCTGTTTCCAGCCTCCTGCTTCTCGCCCTCTGTTTCCATACTCCTGTTTCTGCCCCTCTGTTTCCAGACTCCTGTTTCTGCCCCTCTGTTTCCAGCCTCATGTTTCTGCCCCTCTGTTTCCAAACTCCTGTTTCTCCCCCTCTGTTTCCAGACTCCTGTTTCTCCCCCTCTGTTTCCAGACTCCTGTTTCTCCCCCTCTGTTTCCAGACTCCTGTTTCTGCCCCTCTGTTTCCAGACACCTGGTTCTCACCCTCTGTTTCCAGTCTCCTCTTTCTGCCCCTCTGTTTCCAGCCTCCTGTTTCTCCCCCTCTGTTTCCACACTCCTGTTTCTGCCCCTCTGTTTCCAGACTCTTGTTTCTCCCCCTCAGTTTCCAGACTCCTGTTTCTGCTCCTCTGTTTCCAGACTCCTGTTTCTCACCATCTGTTTCCAGACTCCTGTTTCTCCCCCTCTGTTTCCAGACTCCTGTTTCTGCTCCTCTGTTTCCAGACTCCAGTTTCTCACCCTCTGTTTCCAGACTCCTGTTTCTGCCCCTCTGTTTCGAGCCTCCTGATTCTGCCCCTCTGTTTCCAGCCTCCTCTTTCTCACCCACTGTTTCCTGACTCCTGTTTCTCCCCCTCTGTTTCCAGGCTCCTGTTTCTGCCCCTCTGTTTCCAGACTCCTGTTTCTCACCCTCTATTTCCAGACTCCTTTTTCTCGCCCTCTGTTTCCAGTCTCCTGTTTCTGCCCCTCTGTTTCCAGACTCCTGTTTCTGCCCCTCTGTTTCCAGACTCCTGTTTCTGCCCCTCTGTTTCCAGCCTCCTGTTTCTGCCCCTCTGTTTCCAGACTCCTGTTTCTGCCCCTCTGTTTCCAGCCTCCTGTTTCTCCCCCTCTGTTTCCTGACTCCTGTTTCTGCCCCTCTGTTTCCAGACTCCTGTTTCTGCCTCTCTGTTTCCAGACTCCTGTTTCTCACCCTCTGTTTCCAGACTCCTGTTTCTGCCCCTCTGTTTCGAGCCTCCTTATTCTGCCCCTCTGTTTCCAGCCTCCTCTTTCTCAACCTCTGTTCCCTGACTCCTGTTTCTCCCCCTCTGTTTCCAGGCTCCTGTTTCTGCCCCTCTGTTTCCAGCCTCCTGTTTCTCCCCCTCTGTTTCCAGACTCCTGTTTCTCCCCCTCTGTTTCCAGACTCCTGTTTCTCCCCCTCTGTTTCCAGACTCCTGTTTCTCCCCCTCTGTTTCCAGTCTCCTGTTTCTCCCCCTCTGTTTCCAGCCTCCTGCTTCTCGCCCTCTGTTTCCATACTCCTGTTTCTGCCCCTCTGTTTCCAGACTCCTGTTTCTGCCCCTCTGTTTCCAGCCTCATGTTTCTGCCCCTCTGTTTCCAGACTCCTGTTTCTCCCCCTCTGTTTCCAGACTCCTGTTTCTCCCCCTCTGTTTCCAGACTCCTGTTTCTCCCCCTCTGTTTCCAGACTCCTGTTTCTCCCACTCTGTTTCCAGACTCCTGTTTCTGCCCCTCTGTTTCCAGACACCTGGTTCTCACCCTCTGTTTCCAGTCTCCTCTTTCTGCCCCTCTGGTTCCAGCCTCCTCTTTCTCCCCCTCTGTTTCCACACTCCTGTTTCTGCCCCTCTGTTTCCAGACTCTTGTTTCTCCCCCTCAGTTTCCAGACTCCTGTTTCTGCCCCTCTGTTTCCAGACTCCTGTTTCTCACCATCTGTTTCCAGACTCCTGTTTCTCCCCCTCTGTTTCCAGACTCCTGTTTCTGCTCCTCTGTTTCCAGACTCCAGTTTCTCACCCTCTGTTTCCAGACTCCTGTTTCTGCCCCTCTGTTTCGAGCCTCCTGATTCTCACCCACTGCTTCCTGACTCCTGTTTCTCCCCCTCTGTTTCCAGGCTCCTGTTTCTGCCCCTCTGTTTCCAGCCTCCTGTTTCTCCCCCTCTGTTTCCAGACTCCTATTTCTGCCCCTCTGTTTCCAGACTCCTGTTTCTCCCCCTCTGTTTCCACACTCCTGTTTCTGCCCCTCTGTTTCCAGACTCTTGTTTCTCCCCCTCTGTTTCCTGACTCCTGTTTCTGCCCCTCTGTTTCCAGACTTCTGTTTCTCACCCTGTGTTTCCAGACTCCTGTTTCTCCCCCTCTGTTTCCAGCCTCCTGTTTCTCCCCCTCTGTTTCCTGACTCCTGTTTCTGCCCCTCTGTTTCCAGACTCCTGTTTCTGCCTCTCTGTTTCCAGACTCCTGTTTCTCACCCTCTGTTTCCAGACTCCTGTTTCTGCCCCTCTGTTTCGAGCCTCCTTATTCTGCCCCTCTGTTTCCAGCCTCCTCTTTCTCAACCTCTGTTCCCTGACTCCTGTTTCTCCCCCTCTGTTTCCAGGCTCCTGTTTCTGCCCCTCTGTTTCCAGCCTCCTGTTTCTCCCCCTCTGTTTCCAGACTCCTGTTTCTCCCCCTCTGTTTCCAGACTCCTGTTTCTCCCCCTCTGTTTCCAGACTCCTGTTTCTCCCCCTCTGTTTCCAGTCTCCTGTTTCTCCCCCTCTGTTTCCAGCCTCCTGCTTCTCGCCCTCTGTTTCCATACTCCTGTTTCTGCCCCTCTGTTTCCAGACTCCTGTTTCTGCCCCTCTGTTTCCAGCCTCATGTTTCTGCCCCTCTGTTTCCAGACTCCTGTTTCTCCCCCTCTGTTTCCAGACTCCTGTTTCTCCCCCTCTGTTTCCAGACTCCTGTTTCTCCCCCTCTGTTTCCAGACTCCTGTTTCTCCCACTCTGTTTCCAGACTCCTGTTTCTGCCCCTCTGTTTCCAGACACCTGGTTCTCACCCTCTGTTTCCAGTCTCCTCTTTCTGCCCCTCTGGTTCCAGCCTCCTCTTTCTCCCCCTCTGTTTCCACACTCCTGTTTCTGCCCCTCTGTTTCCAGACTCTTGTTTCTCCCCCTCAGTTTCCAGACTCCTGTTTCTGCCCCTCTGTTTCCAGACTCCTGTTTCTCACCATCTGTTTCCAGACTCCTGTTTCTCCCCCTCTGTTTCCAGACTCCTGTTTCTGCTCCTCTGTTTCCAGACTCCAGTTTCTCACCCTCTGTTTCCAGACTCCTGTTTCTGCCCCTCTGTTTCGAGCCTCCTGATTCTCACCCACTGCTTCCTGACTCCTGTTTCTCCCCCTCTGTTTCCAGGCTCCTGTTTCTGCCCCTCTGTTTCCAGCCTCCTGTTTCTCCCCCTCTGTTTCCAGACTCCTATTTCTGCCCCTCTGTTTCCAGACTCCTGTTTCTCCCCCTCTGTTTCCACACTCCTGTTTCTGCCCCTCTGTTTCCAGACTCTTGTTTCTCCCCCTCTGTTTCCTGACTCCTGTTTCTGCCCCTCTGTTTCCAGACTTCTGTTTCTCACCCTGTGTTTCCAGACTCCTGTTTCTCCCCCTCTGTTTCCAGCCTCCTGTTTCTCCCCCTCTGTTTCCAGACTCCTATTTCTGCCCCTCTGTTTCCAGACTCCTGTTTCTCACCATCTGTTTCCAGACTCCTGTTTCTCCCCCTCTGTTTCCACACTCCCGTTTCTGCCCCTCTGTTTCCAGACTCTTGTTTCTCCCCCTCTGTTTCCTGACTCCTGTTTCTGCCCCTTTGTTTCCAGACTCCTGTTTCTGCCTCTCTGTTTCCAGACTCCTGTTTCTCACCCTCTGTTTCCAGACTCCTGTTTCTGCCCCTCTGTTTCGAGCCTCCTGATTCTGCCCCTCTGTTTCCAGCCTCCTCTTTCTCAACCTCTGTTCCCTGACTCCTGTTTCTCCCCCTCTGTTTCCAGGCTCCTGTTTCTGCCCCTCTGTTTCCAGCCTCCTGTTTCTCCCCCTCTGTTTCCAGACTCCTGTTTCTCCCCCTCTGTTTCCAGACTCCTGTTTCTCCCCCTCTGTTTCCAGACTCCTGTTTCTCCCCCTCTGTTTCCAGTCTCCTGTTTCTCCCCCTCTGTTTCCAGCCTCCTGCTTCTCGCCCTCTGTTTCCATACTCCTGTTTCTGCCCCTCTGTTTCCAGACTCCTGTTTCTGCCCCTCTGTTTCCAGCCTCATGTTTCTGCCCCTCTGTTTCCAAACTCCTGTTTCTCCCCCTCTGTTTCCAGACTCCTGTTTCTCCCCCTCTGTTTCCAGACTCCTGTTTCTCCCCCTCTGTTTCCAGACTCCTGTTTCTGCCCCTCTGTTTCCAGACACCTGGTTCTCACCCTCTGTTTCCAGTCTCCTCTTTCTGCCCCTCTGTTTCCAGCCTCCTGTTTCTCCCCCTCTGTTTCCACACTCCTGTTTCTGCCCCTCTGTTTCCAGACTCTTGTTTCTCCCCCTCAGTTTCCAGACTCCTGTTTCTGCTCCTCTGTTTCCAGACTCCTGTTTCTCACCATCTGTTTCCAGACTCCTGTTTCTCCCCCTCTGTTTCCAGACTCCTGTTTCTGCTCCTCTGTTTCCAGACTCCAGTTTCTCACCCTCTGTTTCCAGACTCCTGTTTCTGCCCCTCTGTTTCGAGCCTCCTGATTCTGCCCCTCTGTTTCCAGCCTCCTCTTTCTCACCCACTGTTTCCTGACTCCTGTTTCTCCCCCTCTGTTTCCAGGCTCCTGTTTCTGCCCCTCTGTTTCCAGACTCCTGTTTCTCACCCTCTATTTCCAGACTCCTTTTTCTCCCCATCAAGTTCCAGACTCCTGTTTCTCCCCCTCTGTTTCCAGACTCCTGTTTCTGCCCCTCTGTTTCCAGACTCCTGTTTCTGCCCCTCTGTTTCCAGACTCCTGTTTCTGCCCCTCTGTTTCCAGCCTCCTGTTTCTGCCCCTCTGTTTCCAGACTCCTGTTTCTGCCCCTCTGTTTCCAGCCTCCTGTTTCTCCCCCTCTGTTTCCTGACTCCTGTTTCTGCCCCTCTGTTTCCAGACTCCTGTTTCTGCCTCTCTGTTTCCAGACTCCTGTTTCTCACCCTCTGTTTCCAGACTCCTGTTTCTGCCCCTCTGTTTCGAGCCTCGTTATTCTGCCCCTCTGTTTCCAGCCTCCTCTTTCTCAACCTCTGTTCCCTGACTCCTGTTTCTCCCCCTCTGTTTCCAGGCTCCTGTTTCTGCCCCTCTGTTTCCAGCCTCCTGTTTCTCCCCCTCTGTTTCCAGACTCCTGTTTCTCCCCCTCTGTTTCCAGACTCCTGTTTCTCCCCCTCTGTTTCCAGACTCCTGTTTCTCCCCCTCTGTTTCCAGTCTCCTGTTTCTCCCCCTCTGTTTCCAGCCTCCTGCTTCTCGCCCTCTGTTTCCATACTCCTGTTTCTGCCCCTCTGTTTCCAGACTCCTGTTTCTGCCCCTCTGTTTCCAGCCTCATGTTTCTGCCCCTCTGTTTCCAGACTCCTGTTTCTCCCCCTCTGTTTCCAGACTCCTGTTTCTCCCCCTCTGTTTCCAGACTCCTGTTTCTCCCCCTCTGTTTCCAGACTCCTGTTTCTCCCACTCTGTTTCCAGACTCCTGTTTCTGCCCCTCTGTTTCCAGACACCTGGTTCTCACCCTCTGTTTCCAGTCTCCTCTTTCTGCCCCTCTGGTTCCAGTCTCCTCTTTCTCCCCCTCTGTTTCCACACTCCTGTTTCTGCCCCTCTGTTTCCAGACTCTTGTTTCTCCCCCTCAGTTTCCAGACTCCTGTTTCTGCCCCTCTGTTTCCAGACTCCTGTTTCTCACCATCTGTTTCCAGACTCCTGTTTCTGCCCCTCTGTTTCCAGACACCTGGTTCTCACCCTCTGTTTCCAGTCTCCTCTTTCTGCCCCTCTGGTTCCAGCCTCCTCTTTCTCCCCCTCTGTTTCCACACTCCTGTTTCTGCCCCTCTGTTTCCAGACTCCTGTTTCTCCCCCTCTGTTTCCAGACTCCTGTTTCTGCTCCTCTGTTTCCAGACTCCAGTTTCTCACCCTCTGTTTCCAGACTCCTGTTTCTGCCCCTCTGTTTCGAGCCTCCTGATTCTCACCCACTGTTTCCTGACTCCTGTTTCTCCCCCTCTGTTTCCAGGCTCCTGTTTCTGCCCCTCTGTTTCCAGCCTCCTGTTTCTCCCCCTCTGTTTCCAGACTCCTGTTTCTCCCCCTCTGTTTCCAGACTCCTGTTTCTCCCCCTCTGTTTCCAGACTCCTGTTTCTCCCCCTCTGTTTCCAGCCTCCTGTTTCTGCCCCTCTGTTTCCAGCCTCCTGTTTCGCCCCCTCTGTTTCCAGACTCCTGTTTCTCCCCCTCTGTTTCCTGACTCCTGTTTCTGCCCCTCTGTTTCCAGACTTCTGTTTCTCACCCTGTGTTTCCAGACTCCTGTTTCTCCCCCTCTGTTTCCAGACTCCGGTTTCTGCCCATCTGTTTCCAGACTCCTGTTTCTCACCCTCTATTTCCAGACTCCTTTTTCTCCCCATCAATTTCCAGACTCCTGTTTCTCCCCCTCTGTTTCCAGACTCCTGTTTCTGCCGCTCTGTTTCCAGCCTCCTGTTTCTGCCCCTCTGTTTCCAGACTCCTGTTTCTGCCCCTCTGTTTCCAGCCTCCTGTTTCTGCCCCTCTGTTTCCAGACTCCTGTTTCTCCCCCTCTGTTTCCAGCCTCCTGTTTCTCCCCTCTGTTTCTAGACTCCTATTTCTGCCCTCTGTTTCCAGACTCCTGTTTCTAACCATCTGTTTCCAGACTCCTGTTTCTCCCCCTCTGTTTCCAGACTCCTGTTTCTGCCCGTCTGTTTCCAGCCTCCTGTTTCTCCCCCTCTGTTTCCACAATCCTGTTTCTGCCCCTCTGTTTCCAGCGTCCTGTTTCTCCCCCTCTGTTTCCAGATTCCTGTTTCTCCTCCTCTGTTTCCAGACTCCTGTTTCTGCCCCTCTGTTTCCAGACTCCTGTTTCTGCCCCTCTGTTTCCAGCCTCCTGTTTCTGCCCCTCTGTTTCCAGCCTCCTGTTTCTCCCCCTCTGTTTCCAGACTCCTGTTTCTCCTCCTCTGTTTCCAGACTCCTGTTTCTACCCTCTGTTTCCAGACGCCGGTTTCTGCCCCTCTGTTTCCAGACTCCTGTTTCTCACCCTCTGTTTCGAGCCTCCTGTTTCTGCCCCTCTGTTTCCAGCCTCCTGTTTCTCCCCCTCTGTTTCCAAACTCCTGTTTCTGCCACTCTGTTTCCAGACTCCTGTTTCTGCCCCTCTGTTTCCAGCCTCCTGTTTCTCCCCCTCTGTTTTCAGACTCCTGTTTCTGCCCCTCTGTTTCCAGACTCCTGTTTCTCCCCCTCTGTTTCCAGACTCCTGTTTCTCCCCCTCTGTTTCCTGTCTCCTGTTTCTCCCCCTCTGTTTCCAGCCTCCTACTTCTCGCCCTCTGTTTCCAGACTCCTGTTTCTGCCCCTCTGTTTCCAGACTCCTGTTTCTGCCCCTCTGTTAACAGCCTCCTGTTTCTGCCCCTCTGTTTCCAGACTCCTGTTTCTCCCCCTCTGTTTGCAGACCCCTGTTTCTCCCCCTCTGTTTTCAGACTCCTGTTTCTGCCCCTCTGTTTCCAGACTCCTGTTTCTCCCCCTCTGTTTCCAGACTCCTGTTTCTCCCCCTCTGTTTCCAGACTCCTGTTTCTCCCCCTCTGTTTCCAGACTCCTGTTTCTCCCCCTCCGTTTCCAGACTCCTGTTTGTGCCGCTCTGTTTCAAGACTCCTGTTTCTCACCCTCTGTTTCCAGCCTCCTGCTTCTCGCCCTCTGTTTCCAGACTCCTGTTTCTGCCCCTCTGTTTCCAGACTCCTGTTTCTGCCCCTCTGTTTCCAGACTCCTGTTTCTGCCCCTTTGTTTCCAGCCTCCTGTTTCTGCCCCTCTGTTTCCAGACTCCTGTTTCTCCCCCTCTGTTTGCAGACCCCTGTTTCTCCCCCTCTGCTTTCAGACTCCTGTTTCTGCCCCTCTGTTTCCAGACTCCTGTTTCTCCCCCTCTGTTTCCAGACCCCTGTTTCTCCCCCTCTGTTTTCAGACTCCTGTTTCTGCCCCTCTGTTTCCAGACTCCTGTTTCTCCCCCTCTGTTTCCAGACTCCTGTTTCTCCCCCTCCGTTTCCAGACTCCTGTTTCTCCCCCTCTGTTTCCAGACTCCTGTTTCTCCCCCTCTGTTTCCAGACTCCTGTTTCTGCCCCTCTGTTTCCAGACTCCTGTTTCTCACCCTCTGTTTCCAGTCTCCTCTTTCTGCCCCTCTGTTTCTAGCCTCCTGTTTCTGCCCCTCTGATTCCAGTCTCCTGTTTCTCTCCCTCTGTTTCCAGACTCCTGTTTCTCCCCCTCTGTTTCCAGACTCCTGTTTCTGCCCCTCTGTTTCCAGACTTCTGTTTCTCACCCTGTGTTTCCAGACTCCTATTTCTCCCCCTCTGTTTCCAGCCTCCTGTTTCTCCCCCTCTGTTTCCAGACTCCTATTTCTGCCCCTCTGTTTCCAGACTCCTGTTTCTCACCATCTGTTTCCAGACTCCTGTTTCTCACCATCTGTTTCCAGACTCCTGTTTCTCCCCCTCTGTTTCCACACTCCTGTATCTGCCCCTCTGTTTCCAGACTCTTGTTTCTCCCCCTCTGTTTCCTGACTCCTGTTTCTGCCCCTCTGTTTCCAGACTTCTGTTTCTCACCCTGTGTTTCCAGACTCCTGTTTCTCCCCCTCTGTTTCCAGCCTCCTGTTTCTCCCCCTCTGTTTCCAGACTCCTATTTCTGCCCCTCTGTTTCCAGACTCCTGTTTCTCACCATCTGTTTCCAGACTCCTGTTTCTCCCCCTCTGTTTCCACACTCCTGTTTCTGCCCCTCTGTTTCCAGACTCTTGTTTCTCCCCCTCTGTTTCCTGACTCCTGTTTCTGCCCCTCTGTTTCCAGACTCCTGTTTCTGCCTCTCTGTTTCCAGACTCCTGTTTCTCACCCTCTGCTTCCAGACTCCTGTTTCTGCCCCTCTGTTTCGAGCCTCCTGATTCTGCCCCTCTGTTTCCAGCCTCCTCTTTCTCAACCTCTGTTCCCTGACTCCTGTTTCTCCCCCTCTGTTTCTATGCTCCTGTTTCTGCCCCTCTGTTTCCAGCCTCCTGTTTCTCCCCCTCTGTTTCCAGACTCCTGTTTCTCCCCCTCTGTTTCCAGACTCCTGTTTCTCCCCCTCTGTTTCCAGACTCCTGTTTCTCCCCCTCTGTTTCCACTCTTCTGTTTCTCCCCCTCTGTTTCCAGCCTCCTGCTTCTCGCCCTCTGTTTCCATTCTCCTGTTTCTGCCCCTCTGTTTCCAGACTCCTGTTTCTGCCCCTCTGTTTCCAGCCTCATGTTTCTGCCCCTCTGTTTCCAGACTCCTGTTTCTCCCCCTCTGTTTCCAGACTCCTGTTTCTCCCCCTCTGTTTCCAGACTCCTGTTTCTCCCCCTCTGTTTCCAGACTCCTGTTTCTCCCCCTCTGTTTCCAGACTCCTGTTTCTGCCCCTCTGTTTCCAGACACCTGGTTCTCACCCTCTGTTTCCAGTCTCCTCTTTCTGCCCCTCTGTTTCCAGCCTCCTGTTTCTCCCCCTCTGTTTCCACACTCCTGTTTCTGCCCCTCTGTTTCCAGACTCTTGTTTCTCCCCCTCAGTTTCCAGATTCCTGTTTCTGCCCCTCTGTTTCCAGACTCCTGTTTCTCACCATCTGTTTCCAGACTCCTGTTTCTCCCCCTCTGTTTCCAGACTCCTGTTTCTGCTCCTCTGTTTCCAGACTCCAGTTTCTCACCCTCTGTTTCCAGACTCCTGTTTCTGCCCCTCTGTTTCGAGCCTCCTGATTCTGCCCCTCTGTTTCCAGCCTCCTCTTTCTCACCCACTGTTTCCTGACTCCTGTTTCTCCCCCTCTGTTTCCAGGCTCCTGTTTCTGCCCCTCTGTTTCCAGCCTCCTGTTTCTCCCCCTCTGTTTCAAGACTCCTGTTTCTCCCCCTCTGTTTCCAGACTCCTGTTTCTCCCCCTCTGTTTCCAGACTCCTGTTTCTCCCCCTCTGTTTCCAGCCTCCTGTTTCTGCCCCTCTGTTTCCAGCCTCCTGTTTCTGCCCCTCTGTTTCCAGCCTCCAGTTTCTCCCCCTCTGTTTCCAGACTCCTGTTTCTCCTCCTCTGTTTACAGACAACTGTTTTTCCCCATCTGCTTTCAGACTCCTGTTTCTCCCCCTCTGTTTCCAGACTCCTCTTTCTCCCCCTCTGTTTCCAGTCTCCTGTTTCTCCACCTCTGTTTCCAGACTCCTGTTTCTCACCATCTGTTTCCAGACTCCTGTTTCTCCCCCTCTGTTTCCAGACTCCTGTTTCTGCTCCTCTGTTTCCAGACTCCAGTTTCTCACCCTCTGTTTCCAGACTCCTGTTTCTGCCCCTCTGTTTCCAGACTCCTGATTCTCACCCACTGCTTCCTGACTCCTGTTTCTCCCCCTCTGTTTCCAGGCTCCTGTTTCTGCCCCTCTGTTTCCAGCCTCCTGTTTCTCCCCCTCTGTTTCCAGACTCCTATTTCTGCCCCTCTGTTTCCAGACTCCTGTTTCTCCCCCTCTGTTTCCACACTCCTGTTTCTGCCCCTCTGTTTCCAGACTCTTGTTTCTCCCCCTCTGTTTCCTGACTCCTGTTTCTGCCCCTCTGTTTCCAGACTTCTGTTTCTCACCCTGTGTTTCCAGACTCCTGTTTCTCCCCCTCTGTTTCCAGCCTCCTGTTTCTCCCCCTCTGTTTCCAGACTCCTATTTCTGCCCCTCTGTTTCCAGACTCCTGTTTCTGCCCCTCTGTTTCCAGCCTCCTGTTTCTGCCCCTCTGTTTCCAGACTCCTGTTTCTCCCCCTCTGTTTCCAGCCTCCTGTTTCTCCCCTCTGTTTCTAGACTCCTATTTCTGCCCTCTGTTTCCAGACTCCTGTTTCTAACCATCTGTTTCCAGACTCCTGTTTCTCCCCCTCTGTTTCCAGACTCCTGTTTCTGCCCGTCTGTTTCCAGCCTCCTGTTTCTCCCCCTCTGTTTCCACACTCCTGTTTCTGCCCCTCTGTTTACAGACTCTTGTTTCTCCCCCTCTGTTTCCAGCCTCCTGTTTCTCCCCCTCTGTTTCCAGACTCCTGTTTCTCCTCCTCTGTTTCCAGACTCCTGTTTCTGCCCCTCTGTTTCCAGCCTCCTGTTTCTGCCCCTCTGTTTCCAGCCTCCTGTTTCTCCCCCTCTGTTTCCAGTCTCCTGTTTCTCCCCCTCTGTTTCCAGACTCCTGTTTCTACCCTCTGTTTCCAGACCCCGGTTTCTCCCCCTCTGTTTCCAGCCTCATGTTTCTCCCCCTCTGTTTCGAGCCTCCTGTTTCTGCCCCTCTGTTTCCAGCCTCCTGTTTCTCCCCCTCTGTTTCCAGACTCCTGTTTCTGCCCCTCTGTTTCCAGACTCCTGTTTCTCCCCATCTGTTTCCAGACTCCTGATTCTCCTCCTCTGTTTACAGGCTCCGGTTTCTCCCCCTCTGTTTTCAGACTCCTGATTCTGCCCCTCTGTTTCCAGACTCCTGTTTCTCCCCCTCTGTTTCCAGCCTCCTGTTTCTGCCCCTCTGTTTCGAGACTCCTGTTTCTGCCCCTCTGTTTCCAGCCTCCTGTTTCTCCCCCTCTGTTTCCAGCCTCCTGTTTCTCCCCCTCTGTTTCCACACTCCTGTTTCTGCCCCACTGTTTCCAGACTCCTGTTTCTGCCCCTCTGTTTCCAGACTCCTGTTTCTGCCCCTCTGTTTCCAGACTCCGGTTTCTGCCCCTCTGTTTCCAGCCTCCTGTTTCTCCCCCTCTGTTTCCAGACTCCTGATTCTCCTCCTCTGTTTACAGGCTCCTGTTTCTCACCCTCTGTTTCCAGACGCCGGTTTCTGCCCCTCTGTTTCCAGACTCCTGTTTCTCACCCTCTGTTTCGAGCCTCCGGTTTCTGCCCCTCTGTTTCCAGCCTCCTGTTTCTCCCCCTCTGTTTCCAGACTCCTGATTCTCCTCCTCTGTTTACAGGCTCCTGTTTCTCACCCTCTGTTTCCAGACGCCGGTTTCTGCCCCTCTGTTTCCAGACTCCTGTTTCTCACCCTCTGTTTCCAGCCTCCTGTTTCTCACCCTCTGTTTCCAGACTCCTGTTTCTCCCCCTCTGTTTCCAGACTCCTGATTCTCCTCCTCTGTTTACAGGCTCCGGTTTCTCCCCCTGTGTTTTCAGACTCCTGATTCTGCCCCTCTGTTTCCAGAATCCTGTTTCTGCCGCTCTGTTTCCAGACGCCTGTTTCTCACCCTCTGTTTCCAGCCTCCTGTTTCTCCCCCTCTGTTTCCAGACTCCTGTTTCTGCCCCTCTGTTTCCAGACTCCTGTTTCTGCCCCTCTGTTTCCAGACTCCTGTTTCTGCCCCTCTGTTTCCAGCCTCCTGTTTCTGCCCCTCTGTTTCCAGACTCCTGTTTCTGCCCCTCTGTTTCTAGACTCCTATTTCTGCCCTCTGTTTCCAGACTCCCGTTTCTAACCATCTGTTTCCAGACTCCTGTTTCTCCCTCTCTGTTTCCAGACTCCTGTTTCTGCCCCTCTGTTTCCAGACTCCTGTTTCTCACCCTCTGTTTCCAGTCTCCTCTTTCTGCCCCTCTGTTTCCAGCCTCCTGTTTCTGCCCCTCTGATTCCAGTCTCCTGTTTCTCTCCCTCTGTTTCCAGACTCCTGTTTCTCCCCCTCTGTTTCCAGACTCCTGTTTCTGCCACTCTGTTTCCAGACTTCTGTTTCTCACCCTGTGTTTCCAGACTCCTGTTTCTCCCCCTCTGTTTCCAGACTCCTGTTTCTCCTCCTCTGTTTACAGACTCCTGTTTCTCCCCATCTGTTTTCAGACTCCTGTTTCTGCCCCTCTGTTTCCAGACTCCTGTTTCTCCCCCTCTGTTTCCAGACTCCTGTTTCTGCCCCTCTGTTTCCAGACTCCGGTTTCTGCCCATCTATTTCCAGACTCCTGTTTCTCACCCTCTATTTCCAGACTCCTTTTTCTCCCCATCAATTTCCAGACTCCTGTTTCTCCCCCTCTGTTTCCAGAATCCTGTTTCTGCCGCTCTGTTTCCACACTCCTGTTTCTCACCCTCTGTTTCCAGCCTCCTGTTTCTCCCCCTCTGTTTCCAGACTCCTGTTTCTGCCCCTCTGTTTGCAGACTCCTGTTTCTGCCCCTCTGTTTCCAGACTCCTGTTTCTGCCCCTCTGTTTCCAGCCTCCTGTTTCTGCACCTCTGTTTCCAGACTCCTGTTTCTGCCCCTCTGTTTCCAGACTCCTGTTTCTGCCCCTCTGTTTCTAGACTCCTATTTCTGCCCTCTGTTTCCAGACTCCTGTTTCTAACCATCTATTTCCAGACTCCTGTTTCTCCCCCTCTGTTTCCAGACTCCTGTTTCTGCCCGTCTGTTTCCAGCCTCCTGTTTCTCCCAGTCTGTTTCCACACTCCTGTTTTGCCCCTCTGTTTCCAGACTCTTGTTTCTCCCCCTCTGTTTCCAGCCTCCTGTTTCTCCCCCTCTGTTTCCAGACTCCTGTTTCTCCTCCTCTGTTTCCAGACTCCTGTTTCTGCCCCTCTGTTTCCAGACTACTGTTTCTGCCCTTCTGTTTCCAGCCTCCTGTTTCTGCCCCTCTGTTTCCAGCCTCCTGTTTCTCCCCCTCTGTTTCCAGACTCCTGTTTCTCCTCCTATGTTTCCAGACTCCTGTTTCTACCCTCTGTTTCCAGACGCCGGTTTCTGCCCCTCTGTTTCCAGACTCCTGTTTCTCACCCTCTGTTTCGAGCCTCCTGTTTCTGCCCCTCTGTTTCCAGCCTCCTGTTTCTCACCCTCTGTTTCCAGACTCCTGTTTCTGCCCCTCTGTTTCCAGCCTCCTGTTTCTCCCCCTCTGTTTCCAGACTCCTGATTCTCCTCCTCTGTTTACAGGCTCCGGTTTCTCCCCCTCTGTTTTCAGACTCCTGATTCTGCCCCTCTGTTTCCAGACTCCTGTTTCTCACCCTCTGTTTCCAGACTCCTGTTTCTGCCCCACTGTTTCCAGACTCCTGTTTCTGCCCCTCTGTTTCCAGCCTCCTGTTTCTCACACTCTGTTTCCAGCCTCCTGTTTCTCCCCCTCTGTTTCCAGACTCCTGTTTCTGCCCCTCTGTTTCCAGACTCCTGTTTCTGCCCCTCTGTTTCCAGACTCCTGTTTCTGCCCCTCTGTTTCCAGAGTCCGGTTTCTGCCCCTCTGTTTCCAGACTCCTGTTTCTCACCCTCTGTTTCCGGTCTCCTGTTTCTCCCCATCAATTTCCAGACTCCTGTTTCTCCCCCTCTGTTTCCAGACTCCTGTTTCTGCCCCTCTGTTTCCAGACTCCTGTTTCTGCCCCTCTGTTTCCAGACTCCTGTTTCTCACCCTCTGTTTCCAGCCTCCTGCTTCTCGCCCTCTGTTTCCACACTCCTGTTTCTGCCCCTCTGTTTCCAGACTCCTGTTTCTGCCCCTCTGTTTCCAGACTCCTGTTTCTGCCCCTCTGTTTCCAGCCTCCTGTTTCTGCCCCTCTGTTTCCAGACTCCTGTTTCTCCCCCTCTGTTTCCAGCCTCCTGTTTCTCCCCTCTGTTTCTAGACTCCTATTTCTGCCCTCTGTTTCCAGACTCCTGTTTCTAACCATCTGTTTCCTGACTCCTGTTTCTCCCCCTCTGTTTCCAGACTCCTGTTTCTGCCCGTCTGTTTCCAGCCTCCTGTTTCTGCCCCTCTGTTTCCAGACTCCTGTTTCTAACCATCTGTTTCCAGACTCCTGTTTCTCCCCCTCTGTTTCCACACTCCTATTTCTGCCCTCTGTTTCCAGACTCCTGTTTCTAACCATCTGTTTCCTGACTCCTGTTTCTCCCCCTCTGTTTCCAGACTCCTGTTTCTGCCCGTCTGTTTCCAGCCTCCTGTTTCTGCCCCTCTGTTTCCAGCCTCCTGTTTCTCACCCTCTGTTTCCAGACTCCTGTTTCTCCCCCTCTGTTTCCAGACTCCTGATTCTCCTCCTCTGTTTACAGGCTCCGGTTTCTCCCCCTGTGTTTTCAGACTCCTGATTCTGCCCCTCTGTTTCCAGAATCCTGTTTCTGCCGCTCTGTTTCCAGACGCCTGTTTCTCACCCTCTGTTTCCAGCCTCCTGTTTCTCCCCCTCTGTTTCCAGACTCCTGTTTCTGCCCCTCTGTTTCCAGACTCCTGTTTCTGCCCCTCTGTTTCCAGACTCCTGTTTCTGCCCCTCTGTTTCCAGCCTCCTGTTTCTGCCCCTCTGTTTCCAGACTCCTGTTTCTGCCCCTCTGTTTCCAGACTCCTGTTTCTGCCCCTCTGTTTCCAGAGTCCGGTTTCTGCCCCTCTGTTTCCAGACTCCTGTTTCTCACCCTCTGTTTCCGGTCTCCTGTTTCTCCCCATCAATTTCCAGACTCCTGTTTCTCCCCCTCTGTTTCCAGACTCCTGTTTCTGCCCCTCTGTTTCCAGACTCCTGTTTCTGCCCCTCTGTTTCCAGACTCCTGTTTCTCACCCTCTGTTTCCAGCCTCCTGCTTCTCGCCCTCTGTTTCCACACTCCTGTTTCTGCCCCTCTGTTTCCAGACTCCTGTTTCTGCCCCTCTGTTTCCAGACTCCTGTTTCTGCCCCTCTGTTTCCAGCCTCCTGTTTCTGCCCCTCTGTTTCCAGACTCCTGTTTCTCCCCCTCTGTTTCCAGCCTCCTGTTTCTCCTCTCTGTTTCTAGACTCCTATTTCTGCCCTCTGTTTCCAGACTCCTGTTTCTAACCATCTGTTTCCTGACTCCTGTTTCTCCCCCTCTGTTTCCAGACTCCTGTTTCTGCCCGTCTGTTTCCAGCCTCCTGTTTCTGCCCCTCTGTTTCCAGACTCCTGTTTCTAACCATCTGTTTCCAGACTCCTGTTTCTCCCCCTCTGTTTCCACACTCCTATTTCTGCCCTCTGTTTCCAGACTCCTGTTTCTAACCATCTGTTTCCTGACTCCTGTTTCTCCCCCTCTGTTTCCAGACTCCTGTTTCTGCCCGTCTGTTTCCAGCCTCCTGTTTCTGCCCCTCTGTTTCCAGCCTCCTGTTTCTCACCCTCTGTTTCCAGACTCCTGTTTCTCCCCCTCTGTTTCCAGACTCCTGATTCTCCTCCTCTGTTTACAGGCTCCGGTTTCTCCCCCTGTGTTTTCAGACTCCTGATTCTGCCCCTCTGTTTCCAGAATCCTGTTTCTGCCGCTCTGTTTCCAGACGCCTGTTTCTCACCCTCTGTTTCCAGCCTCCTGTTTCTCCCCCTCTGTTTCCAGACTCCTGTTTCTGCCCCTCTGTTTCCAGACTCCTGTTTCTGCCCCTCTGTTTCCAGACTCCTGTTTCTGCCCCTCTGTTTCCAGCCTCCTGTTTCTGCCCCTCTGTTTCCAGACTCCTGTTTCTGCCCCTCTGTTTCTAGACTCCTATTTCTGCCCTCTGTTTCCAGACTCCCGTTTCTAACCATCTGTTTCCAGACTCCTGTTTCTCCCTCTCTGTTTCCAGACTCCTGTTTCTGCCCCTCTGTTTCCAGACTCCTGTTTCTCACCCTCTGTTTCCAGTCTCCTCTTTCTGCCCCTCTGTTTCCAGCCTCCTGTTTCTGCCCCTCTGATTCCAGTCTCCTGTTTCTCTCCCTCTGTTTCCAGACTCCTGTTTCTCCCCCTCTGTTTCCAGACTCCTGTTTCTGCCACTCTGTTTCCAGACTTCTGTTTCTCACCCTGTGTTTCCAGACTCCTGTTTCTCCCCCTCTGTTTCCAGACTCCTGTTTCTCCTCCTCTGTTTACAGACTCCTGTTTCTCCCCATCTGTTTTCAGACTCCTGTTTCTGCCCCTCTGTTTCCAGACTCCTGTTTCTCCCCCTCTGTTTCCAGACTCCTGTTTCTGCCCCTCTGTTTCCAGACTCCGGTTTCTGCCCATCTATTTCCAGACTCCTGTTTCTCACCCTCTATTTCCAGACTCCTTTTTCTCCCCATCAATTTCCAGACTCCTGTTTCTCCCCCTCTGTTTCCAGAATCCTGTTTCTGCCGCTCTGTTTCCACACTCCTGTTTCTCACCCTCTGTTTCCAGCCTCCTGTTTCTCCCCCTCTGTTTCCAGACTCCTGTTTCTGCCCCTCTGTTTGCAGACTCCTGTTTCTGCCCCTCTGTTTCCAGACTCCTGTTTCTGCCCCTCTGTTTCCAGCCTCCTGTTTCTGCACCTCTGTTTCCAGACTCCTGTTTCTGCCCCTCTGTTTCCAGACTCCTGTTTCTGCCCCTCTGTTTCTAGACTCCTATTTCTGCCCTCTGTTTCCAGACTCCTGTTTCTAACCATCTATTTCCAGACTCCTGTTTCTCCCCCTCTGTTTCCAGACTCCTGTTTCTGCCCGTCTGTTTCCAGCCTCCTGTTTCTCCCAGTCTGTTTCCACACTCCTGTTTCTGCCCCTCTGTTTCCAGACTCTTGTTTCTCCCCCTCTGTTTCCAGCCTCCTGTTTCTCCCCCTCTGTTTCCAGACTCCTGTTTCTCCTCCTCTGTTTCCAGACTCCTGTTTCTGCCCCTCTGTTTCCAGACTACTGTTTCTGCCCTTCTGTTTCCAGCCTCCTGTTTCTGCCCCTCTGTTTCCAGCCTCCTGTTTCTCCCCCTCTGTTTCCAGACTCCTGTTTCTCCTCCTATGTTTCCAGACTCCTGTTTCTACCCTCTGTTTCCAGACGCCGGTTTCTGCCCCTCTGTTTCCAGACTCCTGTTTCTCACCCTCTGTTTCGAGCCTCCTGTTTCTGCCCCTCTGTTTCCAGCCTCCTGTTTCTCACCCTCTGTTTCCAGACTCCTGTTTCTGCCCCTCTGTTTCCAGCCTCCTGTTTCTCCCCCTCTGTTTCCAGACTCCTGATTCTCCTCCTCTGTTTACAGGCTCCGGTTTCTCCCCCTCTGTTTTCAGACTCCTGATTCTGCCCCTCTGTTTCCAGACTCCTGTTTCTCACCCTCTGTTTCCAGACTCCTGTTTCTGCCCCACTGTTTCCAGACTCCTGTTTCTGCCCCTCTGTTTCCAGCCTCCTGTTTCTCACACTCTGTTTCCAGCCTCCTGTTTCTCCCCCTCTGTTTCCAGACTCCTGTTTCTGCCCCTCTGTTTCCAGACTCCTGTTTCTGCCCCTCTGTTTCCAGACTCCTGTTTCTGCCCCTCTGTTTCCAGAGTCCGGTTTCTGCCCCTCTGTTTCCAGACTCCTGTTTCTCACCCTCTGTTTCCGGTCTCCTGTTTCTCCCCATCAATTTCCAGACTCCTGTTTCTCCCCCTCTGTTTCCAGACTCCTGTTTCTGCCCCTCTGTTTCCAGACTCCTGTTTCTGCCCCTCTGTTTCCAGACTCCTGTTTCTCACCCTCTGTTTCCAGCCTCCTGCTTCTCGCCCTCTGTTTCCACACTCCTGTTTCTGCCCCTCTGTTTCCAGACTCCTGTTTCTGCCCCTCTGTTTCCAGACTCCTGTTTCTGCCCCTCTGTTTCCAGCCTCCTGTTTCTGCCCCTCTGTTTCCAGACTCCTGTTTCTCCCCCTCTGTTTCCAGCCTCCTGTTTCTCCCCTCTGTTTCTAGACTCCTATTTCTGCCCTCTGTTTCCAGACTCCTGTTTCTAACCATCTGTTTCCTGACTCCTGTTTCTCCCCCTCTGTTTCCAGACTCCTGTTTCTGCCCGTCTGTTTCCAGCCTCCTGTTTCTGCCCCTCTGTTTCCAGACTCCTGTTTCTAACCATCTGTTTCCAGACTCCTGTTTCTCCCCCTCTGTTTCCACACTCCTGTTTCTGCCCCTCTGTTTCCAGACTCTTGTTTCTCCCCCTCTGTTTCCAGCCTCCTGTTTCTCCCCCTCTGTTTCCAGACTCCTGTTTCTCCTCCTCTGTTTCCAGACTCCTGTTTCTGCCCCTCTGTTTCCAGACTCCTGTTTCTGCCCCTCTGTTTCCAGCCTCCTGTTTCTGCCCCTCTGTTTCCAGCCTCCTGTTTCTCCCCCTCTGTTTCCAGACTCCTGTTTCTCCTCCTCTGTTTCCAGACTCCTGTTTCTCACCCTCTGTTTCCAGCCTCCTGTTTCTGCCCCTCTGTTTCCAGCCTCCTGTTTCTACCCTCTGTTTCCAGCCTCCTGTTTCTCCCCCTCTGTTTCCAGACTCCTGTTTCTCCTCCTCTGTTTCCAGACTCCTGTTTCTGCCCCTCTGTTTCCAGACTACTGTTTCTGCCCTTCTGTTTCCAGCCTCCTGTTTCTGCCCCTCTGTTTCCAGCCTCCTGTTTCTCCCCCTCTGTTTCCAGACTCCTGTTTCTCCTCCTATGTTTCCAGACTCCTGTTTCTACCCTCTGTTTCCAGACGCCGGTTTCTGCCCCTCTGTTTCCAGACTCCTGTTTCTCACCCTCTGTTTCGAGCCTCCTGTTTCTGCCCCTCTGTTTCCAGCCTCCTGTTTCTCACCCTCTGTTTCCAGACTCCTGTTTCTGCCCCTCTGTTTCCAGCCTCCTGTTTCTCCCCCTCTGTTTCCAGACTCCTGATTCTCCTCCTCTGTTTACAGGCTCCGGTTTCTCCCCCTCTGTTTTCAGACTCCTGATTCTGCCCCTCTGTTTCCAGACTCCTGTTTCTCACCCTCTGTTTCCAGACTCCTGTTTCTGCCCCACTGTTTCCAGACTCCTGTTTCTGCCCCTCTGTTTCCAGCCTCCTGTTTCTCACACTCTGTTTCCAGCCTCCTGTTTCTCCCCCTCTGTTTCCAGACTCCTGTTTCTGCCCCTCTGTTTCCAGACTCCTGTTTCTGCCCCTCTGTTTCCAGACTCCTGTTTCTGCCCCTCTGTTTCCAGAGTCCGGTTTCTGCCCCTCTGTTTCCAGACTCCTGTTTCTCACCCTCTGTTTCCGGTCTCCTGTTTCTCCCCATCAATTTCCAGACTCCTGTTTCTCCCCCTCTGTTTCCAGACTCCTGTTTCTGCCCCTCTGTTTCCAGACTCCTGTTTCTGCCCCTCTGTTTCCAGACTCCTGTTTCTCACCCTCTGTTTCCAGCCTCCTGCTTCTCGCCCTCTGTTTCCACACTCCTGTTTCTGCCCCTCTGTTTCCAGACTCCTGTTTCTGCCCCTCTGTTTCCAGACTCCTGTTTCTGCCCCTCTGTTTCCAGCCTCCTGTTTCTGCCCCTCTGTTTCCAGACTCCTGTTTCTCCCCCTCTGTTTCCAGCCTCCTGTTTCTCCCCTCTGTTTCTAGACTCCTATTTCTGCCCTCTGTTTCCAGACTCCTGTTTCTAACCATCTGTTTCCTGACTCCTGTTTCTCCCCCTCTGTTTCCAGACTCCTGTTTCTGCCCGTCTGTTTCCAGCCTCCTGTTTCTGCCCCTCTGTTTCCAGACTCCTGTTTCTAACCATCTGTTTCCAGACTCCTGTTTCTCCCCCTCTGTTTCCACACTCCTGTTTCTGCCCCTCTGTTTCCAGACTCTTGTTTCTCCCCCTCTGTTTCCAGCCTCCTGTTTCTCCCCCTCTGTTTCCAGACTCCTGTTTCTCCTCCTCTGTTTCCAGACTCCTGTTTCTGCCCCTCTGTTTCCAGACTCCTGTTTCTGCCCCTCTGTTTCCAGCCTCCTGTTTCTGCCCCTCTGTTTCCAGCCTCCTGTTTCTCCCCCTCTGTTTCCAGACTCCTGTTTCTCCTCCTCTGTTTCCAGACTCCTGTTTCTCACCCTCTGTTTCCAGCCTCCTGTTTCTGCCCCTCTGTTTCCAGCCTCCTGTTTCTACCCTCTGTTTCCAGACGCCGGTTTCTGCCCCTCTGTTTCCAGCCTCCTGTTTCTCCCCCTCTGTTTCCAAACTCCTGTTTCTGCCACTCTGTTTCCAGACTCCTGTTTCTGCCCCTCTGTTACCAGCCTCCTGTTTCTCCCCCTCTGTTTCCAGACTCCTGATTCTCCTCCTCTGTTTACAGGCTCCGGTTTCTCCCCCTTTGTTTTCAGACTCCTGTTTCTGCCCCTCTGTTTCCAGACTCCTGTTTCTCACCCTCTGTTTCCAGACTCCTGTTTCTGCCCCTCTGTTTCCAGACTCCTGTTTCTGCCCCTCTGTTTCCAGACGCCTGTTTCTCCCCCTCTGTTTCCAGACTCCTGTTTCTCACCCTCTGTTTCCAGCCTCCTGTTTCTCACACTCTGTTTCCAGCCTCCTGTTTCTCCCCCTCTGTTTCCACACTCCTGTTTCTGCCCCACTGTTTCCAGACTCCTGTTTCTCACCATCTGTTTCCAGACTCCTGTTTCTCCCCCTCTGTTTCCACACTCCCGTTTCTGCCCCTCTGTTTCCAGACTCTTGTTTCTCCCCCTCTGTTTCCTGACTCCTGTTTCTGCCCCTCTGTTCCAGACTCCTGTTTCTGCCTCTCTGTTTCCAGACTCCTGTTTCTCACCCTCTGTTTCCAGACTCCTGTTTCTGCCCCTCTGTTTCGAGCCTCCTGATTCTGCCCCTCTGTTTCCAGCCTCCTCTTTCTCAACCTCTGTTCCCTGACTCCTGTTTCTCCCCCTCTGTTTCCAGGCTCCTGTTTCTGCCCCTCTGTTTCCAGCCTCCTGTTTCTCCCCCTCTGTTTCCAGACTCCTGTTTCTCCCCCTCTGTTTCCAGACTCCTGTTTCTCCCCCTCTGTTTCCAGACTCCTGTTTCTCCCCCTCTGTTTCCAGTCTCCTGTTTCTCCCCCTCTGTTTCCAGCCTCCTGCTTCTCGCCCTCTGTTTCCATACTCCTGTTTCTGCCCCTCTGTTTCCAGACTCCTGTTTCTGCCCCTCTGTTTCCAGCCTCATGTTTCTGCCCCTCTGTTTCCAGACTCCTGTTTCTCCCCCTCTGTTTCCAGACTCCTGTTTCTCCCCCTCTGTTTCCAGACTCCTGTTTCTCCCCCTCTCTTTCCAGACTCCTGTTTCTCCCCCTCTGTTTCCAGACTCCTGTTTCTGCCCCACTGTTTCCAGACACCTGGTTCTCACCCTCTGTTTCCAGTCTCCTCTTTCTACCCCTCTGTTTCCAGCCTCCTGTTTCTCCCCCTCTGTTTCCACACTCCTGTTTCTGCCCCTCTGTTTCCAGACTCTTGTTTCTCCCCCTCAGTTTCCAGACTCCTGTTTCTGCCCCTCTGTTTCCAGACTCCTGTTTCTCACCATCTGTTTCCAGACTCCTGTTTCGCCCCCTCTGTTTCCAGGCTCCTGTTACTGCTCCTCTGTTTCCAGACTCCTGTTTCTCCCCCTCTGTTTCCAGCCTCCTGTTTCTGCCCCTCTGTTTCCAGCCTCCTGTTTCTGCCCCTCTGTTTCCAGCCTCCTGTTTCTCCCCCTCTGTTTCCAGACTCCTGTTTCTCCTCCTCTGTTTACAGACTCCTGTTTCTCCCCATCTGTTTTCAGACACCTGTTTCTGCCCCTCTGTTTCCAGACTCCTGTTTCTCCCCCTCTGTTTCCAGACTCCTGTTTCTGCCCCTCTGTTTCCAGACTCCGGTTTCTGCCCATCTGTTTCCAGACTCCTGATTCTGCCCCTCTGTTTCCAGCCTCCTCTTTCTCACCCACTGTTTCCTGACTCCTGTTTCTCCCCCTCTGTTTCCAGGCTCCTGTTTCTGCCCCACTGTTTCCAGCCTCCTGATTCTCCCCCTCTGTTTCCAGACTCCTGTTTCTCCCCCTCTGTTTCCAGACTCCTGTTTCTCCCCCTCTGTTTCCAGCCTCCTGTTTCTTCCCCTCTGTTTCCAGCCTCCTGTTTCTGCCCCTCTGTTTCCAGCCTCCTGTTTCTCCCCCTCTGTTTCCAGACTCCTGTTTCTCCTCCTCTGTTTACAGACTCCTGTTTCTCCCCATCTGTTTTCAGACTCCTGTTTCTGCCCCTCTGTTTCCAGACTCCTGTTTCTCCCCCTCTGTTTCCAGACTCCTGTTTCTGCCCCTCTGTTTCCAGACTCCGGTTTCTGCCCATCTGTTTCCAGACTCCTGTTTCTCACCCTCTATTTCCAGACTCCTTTTTCTCCCCATCAATTTCCAGACTCCTGTTTCTCCCCCTCTGCTTCCAGACTCCTGTTTCTGCCGCTCTGTTTCCAGACTCCTGTTTCTCACCCTCTGTTTCCAGCCTCCTGTTTCTCGCCCTCTGTTTCCAGACTCCTGTTTCTGCCCCTCTGTTTCCAGACTCCTGTTTCTGCCCCTCTGTTTCCAGACTCCTGATTCTGCCCCTCTGTTTCCAGTTTCCTGTTTCTCCCCCTCTGTTTCCAGACTCCTGCTTCTCCCCCTCTGTTTCCAGCCTCCTGTTTCTGCCCCTCTGTTTCGAGACTCCTGTTTCTGCCCCTCTGTTTCCAGCCGCCTGTTTCTCCCCCTCTGTTTCCAGACTCCTGTTTCTCCCCGTCTGTTTCCAGACTCCTGTTTCTGCCCCTCTGTTTCCAGACTCCTGTTTCTCACCCTCTGTTTCCAGACTCCTGTTTCTGCCCCTCTGTTTCCAGACTCCTGTTTCTGCCCCTCTGTTTCCAGACGCCTGATTCTCCCCCTCTGTTTCCAGACTCCTGTTTCTCACCCTCTGTTTCCAGCCTCCTGTTTCTCACACTCTGTTTCCAGCCTCCTGTTTCTCCCCCTCTGTTTCCACACTCCTGTTTCTGCCCCACTGTTTCCAGACTCCTGTTTCTCACCATCTGTTTCCAGACTCCTGTTTATCCCCCTCTGTTTCCACATTCCCGTTTCTACCCCTCTGTTTCCAGACTCTTGTTTCTCCCCCTCTGTTTCCTGACTCCTGTTTCTGCCCCTCTGTTTCCAGACTTCTGTTTCTGCCTCTCTGTTTCCAGACTCCTGTTTCTCACCCTCTGTTTCCAGACTCCTGTTTCTGCCCCTCTGTTTCGAGCCTCCTGATTCTGCCCCTCTGTTTCCAGCCTCCTCTTTCTCAACCTCTGTTCCCTGACTCCTGTTTCTCCCCCTCTGTTTCCAGGATCCTGTTTCTGCCCCTCTGTTTCCAGCCTCCTGTTTCTCCCCCTCTGTTTCCAGACACCTGTTTCTCCCCCTCTGTTTCCAGACTCCTGTTTCTCCCCCTCTGTTTCCAGACTCCTGTTTCTCCCCCTCTGTTTCCAGTCTCCTGTTTCTCCCCCTCTGTTTCCAGCCTCCTGCTTCTCGCCCTCTGTTTCCATACTCCTGTTTCTGCCCCTCTGTTTCCAGACTCCTGTTTCTGCCCCTCTGTTTCCAGACGCCTGATTCTCCCCCTCTGTTTCCAGACTCCTGTTTCTCCCCCTCTGTTTCCAGACTCCTGTTTCTCCCCCTCTGTTTCCACTCTTCTGTTTCTCCCCCTCTGTTTCCAGCCTCCTGCTTCTCGCCCTCTGTTTCCATTCTCCTGTTTCTGCCCCTCTGTTTCCAGACTCCTGTTTCTGCCCCTCTGTTTCCAGCCTCATGTTTCTGCCCCTCTGTTTCCAGACTCCTGTTTCTCCCCCTCTGTTTCCAGACTCCTGTTTCTCCCCCTCTGTTTCCAGACTCCTGTTTCTCCCCCTCTGTTTCCAGACTCCTGTTTCTCCCCCTCTGTTTCCAGACTCCTGTTTCTGCCCCTCTGTTTCCAGACACCTGGTTCTCACCCTTTGTTTCCAGTCTCCTCTTTCTGCCCCTCTGTTTCCAGCCTCCTGTTTCTCCCCCTCTGTTTCCACACTCCTGTTTCTGCCCCTCTGTTTCCAGACTCTTGTTTCTCCCCCTCAGTTTCCAGATTCCTGTTTCTGCCCCTCTGTTTCCAGACTCCTGTTTCTCACCATCTGTTTCCAGACTCCTGTTTCTCCCCCTCTGTTTCCAGACTCCTGTTTCTGCTCCTCTGTTTCCAGACTCCAGTTTCTCACCCTCTGTTTCCAGACTCCTGTTTCTGCCCCTCTGTTTCGAGCCTCCTGATTCTGCCCCTCTGTTTCCAGCCTCCTCTTTCTCACCCACTGTTTCCTGACTCCTGTTTCTCCCCCTCTGTTTCCAGGCTCCTGTTTCTGCCCCTCTGTTTCCAGCCTCCTGTTTCTCCCCCTCTGTTTCAAGACTCCTGTTTCTCCCCCTCTGTTTCCAGACTCCTGTTTCTCCCCCTCTGTTTCCAGACTCCTGTTTCTCCCCCTCTGTTTCCAGCCTCCTGTTTCTGCCCCTCTGTTTCCAGCCTCCTGTTTCTGCCCCTCTGTTTCCAGCCTCCTGTTTCTCCCCCTCTGTTTCCAGACTCCTGTTTCTCCTCCTCTGTTTACAGACTCCTGTTTTTCCCCATCTGCTTTCAGACTCCTGTTTCTGCCCCTCTGTTTCCAGACTCCTGTTTCTCCCCCTCTGTTTCCAGACTCCTGTTTCTGCCCCTCTGTTTCCAGACTCCGGATTCTGCCCATCTGTTTCCAGACTCCTGTTTCTCACCCTCTGTTTCCAGACTCCTTTTTCTCCCCATCAATTTCCAGACACCTGTTTCTCCCCCTCTGTTTCCAGACTCCTGTTTCTGCCGCTCTGTTTCCAGACTCCTGTTTCTCGCCCTCTGTTTCCAGACTCCTGTTTCTGCCGCTCTGTTTCCAGACTCCTGTTTCTGCCCCTCTGTTTCCAGCCTCCTGTTTCTGCCCCTCTGTTTCCAGACTCCTGTTTCTGCCCCTCTGTTTCCAGCCTCCTGTTTCTGCCCCTCTGTTTCCAGACTCCTGTTTCTCCCCCTCTGTTTCCAGCCTCCTGTTTCTCCCCTCTGTTTCTAGACTCCTATTTCTGCCCTCTGTTTCCAGACTCCTGTTTCTAACCATCTGTTTCCAGACTCCTGTTTCTCCCCCTCTGTTTCCAGACTCCTGTTTCTGCCCGTCTGTTTCCAGCCTCCTGTTTCTCCCCCTCTGTTTCCACACTCCTGTTTCTGCCCCTCTGTTTACAGACTCTTGTTTCTCCCCCTCTGTTTCCAGCCTCCTGTTTCTCCCCCTCTGTTTCCAGACTCCTGTTTCTCCTCCTCTGTTTCCAGACTCCTGTTTCTGCCCCTCTGTTTCCAGCCTCCTGTTTCTGCCCCTCTGTTTCCAGCCTCCTGTTTCTCCCCCTCTGTTTCCAGTCTCCTGTTTCTCCCCCTCTGTTTCCAGACTCCTGTTTCTACCCTCTGTTTCCAGACCCCGGTATCTCCCCCTCTGTTTCCAGCCTCATGTTTCTCCCCCTCTGTTTCGAGCCTCCTGTTTCTGCCCCTCTGTTTCCAGCCTCCTGTTTCTCCCCCTCTGTTTCCAGACTCCTGTTTCTGCCCCTCTGTTTCCAGACTCCTGTTTCTCCCCATCTGTTTCCAGACTCCTGATTCTCCTCCTCTGTTTACAGGCTCCGGTTTCTCCCCCTCTGTTTTCAGACTCCTGATTCTGCCCCTCTGTTTCCAGACTCCTGTTTCTCCCCCTCTGTTTCCAGCCTGCTGTTTCTGCCCCTCTGTTTCGAGACTCCTGTTTCTGCCCCTCTGTTTCCAGCCTCCTGTTTCTCCCCCTCTGTTTCCAGCCTCCTGTTTCTCCCCCTCTGTTTCCACACTCCTGTTTCTGCCCCACTGTTTCCAGACTCCTGTTTCTGCCCCTCTGTTTCCAGACTCCTGTTTCTGCCCCTCTGTTTCCAGACTCCGGTTTCTGCCCCTCTGTTTCCAGCCTCCTGTTTCTCCCCCTCTGTTTCCAGACTCCTGATTCTCCTCCTCTGTTTACAGGCTCCGGTTTCTCCCCCTGTGTTTTCAGACTCCTGATTCTGCCCCTCTGTTTCCAGAATCCTGTTTCTGCCGCTCTGTTTCCAGACTCCTGTTTCTCACCCTCTGTTTCCAGCCTCCTGTTTCTCCCCCTCTGTTTCCAGACTCCTGTTTCTGCCCCTCTGTTTCCAGACTCCTGTTTCTGCCCCTCTGTTTCCAGACTCCTGTTTCTGCCCCTCTGTTTCCAGCCTCCTGTTTCTGCCCCTCTGTTTCCAGACTCCTGTTTCTGCCCCTCTGTTTCTAGACTCCTATTTCTGCCCTCTGTTTCCAGACTCCCGTTTCTAACCATCTGTTTCCAGACTCCTGTTTCTCCCTCTCTGTTTCCAGACTCCTGTTTCTGCCCCTCTGTTTCCAGACTCCTGTTTCTCACCCTCTGTTTCCAGTCTCCTCTTTCTGCCCCTCTGTTTCCAGCCTCCTGCTTCTCGCCCTCTGTTTCCAGACTCCTGTTTCTGCCCCTCTGTTTCCAGACTCCTGTTTCTGCCCCTCTGTTTCCAGACTCCTGTTTCTGCCCCTCTGTTTCCAGCCTCCTGTTTCTGCCCCTCTGTTTCCAGACTCCTGTTTCTCCCCCTCTGTTTCCAGCCTCCTGTTTCTCCCCTCTGTTTCTAGACTCCTATTTCTGCCCTCTGTTTCCAGACTCCTGTTTCTAACCATCTGTTTCCTGACTCCTGTTTCTCCCCCTCTGTTTCCAGACTCCTGTTTCTGCCCGTCTGTTTCCAGCCTCCTGTTTCTGCCCCTCTGTTTCCAGACTCCTGTTTCTAACCATCTGTTTCCTGACTCCTGTTTCTCCCCCTCTGTTTCCAGACTCCTGTTTCTCCCCCTCTGTTTCCACACTCCTGTTTCTGCCCCTCTGTTTCCAGACTCTTGTTTCTCCCCCTCTGTTTCCAGCCTCCTGTTTCTCCCCCTCTGTTTCCAGACTCCTGTTTCTCCTCCTCTGTTTCCAGACTCCTGTTTCTGCCCCTCTGTTTCCAGACTCCTGTTTCTGCCCCTCTGTTTCCAGCCTCCTGTTTCTGCCCCTCTGTTTCCAGCCTCCTGTTTCTCCCCCTCTGTTTCCAGACTCCTGTTTCTCCTCCTCTGTTTCCAGACTCCTGTTTCTCACCCTCTGTTTCCAGCCTCCTGTTTCTGTCCCTCTGTTTCCAGCCTCCTGTTTCTACCCTCTGTTTCCAGACGCCGGTTTCTGCCCCTCTGTTTCCAGACTCCTGTTTCTCACCCTCTGTATCGAGCCTCCTGTTTCTGCCCCTCTGTTTCCAGCCTCCTGTTTCTCCCCCTCTGTTTCCAAACTCCTGTTTCTGCCACTCTGTTTCCAGACTCCTGTTTCTGCCCCTCTGTTTCCAGCCTCCTGTTTCTCCCCCTCTGTTTCCAGACTCCTGATTCTCCTCCTCTGTTTACAGGCTCCGGTTTCTCCCCCTTTGTTTTCAGACTCCTGTTTCTGCCCCTCTGTTTCCAGACTCCTGTTTCTCACCCTCTGTTTCCAGACTCCTGTTTCTGCCCCTCTGTTTCCAGACTCCTGTTTCTGCCCCTCTGTTTCCAGACGCCTGTTTCTCCCCCTCTGTTTCCAGACTCCTGTTTCTCACCCTCTGTTTCCAGCCTCCTGTTTCTCACACTCTGTTTCCAGCCTCCTGTTTCTCCCCCTCTGTTTCCACACTCCTGTTTCTGCCCCACTGTTTCCAGACTCCTGTTTCTCACCATCTGTTTCCAGACTCCTGTTTCTCCCCCTCTGTTTCCACACTCCCGTTTCTGCCCCTCTGTTTCCAGACTCTTGTTTCTCCCCCTCTGTTTCCTGACTCCTGTTTCTGCCCCTCTGTTTCCAGACTCCTGTTTCTGCCTCTCTGTTTCCAGACTCCTGTTTCTCACCCTCTGTTTCCAGACTCCTGTTTCTGCCCCTCTGTTTCGAGCCTCCTGATTCTGCCCCTCTGTTTCCAGCCTCCTCTTTCTCAACCTCTGTTCCCTGACTCCTGTTTCTCCCCCTCTGTTTCCAGGCTCCTGTTTCTGCCCCTCTGTTTCCAGCCTCCTGTTTCTCCCCCTCTGTTTCCAGACTCCTGTTTCTCCCCCTCTGTTTCCAGACTCCTGTTTCTCCCCCTCTGTTTCCAGACTCCTGTTTCTCCCCCTCTGTTTCCAGTCTCCTGTTTCTCCCCCTCTGTTTCCAGCCTCCTGCTTCTCGCCCTCTGTTTCCATACTCCTGTTTCTGCCCCTCTGTTTCCAGACTCCTGTTTCTGCCCCTCTGTTTCCAGCCTCATGTTTCTGCCCCTCTGTTTCCAGACTCCTGTTTCTCCCCCTCTGTTTCCAGACTCCTGTTTCTCCCCCTCTGTTTCCAGACTCCTGTTTCTCCCCCTCTGTTTCCAGACTCCTGTTTCTCCCCCTATGTTTCCAGACTCCTGTTTCTGCCCCACTGTTTCCAGACACCTGGTTCTCACCCTCTGTTTCCAGTCTCCTCTTTCTACCCCTCTGTTTCCAGCCTCCTGTTTCTCCCCCTCTGTTTCCACACTCCTGTTTCTGCCCCTCTGTTTCCAGACTCTTGTTTCTCCCCCTCAGTTTCCAGACTCCTGTTTCTGCCCCTCTGTTTCCAGACTCCTGTTTCTCACCATCTGTTTCCAGACTCCTGTTTCTCCCCCTCTGTTTCCAGGCTCCTGTTACTGCTCCTCTGTTTCCAGACTCCTGTTTCTCCCCCTCTGTTTCCAGCCTCCTGTTTCTGCCCCTCTGTTTCCAGCCTCCTGTTTCTGCCCCTCTGTTTCCAGCCTCCTGTTTCTCCCCCTCTGTTTCCAGACTCCTGTTTCTCCTCCTCTGTTTACAGACTCCTGTTTCTCCCCATCTGTTTTCAGACTCCTGTTTCTGCCCCTCTGTTTCCAGACTCCTGTTTCTCCCCCTCTGTTTCCAGACTCCTGTTTCTGCCCCTCTGTTTCCAGACTCCGGTTTCTGCCCATCTGTTTCCAGACTCCTGATTCTGCCCCTCTGTTTCCAGCCTCCTCTTTCTCACCCACTGTTTCCTGACTCCTGTTTCTCCCCCTCTGTTTCCAGGCTCCTGTTTCTGCCCCACTGTTTCCAGCCTCCTGTTTCTCCCCCTCTGTTTCCAGACTCCTGTTTCTCCCCCTCTGCTTCCAGACTCCTGTTTCTCCCCCTCTGTTTCCAGCCTCCTGTTTCTTCCCCTCTGTTTCCAGCCTCCTGTTTCTGCCCCTCTGTTTCCAGCCTCCTGTTTCTCCCCCTCTGTTTCCAGACTCCTGTTTCTCCTCCTCTGTTTACAGACTCCTGTTTCTCCCCATCTGTTTTCAGACTCCTGTTTCTGCCCCTCTGTTTCCAGACTCCTGTTTCTCCCCCTCTGTTCCCAGACTCCTGTTTCTGCCCCTCTGTTTCCAGACTCCGGTTTCTGCCCATCTGTTTCCAGACTCCTGTTTCTCACCCTCTATTTCCAGACTCCTTTTTCTCCCCATCAATTTCCAGACTCCTGTTTCTCCCCCTCTGCTTCCAGACTCCTGTTTCTGCCGCTCTGTTTCCAGACTCCTGTTTCTCACCCTCTGTTTCCAGCCTCCTGTTTCTCGCCCTCTGTTTCCAGACTCCTGTTTCTGCCCCTCTGTTTCCAGACTCCTGTTTCTGCCCCTCTGTTTCCAGACTCCTGATTCTGCCCCTCTGTTTCCAGTTTCCTGTTTCTCCCCCTCTGTTTCCAGACTCCTGCTTCTCCCCCTCTGTTTCCAGCCTCCTGTTTCTGCCCCTCTGTTTCCAGACTCCTGTTTCTGCCCCTCTGTTTCCAGACTCCTGATTCTGCCCCTCTGTTTCCAGTTTCCTGTTTCTCCCCCTCTGTTTCCAGACTCCTGCTTCTCCCCCTCTGTTTCCAGCCTCCTGTTTCTGCCCCTCTGTTTCGAGACTCCTGTTTCTGCCCCTCTGTTTCCAGCCGCCTGTTTCTCCCCCTCTGTTTCCAGACTCCTGTTTCTCCCCGTCTGTTTCCAGACTCCTGTTTCTGCCCCTCTGTTTCCAGACTCCTGTTTCTCACCCTCTGTTTCCAGACTCCTGTTTCTCCCCCTCTGTTTCCAGACTCCTGTTTCTCCCCCTCTGTTTCCAGACTCCTGTTTCTCCCCCTCTGTTTCCAGACTCCTGTTTCTGCCCCTCTGTTTCCAGACACCTGGTTCTCACCCTCTGTTTCCAGTCTCCTCTTTCTACCCCTCTGTTTCCAGCCTCCTCTTTCTCCCCCTCTGTTTCCACACTCCTGTTTCTGCCCCTCTGTTTCCAGACTCTTGTTTCTCCCCCTCGGTTTCCAGACTCCTGTTTCTGCCCCTCTGTTTCCAGACTCCTGTTTCTCACCATCTGTTTCCAGACTCCTGTTTCTCCCCCTCTGTTTCCAAACTCCTGTTTCTGCTCCTCTGTTTCCAGACTCCAGTTTCTCACCCTCTGTTTCCAGACTCCGGTTTCTGCCCCTCTGTTTCCAGACTCCTGTTTCTCACCCTCTATTTCGAGCCTCCTGTTTCTGCCCCTCTGTTTCCAGCCTCCTTTTTTTCCCCCTCTGCTTCCATACTCCTGTTTCTGCCACTCTGTTTCCAGACTCCTTTTTCTGCCCCTCTGTTTCCAGCCTCCTGTTTCTGCCCCTCTGTTTCGAGACTCCTGTTTCTCCCCCTCTGTTTGCAGACCCCTGTTTCTACCCCTCTGTTTTCAGACTCCTGTTTCTGCCCCTCTGTTTCCAGACTCCTGTTTCTCCCCCTCTGTTTCCAGACTCCTGTTTCTCCCCCTCTGTTTCCAGACTCCTGTTTCTCCCCCTCTGTTTCCAGACTCCTTTTTCTCCCCCTCTGTTTCCAGACTCCTGTTTGTGCCGCTCTGTTTCCAGACTCCTGTTTCTCACCCTCTGTTTCCAGCCTCCTGCTTCTCGCCCTCTGTTTCCAGTCTCCTGTTTCTGCCCCTCTGTTTCCAGACTCCTGTTTCTGCCCCTCTGTTTCCAGACTCCTGTTTCTGCCCCTCTGTTTCCAGCCTCCTGTTTCTTCCCCTCTGTTTCCAGACTCCTGTTTCTCACCCTCTGTTTGCAGACCCCTGTTTCTCCCCCTCTGTTTTCAGACTCCTGTTTCTGCCCCTCTGTTTCCAGACTCCTGTTTCTCCCCCTCTGTTTCCAGACTCCTGTTTCTCCCCCTCTGTTTCCAGACTCCTGTTTCTCCCCCTCTGTTTCCAGACTCCTGTTTCTCCCCCTCTGTTTCCAGACTCCTGTTTCTGCCCCTCTGTTTCCAGACTCCTGTTTCTCACCCTCTGTTTCCAGTCTCCTCTTTCTGCCCCTCTGTTTCCAGCCTCCTGTTTCTGCCCCTCTGATTCCAGTCTCCTGTTTCTCTCCCTCTGTTTCCAGACTCCTGTTTCTCCCCCTCTGTTTCCAGACTCCTGTTTCTCCCCCTCTGTTTCCAGCCTCCTGTTTCTCCCCCTCTGTTTCCAGACTCCTATTTCTGCCCCTCTGTTTCCAGACTCCTGTTTCTCACCATCTGTTTCCAGACTCCTGTTTCTCCCCCTCTGTTTCCACACTCCTGTTTCTGCCCCTCTGTTTCCAGACTCTTGTTTCTCCCCCTCTGTTTCCTGACTCCTGTTTCTGCCCCTCTGTTTCCAGACTTCTGTTTCTCACCCTGTGTTTCCAGACTCCTGTTTCTCCCCCTCTGTTTCCAGCCTCCTGTTTCTCCCCCTCTGTTTCCAGACTCCTATTTCTGCCCCTCTGTTTCCAGACTCCTGTTTCTCACCATCTGTTTCCAGACTCCTGTTTCTCCCCCTCTGTTTCCAGACTCCTGTTTCTGCCCCTCTGTTTCCAGACTCTTGTTTCTCCCCCTCTGTTTCCTGACTCCTGTTTCTGCCCCTCTGTTTCCAGACTCCTGTTTCTGCCTCTCTGTTTCCAGACTCCTGTTTCTCACCCTCTGTTTCCAGACTCCTGTTTCTGCCCCTCTGTTTCGAGCCTCCTGATTCTGCCCCTCTGTTTCCAGCCTCCTCTTTCTCAACCTCTGTTCCCTGACTCCTGTTTCTCCCCCTCTGTTTCTAGGCTCCTGTTCCTGCCCCTCTGTTTCCAGCCTCCTGTTTCTCCCCCTCTGTTTCCAGACTCCTGTTTCTCCCCCTCTGTTACCAGACTCCTGTTTCTCCCCCTCTGTTTCCAGACTCCTGTTTCTCCCCCTCTGTTTCCAGTCTCCTGTTTCTCCCCCTCTGTTTCCAGCCTCCTGCTTCTCGCCCTCTGTTTCCATACTCCTGTTTCTGCCCCTCTGTTTCCAGACTCCTGTTTCTGCCCCTTTGTTTCCAGCCTCATGTTTCTGCCCCTCTGTTTCCAGACTCCTGTTTCTCCCCCTCTGTTTCCAGACTCCTGTTTCACCCCCTCTGTTTCCAGACTCCTGTTTCTCCCCCTCTGTTTCCAGACTCCTGTTTCTGCCCCTCTGTTTCCAGACACCTGGTTCTCACCCTCTGTTTCCAGTCTCCTCTTTCTGCCCCTCTGTTTCCAGCCTCCTGTTTCTCCCCCTCTGTTTCCACACTCCTGTTTCTGCCCCTCTGTTTCCAGACTCTTGTTTCTCCCCCTCAGTTTCCAGATTCCTGTTTCTGCCCCTCTGTTTCCAGACTCCTGTTTCTCACCATCTGTTTCCAGACTCCTGTTTCTCCCCCGCTGTTTCCAGACTCCTGTTTCTGCTCCTCTGTTTCCAGACTCCAGTTTCTCACCCTCTGTTTCCAGACTCCTGTTTCTGCCCCTCTGTTTCGAGCCTCCTGATTCTGCCCCTCTGTTTCCAGCCTCCTCTTTCTCACCCACTGTTTCCTGACTCCTGTTTCTCCCCCTCTGTTTCCAGGCTCCTGTTTCTGCCCCTCTGTTTCCAGCCTCCTGTTTCTCCCCCTCTGTTTCCAGACTCCTGTTTCTCCCCCTCTGTTTCCAGACTCCTGTTTCTCCCCCTCTGTTTCCAGCCTCCTGTTTCTGCCCCTCTGTTTCCAGCCTCCTGTTTCTGCCCCTCTGTTTCCAGCCTCCTGTTTCTCCCCCTCTGTTTCCAGACTCCTGTTTCTCCCCCTCTGTTTCCAGACTCCTGTTACTGCCCCTCTGTTTCCAGCCTCCTGTTTCTGCCCCTCTGTTTCCAGCCTCCTGTTTCTCCCCCTCTGTTTCCAGACTCCTGTTTCTCCTCCTCTGTTTACAGACTCCTGTTTCTCCCCATCTGTTTTCAGACTCCTGTTTCTGCCCCTCTGTTTCCAGACTCCTGTTTCTCCCCCTCTGTTTCCAGACTCCTGTTTCTGCCCCTCTGTTTCCAGACTCCGGTTTCTGCCCATCTGTTTCCAGACTCCTGTTTCTCACCCTCTATTTCCAGACTCCTTTTTCTCCCCATCAATTTCCAGACTCCTGTTTCTCCCCCTCTGTTTCCAGAATCCTGTTTCTGCCGCTCTGTTTCCAGACTCCTGTCTCTCCCCCTCTGCTTCCAGACTCCTGTTTCTCCCCCTCTGTTTCCAGACTCCTGTTTCTCCTCCTCTGTTTCCAGACTCCTGTTTCTGCCCCTCTGTTTCCAGACTCCTGTTTCTCCCCTTCTGTTTCCAGCCTCCTGTTTCTGCCCCTCTGTTTCCAGCCTCCTGTTTCTCCCCCTCTGTTTCCAGACGCCGGTTTCTGCCCCTCTGTTTCCAGCCTCCTGTTTCTCCCCCTCTGTTTCCAGACTCCTGATTCTCCTCCTCTGTTTACAGGCTCCGGTTTCTCCCCCTCTGTTTTCAGACTCCTGATTCTGCCCCTCTGTTTCCAGACTCCTGTTTCTCCCCCTCTGTTTCCAGACTCCTGTTTCTGCCCCTCTGTTTCCAGACTCCTGTTTCTCACCCTCTGTTTCCAGACTCCTGTTTCTGCCCCTCTGTTTCCAGGCTCCTGTTTCTGCCCCTCTGTTTCCAGCCTCCTGTTTCTCCCCCTCTGTTTCCAGACTCCTGTTTCTCCCCCTCTGTTTCCAGACTCCTGTTTCTGCCCCTCTGTTTTCAGACTCCTGTTTCTCACCCTCTGTTTCCAGACTCCTGTTTCTGCCCCTCTGTTTCCAGACTCCTGTTTCTGCCCCTCTGTTTCCAGACGCCTGTTTCTCCCCCTCTGTTTCCAGACTCCTGTTTCTCCCCCTCTGTTTCCAGACTCCTGTTTCTGCCCCTCTGTTTCCAGACTCCTGTTTCTCACCCTCTGTTTCCAGGCTCCTGTTTCTGCCCCTCTGTTTCCAGACTCCTGTTTCTGCCCCTCTGTTTCCAGACGCCTGTTTCTCCCCCTCTGTTTCCAGACTCCTGTTTCTCACCCTCTGTTTCCAGCCTCCTGTTTCTCACACTCTGTTTCCAGCCTCCTGTTTCTCCCCCTCTGTTTCCACACTCCTGTTTCTGCCCCACTGTTTCCAGACTCCTGTTTCTCACCCTCTGTTTCCAGACTCCTGTTTCTGCCCCTCTGTTTCCAGACTCATGTTTCTGCCCCTCTGTTTCCAGAGTCCGGTTTCTGCCCCTCTGTTTCCAGACTCCTGTTTCTCACCCTCTGTTTCCGGTCTCCTGTTTCTCCCCATCAATTTCCAGACAACTGTTTCTCCCCCTCTGTTTCCAGACTCCTGTTTCACCCCCTCTGTTTCCAGACTCCTGTTTGTGCTGCTCTGTTTCCAGACTCCTGTTTCTCCCCCTCTGTTTGCAGACCCCTGTTTCTCCCCCTCTGTTTTCAGACTCCTGTTTCTGCCCCTCTGTTTCCAGACTCCTGTTTCTCCCCCTCTGTTTCCAGACTCCTGTTTCTCCCCCTCTGTTTCCAGACTCCTGTTTCTCCCCCTCTGTTTCCAGACTCCTGTTTCTCCCCCTCTGTTTCCAGACTCCTGTTTCTGCCCCTCTGTTTCCAGACTCCTGTTTCTCACCCTCTGTTTCCAGTCTCCTCTTTCTGCCCCTCTTTTTCCAGCCTCCTGTTTCTGCCCCTCTGATTCCAGTCTCCTGTTTCTCTCCCTCTGTTTCCAGACTCCTGTTTCTCCCCCTCTGTTTCCAGACTCCTGTTTCTGCCACTCTGTTTCCAGACTTCTGTTTCTCACCCTGTGTTTCCAGACTCCTGTTTCTCCCCCTCTGTTTCCAGACTCCTGTTTCTCCCCCTCTGTTTCCAGACTCCTGTTTCTCCCCCTCTGTTTCCAGCCTCCTGTTTCTGCCCCTCTGTTTCCAGCCTCCTGTTTCTGCCCCTCTGTTTCCAGCCTCCTGTTTCTCCCCCTCTGTTTCCAGACTCCTGTTTCTCCTCCTCTGTTTACAGACTCCTGTTTCTCCCCATCTGTTTTCAGACTCCTGTTTCTCCCCCTCTGTTTCCAGACTCCTGTTTCACCCCCTCTGTTTCCAGACTCCTGTTTCTGCCCCCTGTTTCCAGACTCCTGTTTGTGCTGCTCTGTTTCCAGACTCCTGTTTCTCCCCCTCTGTTTCCAGCCACCTGCTTCTCGCCCTCTGTTTCCAGACTCCTGTTTCTGCCCCTCTGTTTCCAGACTCCTGTTTCTGCCCCTCTGTTTCCAGACTCCTGTTTCTGCCCCTCTGTTTCCAGCCTCCTGTTTCTGCCCCTTTGTTTCCAGACTCCTGTTTCTCCCCCTCTGTTTGCAGACCCCTGTTTCTCCCCCTCTGTTTTCAGACTCCTGTTTCTGCCCCTCTGTTTCCAGACTCCTGTTTCTCCCCCTCTGTTTCCAGACTCCTGTTTCTCCCCCTCTGTTTCCAGACTCCTGTTTCTCCCCCTCTGTTTCCAGACTCCTGTTTCTCCCCCTCTGTTTCCAGACTCCTGTTTCTGCCCCTCTGTTTCCAGACTCCTGTTTCTCACCCTCTGTTTCCAGTCTCCTCTTTCTGCCCCTCTTTTTCCAGCCTCCTGTTTCTGCCCCTCTGATTCCAGTCTCCTGTTTCTCTCCCTCTGTTTCCAGACTCCTGTTTCTCCCCCTCTGTTTCCAGACTCCTGTTTCTGCCACTCTGTTTCCAGACTTCTGTTTCTCACCCTGTGTTTCCAGACTCCTGTTTCTCCCCCTCTGTTTCCAGACTCCTGTTTCTCCCCCTCTGTTTCCAGACTCCTGTTTCTCCCCCTCTGTTTCCAGCCTCCTGTTTCTGCCCCTCTGTTTCCAGCCTCCTGTTTCTGCCCCTCTGTTTCCAGCCTCCTGTTTCTCCCCCTCTGTTTCCAGACTCCTGTTTCTCCTCCTCTGTTTACAGACTCCTGTTTCTCCCCATCTGTTTTCAGACTCCTGTTTCTCCCCCTCTGTTTCCAGACTCCTGTTTCACCCCCTCTGTTTCCAGACTCCTGTTTCTCCCCCTCTGTTTCCAGACTCATGTTTCTGCCCCTCTGTTTCCAGACACCTGGTTCTCACCCTCTGTTTCCAGTCTCCTCTTTCTGCCCCTCTGTTTCCAGCCTCCTGTTTCTCCCCCTCTGTTTCCACACTCCTGTTTCTGCCCCTCTGTTTCCAGACTCTTGTTTCTCCCCCTCAGTTTCCAGATTCCTGTTTCTGCCCCTCTGTTTCCAGACTCCTGTTTCTCACCATCTGTTTCCAGACTCCTGTTTCTCCCCCGCTGTTTCCAGACTCCTGTTTCTGCTCCTCTGTTTCCAGACTCCAGTTTCTCACCCTCTGTTTCCAGACTCCTGTTTCTGCCCCTCTGTTTCGAGCCTCCTGATTCTGCCCCTCTGTTTCCAGCCTCCTCTTTCTCACCCACTGTTTCCTGACTCCTGTTTCTCCCCCTCTGTTTCCAGGCTCCTGTTTCTGCCCCTCTGTTTCCAGCCTCCTGTTTCTCCCCCTCTGTTTCCAGACTCCTGTTTCTCCCCCTCTGTTTCCAGACTCCTGTTTCTCCCCCTCTGTTTCCAGCCTCCTGTTTCTGCCCCTCTGTTTCCAGCCTCCTGTTTCTGCCCCTCTGTTTCCAGCCTCCTGTTTCTCCCCCTCTGTTTCCAGACTCCTGTTTCTCCCCCTCTGTTTCCAGACTCCTGTTTCTGCCCCTCTGTTTCCAGCCTCCCGTTTCTGCCCCTCTGTTTCCAGCCTCCTGTTTCTCCCCCTCTGTTTCCAGACTCCTGTTTCTCCTCCTCTGTTTACAGACTCCTGTTTCTCCCCATCTGTTTTCAGACTCCTGTTTCTGCCCCTCTGTTTCCAGACTCCTGTTTCTCACCCTCTATTTCCAGACTCCTTTTTCTCCCCATCAATTTCCAGACTCCTGTTTCTCCCCCTCTGTTTCCAGAATCCTGTTTCTGCCGCTCTGTTTCCAGACTCCTGTTTCTCCCCCTCTGTTTCCAGACTCCTGTTTCTCCCCCTCTGTTTCCAGACTCCTGTTTCTCCTCCTCTGTTTCCAGACTCCTGTTTCTGCCCCTCTGTTTCCAGACTCCTGTTTCTCCCCTTCTGTTTCCAGCCTCCTGTTTCTGCCCCTCTGTTTCCAGCCTCCTGTTTCTCCCCCTCTGTTTCCAGACGCCGGTTTCTGCCCCTCTGTTTCCAGCCTCCTGTTTCTCCCCCTCTGTTTCCAGACTCCTGATTCTCCTCCTCTGTTTACAGGCTCCGGTTTCTCCCCCTCTGTTTTCAGACTCCTGATTCTGCCCCTCTGTTTCCAGACTCCTGTTTCTCCCCCTCTGTTTCCAGACTCCTGTTTCTGCCCCTCTGTTTCCAGACTCCTGTTTCTCACCCTCTGTTTCCAGACTCCTGTTTCTGCCCCTCTGTTTCCAGGCTCCTGTTTCTGCCCCTCTGTTTCCAGCCTCCTGTTTCTCCCCCTCTGTTTCCAGACTCCTGTTTCTCCCCCTCTGTTTCCAGACTCCTGTTTCTGCCCCTCTGTTTCCAGACTCCTGTTTCTCACCCTCTGTTTCCAGACTCCTGTTTCTGCCCCTCTGTTTCCAGACTCCTGTTTCTGCCCCTCTGTTTCCAGACGCCTGTTTCTCCCCCTCTGTTTCCAGACTCCTGTTTCTCCCCCTCTGTTTCCAGACTCCTGTTTCTGCCCCTCTGTTTCCAGACTCCTGTTTCTCACCCTCTGTTTCCAGACTACTGTTTCTGCCCCTCTGTATCCAGACTCCTGTTTCTGCCCCTCTGTTTCCAGACGCCTGTTTCTCCCCCTCTGTTTCCAGACTCCTGTTTCTCACCCTCTGTTTCCAGCCTCCTGTTTCTCACACTCTGTTTCCAGCCTCCTGTTTCTCCCCCTCTGTTTCCACACTCCTGTTTCTGCCCCACTGTTTCCAGACTCCTGTTTCTCACCATCTGTTTCCAGACTCCTGTTTCTGCCCCTCTGTTTCCAGACTCATGTTTCTGCCCCTCTGTTTCCAGAGTCCGGTTTCTGCCCCTCTGTTTCCAGACTCCTGTTTCTCACCCTCTGTTTCCGGTCTCCTGTTTCTCCCCATCAATTTCCAGACACCTGTTTCTCCCCCTCTGTTTCCAGACTCCTGTTTCACCCCCTCTGTTTCCAGACTCCTGTTTGTGCTGCTCTGTTTCCAGACTCCTGTTTCTCCCCCTCTGTTTCCAGCCTCCTGCTTCTCGCCCTCTGTTTCCAGACTCCTGTTTCTGCCCCTCTGTTTCCAGACTCCTGTTTCTGCCCCTCTGTTTCCAGACTCCTGTTTCTGCCCCTCTGTTTCCAGCCTCCTGTTTCTGCCCCTTTGTTTCCAGACTCCTGTTTCTCCCCCTCTGTTTGCAGACCCCTGTTTCTCCCCCTCTGTTTTCAGACTCCTGTTTCTGCCCCTCTGTTTCCAGACTCCTGTTTCTCCCCCTCTGTTTCCAGACTCCTGTTTCTCCCCCTCTGTTTCCAGACTCCTGTTTCTCCCCCTCTGGTTCCAGAGTCCTGTTTCTCCCCCTCTGTTTCCAGACTCCTGTTTCTGCCCCTCTGTTTCCAGACTCCTGTTTCTCACCCTCTGTTTCCAGTCTCCTCTTTCTGCCCCTCTTTTTCCAGCCTCCTGTTTCTGCCCCTCTGATTCCAGTCTCCTGTTTCTCTCCCTCTGTTTCCAGACTCCTGTTTCTCCCCCTCTGTTTCCAGACTCCTGTTTCTGCCACTCTGTTTCCAGACTTCTGTTTCTCACCCTGTGTTTCCAGACTCCTGTTTCTCCCCCTCTGTTTCCAGACTCCTGTTTCTCCCCCTCTGTTTCCAGACTCCTGTTTCTCCCCCTCTGTTTCCAGCCTCCTGTTTCTGCCCCTCTGTTTCCAGCCTCCTGTTTCTGCCCCTCTGTTTCCAGCCTCCTGTTTCTCCCCCTCTGTTTCCAGACTCCTGTTTCTCCTCCTCTGTTTACAGACTCCTGTTTCTCCCCATCTGTTTTCCGACTCCTGTTTCTGCCCCTCTGTTTCCAGACTCCTGTTTCTCCCCCTCTGTTTCCAGACTCCTGTTTCTGCCCCTCTGTTTCCAGACTCCGGTTTCTGCCCATCTGTTTCCAGACTCCGGTTTCTCACCCTCTATTTCCAGACTCCTTTTCCTCCCCATCAATTTCCAGACTCCTGTTTCTCCCCCTCTGTTTCCAGAATCCTGTTTCTGCCGCTCTGTTTCCAGACTCCTGTTTCTCCCACTCTGTTTCCAGACTCCTGTTTCTCCCCCTCTGTTTCCAGACTCCTGTTTCTCCTCCTCTTTTTACAGACTCCTGTTTCTCCCCATCTGTATTCAGACTCCTGTTTCTGCCCCTCTGTTTCCAGACTCCTGTTTCACCCCCTCTGTTTCCAGACTCCTGTTTCTGCCCCTCTGTTTCCAGACTCCGGTTTCTGCCCATCTATTCCCAGACTCCTGTTTCTCACCCTCTATTTCCAGACTCCTTTTTCTCCCCATCAATTTCCAGACTCCTGTTTCTCCCCCTCTGTTTCCAGAATCCTGTTTCTGCCGCTCTGTTTCCAGACTCCTGTTTCTCACCCTCTGTTTCCAGCCTCCTGTTTCTCCCCCTCTGTTTCCAGACTCCTGTTTCTGCCCCTCTGTTTCCAGACTCCTGTTTCTGCCCCTCTGTTTCCAGACTCCTGTTTCTGCACCTCTGTTTCCAGCCTCCTGTTTCTGCACCTCTGTTTCCAGACTCCTGTTTCTCCCCCTCTGTTTCCAGACTCCTGTTTCTGCCCCTCTGTTTCTAGACTCCTATTTCTGCCCTTTGTTTCCAGACTCCTGTTTCTAACCATCTGTTTCCAGACTCCTGTTTCTCCCCCTCTGTTTCCAGACTCCTGTTTCTGCCCGTCTGTTTCCAGCCTCCTGTTTCTCCCCCTCTGTTTCCACACTCCTGTTTCTGCCCCTCTGTTTCCAGACTCTTGTTTCTCCCCCTCTGTTTCCAGCCTCCTGTTTCTCCCCCTCTGTTTCCAGACTCCTGTTTCTCCTCCTCTGTTTCCAGACTCCTGTTTCTGCCCCTCTGTTTCCAGACTACTGTTTCTGCCCTTCTGTTTCCAGCCTCCTGTTTCTGCCCCTCTGTTTCCAGCCTCCTGTTTCTCCCCCTCTGTTTCCAGACTCCTGTTTCTCCTCCTATGTTTCCAGACTCCTGTTTCTACCCTCTGTTTCCAGACGCCGGTTTCTGCCCCTCTTTTTCCAGATTCCTGTTTCTCACCCTCTGTTTCGAGCCTCCTGTTTCTGCCCCTCTGTTTCCAGCCTCCTGTTTCTCACCCTCTGTTTCCAGACTCCTGTTTCTGCCCCTCTGTTTCCAGACTCCTGTTTCTGCCCCTCTGTTTCCAGACGCCTGTTTCTCCCCCTCTGTTTCCAGACTCCTGTTTCTCCCCCTCTGTTTCCAGACTCCTGTTTCTGCCCCTCTGTTTCCAGACTCCTGTTTCTCACCCTCTGTTTCCAGACTCCTGTTTCTGCCCCTCTGTTTCCAGATTCCTGTTTCTGCCCCTCTGTTTCCAGCCTCCTGTTTCTCACACTCTGTTTCCAGCCTCCTGTTTCTCCCCCTCTGTTTCCACACTCCTGTTTCTGCCCCACTGTTTCCAGACTCCTGTTTCTGCCCCTCTGTTTCCAGACTCCTGTTTCTGCCCCTCTGTTTCCAGACTCCTGTTTCTGCCCCTCTGTTTCCAGAGTCCGGTTTCTGCCCCTCTGTTTCCAGACTCCTGTTTCTCACCCTCTGTTTCCGGTCTCCTGTTTCTCCCCATCAATTTCCAGACTCCTGTTTCTGCCCCTCTGTTTCCAGACTCCTGTTTCTGCCCCTCTGTTTCCAGAGTCCGGTTTCTGCCCCTCTGTTTCCAGACTCCTGTTTCTGCCCCTCTGTTTCCAGACTCCTGTTTCTGCCCCTCTGTTTCCAGACTCCTGTTTCTCACCCTCTGTTTCCAGCCTCCTGCTTCTCGCCCTCTGTTTCCAGACTCCTGTTTCTGCCCCTCTGTTTCCAGACTCCTGTTTCTGCCCCTCTGTTTCCAGACTCCTGTTTCTGCCCCTCTGTTTCCAGCCTCCTGTTTCTGCCCCTCTGTTTCCAGACTCCTGTTTCTCCCCCTCTGTTTCCAGCCTCCTGTTTCTCCCCTCTGTTTCTAGACTCCTATTTCTGCCCTCTGTTTCCAGACTCCTGTTTCTAACCATCTGTTTCCTGACTCCTGTTTCTCCCCCTCTGTTTCCAGACTCCTGTTTCTCCCCCTCTGTTTCCACACTCCTGTTTCTGCCCCTCTGTTTCCAGACTCTTGTTTCTCCCCCTCTGTTTCCAGCCTCCTGTTTCTCCCCCTCTGTTTCCAGACTCCTGTTTCTCCTCCTCTGTTTCCAGACTCCTGTTTCTGCCCCTCTGTTTCCAGACTCCTGTTTCTGCCCCTCTGTTTCCAGCCTCCTGTTTCTGCCCCTCTGTTTCCAGCCTCCTGTTTCTCCCCCTCTGTTTCCAGACTCCTGTTTCTCCTCCTCTGTTTCCAGACTCCTGTTTCTACCCTCTGTTTCCAGACGCCGGTTTCTGCCCCTCTGTTTCCAGACTACTGTTTCTCACCCTCTGTTTCGAGCCTCCTGTTTCTGCCACTCTGTTTCCAGACTCCTGTTTCTGCCCCTCTGTTTCCAGCCTCCTGTTTCTCCCCCTCTGTTTCCAGACTCCTGATTCTCCTCCTCTGTTTACAGGCTCCGGTTTCTCCCCCTCTGTTTTCAGACTCCTGATTCTGCCCCTCTGTTTCCAGACTCCTGTTTCTCCCCCTCTGTTTCCAGACTCCTGCTTCTCCCCCTCTGTTTCCAGCCTCCTGTTTCTGCCCCTCTGTTTCGAGACTCCTGTTTCTGCCCCTCTGTTTCCAGCCTCCTGTTTCTCCCCCTCTGTTTCCAGACTCCTGTTTCTCCCCCTCTGTTTCCAGACTCCTGTTTCTGCCCCTCTGTTTCCAGACTCCTGTTTCTCACCCTCTGTTTCCAGACTCCTGTTTCTGCCCCTCTGTTTCCAGACTCCTGTTTCTGCCCCTCTGTTTCCAGACGCCTGTTTCTCCCCCTCTGTTTCCAGACTCCTGTTTCTCACCTTCTGTTTCCAGCCTCCTGTTTCTCACACTCTGTTTCCAGCCTCCTGTTTCTCCCCCTCTGTTTCCACACTCCTGTTTCTGCCCCACTGTTTCCAGACTCCTGTTTCTCACCATCTGTTTCCAGACTCCTGTTTCTCCCCCTCTGTTTCCACACTCCCGTTTCTGCCCCTCTGTTTCCAGACTCTTGTTTCTCCCCCTCTGTTTCCTGACTCCTGTTTCTGCCCCTCTGTTTCCAGACTCCTGTTTCTGCCTCTCTGTTTCCAGACTCCTGTTTCTCACCCTCTGTTTCCAGACTCCTGTTTCTGCCCCTCTGTTTCGAGCCTCCTGATTCTGCCCCTCTGTTTCCAGCCTCCTCTTTCTCAACCTCTGTTCCCTGACTCCTGTTTCTCCCCCTCTGTTTCCAGGCTCCTGTTTCTGCCCCTCTGTTTCCAGCCTCCTGTTTCTCCCCCTCTGTTTCCAGACTCCTGTTTCTCCCCCTCTGTTTCCAGACTCCTGTTTCTCCCCCTCTGTTTCCAGACTCCTGTTTCTCCCGCTCTGTTTCCAGTCTCCTGTTTCTCCCCCTCTGTTTCCAGCCTCCTGCTTCTCGCCCTCTGTTTCCATACTCCTGTTTCTGCCCCTCTGTTTCCAGACTCCTGTTTCTGCCCCTCTGTTTCCAGCCTCATGTTTCTGCCCCTCTGTTTCCAGACTCCTGTTTCTCCCCCTCTGTTTCCAGACTCCTGTTTCTCCCCCTCTGTTTCCAGACTCCTGTTTCTCCCCCTCTGTTTCCAGACTCCTGTTTCTCCCCCTCTGTTTCCAGACTCCTGTTTCTGCCCCTCTGTTTCCAGACACCTGGTTCTCACCCTCTGTTTCCAGTCTCCTCTTTCTACCCCTCTGTTTCCAGCCTCCTGTTTCTCCCCCTCTGTTTCAACACTCCTGTTTCTGCCCCTCTGTTTCCAGACTCTTGTTTCTCCCCCTCAGTTTCCAGACTCCTGTTTCTGCCCCTCTGTTTCCAGACTCCTGTTTCTCACCATCTGTTTCCAGACTCCTGTTTCTCCCCCTCTGTTTCCAGACTCCTGTTACTGCTCCTCTGTTTCCAGACTCCAGTTTCTCACCCTCTGTTTCCAGACTCCTGTTTCTGCCCCTCTGTTTCGAGCCTCCTGATTCTGCCCCTCTGTTTCCAGCCTCCTCTTTCTCACCCACTGTTTCCTGACTCCTGTTTCTCCCCCTCTGTTTCCAGGCTCCTGATTCTGCCCCTCTGTTTCCAGCCTCCTGTTTCTCCCCCTCTGTTTCCAGACTCCTGTTTCTCCCCCTCTGTTTCCAGACTCCTGTTTCTCCCCCTTTGTTTCCAGCCTCCTGTTACTGCTCCTCTGTTTCCAGACTCCAGTTTCTCACCCTCTGTTTCCAGACTCCTGTTTCTGCCCCTCTGTTTCGAGCCTCCTGATTCTGCCCCTCTGTTTCCAGCCTCCTCTTTCTCACCCACTGTTTCCTGACTCCTGTTTCTCCCCCTCTGTTTCCAGGCTCCTGATTCTGCCCCTCTGTTTCCAGCCTCCTGTTTCTCCCCCTCTGTTTCCAGACTCCTGTTTCTCCCCCTCTGTTTCCAGACTCCTGTTTCTCCCCCTCTGTTTCCAGCCTCCTGTTTCTGCCCCTCTGTTTCCAGCCTCCTGTTTCTGCCCCTCTGTTTCCAGCCTCCTGTTTCTCCCCCTCTGTTTCCAGACTCCTGTTTCTCCTCCTCTGTTTACAGACTCCTGTTTCTCCCCATCAATTTCCAGACACCTGTTTCTCCCCCTCTGTTTCCAGACTCCTGTTTCACCCCCTCTGTTTCCAGACTCCTGTTTGTGCTGCTCTGTTTCCAGACTCCTGTTTCTCCCCCTCTGTTTCCAGCCTCCTGCTTCTCGCCCTCTGTTTCCAGACTCCTGTTTCTGCCCCTCTGTTTCCAGACTCCTGTTTCTGCCCCTCTGTTTCCAGACTCCTGTTTCTGCCCCTCTGTTTCCAGCCTCCTGTTTCTGCCCCTTTGTTTCCAGACTCCTGTTTCTCCCCCTCTGTTTGCAGACCCCTGTTTCTCCCCCTCTGTTTTCAGACTCCTGTTTCTGCCCCTCTGTTTCCAGACTCCTGTTTCTCCCCCTCTGTTTCCAGACTCCTGTTTCTCCCCCTCTGTTTCCAGACTCCTGTTTCTCCCCCTCTGGTTCCAGAGTCCTGTTTCTCCCCCTCTGTTTCCAGACTCCTGTTTCTGCCCCTCTGTTTCCAGACTCCTGTTTCTCACCCTCTGTTTCCAGTCTCCTCTTTCTGCCCCTCTTTTTCCAGCCTCCTGTTTCTGCCCCTCTGATTCCAGTCTCCTGTTTCTCTCCCTCTGTTTCCAGACTCCTGTTTCTCCCCCTCTGTTTCCAGACTCCTGTTTCTGCCACTCTGTTTCCAGACTTCTGTTTCTCACCCTGTGTTTCCAGACTCCTGTTTCTCCCCCTCTGTTTCCAGACTCCTGTTTCTCCCCCTCTGTTTCCAGACTCCTGTTTCTCCCCCTCTGTTTCCAGCCTCCTGTTTCTGCCCCTCTGTTTCCAGCCTCCTGTTTCTGCCCCTCTGTTTCCAGCCTCCTGTTTCTCCCCCTCTGTTTCCAGACTCCTGTTTCTCCTCCTCTGTTTACAGACTCCTGTTTCTCCCCATCTGTTTTCCGACTCCTGTTTCTGCCCCTCTGTTTCCAGACTCCTGTTTCTCCCCCTCTGTTTCCAGACTCCTGTTTCTGCCCCTCTGTTTCCAGACTCCGGTTTCTGCCCATCTGTTTCCAGACTCCGGTTTCTCACCCTCTATTTCCAGACTCCTTTTCCTCCCCATCAATTTCCAGACTCCTGTTTCTCCCCCTCTGTTTCCAGAATCCTGTTTCTGCCGCTCTGTTTCCAGACTCCTGTTTCTCCCACTCTGTTTCCAGACTCCTGTTTCTCCCCCTCTGTTTCCAGACTCCTGTTTCTCCTCCTCTTTTTACAGACTCCTGTTTCTCCCCATCTGTATTCAGACTCCTGTTTCTGCCCCTCTGTTTCCAGACTCCTGTTTCACCCCCTCTGTTTCCAGACTCCTGTTTCTGCCCCTCTGTTTCCAGACTCCGGTTTCTGCCCATCTATTCCCAGACTCCTGTTTCTCACCCTCTATTTCCAGACTCCTTTTTCTCCCCATCAATTTCCAGACTCCTGTTTCTCCCCCTCTGTTTCCAGAATCCTGTTTCTGCCGCTCTGTTTCCAGACTCCTGTTTCTCACCCTCTGTTTCCAGCCTCCTGTTTCTCCCCCTCTGTTTCCAGACTCCTGTTTCTGCCCCTCTGTTTCCAGACTCCTGTTTCTGCCCCTCTGTTTCCAGACTCCTGTTTCTGCACCTCTGTTTCCAGCCTCCTGTTTCTGCACCTCTGTTTCCAGACTCCTGTTTCTCCCCCTCTGTTTCCAGACTCCTGTTTCTGCCCCTCTGTTTCTAGACTCCTATTTCTGCCCTTTGTTTCCAGACTCCTGTTTCTAACCATCTGTTTCCAGACTCCTGTTTCTCCCCCTCTGTTTCCAGACTCCTGTTTCTGCCCGTCTGTTTCCAGCCTCCTGTTTCTCCCCCTCTGTTTCCACACTCCTGTTTCTGCCCCTCTGTTTCCAGACTCTTGTTTCTCCCCCTCTGTTTCCAGCCTCCTGTTTCTCCCCCTCTGTTTCCAGACTCCTGTTTCTCCTCCTCTGTTTCCAGACTCCTGTTTCTGCCCCTCTGTTTCCAGACTACTGTTTCTGCCCTTCTGTTTCCAGCCTCCTGTTTCTGCCCCTCTGTTTCCAGCCTCCTGTTTCTCCCCCTCTGTTTCCAGACTCCTGTTTCTCCTCCTATGTTTCCAGACTCCTGTTTCTACCCTCTGTTTCCAGACGCCGGTTTCTGCCCCTCTTTTTCCAGATTCCTGTTTCTCACCCTCTGTTTCGAGCCTCCTGTTTCTGCCCCTCTGTTTCCAGCCTCCTGTTTCTCACCCTCTGTTTCCAGACTCCTGTTTCTGCCCCTCTGTTTCCAGACTCCTGTTTCTGCCCCTCTGTTTCCAGACGCCTGTTTCTCCCCCTCTGTTTCCAGACTCCTGTTTCTCCCCCTCTGTTTCCAGACTCCTGTTTCTGCCCCTCTGTTTCCAGACTCCTGTTTCTCACCCTCTGTTTCCAGACTCCTGTTTCTGCCCCTCTGTTTCCAGATTCCTGTTTCTGCCCCTCTGTTTCCAGCCTCCTGTTTCTCACACTCTGTTTCCAGCCTCCTGTTTCTCCCCCTCTGTTTCCACACTCCTGTTTCTGCCCCACTGTTTCCAGACTCCTGTTTCTGCCCCTCTGTTTCCAGACTCCTGTTTCTGCCCCTCTGTTTCCAGACTCCTGTTTCTGCCCCTCTGTTTCCAGAGTCCGGTTTCTGCCCCTCTGTTTCCAGACTCCTGTTTCTCACCCTCTGTTTCCGGTCTCCTGTTTCTCCCCATCAATTTCCAGACTCCTGTTTCTGCCCCTCTGTTTCCAGACTCCTGTTTCTGCCCCTCTGTTTCCAGAGTCCGGTTTCTGCCCCTCTGTTTCCAGACTCCTGTTTCTGCCCCTCTGTTTCCAGACTCCTGTTTCTGCCCCTCTGTTTCCAGACTCCTGTTTCTCACCCTCTGTTTCCAGCCTCCTGCTTCTCGCCCTCTGTTTCCAGACTCCTGTTTCTGCCCCTCTGTTTCCAGACTCCTGTTTCTGCCCCTCTGTTTCCAGACTCCTGTTTCTGCCCCTCTGTTTCCAGCCTCCTGTTTCTGCCCCTCTGTTTCCAGACTCCTGTTTCTCCCCCTCTGTTTCCAGCCTCCTGTTTCTCCCCTCTGTTTCTAGACTCCTATTTCTGCCCTCTGTTTCCAGACTCCTGTTTCTAACCATCTGTTTCCTGACTCCTGTTTCTCCCCCTCTGTTTCCAGACTCCTGTTTCTCCCCCTCTGTTTCCACACTCCTGTTTCTGCCCCTCTGTTTCCAGACTCTTGTTTCTCCCCCTCTGTTTCCAGCCTCCTGTTTCTCCCCCTCTGTTTCCAGACTCCTGTTTCTCCTCCTCTGTTTCCAGACTCCTGTTTCTGCCCCTCTGTTTCCAGACTCCTGTTTCTGCCCCTCTGTTTCCAGCCTCCTGTTTCTGCCCCTCTGTTTCCAGCCTCCTGTTTCTCCCCCTCTGTTTCCAGACTCCTGTTTCTCCTCCTCTGTTTCCAGACTCCTGTTTCTACCCTCTGTTTCCAGACGCCGGTTTCTGCCCCTCTGTTTCCAGACTACTGTTTCTCACCCTCTGTTTCGAGCCTCCTGTTTCTGCCACTCTGTTTCCAGACTCCTGTTTCTGCCCCTCTGTTTCCAGCCTCCTGTTTCTCCCCCTCTGTTTCCAGACTCCTGATTCTCCTCCTCTGTTTACAGGCTCCGGTTTCTCCCCCTCTGTTTTCAGACTCCTGATTCTGCCCCTCTGTTTCCAGACTCCTGTTTCTCCCCCTCTGTTTCCAGACTCCTGCTTCTCCCCCTCTGTTTCCAGCCTCCTGTTTCTGCCCCTCTGTTTCGAGACTCCTGTTTCTGCCCCTCTGTTTCCAGCCTCCTGTTTCTCCCCCTCTGTTTCCAGACTCCTGTTTCTCCCCCTCTGTTTCCAGACTCCTGTTTCTGCCCCTCTGTTTCCAGACTCCTGTTTCTCACCCTCTGTTTCCAGACTCCTGTTTCTGCCCCTCTGTTTCCAGACTCCTGTTTCTGCCCCTCTGTTTCCAGACGCCTGTTTCTCCCCCTCTGTTTCCAGACTCCTGTTTCTCACCTTCTGTTTCCAGCCTCCTGTTTCTCACACTCTGTTTCCAGCCTCCTGTTTCTCCCCCTCTGTTTCCACACTCCTGTTTCTGCCCCACTGTTTCCAGACTCCTGTTTCTCACCATCTGTTTCCAGACTCCTGTTTCTCCCCCTCTGTTTCCACACTCCCGTTTCTGCCCCTCTGTTTCCAGACTCTTGTTTCTCCCCCTCTGTTTCCTGACTCCTGTTTCTGCCCCTCTGTTTCCAGACTCCTGTTTCTGCCTCTCTGTTTCCAGACTCCTGTTTCTCACCCTCTGTTTCCAGACTCCTGTTTCTGCCCCTCTGTTTCGAGCCTCCTGATTCTGCCCCTCTGTTTCCAGCCTCCTCTTTCTCAACCTCTGTTCCCTGACTCCTGTTTCTCCCCCTCTGTTTCCAGGCTCCTGTTTCTGCCCCTCTGTTTCCAGCCTCCTGTTTCTCCCCCTCTGTTTCCAGACTCCTGTTTCTCCCCCTCTGTTTCCAGACTCCTGTTTCTCCCCCTCTGTTTCCAGACTCCTGTTTCTCCCGCTCTGTTTCCAGTCTCCTGTTTCTCCCCCTCTGTTTCCAGCCTCCTGCTTCTCGCCCTCTGTTTCCATACTCCTGTTTCTGCCCCTCTGTTTCCAGACTCCTGTTTCTGCCCCTCTGTTTCCAGCCTCATGTTTCTGCCCCTCTGTTTCCAGACTCCTGTTTCTCCCCCTCTGTTTCCAGACTCCTGTTTCTCCCCCTCTGTTTCCAGACTCCTGTTTCTCCCCCTCTGTTTCCAGACTCCTGTTTCTCCCCCTCTGTTTCCAGACTCCTGTTTCTGCCCCTCTGTTTCCAGACACCTGGTTCTCACCCTCTGTTTCCAGTCTCCTCTTTCTACCCCTCTGTTTCCAGCCTCCTGTTTCTCCCCCTCTGTTTCAACACTCCTGTTTCTGCCCCTCTGTTTCCAGACTCTTGTTTCTCCCCCTCAGTTTCCAGACTCCTGTTTCTGCCCCTCTGTTTCCAGACTCCTGTTTCTCACCATCTGTTTCCAGACTCCTGTTTCTCCCCCTCTGTTTCCAGACTCCTGTTACTGCTCCTCTGTTTCCAGACTCCAGTTTCTCACCCTCTGTTTCCAGACTCCTGTTTCTGCCCCTCTGTTTCGAGCCTCCTGATTCTGCCCCTCTGTTTCCAGCCTCCTCTTTCTCACCCACTGTTTCCTGACTCCTGTTTCTCCCCCTCTGTTTCCAGGCTCCTGATTCTGCCCCTCTGTTTCCAGCCTCCTGTTTCTCCCCCTCTGTTTCCAGACTCCTGTTTCTCCCCCTCTGTTTCCAGACTCCTGTTTCTCCCCCTTTGTTTCCAGCCTCCTGTTACTGCTCCTCTGTTTCCAGACTCCAGTTTCTCACCCTCTGTTTCCAGACTCCTGTTTCTGCCCCTCTGTTTCGAGCCTCCTGATTCTGCCCCTCTGTTTCCAGCCTCCTCTTTCTCACCCACTGTTTCCTGACTCCTGTTTCTCCCCCTCTGTTTCCAGGCTCCTGATTCTGCCCCTCTGTTTCCAGCCTCCTGTTTCTCCCCCTCTGTTTCCAGACTCCTGTTTCTCCCCCTCTGTTTCCAGACTCCTGTTTCTCCCCCTCTGTTTCCAGCCTCCTGTTTCTGCCCCTCTGTTTCCAGCCTCCTGTTTCTGCCCCTCTGTTTCCAGCCTCCTGTTTCTCCCCCTCTGTTTCCAGACTCCTGTTTCTCCTCCTCTGTTTACAGACTCCTGTTTCTCCCCATCTGTTTTCAGACTCCTGTTTCTGCCCCTCTGTTTCCAGACTCCTGTTTCTCCCCCTCTGTTTCCAGACTCCTGTTTCTGCCCCTCTGTTTCCAGACTCCGGTTTCTGCCCCTCTGTTTCCAGCCTCCTCTATCTCACCCACTGTTTCCTGACTCCTGTTTCTCCCCCTCTGTTTCCAGGCTCCTGTTTCTGCCCCACTGTTTCCAGCCTCCTGTTTCTCCCCCTCTGTTTCCAGACTCCTGTTTCTCCCCCTCTGTTTCCAGACTCCTGTTTCTCCCCCTCTGTTTCCAGCCTCCTGTTTCTGCCCCTCTGTTTCCAGACTCCTGTTTCTCCCCCTCTGTTTCCAGACTCCTGTTTCTGCCCCTCTGTTTCCAGAATCCGGTTTCTGCCCATCTGTTTCCAGACTCCTGTTTCTCACCCTCTATTTCCAGACTCCTTTTTCTCCCCATCAATTTCCAGACTCCTGTTTCTCCCCCTCTGTTTCCAGACTCCTGTTTCTGCCGCTCTGTTTCCAGACTCCTGTTTCTCACCCTCTGTTTCCAGCCTCCTGTTTCTCGCCCTCTGTTTCCAGACTCCTGTTTCTGCCCCTCTGTTTCCAGACTCCTGTTTCTGCCCCTCTGTTTCCAGACTCCTGATTCTGCCCCTCTGTTTCCAGCCTCCTGTTTCTCCCCCTCTGTTTCCACACTCCTGTTTCTGCCCCTCTGTTTCCAGACTCTTGTTTCTCCCCCTCAGTTTCCAGACTCCTGTTTCTGCTCCTCTGTTTCCAGACTCCTGTTTCTCACCATCTGTTTCCAGACTCCTGTTTCTCCCCCTCTGTTTCCAGACTCCTGTTTCTGCTCCTCTGTTTCCAGACTCCAGTTTCTCACCCTCTGTTTCCAGACTCCTGTTTCTGCCCCTCTGTTTCGAGCCTCCTGATTCTGCCCCTCTGTTTCCAGCCTCCTCTTTCTCACCCACTGTTTCCTGACTCCTGTTTCTCCCCCTCTGTTTCCAGGCTCCTGTTTCTGCCCCTCTGTTTCCAGACTCCTGTTTCTCACCCTCTATTTCCAGACTCCTTTTTCTCGCCCTCTGTTTCCAGTCTCCTGTTTCTGCCCCTCTGTTTCCAGACTCCTGTTTCTGCCCCTCTGTTTCCAGACTCCTGTTTCTGCCCCTCTGTTTCCAGCCTCCTGTTTCTGCCCCTCTGTTTCCAGACTCCTGTTTCTGCCCCTCTGTTTCCAGCCTCCTGTTTCTCCCCCTCTGTTTCCTGACTCCTGTTTCTGCCCCTCTGTTTCCAGACTCCTGTTTCTGCCTCTCTGTTTCCAGACTCCTGTTTCTCACCCTCTGTTTCCAGACTCCTGTTTCTGCCCCTCTGTTTCGAGCCTCCTTATTCTGCCCCTCTGTTTCCAGCCTCCTCTTTCTCAACCTCTGTTCCCTGACTCCTGTTTCTCCCCCTCTGTTTCCAGGCTCCTGTTTCTGCCCCTCTGTTTCCAGCCTCCTGTTTCTCCCCCTCTGTTTCCAGACTCCTGTTTCTCCCCCTCTGTTTCCAGACTCCTGTTTCTCCCCCTCTGTTTCCAGACTCCTGTTTCTCCCCCTCTGTTTCCAGTCTCCTGTTTCTCCCCCTCTGTTTCCAGCCTCCTGCTTCTCGCCCTCTGTTTCCATACTCCTGTTTCTGCCCCTCTGTTTCCAGACTCCTGTTTCTGCCCCTCTGTTTCCAGCCTCATGTTTCTGCCCCTCTGTTTCCAGACTCCTGTTTCTCCCCCTCTGTTTCCAGACTCCTGTTTCTCCCCCTCTGTTTCCAGACTCCTGTTTCTCCCCCTCTGTTTCCAGACTCCTGTTTCTCCCACTCTGTTTCCAGACTCCTGTTTCTGCCCCTCTGTTTCCAGACACCTGGTTCTCACCCTCTGTTTCCAGTCTCCTCTTTCTGCCCCTCTGGTTCCAGCCTCCTCTTTCTCCCCCTCTGTTTCCACACTCCTGTTTCTGCCCCTCTGTTTCCAGACTCTTGTTTCTCCCCCTCAGTTTCCAGACTCCTGTTTCTGCCCCTCTGTTTCCAGACTCCTGTTTCTCACCATCTGTTTCCAGACTCCTGTTTCTCCCCCTCTGTTTCCAGACTCCTGTTTCTGCTCCTCTGTTTCCAGACTCCAGTTTCTCACCCTCTGTTTCCAGACTCCTGTTTCTGCCCCTCTGTTTCGAGCCTCCTGATTCTCACCCACTGCTTCCTGACTCCTGTTTCTCCCCCTCTGTTTCCAGGCTCCTGTTTCTGCCCCTCTGTTTCCAGCCTCCTGTTTCTCCCCCTCTGTTTCCAGACTCCTATTTCTGCCCCTCTGTTTCCAGACTCCTGTTTCTCCCCCTCTGTTTCCACACTCCTGTTTCTGCCCCTCTGTTTCCAGACTCTTGTTTCTCCCCCTCTGTTTCCTGACTCCTGTTTCTGCCCCTCTGTTTCCAGACTTCTGTTTCTCACCCTGTGTTTCCAGACTCCTGTTTCTCCCCCTCTGTTTCCAGCCTCCTGTTTCTCCCCCTCTGTTTCCTGACTCCTGTTTCTGCCCCTCTGTTTCCAGACTCCTGTTTCTGCCTCTCTGTTTCCAGACTCCTGTTTCTCACCCTCTGTTTCCAGACTCCTGTTTCTGCCCCTCTGTTTCGAGCCTCCTTATTCTGCCCCTCTGTTTCCAGCCTCCTCTTTCTCAACCTCTGTTCCCTGACTCCTGTTTCTCCCCCTCTGTTTCCAGGCTCCTGTTTCTGCCCCTCTGTTTCCAGCCTCCTGTTTCTCCCCCTCTGTTTCCAGACTCCTGTTTCTCCCCCTCTGTTTCCAGACTCCTGTTTCTCCCCCTCTGTTTCCAGACTCCTGTTTCTCCCCCTCTGTTTCCAGTCTCCTGTTTCTCCCCCTCTGTTTCCAGCCTCCTGCTTCTCGCCCTCTGTTTCCATACTCCTGTTTCTGCCCCTCTGTTTCCAGACTCCTGTTTCTGCCCCTCTGTTTCCAGCCTCATGTTTCTGCCCCTCTGTTTCCAGACTCCTGTTTCTCCCCCTCTGTTTCCAGACTCCTGTTTCTCCCCCTCTGTTTCCAGACTCCTGTTTCTCCCCCTCTGTTTCCAGACTCCTGTTTCTCCCACTCTGTTTCCAGACTCCTGTTTCTGCCCCTCTGTTTCCAGACACCTGGTTCTCACCCTCTGTTTCCAGTCTCCTCTTTCTGCCCCTCTGGTTCCAGCCTCCTCTTTCTCCCCCTCTGTTTCCACACTCCTGTTTCTGCCCCTCTGTTTCCAGACTCTTGTTTCTCCCCCTCAGTTTCCAGACTCCTGTTTCTGCCCCTCTGTTTCCAGACTCCTGTTTCTCACCATCTGTTTCCAGACTCCTGTTTCTCCCCCTCTGTTTCCAGACTCCTGTTTCTGCTCCTCTGTTTCCAGACTCCAGTTTCTCACCCTCTGTTTCCAGACTCCTGTTTCTGCCCCTCTGTTTCGAGCCTCCTGATTCTCACCCACTGCTTCCTGACTCCTGTTTCTCCCCCTCTGTTTCCAGGCTCCTGTTTCTGCCCCTCTGTTTCCAGCCTCCTGTTTCTCCCCCTCTGTTTCCAGACTCCTATTTCTGCCCCTCTGTTTCCAGACTCCTGTTTCTCCCCCTCTGTTTCCACACTCCTGTTTCTGCCCCTCTGTTTCCAGACTCTTGTTTCTCCCCCTCTGTTTCCTGACTCCTGTTTCTGCCCCTCTGTTTCCAGACTTCTGTTTCTCACCCTGTGTTTCCAGACTCCTGTTTCTCCCCCTCTGTTTCCAGCCTCCTGTTTCTCCCCCTCTGTTTCCAGACTCCTATTTCTGCCCCTCTGTTTCCAGACTCCTGTTTCTCACCATCTGTTTCCAGACTCCTGTTTCTCCCCCTCTGTTTCCACACTCCCGTTTCTGCCCCTCTGTTTCCAGACTCTTGTTTCTCCCCCTCTGTTTCCTGACTCCTGTTTCTGCCCCTTTGTTTCCAGACTCCTGTTTCTGCCTCTCTGTTTCCAGACTCCTGTTTCTCACCCTCTGTTTCCAGACTCCTGTTTCTGCCCCTCTGTTTCGAGCCTCCTGATTCTGCCCCTCTGTTTCCAGCCTCCTCTTTCTCAACCTCTGTTCCCTGACTCCTGTTTCTCCCCCTCTGTTTCCAGGCTCCTGTTTCTGCCCCTCTGTTTCCAGCCTCCTGTTTCTCCCCCTCTGTTTCCAGACTCCTGTTTCTCCCCCTCTGTTTCCAGACTCCTGTTTCTCCCCCTCTGTTTCCAGACTCCTGTTTCTCCCCCTCTGTTTCCAGTCTCCTGTTTCTCCCCCTCTGTTTCCAGCCTCCTGCTTCTCGCCCTCTGTTTCCATACTCCTGTTTCTGCCCCTCTGTTTCCAGACTCCTGTTTCTGCCCCTCTGTTTCCAGCCTCATGTTTCTGCCCCTCTGTTTCCAAACTCCTGTTTCTCCCCCTCTGTTTCCAGACTCCTGTTTCTCCCCCTCTGTTTCCAGACTCCTGTTTCTCCCCCTCTGTTTCCAGACTCCTGTTTCTGCCCCTCTGTTTCCAGACACCTGGTTCTCACCCTCTGTTTCCAGTCTCCTCTTTCTGCCCCTCTGTTTCCAGCCTCCTGTTTCTCCCCCTCTGTTTCCACACTCCTGTTTCTGCCCCTCTGTTTCCAGACTCTTGTTTCTCCCCCTCAGTTTCCAGACTCCTGTTTCTGCTCCTCTGTTTCCAGACTCCTGTTTCTCACCATCTGTTTCCAGACTCCTGTTTCTCCCCCTCTGTTTCCAGACTCCTGTTTCTGCTCCTCTGTTTCCAGACTCCAGTTTCTCACCCTCTGTTTCCAGACTCCTGTTTCTGCCCCTCTGTTTCGAGCCTCCTGATTCTGCCCCTCTGTTTCCAGCCTCCTCTTTCTCACCCACTGTTTCCTGACTCCTGTTTCTCCCCCTCTGTTTCCAGGCTCCTGTTTCTGCCCCTCTGTTTCCAGACTCCTGTTTCTCACCCTCTATTTCCAGACTCCTTTTTCTCCCCATCAAGTTCCAGACTCCTGTTTCTCCCCCTCTGTTTCCAGACTCCTGTTTCTGCCCCTCTGTTTCCAGACTCCTGTTTCTGCCCCTCTGTTTCCAGACTCCTGTTTCTGCCCCTCTGTTTCCAGCCTCCTGTTTCTGCCCCTCTGTTTCCAGACTCCTGTTTCTGCCCCTCTGTTTCCAGCCTCCTGTTTCTCCCCCTCTGTTTCCTGACTCCTGTTTCTGCCCCTCTGTTTCCAGACTCCTGTTTCTGCCTCTCTGTTTCCAGACTCCTGTTTCTCACCCTCTGTTTCCAGACTCCTGTTTCTCCCCCTCTGTTTCCAGTCTCCTGTTTCTCCCCCTCTGTTTCCAGCCTCCTGCTTCTCGCCCTCTGTTTCCATACTCCTGTTTCTGCCCCTCTGTTTCCAGACTCCTGTTTCTGCCCCTCTGTTTCCAGCCTCATGTTTCTGCCCCTCTGTTTCCAGACTCCTGTTTCTCCCCCTCTGTTTCCAGACTCCTGTTTCTCCCCCTCTGTTTCCAGACTCCTGTTTCTCCCCCTCTGTTTCCAGACTCCTGTTTCTCCCACTCTGTTTCCAGACTCCTGTTTCTGCCCCTCTGTTTCCAGACACCTGGTTCTCACCCTCTGTTTCCAGTCTCCTCTTTCTGCCCCTCTGGTTCCAGTCTCCTCTTTCTCCCCCTCTGTTTCCACACTCCTGTTTCTGCCCCTCTGTTTCCAGACTCTTGTTTCTCCCCCTCAGTTTCCAGACTCCTGTTTCTGCCCCTCTGTTTCCAGACTCCTGTTTCTCACCATCTGTTTCCAGACTCCTGTTTCTGCCCCTCTGTTTCCAGACACCTGGTTCTCACCCTCTGTTTCCAGTCTCCTCTTTCTGCCCCTCTGGTTCCAGCCTCCTCTTTCTCCCCCTCTGTTTCCACACTCCTGTTTCTGCCCCTCTGTTTCCAGACTCCTGTTTCTCCCCCTCTGTTTCCAGACTCCTGTTTCTGCTCCTCTGTTTCCAGACTCCAGTTTCTCACCCTCTGTTTCCAGACTCCTGTTTCTGCCCCTCTGTTTCGAGCCTCCTGATTCTCACCCACTGTTTCCTGACTCCTGTTTCTCCCCCTCTGTTTCCAGGCTCCTGTTTCTGCCCCTCTGTTTCCAGCCTCCTGTTTCTCCCCCTCTGTTTCCAGACTCCTGTTTCTCCCCCTCTGTTTCCAGACTCCTGTTTCTCCCCCTCTGTTTCCAGACTCCTGTTTCTCCCCCTCTGTTTCCAGCCTCCTGTTTCTGCCCCTCTGTTTCCAGCCTCCTGTTTCGCCCCCTCTGTTTCCAGACTCCTGTTTCTCCCCCTCTGTTTCCTGACTCCTGTTTCTGCCCCTCTGTTTCCAGACTTCTGTTTCTCACCCTGTGTTTCCAGACTCCTGTTTCTCCCCCTCTGTTTCCAGACTCCGGTTTCTGCCCATCTGTTTCCAGACTCCTGTTTCTCACCCTCTATTTCCAGACTCCTTTTTCTCCCCATCAATTTCCAGACTCCTGTTTCTCCCCCTCTGTTTCCAGACTCCTGTTTCTGCCGCTCTGTTTCCAGCCTCCTGTTTCTGCCCCTCTGTTTCCAGACTCCTGTTTCTGCCCCTCTGTTTCCAGCCTCCTGTTTCTGCCCCTCTGTTTCCAGACTCCTGTTTCTCCCCCTCTGTTTCCAGCCTCCTGTTTCTCCCCTCTGTTTCTAGACTCCTATTTCTGCCCTCTGTTTCCAGACTCCTGTTTCTAACCATCTGTTTCCAGACTCCTGTTTCTCCCCCTCTGTTTCCAGACTCCTGTTTCTGCCCGTCTGTTTCCAGCCTCCTGTTTCTCCCCCTCTGTTTCCACAATCCTGTTTCTGCCCCTCTGTTTCCAGCGTCCTGTTTCTCCCCCTCTGTTTCCAGATTCCTGTTTCTCCTCCTCTGTTTCCAGACTCCTGTTTCTGCCCCTCTGTTTCCAGACTCCTGTTTCTGCCCCTCTGTTTCCAGCCTCCTGTTTCTGCCCCTCTGTTTCCAGCCTCCTGTTTCTCCCCCTCTGTTTCCAGACTCCTGTTTCTCCTCCTCTGTTTCCAGACTCCTGTTTCTACCCTCTGTTTCCAGACGCCGGTTTCTGCCCCTCTGTTTCCAGACTCCTGTTTCTCACCCTCTGTTTCGAGCCTCCTGTTTCTGCCCCTCTGTTTCCAGCCTCCTGTTTCTCCCCCTCTGTTTCCAAACTCCTGTTTCTGCCACTCTGTTTCCAGACTCCTGTTTCTGCCCCTCTGTTTCCAGCCTCCTGTTTCTCCCCCTCTGTTTTCAGACTCCTGTTTCTGCCCCTCTGTTTCCAGACTCCTGTTTCTCCCCCTCTGTTTCCAGACTCCTGTTTCACCCCCTCTGTTTCCTGTCTCCTGTTTCTCCCCCTCTGTTTCCAGCCTCCTACTTCTCGCCCTCTGTTTCCAGACTCCTGTTTCTGCCCCTCTGTTTCCAGACTCCTGTTTCTGCCCCTCTGTTAACAGCCTCCTGTTTCTGCCCCTCTGTTTCCAGACTCCTGTTTCTCCCCCTCTGTTTGCAGACCCCTGTTTCTCCCCCTCTGTTTTCAGACTCCTGTTTCTGCCCCTCTGTTTCCAGACTCCTGTTTCTCCCCCTCTGTTTCCAGACTCCTGTTTCTCCCCCTCTGTTTCCAGACTCCTGTTTCTCCCCCTCTGTTTCCAGACTCCTGTTTCTCCCCCTCCGTTTCCAGACTCCTGTTTGTGCCGCTCTGTTTCAAGACTCCTGTTTCTCACCCTCTGTTTCCAGCCTCCTGCTTCTCGCCCTCTGTTTCCAGACTCCTGTTTCTGCCCCTCTGTTTCCAGACTCCTGTTTCTGCCCCTCTGTTTCCAGACTCCTGTTTCTGCCCCTTTGTTTCCAGCCTCCTGTTTCTGCCCCTCTGTTTCCAGACTCCTGTTTCTCCCCCTCTGTTTGCAGACCCCTGTTTCTCCCCCTCTGCTTTCAGACTCCTGTTTCTGCCCCTCTGTTTCCAGACTCCTGTTTCTCCCCCTCTGTTTCCAGACCCCTGTTTCTCCCCCTCTGTTTTCAGACTCCTGTTTCTGCCCCTCTGTTTCCAGACTCCTGTTTCTCCCCCTCTGTTTCCAGACTCCTGTTTCTCCCCCTCCGTTTCCAGACTCCTGTTTCTCCCCCTCTGTTTCCAGACTCCTGTTTCTCCCCCTCTGTTTCCAGACTCCTGTTTCTGCCCCTCTGTTTCCAGACTCCTGTTTCTCACCCTCTGTTTCCAGTCTCCTCTTTCTGCCCCTCTGTTTCTAGCCTCCTGTTTCTGCCCCTCTGATTCCAGTCTCCTGTTTCTCTCCCTCTGTTTCCAGACTCCTGTTTCTCCCCCTCTGTTTCCAGACTCCTGTTTCTGCCCCTCTGTTTCCAGACTTCTGTTTCTCACCCTGTGTTTCCAGACTCCTATTTCTCCCCCTCTGTTTCCAGCCTCCTGTTTCTCCCCCTCTGTTTCCAGACTCCTATTTCTGCCCCTCTGTTTCCAGACTCCTGTTTCTCACCATCTGTTTCCAGACTCCTGTTTCTCACCATCTGTTTCCAGACTCCTGTTTCTCCCCCTCTGTTTCCACACTCCTGTATCTGCCCCTCTGTTTCCAGACTCTTGTTTCTCCCCCTCTGTTTCCTGACTCCTGTTTCTGCCCCTCTGTTTCCAGACTTCTGTTTCTCACCCTGTGTTTCCAGACTCCTGTTTCTCCCCCTCTGTTTCCAGCCTCCTGTTTCTCCCCCTCTGTTTCCAGACTCCTATTTCTGCCCCTCTGTTTCCAGACTCCTGTTTCTCACCATCTGTTTCCAGACTCCTGTTTCTCCCCCTCTGTTTCCACACTCCTGTTTCTGCCCCTCTGTTTCCAGACTCTTGTTTCTCCCCCTCTGTTTCCTGACTCCTGTTTCTGCCCCTCTGTTTCCAGACTCCTGTTTCTGCCTCTCTGTTTCCAGACTCCTGTTTCTCACCCTCTGCTTCCAGACTCCTGTTTCTGCCCCTCTGTTTCGAGCCTCCTGATTCTGCCCCTCTGTTTCCAGCCTCCTCTTTCTCAACCTCTGTTCCCTGACTCCTGTTTCTCCCCCTCTGTTTCTATGCTCCTGTTTCTGCCCCTCTGTTTCCAGCCTCCTGTTTCTCCCCCTCTGTTTCCAGACTCCTGTTTCTCCCCCTCTGTTTCCAGACTCCTGTTTCTCCCCCTCTGTTTCCAGACTCCTGTTTCTCCCCCTCTGTTTCCACTCTTCTGTTTCTCCCCCTCTGTTTCCAGCCTCCTGCTTCTCGCCCTCTGTTTCCATTCTCCTGTTTCTGCCCCTCTGTTTCCAGACTCCTGTTTCTGCCCCTCTGTTTCCAGCCTCATGTTTCTGCCCCTCTGTTTCCAGACTCCTGTTTCTCCCCCTCTGTTTCCAGACTCCTGTTTCTCCCCCTCTGTTTCCAGACTCCTGTTTCTCCCCCTCTGTTTCCAGACTCCTGTTTCTCCCCCTCTGTTTCCAGACTCCTGTTTCTGCCCCTCTGTTTCCAGACACCTGGTTCTCACCCTCTGTTTCCAGTCTCCTCTTTCTGCCCCTCTGTTTCCAGCCTCCTGTTTCTCCCCCTCTGTTTCCACACTCCTGTTTCTGCCCCTCTGTTTCCAGACTCTTGTTTCTCCCCCTCAGTTTCCAGATTCCTGTTTCTGCCCCTCTGTTTCCAGACTCCTGTTTCTCACCATCTGTTTCCAGACTCCTGTTTCTCCCCCTCTGTTTCCAGACTCCTGTTTCTGCTCCTCTGTTTCCAGACTCCAGTTTCTCACCCTCTGTTTCCAGACTCCTGTTTCTGCCCCTCTGTTTCGAGCCTCCTGATTCTGCCCCTCTGTTTCCAGCCTCCTCTTTCTCACCCACTGTTTCCTGACTCCTGTTTCTCCCCCTCTGTTTCCAGGCTCCTGTTTCTGCCCCTCTGTTTCCAGCCTCCTGTTTCTCCCCCTCTGTTTCAAGACTCCTGTTTCTCCCCCTCTGTTTCCAGACTCCTGTTTCTCCCCCTCTGTTTCCAGACTCCTGTTTCTCCCCCTCTGTTTCCAGCCTCCTGTTTCTGCCCCTCTGTTTCCAGCCTCCTGTTTCTGCCCCTCTGTTTCCAGCCTCCAGTTTCTCCCCCTCTGTTTCCAGACTCCTGTTTCTCCTCCTCTGTTTACAGACAACTGTTTTTCCCCATCTGCTTTCAGACTCCTGTTTCTCCCCCTCTGTTTCCAGACTCCTCTTTCTCCCCCTCTGTTTCCAGTCTCCTGTTTCTCCACCTCTGTTTCCAGACTCCTGTTTCTCACCATCTGTTTCCAGACTCCTGTTTCTCCCCCTCTGTTTCCAGACTCCTGTTTCTGCTCCTCTGTTTCCAGACTCCAGTTTCTCACCCTCTGTTTCCAGACTCCTGTTTCTGCCCCTCTGTTTCCAGACTCCTGATTCTCACCCACTGCTTCCTGACTCCTGTTTCTCCCCCTCTGTTTCCAGGCTCCTGTTTCTGCCCCTCTGTTTCCAGCCTCCTGTTTCTCCCCCTCTGTTTCCAGACTCCTATTTCTGCCCCTCTGTTTCCAGACTCCTGTTTCTCCCCCTCTGTTTCCACACTCCTGTTTCTGCCCCTCTGTTTCCAGACTCTTGTTTCTCCCCCTCTGTTTCCTGACTCCTGTTTCTGCCCCTCTGTTTCCAGACTTCTGTTTCTCACCCTGTGTTTCCAGACTCCTGTTTCTCCCCCTCTGTTTCCAGCCTCCTGTTTCTCCCCCTCTGTTTCCAGACTCCTATTTCTGCCCCTCTGTTTCCAGACTCCTGTTTCTGCCCCTCTGTTTCCAGCCTCCTGTTTCTGCCCCTCTGTTTCCAGACTCCTGTTTCTCCCCCTCTGTTTCCAGCCTCCTGTTTCTCCCCTCTGTTTCTAGACTCCTATTTCTGCCCTCTGTTTCCAGACTCCTGTTTCTAACCATCTGTTTCCAGACTCCTGTTTCTCCCCCTCTGTTTCCAGACTCCTGTTTCTGCCCGTCTGTTTCCAGCCTCCTGTTTCTCCCCCTCTGTTTCCACACTCCTGTTTCTGCCCCTCTGTTTACAGACTCTTGTTTCTCCCCCTCTGTTTCCAGCCTCCTGTTTCTCCCCCTCTGTTTCCAGACTCCTGTTTCTCCTCCTCTGTTTCCAGACTCCTGTTTCTGCCCCTCTGTTTCCAGCCTCCTGTTTCTGCCCCTCTGTTTCCAGCCTCCTGTTTCTCCCCCTCTGTTTCCAGTCTCCTGTTTCTCCCCCTCTGTTTCCAGACTCCTGTTTCTACCCTCTGTTTCCAGACCCCGGTTTCTCCCCCTCTGTTTCCAGCCTCATGTTTCTCCCCCTCTGTTTCGAGCCTCCTGTTTCTGCCCCTCTGTTTCCAGCCTCCTGTTTCTCCCCCTCTGTTTCCAGACTCCTGTTTCTGCCCCTCTGTTTCCAGACTCCTGTTTCTCCCCATCTGTTTCCAGACTCCTGATTCTCCTCCTCTGTTTACAGGCTCCGGTTTCTCCCCCTCTGTTTTCAGACTCCTGATTCTGCCCCTCTGTTTCCAGACTCCTGTTTCTCCCCCTCTGTTTCCAGCCTCCTGTTTCTGCCCCTCTGTTTCGAGACTCCTGTTTCTGCCCCTCTGTTTCCAGCCTCCTGTTTCTCCCCCTCTGTTTCCAGCCTCCTGTTTCTCCCCCTCTGTTTCCACACTCCTGTTTCTGCCCCACTGTTTCCAGACTCCTGTTTCTGCCCCTCTGTTTCCAGACTCCTGTTTCTGCCCCTCTGTTTCCAGACTCCGGTTTCTGCCCCTCTGTTTCCAGCCTCCTGTTTCTCCCCCTCTGTTTCCAGACTCCTGATTCTCCTCCTCTGTTTACAGGCTCCTGTTTCTCACCCTCTGTTTCCAGACGCCGGTTTCTGCCCCTCTGTTTCCAGACTCCTGTTTCTCACCCTCTGTTTCGAGCCTCCGGTTTCTGCCCCTCTGTTTCCAGCCTCCTGTTTCTCCCCCTCTGTTTCCAGACTCCTGATTCTCCTCCTCTGTTTACAGGCTCCTGTTTCTCACCCTCTGTTTCCAGACGCCGGTTTCTGCCCCTCTGTTTCCAGACTCCTGTTTCTCACCCTCTGTTTCCAGCCTCCTGTTTCTCACCCTCTGTTTCCAGACTCCTGTTTCTCCCCGTCTGTTTCCAGACTCCTGATTCTCCTCCTCTGTTTACAGGCTCCGGTTTCTCCCCCTGTGTTTTCAGACTCCTGATTCTGCCCCTCTGTTTCCAGAATCCTGTTTCTGCCGCTCTGTTTCCAGACGCCTGTTTCTCACCCTCTGTTTCCAGCCTCCTGTTTCTCCCCCTCTGTTTCCAGACTCCTGTTTCTGCCCCTCTGTTTCCAGACTCCTGTTTCTGCCCCTCTGTTTCCAGACTCCTGTTTCTGCCCCTCTGTTTCCAGCCTCCTGTTTCTGCCCCTCTGTTTCCAGACTCCTGTTTCTGCCCCTCTGTTTCTAGACTCCTATTTCTGCCCTCTGTTTCCAGACTCCCGTTTCTAACCATCTGTTTCCAGACTCCTGTTTCTCCCTCTCTGTTTCCAGACTCCTGTTTCTGCCCCTCTGTTTCCAGACTCCTGTTTCTCACCCTCTGTTTCCAGTCTCCTCTTTCTGCCCCTCTGTTTCCAGCCTCCTGTTTCTGCCCCTCTGATTCCAGTCTCCTGTTTCTCTCCCTCTGTTTCCAGACTCCTGTTTCTCCCCCTCTGTTTCCAGACTCCTGTTTCTGCCACTCTGTTTCCAGACTTCTGTTTCTCACCCTGTGTTTCCAGACTCCTGTTTCTCCCCCTCTGTTTCCAGACTCCTGTTTCTCCTCCTCTGTTTACAGACTCCTGTTTCTCCCCATCTGTTTTCAGACTCCTGTTTCTGCCCCTCTGTTTCCAGACTCCTGTTTCTCCCCCTCTGTTTCCAGACTCCTGTTTCTGCCCCTCTGTTTCCAGACTCCGGTTTCTGCCCATCTATTTCCAGACTCCTGTTTCTCACCCTCTATTTCCAGACTCCTTTTTCTCCCCATCAATTTCCAGACTCCTGTTTCTCCCCCTCTGTTTCCAGAATCCTGTTTCTGCCGCTCTGTTTCCACACTCCTGTTTCTCACCCTCTGTTTCCAGCCTCCTGTTTCTCCCCCTCTGTTTCCAGACTCCTGTTTCTGCCCCTCTGTTTGCAGACTCCTGTTTCTGCCCCTCTGTTTCCAGACTCCTGTTTCTGCCCCTCTGTTTCCAGCCTCCTGTTTCTGCACCTCTGTTTCCAGACTCCTGTTTCTGCCCCTCTGTTTCCAGACTCCTGTTTCTGCCCCTCTGTTTCTAGACTCCTATTTCTGCCCTCTGTTTCCAGACTCCTGTTTCTAACCATCTATTTCCAGACTCCTGTTTCTCCCCCTCTGTTTCCAGACTCCTGTTTCTGCCCGTCTGTTTCCAGCCTCCTGTTTCTCCCAGTCTGTTTCCACACTCCTGTTTTGCCCCTCTGTTTCCAGACTCTTGTTTCTCCCCCTCTGTTTCCAGCCTCCTGTTTCTCCCCCTCTGTTTCCAGACTCCTGTTTCTCCTCCTCTGTTTCCAGACTCCTGTTTCTGCCCCTCTGTTTCCAGACTACTGTTTCTGCCCTTCTGTTTCCAGCCTCCTGTTTCTGCCCCTCTGTTTCCAGCCTCCTGTTTCTCCCCCTCTGTTTCCAGACTCCTGTTTCTCCTCCTATGTTTCCAGACTCCTGTTTCTACCCTCTGTTTCCAGACGCCGGTTTCTGCCCCTCTGTTTCCAGACTCCTGTTTCTCACCCTCTGTTTCGAGCCTCCTGTTTCTGCCCCTCTGTTTCCAGCCTCCTGTTTCTCACCCTCTGTTTCCAGACTCCTGTTTCTGCCCCTCTGTTTCCAGCCTCCTGTTTCTCCCCCTCTGTTTCCAGACTCCTGATTCTCCTCCTCTGTTTACAGGCTCCGGTTTCTCCCCCTCTGTTTTCAGACTCCTGATTCTGCCCCTCTGTTTCCAGACTCCTGTTTCTCACCCTCTGTTTCCAGACTCCTGTTTCTGCCCCACTGTTTCCAGACTCCTGTTTCTGCCCCTCTGTTTCCAGCCTCCTGTTTCTCACACTCTGTTTCCAGCCTCCTGTTTCTCCCCCTCTGTTTCCAGACTCCTGTTTCTGCCCCTCTGTTTCCAGACTCCTGTTTCTGCCCCTCTGTTTCCAGACTCCTGTTTCTGCCCCTCTGTTTCCAGAGTCCGGTTTCTGCCCCTCTGTTTCCAGACTCCTGTTTCTCACCCTCTGTTTCCGGTCTCCTGTTTCTCCCCATCAATTTCCAGACTCCTGTTTCTCCCCCTCTGTTTCCAGACTCCTGTTTCTGCCCCTCTGTTTCCAGACTCCTGTTTCTGCCCCTCTGTTTCCAGACTCCTGTTTCTCACCCTCTGTTTCCAGCCTCCTGCTTCTCGCCCTCTGTTTCCACACTCCTGTTTCTGCCCCTCTGTTTCCAGACTCCTGTTTCTGCCCCTCTGTTTCCAGACTCCTGTTTCTGCCCCTCTGTTTCCAGCCTCCTGTTTCTGCCCCTCTGTTTCCAGACTCCTGTTTCTCCCCCTCTGTTTCCAGCCTCCTGTTTCTCCCCTCTGTTTCTAGACTCCTATTTCTGCCCTCTGTTTCCAGACTCCTGTTTCTAACCATCTGTTTCCTGACTCCTGTTTCTCCCCCTCTGTTTCCAGACTCCTGTTTCTGCCCGTCTGTTTCCAGCCTCCTGTTTCTGCCCCTCTGTTTCCAGACTCCTGTTTCTAACCATCTGTTTCCAGACTCCTGTTTCTCCCCCTCTGTTTCCACACTCCTATTTCTGCCCTCTGTTTCCAGACTCCTGTTTCTAACCATCTGTTTCCTGACTCCTGTTTCTCCCCCTCTGTTTCCAGACTCCTGTTTCTGCCCGTCTGTTTCCAGCCTCCTGTTTCTGCCCCTCTGTTTCCAGCCTCCTGTTTCTCACCCTCTGTTTCCAGACTCCTGTTTCTCCCCCTCTGTTTCCAGACTCCTGATTCTCCTCCTCTGTTTACAGGCTCCGGTTTCTCCCCCTGTGTTTTCAGACTCCTGATTCTGCCCCTCTGTTTCCAGAATCCTGTTTCTGCCGCTCTGTTTCCAGACGCCTGTTTCTCACCCTCTGTTTCCAGCCTCCTGTTTCTCCCCCTCTGTTTCCAGACTCCTGTTTCTGCCCCTCTGTTTCCAGACTCCTGTTTCTGCCCCTCTGTTTCCAGACTCCTGTTTCTGCCCCTCTGTTTCCAGCCTCCTGTTTCTGCCCCTCTGTTTCCAGACTCCTGTTTCTGCCCCTCTGTTTCCAGACTCCTGTTTCTGCCCCTCTGTTTCCAGAGTCCGGTTTCTGCCCCTCTGTTTCCAGACTCCTGTTTCTCACCCTCTGTTTCCGGTCTCCTGTTTCTCCCCATCAATTTCCAGACTCCTGTTTCTCCCCCTCTGTTTCCAGACTCCTGTTTCTGCCCCTCTGTTTCCAGACTCCTGTTTCTGCCCCTCTGTTTCCAGACTCCTGTTTCTCACCCTCTGTTTCCAGCCTCCTGCTTCTCGCCCTCTGTTTCCACACTCCTGTTTCTGCCCCTCTGTTTCCAGACTCCTGTTTCTGCCCCTCTGTTTCCAGACTCCTGTTTCTGCCCCTCTGTTTCCAGCCTCCTGTTTCTGCCCCTCTGTTTCCAGACTCCTGTTTCTCCCCCTCTGTTTCCAGCCTCCTGTTTCTCCTCTCTGTTTCTAGACTCCTATTTCTGCCCTCTGTTTCCAGACTCCTGTTTCTAACCATCTGTTTCCTGACTCCTGTTTCTCCCCCTCTGTTTCCAGACTCCTGTTTCTGCCCGTCTGTTTCCAGCCTCCTGTTTCTGCCCCTCTGTTTCCAGACTCCTGTTTCTAACCATCTGTTTCCAGACTCCTGTTTCTCCCCCTCTGTTTCCACACTCCTATTTCTGCCCTCTGTTTCCAGACTCCTGTTTCTAACCATCTGTTTCCTGACTCCTGTTTCTCCCCCTCTGTTTCCAGACTCCTGTTTCTGCCCGTCTGTTTCCAGCCTCCTGTTTCTGCCCCTCTGTTTCCAGCCTCCTGTTTCTCACCCTCTGTTTCCAGACTCCTGTTTCTCCCCCTCTGTTTCCAGACTCCTGATTCTCCTCCTCTGTTTACAGGCTCCGGTTTCTCCCCCTGTGTTTTCAGACTCCTGATTCTGCCCCTCTGTTTCCAGAATCCTGTTTCTGCCGCTCTGTTTCCAGACGCCTGTTTCTCACCCTCTGTTTCCAGCCTCCTGTTTCTCCCCCTCTGTTTCCAGACTCCTGTTTCTGCCCCTCTGTTTCCAGACTCCTGTTTCTGCCCCTCTGTTTCCAGACTCCTGTTTCTGCCCCTCTGTTTCCAGCCTCCTGTTTCTGCCCCTCTGTTTCCAGACTCCTGTTTCTGCCCCTCTGTTTCTAGACTCCTATTTCTGCCCTCTGTTTCCAGACTCCCGTTTCTAACCATCTGTTTCCAGACTCCTGTTTCTCCCTCTCTGTTTCCAGACTCCTGTTTCTGCCCCTCTGTTTCCAGACTCCTGTTTCTCACCCTCTGTTTCCAGTCTCCTCTTTCTGCCCCTCTGTTTCCAGCCTCCTGTTTCTGCCCCTCTGATTCCAGTCTCCTGTTTCTCTCCCTCTGTTTCCAGACTCCTGTTTCTCCCCCTCTGTTTCCAGACTCCTGTTTCTGCCACTCTGTTTCCAGACTTCTGTTTCTCACCCTGTGTTTCCAGACTCCTGTTTCTCCCCCTCTGTTTCCAGACTCCTGTTTCTCCTCCTCTGTTTACAGACTCCTGTTTCTCCCCATCTGTTTTCAGACTCCTGTTTCTGCCCCTCTGTTTCCAGACTCCTGTTTCTCCCCCTCTGTTTCCAGACTCCTGTTTCTGCCCCTCTGTTTCCAGACTCCGGTTTCTGCCCATCTATTTCCAGACTCCTGTTTCTCACCCTCTATTTCCAGACTCCTTTTTCTCCCCATCAATTTCCAGACTCCTGTTTCTCCCCCTCTGTTTCCAGAATCCTGTTTCTGCCGCTCTGTTTCCACACTCCTGTTTCTCACCCTCTGTTTCCAGCCTCCTGTTTCTCCCCCTCTGTTTCCAGACTCCTGTTTCTGCCCCTCTGTTTGCAGACTCCTGTTTCTGCCCCTCTGTTTCCAGACTCCTGTTTCTGCCCCTCTGTTTCCAGCCTCCTGTTTCTGCACCTCTGTTTCCAGACTCCTGTTTCTGCCCCTCTGTTTCCAGACTCCTGTTTCTGCCCCTCTGTTTCTAGACTCCTATTTCTGCCCTCTGTTTCCAGACTCCTGTTTCTAACCATCTATTTCCAGACTCCTGTTTCTCCCCCTCTGTTTCCAGACTCCTGTTTCTGCCCGTCTGTTTCCAGCCTCCTGTTTCTCCCAGTCTGTTTCCACACTCCTGTTTCTGCCCCTCTGTTTCCAGACTCTTGTTTCTCCCCCTCTGTTTCCAGCCTCCTGTTTCTCCCCCTCTGTTTCCAGACTCCTGTTTCTCCTCCTCTGTTTCCAGACTCCTGTTTCTGCCCCTCTGTTTCCAGACTACTGTTTCTGCCCTTCTGTTTCCAGCCTCCTGTTTCTGCCCCTCTGTTTCCAGCCTCCTGTTTCTCCCCCTCTGTTTCCAGACTCCTGTTTCTCCTCCTATGTTTCCAGACTCCTGTTTCTACCCTCTGTTTCCAGACGCCGGTTTCTGCCCCTCTGTTTCCAGACTCCTGTTTCTCACCCTCTGTTTCGAGCCTCCTGTTTCTGCCCCTCTGTTTCCAGCCTCCTGTTTCTCACCCTCTGTTTCCAGACTCCTGTTTCTGCCCCTCTGTTTCCAGCCTCCTGTTTCTCCCCCTCTGTTTCCAGACTCCTGATTCTCCTCCTCTGTTTACAGGCTCCGGTTTCTCCCCCTCTGTTTTCAGACTCCTGATTCTGCCCCTCTGTTTCCAGACTCCTGTTTCTCACCCTCTGTTTCCAGACTCCTGTTTCTGCCCCACTGTTTCCAGACTCCTGTTTCTGCCCCTCTGTTTCCAGCCTCCTGTTTCTCACACTCTGTTTCCAGCCTCCTGTTTCTCCCCCTCTGTTTCCAGACTCCTGTTTCTGCCCCTCTGTTTCCAGACTCCTGTTTCTGCCCCTCTGTTTCCAGACTCCTGTTTCTGCCCCTCTGTTTCCAGAGTCCGGTTTCTGCCCCTCTGTTTCCAGACTCCTGTTTCTCACCCTCTGTTTCCGGTCTCCTGTTTCTCCCCATCAATTTCCAGACTCCTGTTTCTCCCCCTCTGTTTCCAGACTCCTGTTTCTGCCCCTCTGTTTCCAGACTCCTGTTTCTGCCCCTCTGTTTCCAGACTCCTGTTTCTCACCCTCTGTTTCCAGCCTCCTGCTTCTCGCCCTCTGTTTCCACACTCCTGTTTCTGCCCCTCTGTTTCCAGACTCCTGTTTCTGCCCCTCTGTTTCCAGACTCCTGTTTCTGCCCCTCTGTTTCCAGCCTCCTGTTTCTGCCCCTCTGTTTCCAGACTCCTGTTTCTCCCCCTCTGTTTCCAGCCTCCTGTTTCTCCCCTCTGTTTCTAGACTCCTATTTCTGCCCTCTGTTTCCAGACTCCTGTTTCTAACCATCTGTTTCCTGACTCCTGTTTCTCCCCCTCTGTTTCCAGACTCCTGTTTCTGCCCGTCTGTTTCCAGCCTCCTGTTTCTGCCCCTCTGTTTCCAGACTCCTGTTTCTAACCATCTGTTTCCAGACTCCTGTTTCTCCCCCTCTGTTTCCACACTCCTGTTTCTGCCCCTCTGTTTCCAGACTCTTGTTTCTCCCCCTCTGTTTCCAGCCTCCTGTTTCTCCCCCTCTGTTTCCAGACTCCTGTTTCTCCTCCTCTGTTTCCAGACTCCTGTTTCTGCCCCTCTGTTTCCAGACTCCTGTTTCTGCCCCTCTGTTTCCAGCCTCCTGTTTCTGCCCCTCTGTTTCCAGCCTCCTGTTTCTCCCCCTCTGTTTCCAGACTCCTGTTTCTCCTCCTCTGTTTCCAGACTCCTGTTTCTCACCCTCTGTTTCCAGCCTCCTGTTTCTGCCCCTCTGTTTCCAGCCTCCTGTTTCTACCCTCTGTTTCCAGCCTCCTGTTTCTCCCCCTCTGTTTCCAGACTCCTGTTTCTCCTCCTCTGTTTCCAGACTCCTGTTTCTGCCCCTCTGTTTCCAGACTACTGTTTCTGCCCTTCTGTTTCCAGCCTCCTGTTTCTGCCCCTCTGTTTCCAGCCTCCTGTTTCTCCCCCTCTGTTTCCAGACTCCTGTTTCTCCTCCTATGTTTCCAGACTCCTGTTTCTACCCTCTGTTTCCAGACGCCGGTTTCTGCCCCTCTGTTTCCAGACTCCTGTTTCTCACCCTCTGTTTCGAGCCTCCTGTTTCTGCCCCTCTGTTTCCAGCCTCCTGTTTCTCACCCTCTGTTTCCAGACTCCTGTTTCTGCCCCTCTGTTTCCAGCCTCCTGTTTCTCCCCCTCTGTTTCCAGACTCCTGATTCTCCTCCTCTGTTTACAGGCTCCGGTTTCTCCCCCTCTGTTTTCAGACTCCTGATTCTGCCCCTCTGTTTCCAGACTCCTGTTTCTCACCCTCTGTTTCCAGACTCCTGTTTCTGCCCCACTGTTTCCAGACTCCTGTTTCTGCCCCTCTGTTTCCAGCCTCCTGTTTCTCACACTCTGTTTCCAGCCTCCTGTTTCTCCCCCTCTGTTTCCAGACTCCTGTTTCTGCCCCTCTGTTTCCAGACTCCTGTTTCTGCCCCTCTGTTTCCAGACTCCTGTTTCTGCCCCTCTGTTTCCAGAGTCCGGTTTCTGCCCCTCTGTTTCCAGACTCCTGTTTCTCACCCTCTGTTTCCGGTCTCCTGTTTCTCCCCATCAATTTCCAGACTCCTGTTTCTCCCCCTCTGTTTCCAGACTCCTGTTTCTGCCCCTCTGTTTCCAGACTCCTGTTTCTGCCCCTCTGTTTCCAGACTCCTGTTTCTCACCCTCTGTTTCCAGCCTCCTGCTTCTCGCCCTCTGTTTCCACACTCCTGTTTCTGCCCCTCTGTTTCCAGACTCCTGTTTCTGCCCCTCTGTTTCCAGACTCCTGTTTCTGCCCCTCTGTTTCCAGCCTCCTGTTTCTGCCCCTCTGTTTCCAGACTCCTGTTTCTCCCCCTCTGTTTCCAGCCTCCTGTTTCTCCCCTCTGTTTCTAGACTCCTATTTCTGCCCTCTGTTTCCAGACTCCTGTTTCTAACCATCTGTTTCCTGACTCCTGTTTCTCCCCCTCTGTTTCCAGACTCCTGTTTCTGCCCGTCTGTTTCCAGCCTCCTGTTTCTGCCCCTCTGTTTCCAGACTCCTGTTTCTAACCATCTGTTTCCAGACTCCTGTTTCTCCCCCTCTGTTTCCACACTCCTGTTTCTGCCCCTCTGTTTCCAGACTCTTGTTTCTCCCCCTCTGTTTCCAGCCTCCTGTTTCTCCCCCTCTGTTTCCAGACTCCTGTTTCTCCTCCTCTGTTTCCAGACTCCTGTTTCTGCCCCTCTGTTTCCAGACTCCTGTTTCTGCCCCTCTGTTTCCAGCCTCCTGTTTCTGCCCCTCTGTTTCCAGCCTCCTGTTTCTCCCCCTCTGTTTCCAGACTCCTGTTTCTCCTCCTCTGTTTCCAGACTCCTGTTTCTCACCCTCTGTTTCCAGCCTCCTGTTTCTGCCCCTCTGTTTCCAGCCTCCTGTTTCTACCCTCTGTTTCCAGACGCCGGTTTCTGCCCCTCTGTTTCCAGCCTCCTGTTTCTCCCCCTCTGTTTCCAAACTCCTGTTTCTGCCACTCTGTTTCCAGACTCCTGTTTCTGCCCCTCTGTTACCAGCCTCCTGTTTCTCCCCCTCTGTTTCCAGACTCCTGATTCTCCTCCTCTGTTTACAGGCTCCGGTTTCTCCCCCTTTGTTTTCAGACTCCTGTTTCTGCCCCTCTGTTTCCAGACTCCTGTTTCTCACCCTCTGTTTCCAGACTCCTGTTTCTGCCCCTCTGTTTCCAGACTCCTGTTTCTGCCCCTCTGTTTCCAGACGCCTGTTTCTCCCCCTCTGTTTCCAGACTCCTGTTTCTCACCCTCTGTTTCCAGCCTCCTGTTTCTCACACTCTGTTTCCAGCCTCCTGTTTCTCCCCCTCTGTTTCCACACTCCTGTTTCTGCCCCACTGTTTCCAGACTCCTGTTTCTCACCATCTGTTTCCAGACTCCTGTTTCTCCCCCTCTGTTTCCACACTCCCGTTTCTGCCCCTCTGTTTCCAGACTCTTGTTTCTCCCCCTCTGTTTCCTGACTCCTGTTTCTGCCCCTCTGTTCCAGACTCCTGTTTCTGCCTCTCTGTTTCCAGACTCCTGTTTCTCACCCTCTGTTTCCAGACTCCTGTTTCTGCCCCTCTGTTTCGAGCCTCCTGATTCTGCCCCTCTGTTTCCAGCCTCCTCTTTCTCAACCTCTGTTCCCTGACTCCTGTTTCTCCCCCTCTGTTTCCAGGCTCCTGTTTCTGCCCCTCTGTTTCCAGCCTCCTGTTTCTCCCCCTCTGTTTCCAGACTCCTGTTTCTCCCCCTCTGTTTCCAGACTCCTGTTTCTCCCCCTCTGTTTCCAGACTCCTGTTTCTCCCCCTCTGTTTCCAGTCTCCTGTTTCTCCCCCTCTGTTTCCAGCCTCCTGCTTCTCGCCCTCTGTTTCCATACTCCTGTTTCTGCCCCTCTGTTTCCAGACTCCTGTTTCTGCCCCTCTGTTTCCAGCCTCATGTTTCTGCCCCTCTGTTTCCAGACTCCTGTTTCTCCCCCTCTGTTTCCAGACTCCTGTTTCTCCCCCTCTGTTTCCAGACTCCTGTTTCTCCCCCTCTCTTTCCAGACTCCTGTTTCTCCCCCTCTGTTTCCAGACTCCTGTTTCTGCCCCACTGTTTCCAGACACCTGGTTCTCACCCTCTGTTTCCAGTCTCCTCTTTCTACCCCTCTGTTTCCAGCCTCCTGTTTCTCCCCCTCTGTTTCCACACTCCTGTTTCTGCCCCTCTGTTTCCAGACTCTTGTTTCTCCCCCTCAGTTTCCAGACTCCTGTTTCTGCCCCTCTGTTTCCAGACTCCTGTTTCTCACCATCTGTTTCCAGACTCCTGTTTCGCCCCCTCTGTTTCCAGGCTCCTGTTACTGCTCCTCTGTTTCCAGACTCCTGTTTCTCCCCCTCTGTTTCCAGCCTCCTGTTTCTGCCCCTCTGTTTCCAGCCTCCTGTTTCTGCCCCTCTGTTTCCAGCCTCCTGTTTCTCCCCCTCTGTTTCCAGACTCCTGTTTCTCCTCCTCTGTTTACAGACTCCTGTTTCTCCCCATCTGTTTTCAGACTCCTGTTTCTGCCCCTCTGTTTCCAGACTCCTGTTTCTCCCCCTCTGTTTCCAGACTCCTGTTTCTGCCCCTCTGTTTCCAGACTCCGGTTTCTGCCCATCTGTTTCCAGACTCCTGATTCTGCCCCTCTGTTTCCAGCCTCCTCTTTCTCACCCACTGTTTCCTGACTCCTGTTTCTCCCCCTCTGTTTCCAGGCTCCTGTTTCTGCCCCACTGTTTCCAGCCTCCTGATTCTCCCCCTCTGTTTCCAGACTCCTGTTTCTCCCCCTCTGTTTCCAGACTCCTGTTTCTCCCCCTCTGTTTCCAGCCTCCTGTTTCTTCCCCTCTGTTTCCAGCCTCCTGTTTCTGCCCCTCTGTTTCCAGCCTCCTGTTTCTCCCCCTCTGTTTCCAGACTCCTGTTTCTCCTCCTCTGTTTACAGACTCCTGTTTCTCCCCATCTGTTTTCAGACTCCTGTTTCTGCCCCTCTGTTTCCAGACTCCTGTTTCTCCCCCTCTGTTTCCAGACTCCTGTTTCTGCCCCTCTGTTTCCAGACTCCGGTTTCTGCCCATCTGTTTCCAGACTCCTGTTTCTCACCCTCTATTTCCAGACTCCTTTTTCTCCCCATCAATTTCCAGACTCCTGTTTCTCCCCCTCTGCTTCCAGACTCCTGTTTCTGCCGCTCTGTTTCCAGACTCCTGTTTCTCACCCTCTGTTTCCAGCCTCCTGTTTCTCGCCCTCTGTTTCCAGACTCCTGTTTCTGCCCCTCTGTTTCCAGACTCCTGTTTCTGCCCCTCTGTTTCCAGACTCCTGATTCTGCCCCTCTGTTTCCAGTTTCCTGTTTCTCCCCCTCTGTTTCCAGACTCCTGCTTCTCCCCCTCTGTTTCCAGCCTCCTGTTTCTGCCCCTCTGTTTCGAGACTCCTGTTTCTGCCCCTCTGTTTCCAGCCGCCTGTTTCTCCCCCTCTGTTTCCAGACTCCTGTTTCTCCCCGTCTGTTTCCAGACTCCTGTTTCTGCCCCTCTGTTTCCAGACTCCTGTTTCTCACCCTCTGTTTCCAGACTCCTGTTTCTGCCCCTCTGTTTCCAGACTCCTGTTTCTGCCCCTCTGTTTCCAGACGCCTGATTCTCCCCCTCTGTTTCCAGACTCCTGTTTCTCACCCTCTGTTTCCAGCCTCCTGTTTCTCACACTCTGTTTCCAGCCTCCTGTTTCTCCCCCTCTGTTTCCACACTCCTGTTTCTGCCCCACTGTTTCCAGACTCCTGTTTCTCACCATCTGTTTCCAGACTCCTGTTTATCCCCCTCTGTTTCCACATTCCCGTTTCTACCCCTCTGTTTCCAGACTCTTGTTTCTCCCCCTCTGTTTCCTGACTCCTGTTTCTGCCCCTCTGTTTCCAGACTTCTGTTTCTGCCTCTCTGTTTCCAGACTCCTGTTTCTCACCCTCTGTTTCCAGACTCCTGTTTCTGCCCCTCTGTTTCGAGCCTCCTGATTCTGCCCCTCTGTTTCCAGCCTCCTCTTTCTCAACCTCTGTTCCCTGACTCCTGTTTCTCCCCCTCTGTTTCCAGGATCCTGTTTCTGCCCCTCTGTTTCCAGCCTCCTGTTTCTCCCCCTCTGTTTCCAGACACCTGTTTCTCCCCCTCTGTTTCCAGACTCCTGTTTCTCCCCCTCTGTTTCCAGACTCCTGTTTCTCCCCCTCTGTTTCCAGTCTCCTGTTTCTCCCCCTCTGTTTCCAGCCTCCTGCTTCTCGCCCTCTGTTTCCATACTCCTGTTTCTGCCCCTCTGTTTCCAGACTCCTGTTTCTGCCCCTCTGTTTCCAGACGCCTGATTCTCCCCCTCTGTTTCCAGACTCCTGTTTCTCCCCCTCTGTTTCCAGACTCCTGTTTCTCCCCCTCTGTTTCCACTCTTCTGTTTCTCCCCCTCTGTTTCCAGCCTCCTGCTTCTCGCCCTCTGTTTCCATTCTCCTGTTTCTGCCCCTCTGTTTCCAGACTCCTGTTTCTGCCCCTCTGTTTCCAGCCTCATGTTTCTGCCCCTCTGTTTCCAGACTCCTGTTTCTCCCCCTCTGTTTCCAGACTCCTGTTTCTCCCCCTCTGTTTCCAGACTCCTGTTTCTCCCCCTCTGTTTCCAGACTCCTGTTTCTCCCCCTCTGTTTCCAGACTCCTGTTTCTGCCCCTCTGTTTCCAGACACCTGGTTCTCACCCTTTGTTTCCAGTCTCCTCTTTCTGCCCCTCTGTTTCCAGCCTCCTGTTTCTCCCCCTCTGTTTCCACACTCCTGTTTCTGCCCCTCTGTTTCCAGACTCTTGTTTCTCCCCCTCAGTTTCCAGATTCCTGTTTCTGCCCCTCTGTTTCCAGACTCCTGTTTCTCACCATCTGTTTCCAGACTCCTGTTTCTCCCCCTCTGTTTCCAGACTCCTGTTTCTGCTCCTCTGTTTCCAGACTCCAGTTTCTCACCCTCTGTTTCCAGACTCCTGTTTCTGCCCCTCTGTTTCGAGCCTCCTGATTCTGCCCCTCTGTTTCCAGCCTCCTCTTTCTCACCCACTGTTTCCTGACTCCTGTTTCTCCCCCTCTGTTTCCAGGCTCCTGTTTCTGCCCCTCTGTTTCCAGCCTCCTGTTTCTCCCCCTCTGTTTCAAGACTCCTGTTTCTCCCCCTCTGTTTCCAGACTCCTGTTTCTCCCCCTCTGTTTCCAGACTCCTGTTTCTCCCCCTCTGTTTCCAGCCTCCTGTTTCTGCCCCTCTGTTTCCAGCCTCCTGTTTCTGCCCCTCTGTTTCCAGCCTCCTGTTTCTCCCCCTCTGTTTCCAGACTCCTGTTTCTCCTCCTCTGTTTACAGACTCCTGTTTTTCCCCATCTGCTTTCAGACTCCTGTTTCTGCCCCTCTGTTTCCAGACTCCTGTTTCTCCCCCTCTGTTTCCAGACTCCTGTTTCTGCCCCTCTGTTTCCAGACTCCGGATTCTGCCCATCTGTTTCCAGACTCCTGTTTCTCACCCTCTGTTTCCAGACTCCTTTTTCTCCCCATCAATTTCCAGACACCTGTTTCTCCCCCTCTGTTTCCAGACTCCTGTTTCTGCCGCTCTGTTTCCAGACTCCTGTTTCTCGCCCTCTGTTTCCAGACTCCTGTTTCTGCCGCTCTGTTTCCAGACTCCTGTTTCTGCCCCTCTGTTTCCAGCCTCCTGTTTCTGCCCCTCTGTTTCCAGACTCCTGTTTCTGCCCCTCTGTTTCCAGCCTCCTGTTTCTGCCCCTCTGTTTCCAGACTCCTGTTTCTCCCCCTCTGTTTCCAGCCTCCTGTTTCTCCCCTCTGTTTCTAGACTCCTATTTCTGCCCTCTGTTTCCAGACTCCTGTTTCTAACCATCTGTTTCCAGACTCCTGTTTCTCCCCCTCTGTTTCCAGACTCCTGTTTCTGCCCGTCTGTTTCCAGCCTCCTGTTTCTCCCCCTCTGTTTCCACACTCCTGTTTCTGCCCCTCTGTTTACAGACTCTTGTTTCTCCCCCTCTGTTTCCAGCCTCCTGTTTCTCCCCCTCTGTTTCCAGACTCCTGTTTCTCCTCCTCTGTTTCCAGACTCCTGTTTCTGCCCCTCTGTTTCCAGCCTCCTGTTTCTGCCCCTCTGTTTCCAGCCTCCTGTTTCTCCCCCTCTGTTTCCAGTCTCCTGTTTCTCCCCCTCTGTTTCCAGACTCCTGTTTCTACCCTCTGTTTCCAGACCCCGGTATCTCCCCCTCTGTTTCCAGCCTCATGTTTCTCCCCCTCTGTTTCGAGCCTCCTGTTTCTGCCCCTCTGTTTCCAGCCTCCTGTTTCTCCCCCTCTGTTTCCAGACTCCTGTTTCTGCCCCTCTGTTTCCAGACTCCTGTTTCTCCCCATCTGTTTCCAGACTCCTGATTCTCCTCCTCTGTTTACAGGCTCCGGTTTCTCCCCCTCTGTTTTCAGACTCCTGATTCTGCCCCTCTGTTTCCAGACTCCTGTTTCTCCCCCTCTGTTTCCAGCCTGCTGTTTCTGCCCCTCTGTTTCGAGACTCCTGTTTCTGCCCCTCTGTTTCCAGCCTCCTGTTTCTCCCCCTCTGTTTCCAGCCTCCTGTTTCTCCCCCTCTGTTTCCACACTCCTGTTTCTGCCCCACTGTTTCCAGACTCCTGTTTCTGCCCCTCTGTTTCCAGACTCCTGTTTCTGCCCCTCTGTTTCCAGACTCCGGTTTCTGCCCCTCTGTTTCCAGCCTCCTGTTTCTCCCCCTCTGTTTCCAGACTCCTGATTCTCCTCCTCTGTTTACAGGCTCCGGTTTCTCCCCCTGTGTTTTCAGACTCCTGATTCTGCCCCTCTGTTTCCAGAATCCTGTTTCTGCCGCTCTGTTTCCAGACTCCTGTTTCTCACCCTCTGTTTCCAGCCTCCTGTTTCTCCCCCTCTGTTTCCAGACTCCTGTTTCTGCCCCTCTGTTTCCAGACTCCTGTTTCTGCCCCTCTGTTTCCAGACTCCTGTTTCTGCCCCTCTGTTTCCAGCCTCCTGTTTCTGCCCCTCTGTTTCCAGACTCCTGTTTCTGCCCCTCTGTTTCTAGACTCCTATTTCTGCCCTCTGTTTCCAGACTCCCGTTTCTAACCATCTGTTTCCAGACTCCTGTTTCTCCCTCTCTGTTTCCAGACTCCTGTTTCTGCCCCTCTGTTTCCAGACTCCTGTTTCTCACCCTCTGTTTCCAGTCTCCTCTTTCTGCCCCTCTGTTTCCAGCCTCCTGCTTCTCGCCCTCTGTTTCCAGACTCCTGTTTCTGCCCCTCTGTTTCCAGACTCCTGTTTCTGCCCCTCTGTTTCCAGACTCCTGTTTCTGCCCCTCTGTTTCCAGCCTCCTGTTTCTGCCCCTCTGTTTCCAGACTCCTGTTTCTCCCCCTCTGTTTCCAGCCTCCTGTTTCTCCCCTCTGTTTCTAGACTCCTATTTCTGCCCTCTGTTTCCAGACTCCTGTTTCTAACCATCTGTTTCCTGACTCCTGTTTCTCCCCCTCTGTTTCCAGACTCCTGTTTCTGCCCGTCTGTTTCCAGCCTCCTGTTTCTGCCCCTCTGTTTCCAGACTCCTGTTTCTAACCATCTGTTTCCTGACTCCTGTTTCTCCCCCTCTGTTTCCAGACTCCTGTTTCTCCCCCTCTGTTTCCACACTCCTGTTTCTGCCCCTCTGTTTCCAGACTCTTGTTTCTCCCCCTCTGTTTCCAGCCTCCTGTTTCTCCCCCTCTGTTTCCAGACTCCTGTTTCTCCTCCTCTGTTTCCAGACTCCTGTTTCTGCCCCTCTGTTTCCAGACTCCTGTTTCTGCCCCTCTGTTTCCAGCCTCCTGTTTCTGCCCCTCTGTTTCCAGCCTCCTGTTTCTCCCCCTCTGTTTCCAGACTCCTGTTTCTCCTCCTCTGTTTCCAGACTCCTGTTTCTCACCCTCTGTTTCCAGCCTCCTGTTTCTGTCCCTCTGTTTCCAGCCTCCTGTTTCTACCCTCTGTTTCCAGACGCCGGTTTCTGCCCCTCTGTTTCCAGACTCCTGTTTCTCACCCTCTGTATCGAGCCTCCTGTTTCTGCCCCTCTGTTTCCAGCCTCCTGTTTCTCCCCCTCTGTTTCCAAACTCCTGTTTCTGCCACTCTGTTTCCAGACTCCTGTTTCTGCCCCTCTGTTTCCAGCCTCCTGTTTCTCCCCCTCTGTTTCCAGACTCCTGATTCTCCTCCTCTGTTTACAGGCTCCGGTTTCTCCCCCTTTGTTTTCAGACTCCTGTTTCTGCCCCTCTGTTTCCAGACTCCTGTTTCTCACCCTCTGTTTCCAGACTCCTGTTTCTGCCCCTCTGTTTCCAGACTCCTGTTTCTGCCCCTCTGTTTCCAGACGCCTGTTTCTCCCCCTCTGTTTCCAGACTCCTGTTTCTCACCCTCTGTTTCCAGCCTCCTGTTTCTCACACTCTGTTTCCAGCCTCCTGTTTCTCCCCCTCTGTTTCCACACTCCTGTTTCTGCCCCACTGTTTCCAGACTCCTGTTTCTCACCATCTGTTTCCAGACTCCTGTTTCTCCCCCTCTGTTTCCACACTCCCGTTTCTGCCCCTCTGTTTCCAGACTCTTGTTTCTCCCCCTCTGTTTCCTGACTCCTGTTTCTGCCCCTCTGTTTCCAGACTCCTGTTTCTGCCTCTCTGTTTCCAGACTCCTGTTTCTCACCCTCTGTTTCCAGACTCCTGTTTCTGCCCCTCTGTTTCGAGCCTCCTGATTCTGCCCCTCTGTTTCCAGCCTCCTCTTTCTCAACCTCTGTTCCCTGACTCCTGTTTCTCCCCCTCTGTTTCCAGGCTCCTGTTTCTGCCCCTCTGTTTCCAGCCTCCTGTTTCTCCCCCTCTGTTTCCAGACTCCTGTTTCTCCCCCTCTGTTTCCAGACTCCTGTTTCTCCCCCTCTGTTTCCAGACTCCTGTTTCTCCCCCTCTGTTTCCAGTCTCCTGTTTCTCCCCCTCTGTTTCCAGCCTCCTGCTTCTCGCCCTCTGTTTCCATACTCCTGTTTCTGCCCCTCTGTTTCCAGACTCCTGTTTCTGCCCCTCTGTTTCCAGCCTCATGTTTCTGCCCCTCTGTTTCCAGACTCCTGTTTCTCCCCCTCTGTTTCCAGACTCCTGTTTCTCCCCCTCTGTTTCCAGACTCCTGTTTCTCCCCCTCTGTTTCCAGACTCCTGTTTCTCCCCCTATGTTTCCAGACTCCTGTTTCTGCCCCACTGTTTCCAGACACCTGGTTCTCACCCTCTGTTTCCAGTCTCCTCTTTCTACCCCTCTGTTTCCAGCCTCCTGTTTCTCCCCCTCTGTTTCCACACTCCTGTTTCTGCCCCTCTGTTTCCAGACTCTTGTTTCTCCCCCTCAGTTTCCAGACTCCTGTTTCTGCCCCTCTGTTTCCAGACTCCTGTTTCTCACCATCTGTTTCCAGACTCCTGTTTCTCCCCCTCTGTTTCCAGGCTCCTGTTACTGCTCCTCTGTTTCCAGACTCCTGTTTCTCCCCCTCTGTTTCCAGCCTCCTGTTTCTGCCCCTCTGTTTCCAGCCTCCTGTTTCTGCCCCTCTGTTTCCAGCCTCCTGTTTCTCCCCCTCTGTTTCCAGACTCCTGTTTCTCCTCCTCTGTTTACAGACTCCTGTTTCTCCCCATCTGTTTTCAGACTCCTGTTTCTGCCCCTCTGTTTCCAGACTCCTGTTTCTCCCCCTCTGTTTCCAGACTCCTGTTTCTGCCCCTCTGTTTCCAGACTCCGGTTTCTGCCCATCTGTTTCCAGACTCCTGATTCTGCCCCTCTGTTTCCAGCCTCCTCTTTCTCACCCACTGTTTCCTGACTCCTGTTTCTCCCCCTCTGTTTCCAGGCTCCTGTTTCTGCCCCACTGTTTCCAGCCTCCTGTTTCTCCCCCTCTGTTTCCAGACTCCTGTTTCTCCCCCTCTGCTTCCAGACTCCTGTTTCTCCCCCTCTGTTTCCAGCCTCCTGTTTCTTCCCCTCTGTTTCCAGCCTCCTGTTTCTGCCCCTCTGTTTCCAGCCTCCTGTTTCTCCCCCTCTGTTTCCAGACTCCTGTTTCTCCTCCTCTGTTTACAGACTCCTGTTTCTCCCCATCTGTTTTCAGACTCCTGTTTCTGCCCCTCTGTTTCCAGACTCCTGTTTCTCCCCCTCTGTTCCCAGACTCCTGTTTCTGCCCCTCTGTTTCCAGACTCCGGTTTCTGCCCATCTGTTTCCAGACTCCTGTTTCTCACCCTCTATTTCCAGACTCCTTTTTCTCCCCATCAATTTCCAGACTCCTGTTTCTCCCCCTCTGCTTCCAGACTCCTGTTTCTGCCGCTCTGTTTCCAGACTCCTGTTTCTCACCCTCTGTTTCCAGCCTCCTGTTTCTCGCCCTCTGTTTCCAGACTCCTGTTTCTGCCCCTCTGTTTCCAGACTCCTGTTTCTGCCCCTCTGTTTCCAGACTCCTGATTCTGCCCCTCTGTTTCCAGTTTCCTGTTTCTCCCCCTCTGTTTCCAGACTCCTGCTTCTCCCCCTCTGTTTCCAGCCTCCTGTTTCTGCCCCTCTGTTTCCAGACTCCTGTTTCTGCCCCTCTGTTTCCAGACTCCTGATTCTGCCCCTCTGTTTCCAGTTTCCTGTTTCTCCCCCTCTGTTTCCAGACTCCTGCTTCTCCCCCTCTGTTTCCAGCCTCCTGTTTCTGCCCCTCTGTTTCGAGACTCCTGTTTCTGCCCCTCTGTTTCCAGCCGCCTGTTTCTCCCCCTCTGTTTCCAGACTCCTGTTTCTCCCCGTCTGTTTCCAGACTCCTGTTTCTGCCCCTCTGTTTCCAGACTCCTGTTTCTCACCCTCTGTTTCCAGACTCCTGTTTCTCCCCCTCTGTTTCCAGACTCCTGTTTCTCCCCCTCTGTTTCCAGACTCCTGTTTCTCCCCCTCTGTTTCCAGACTCCTGTTTCTGCCCCTCTGTTTCCAGACACCTGGTTCTCACCCTCTGTTTCCAGTCTCCTCTTTCTACCCCTCTGTTTCCAGCCTCCTCTTTCTCCCCCTCTGTTTCCACACTCCTGTTTCTGCCCCTCTGTTTCCAGACTCTTGTTTCTCCCCCTCGGTTTCCAGACTCCTGTTTCTGCCCCTCTGTTTCCAGACTCCTGTTTCTCACCATCTGTTTCCAGACTCCTGTTTCTCCCCCTCTGTTTCCAAACTCCTGTTTCTGCTCCTCTGTTTCCAGACTCCAGTTTCTCACCCTCTGTTTCCAGACTCCGGTTTCTGCCCCTCTGTTTCCAGACTCCTGTTTCTCACCCTCTATTTCGAGCCTCCTGTTTCTGCCCCTCTGTTTCCAGCCTCCTTTTTTTCCCCCTCTGCTTCCATACTCCTGTTTCTGCCACTCTGTTTCCAGACTCCTTTTTCTGCCCCTCTGTTTCCAGCCTCCTGTTTCTGCCCCTCTGTTTCGAGACTCCTGTTTCTCCCCCTCTGTTTGCAGACCCCTGTTTCTACCCCTCTGTTTTCAGACTCCTGTTTCTGCCCCTCTGTTTCCAGACTCCTGTTTCTCCCCCTCTGTTTCCAGACTCCTGTTTCTCCCCCTCTGTTTCCAGACTCCTGTTTCTCCCCCTCTGTTTCCAGACTCCTTTTTCTCCCCCTCTGTTTCCAGACTCCTGTTTGTGCCGCTCTGTTTCCAGACTCCTGTTTCTCACCCTCTGTTTCCAGCCTCCTGCTTCTCGCCCTCTGTTTCCAGTCTCCTGTTTCTGCCCCTCTGTTTCCAGACTCCTGTTTCTGCCCCTCTGTTTCCAGACTCCTGTTTCTGCCCCTCTGTTTCCAGCCTCCTGTTTCTTCCCCTCTGTTTCCAGACTCCTGTTTCTCACCCTCTGTTTGCAGACCCCTGTTTCTCCCCCTCTGTTTTCAGACTCCTGTTTCTGCCCCTCTGTTTCCAGACTCCTGTTTCTCCCCCTCTGTTTCCAGACTCCTGTTTCTCCCCCTCTGTTTCCAGACTCCTGTTTCTCCCCCTCTGTTTCCAGACTCCTGTTTCTCCCCCTCTGTTTCCAGACTCCTGTTTCTGCCCCTCTGTTTCCAGACTCCTGTTTCTCACCCTCTGTTTCCAGTCTCCTCTTTCTGCCCCTCTGTTTCCAGCCTCCTGTTTCTGCCCCTCTGATTCCAGTCTCCTGTTTCTCTCCCTCTGTTTCCAGACTCCTGTTTCTCCCCCTCTGTTTCCAGACTCCTGTTTCTCCCCCTCTGTTTCCAGCCTCCTGTTTCTCCCCCTCTGTTTCCAGACTCCTATTTCTGCCCCTCTGTTTCCAGACTCCTGTTTCTCACCATCTGTTTCCAGACTCCTGTTTCTCCCCCTCTGTTTCCACACTCCTGTTTCTGCCCCTCTGTTTCCAGACTCTTGTTTCTCCCCCTCTGTTTCCTGACTCCTGTTTCTGCCCCTCTGTTTCCAGACTTCTGTTTCTCACCCTGTGTTTCCAGACTCCTGTTTCTCCCCCTCTGTTTCCAGCCTCCTGTTTCTCCCCCTCTGCTTCCAGACTCCTATTTCTGCCCCTCTGTTTCCAGACTCCTGTTTCTCACCATCTGTTTCCAGACTCCTGTTTCTCCCCCTCTGTTTCCAGACTCCTGTTTCTGCCCCTCTGTTTCCAGACTCTTGTTTCTCCCCCTCTGTTTCCTGACTCCTGTTTCTGCCCCTCTGTTTCCAGACTCCTGTTTCTGCCTCTCTGTTTCCAGACTCCTGTTTCTCACCCTCTGTTTCCAGACTCCTGTTTCTGCCCCTCTGTTTCGAGCCTCCTGATTCTGCCCCTCTGTTTCCAGCCTCCTCTTTCTCAACCTCTGTTCCCTGACTCCTGTTTCTCCCCCTCTGTTTCTAGGCTCCTGTTCCTGCCCCTCTGTTTCCAGCCTCCTGTTTCTCCCCCTCTGTTTCCAGACTCCTGTTTCTCCCCCTCTGTTACCAGACTCCTGTTTCTCCCCCTCTGTTTCCAGACTCCTGTTTCTCCCCCTCTGTTTCCAGTCTCCTGTTTCTCCCCCTCTGTTTCCAGCCTCCTGCTTCTCGCCCTCTGTTTCCATACTCCTGTTTCTGCCCCTCTGTTTCCAGACTCCTGTTTCTGCCCCTTTGTTTCCAGCCTCATGTTTCTGCCCCTCTGTTTCCAGACTCCTGTTTCTCCCCCTCTGTTTCCAGACTCCTGTTTCACCCCCTCTGTTTCCAGACTCCTGTTTCTCCCCCTCTGTTTCCAGACTCCTGTTTCTGCCCCTCTGTTTCCAGACACCTGGTTCTCACCCTCTGTTTCCAGTCTCCTCTTTCTGCCCCTCTGTTTCCAGCCTCCTGTTTCTCCCCCTCTGTTTCCACACTCCTGTTTCTGCCCCTCTGTTTCCAGACTCTTGTTTCTCCCCCTCAGTTTCCAGATTCCTGTTTCTGCCCCTCTGTTTCCAGACTCCTGTTTCTCACCATCTGTTTCCAGACTCCTGTTTCTCCCCCGCTGTTTCCAGACTCCTGTTTCTGCTCCTCTGTTTCCAGACTCCAGTTTCTCACCCTCTGTTTCCAGACTCCTGTTTCTGCCCCTCTGTTTCGAGCCTCCTGATTCTGCCCCTCTGTTTCCAGCCTCCTCTTTCTCACCCACTGTTTCCTGACTCCTGTTTCTCCCCCTCTGTTTCCAGGCTCCTGTTTCTGCCCCTCTGTTTCCAGCCTCCTGTTTCTCCCCCTCTGTTTCCAGACTCCTGTTTCTCCCCCTCTGTTTCCAGACTCCTGTTTCTCCCCCTCTGTTTCCAGCCTCCTGTTTCTGCCCCTCTGTTTCCAGCCTCCTGTTTCTGCCCCTCTGTTTCCAGCCTCCTGTTTCTCCCCCTCTGTTTCCAGACTCCTGTTTCTCCCCCTCTGTTTCCAGACTCCTGTTACTGCCCCTCTGTTTCCAGCCTCCTGTTTCTGCCCCTCTGTTTCCAGCCTCCTGTTTCTCCCCCTCTGTTTCCAGACTCCTGTTTCTCCTCCTCTGTTTACAGACTCCTGTTTCTCCCCATCTGTTTTCAGACTCCTGTTTCTGCCCCTCTGTTTCCAGACTCCTGTTTCTCCCCCTCTGTTTCCAGACTCCTGTTTCTGCCCCTCTGTTTCCAGACTCCGGTTTCTGCCCATCTGTTTCCAGACTCCTGTTTCTCACCCTCTATTTCCAGACTCCTTTTTCTCCCCATCAATTTCCAGACTCCTGTTTCTCCCCCTCTGTTTCCAGAATCCTGTTTCTGCCGCTCTGTTTCCAGACTCCTGTCTCTCCCCCTCTGCTTCCAGACTCCTGTTTCTCCCCCTCTGTTTCCAGACTCCTGTTTCTCCTCCTCTGTTTCCAGACTCCTGTTTCTGCCCCTCTGTTTCCAGACTCCTGTTTCTCCCCTTCTGTTTCCAGCCTCCTGTTTCTGCCCCTCTGTTTCCAGCCTCCTGTTTCTCCCCCTCTGTTTCCAGACGCCGGTTTCTGCCCCTCTGTTTCCAGCCTCCTGTTTCTCCCCCTCTGTTTCCAGACTCCTGATTCTCCTCCTCTGTTTACAGGCTCCGGTTTCTCCCCCTCTGTTTTCAGACTCCTGATTCTGCCCCTCTGTTTCCAGACTCCTGTTTCTCCCCCTCTGTTTCCAGACTCCTGTTTCTGCCCCTCTGTTTCCAGACTCCTGTTTCTCACCCTCTGTTTCCAGACTCCTGTTTCTGCCCCTCTGTTTCCAGGCTCCTGTTTCTGCCCCTCTGTTTCCAGCCTCCTGTTTCTCCCCCTCTGTTTCCAGACTCCTGTTTCTCCCCCTCTGTTTCCAGACTCCTGTTTCTGCCCCTCTGTTTTCAGACTCCTGTTTCTCACCCTCTGTTTCCAGACTCCTGTTTCTGCCCCTCTGTTTCCAGACTCCTGTTTCTGCCCCTCTGTTTCCAGACGCCTGTTTCTCCCCCTCTGTTTCCAGACTCCTGTTTCTCCCCCTCTGTTTCCAGACTCCTGTTTCTGCCCCTCTGTTTCCAGACTCCTGTTTCTCACCCTCTGTTTCCAGGCTCCTGTTTCTGCCCCTCTGTTTCCAGACTCCTGTTTCTGCCCCTCTGTTTCCAGACGCCTGTTTCTCCCCCTCTGTTTCCAGACTCCTGTTTCTCACCCTCTGTTTCCAGCCTCCTGTTTCTCACACTCTGTTTCCAGCCTCCTGTTTCTCCCCCTCTGTTTCCACACTCCTGTTTCTGCCCCACTGTTTCCAGACTCCTGTTTCTCACCCTCTGTTTCCAGACTCCTGTTTCTGCCCCTCTGTTTCCAGACTCATGTTTCTGCCCCTCTGTTTCCAGAGTCCGGTTTCTGCCCCTCTGTTTCCAGACTCCTGTTTCTCACCCTCTGTTTCCGGTCTCCTGTTTCTCCCCATCAATTTCCAGACAACTGTTTCTCCCCCTCTGTTTCCAGACTCCTGTTTCACCCCCTCTGTTTCCAGACTCCTGTTTGTGCTGCTCTGTTTCCAGACTCCTGTTTCTCCCCCTCTGTTTGCAGACCCCTGTTTCTCCCCCTCTGTTTTCAGACTCCTGTTTCTGCCCCTCTGTTTCCAGACTCCTGTTTCTCCCCCTCTGTTTCCAGACTCCTGTTTCTCCCCCTCTGTTTCCAGACTCCTGTTTCTCCCCCTCTGTTTCCAGACTCCTGTTTCTCCCCCTCTGTTTCCAGACTCCTGTTTCTGCCCCTCTGTTTCCAGACTCCTGTTTCTCACCCTCTGTTTCCAGTCTCCTCTTTCTGCCCCTCTTTTTCCAGCCTCCTGTTTCTGCCCCTCTGATTCCAGTCTCCTGTTTCTCTCCCTCTGTTTCCAGACTCCTGTTTCTCCCCCTCTGTTTCCAGACTCCTGTTTCTGCCACTCTGTTTCCAGACTTCTGTTTCTCACCCTGTGTTTCCAGACTCCTGTTTCTCCCCCTCTGTTTCCAGACTCCTGTTTCTCCCCCTCTGTTTCCAGACTCCTGTTTCTCCCCCTCTGTTTCCAGCCTCCTGTTTCTGCCCCTCTGTTTCCAGCCTCCTGTTTCTGCCCCTCTGTTTCCAGCCTCCTGTTTCTCCCCCTCTGTTTCCAGACTCCTGTTTCTCCTCCTCTGTTTACAGACTCCTGTTTCTCCCCATCTGTTTTCAGACTCCTGTTTCTCCCCCTCTGTTTCCAGACTCCTGTTTCACCCCCTCTGTTTCCAGACTCCTGTTTCTCCCCCTCTGTTTCCAGACTCCTGTTTGTGCTGCTCTGTTTCCAGACTCCTGTTTCTCCCCCTCTGTTTCCAGCCACCTGCTTCTCGCCCTCTGTTTCCAGACTCCTGTTTCTGCCCCTCTGTTTCCAGACTCCTGTTTCTGCCCCTCTGTTTCCAGACTCCTGTTTCTGCCCCTCTGTTTCCAGCCTCCTGTTTCTGCCCCTTTGTTTCCAGACTCCTGTTTCTCCCCCTCTGTTTGCAGACCCCTGTTTCTCCCCCTCTGTTTTCAGACTCCTGTTTCTGCCCCTCTGTTTCCAGACTCCTGTTTCTCCCCCTCTGTTTCCAGACTCCTGTTTCTCCCCCTCTGTTTCCAGACTCCTGTTTCTCCCCCTCTGTTTCCAGACTCCTGTTTCTCCCCCTCTGTTTCCAGACTCCTGTTTCTGCCCCTCTGTTTCCAGACTCCTGTTTCTCACCCTCTGTTTCCAGTCTCCTCTTTCTGCCCCTCTTTTTCCAGCCTCCTGTTTCTGCCCCTCTGATTCCAGTCTCCTGTTTCTCTCCCTCTGTTTCCAGACTCCTGTTTCTCCCCCTCTGTTTCCAGACTCCTGTTTCTGCCACTCTGTTTCCAGACTTCTGTTTCTCACCCTGTGTTTCCAGACTCCTGTTTCTCCCCCTCTGTTTCCAGACTCCTGTTTCTCCCCCTCTGTTTCCAGACTCCTGTTTCTCCCCCTCTGTTTCCAGCCTCCTGTTTCTGCCCCTCTGTTTCCAGCCTCCTGTTTCTGCCCCTCTGTTTCCAGCCTCCTGTTTCTCCCCCTCTGTTTCCAGACTCCTGTTTCTCCTCCTCTGTTTACAGACTCCTGTTTCTCCCCATCTGTTTTCAGACTCCTGTTTCTCCCCCTCTGTTTCCAGACTCCTGTTTCACCCCCTCTGTTTCCAGACTCCTGTTTCTCCCCCTCTGTTTCCAGACTCATGTTTCTGCCCCTCTGTTTCCAGACACCTGGTTCTCACCCTCTGTTTCCAGTCTCCTCTTTCTGCCCCTCTGTTTCCAGCCTCCTGTTTCTCCCCCTCTGTTTCCACACTCCTGTTTCTGCCCCTCTGTTTCCAGACTCTTGTTTCTCCCCCTCAGTTTCCAGATTCCTGTTTCTGCCCCTCTGTTTCCAGACTCCTGTTTCTCACCATCTGTTTCCAGACTCCTGTTTCTCCCCCGCTGTTTCCAGACTCCTGTTTCTGCTCCTCTGTTTCCAGACTCCAGTTTCTCACCCTCTGTTTCCAGACTCCTGTTTCTGCCCCTCTGTTTCGAGCCTCCTGATTCTGCCCCTCTGTTTCCAGCCTCCTCTTTCTCACCCACTGTTTCCTGACTCCTGTTTCTCCCCCTCTGTTTCCAGGCTCCTGTTTCTGCCCCTCTGTTTCCAGCCTCCTGTTTCTCCCCCTCTGTTTCCAGACTCCTGTTTCTCCCCCTCTGTTTCCAGACTCCTGTTTCTCCCCCTCTGTTTCCAGCCTCCTGTTTCTGCCCCTCTGTTTCCAGCCTCCTGTTTCTGCCCCTCTGTTTCCAGCCTCCTGTTTCTCCCCCTCTGTTTCCAGACTCCTGTTTCTCCCCCTCTGTTTCCAGACTCCTGTTTCTGCCCCTCTGTTTCCAGCCTCCCGTTTCTGCCCCTCTGTTTCCAGCCTCCTGTTTCTCCCCCTCTGTTTCCAGACTCCTGTTTCTCCTCCTCTGTTTACAGACTCCTGTTTCTCCCCATCTGTTTTCAGACTCCTGTTTCTGCCCCTCTGTTTCCAGACTCCTGTTTCTCACCCTCTATTTCCAGACTCCTTTTTCTCCCCATCAATTTCCAGACTCCTGTTTCTCCCCCTCTGTTTCCAGAATCCTGTTTCTGCCGCTCTGTTTCCAGACTCCTGTTTCTCCCCCTCTGTTTCCAGACTCCTGTTTCTCCCCCTCTGTTTCCAGACTCCTGTTTCTCCTCCTCTGTTTCCAGACTCCTGTTTCTGCCCCTCTGTTTCCAGACTCCTGTTTCTCCCCTTCTGTTTCCAGCCTCCTGTTTCTGCCCCTCTGTTTCCAGCCTCCTGTTTCTCCCCCTCTGTTTCCAGACGCCGGTTTCTGCCCCTCTGTTTCCAGCCTCCTGTTTCTCCCCCTCTGTTTCCAGACTCCTGATTCTCCTCCTCTGTTTACAGGCTCCGGTTTCTCCCCCTCTGTTTTCAGACTCCTGATTCTGCCCCTCTGTTTCCAGACTCCTGTTTCTCCCCCTCTGTTTCCAGACTCCTGTTTCTGCCCCTCTGTTTCCAGACTCCTGTTTCTCACCCTCTGTTTCCAGACTCCTGTTTCTGCCCCTCTGTTTCCAGGCTCCTGTTTCTGCCCCTCTGTTTCCAGCCTCCTGTTTCTCCCCCTCTGTTTCCAGACTCCTGTTTCTCCCCCTCTGTTTCCAGACTCCTGTTTCTGCCCCTCTGTTTCCAGACTCCTGTTTCTCACCCTCTGTTTCCAGACTCCTGTTTCTGCCCCTCTGTTTCCAGACTCCTGTTTCTGCCCCTCTGTTTCCAGACGCCTGTTTCTCCCCCTCTGTTTCCAGACTCCTGTTTCTCCCCCTCTGTTTCCAGACTCCTGTTTCTGCCCCTCTGTTTCCAGACTCCTGTTTCTCACCCTCTGTTTCCAGACTACTGTTTCTGCCCCTCTGTATCCAGACTCCTGTTTCTGCCCCTCTGTTTCCAGACGCCTGTTTCTCCCCCTCTGTTTCCAGACTCCTGTTTCTCACCCTCTGTTTCCAGCCTCCTGTTTCTCACACTCTGTTTCCAGCCTCCTGTTTCTCCCCCTCTGTTTCCACACTCCTGTTTCTGCCCCACTGTTTCCAGACTCCTGTTTCTCACCATCTGTTTCCAGACTCCTGTTTCTGCCCCTCTGTTTCCAGACTCATGTTTCTGCCCCTCTGTTTCCAGAGTCCGGTTTCTGCCCCTCTGTTTCCAGACTCCTGTTTCTCACCCTCTGTTTCCGGTCTCCTGTTTCTCCCCATCAATTTCCAGACACCTGTTTCTCCCCCTCTGTTTCCAGACTCCTGTTTCACCCCCTCTGTTTCCAGACTCCTGTTTGTGCTGCTCTGTTTCCAGACTCCTGTTTCTCCCCCTCTGTTTCCAGCCTCCTGCTTCTCGCCCTCTGTTTCCAGACTCCTGTTTCTGCCCCTCTGTTTCCAGACTCCTGTTTCTGCCCCTCTGTTTCCAGACTCCTGTTTCTGCCCCTCTGTTTCCAGCCTCCTGTTTCTGCCCCTTTGTTTCCAGACTCCTGTTTCTCCCCCTCTGTTTGCAGACCCCTGTTTCTCCCCCTCTGTTTTCAGACTCCTGTTTCTGCCCCTCTGTTTCCAGACTCCTGTTTCTCCCCCTCTGTTTCCAGACTCCTGTTTCTCCCCCTCTGTTTCCAGACTCCTGTTTCTCCCCCTCTGGTTCCAGAGTCCTGTTTCTCCCCCTCTGTTTCCAGACTCCTGTTTCTGCCCCTCTGTTTCCAGACTCCTGTTTCTCACCCTCTGTTTCCAGTCTCCTCTTTCTGCCCCTCTTTTTCCAGCCTCCTGTTTCTGCCCCTCTGATTCCAGTCTCCTGTTTCTCTCCCTCTGTTTCCAGACTCCTGTTTCTCCCCCTCTGTTTCCAGACTCCTGTTTCTGCCACTCTGTTTCCAGACTTCTGTTTCTCACCCTGTGTTTCCAGACTCCTGTTTCTCCCCCTCTGTTTCCAGACTCCTGTTTCTCCCCCTCTGTTTCCAGACTCCTGTTTCTCCCCCTCTGTTTCCAGCCTCCTGTTTCTGCCCCTCTGTTTCCAGCCTCCTGTTTCTGCCCCTCTGTTTCCAGCCTCCTGTTTCTCCCCCTCTGTTTCCAGACTCCTGTTTCTCCTCCTCTGTTTACAGACTCCTGTTTCTCCCCATCTGTTTTCCGACTCCTGTTTCTGCCCCTCTGTTTCCAGACTCCTGTTTCTCCCCCTCTGTTTCCAGACTCCTGTTTCTGCCCCTCTGTTTCCAGACTCCGGTTTCTGCCCATCTGTTTCCAGACTCCGGTTTCTCACCCTCTATTTCCAGACTCCTTTTCCTCCCCATCAATTTCCAGACTCCTGTTTCTCCCCCTCTGTTTCCAGAATCCTGTTTCTGCCGCTCTGTTTCCAGACTCCTGTTTCTCCCACTCTGTTTCCAGACTCCTGTTTCTCCCCCTCTGTTTCCAGACTCCTGTTTCTCCTCCTCTTTTTACAGACTCCTGTTTCTCCCCATCTGTATTCAGACTCCTGTTTCTGCCCCTCTGTTTCCAGACTCCTGTTTCACCCCCTCTGTTTCCAGACTCCTGTTTCTGCCCCTCTGTTTCCAGACTCCGGTTTCTGCCCATCTATTCCCAGACTCCTGTTTCTCACCCTCTATTTCCAGACTCCTTTTTCTCCCCATCAATTTCCAGACTCCTGTTTCTCCCCCTCTGTTTCCAGAATCCTGTTTCTGCCGCTCTGTTTCCAGACTCCTGTTTCTCACCCTCTGTTTCCAGCCTCCTGTTTCTCCCCCTCTGTTTCCAGACTCCTGTTTCTGCCCCTCTGTTTCCAGACTCCTGTTTCTGCCCCTCTGTTTCCAGACTCCTGTTTCTGCACCTCTGTTTCCAGCCTCCTGTTTCTGCACCTCTGTTTCCAGACTCCTGTTTCTCCCCCTCTGTTTCCAGACTCCTGTTTCTGCCCCTCTGTTTCTAGACTCCTATTTCTGCCCTTTGTTTCCAGACTCCTGTTTCTAACCATCTGTTTCCAGACTCCTGTTTCTCCCCCTCTGTTTCCAGACTCCTGTTTCTGCCCGTCTGTTTCCAGCCTCCTGTTTCTCCCCCTCTGTTTCCACACTCCTGTTTCTGCCCCTCTGTTTCCAGACTCTTGTTTCTCCCCCTCTGTTTCCAGCCTCCTGTTTCTCCCCCTCTGTTTCCAGACTCCTGTTTCTCCTCCTCTGTTTCCAGACTCCTGTTTCTGCCCCTCTGTTTCCAGACTACTGTTTCTGCCCTTCTGTTTCCAGCCTCCTGTTTCTGCCCCTCTGTTTCCAGCCTCCTGTTTCTCCCCCTCTGTTTCCAGACTCCTGTTTCTCCTCCTATGTTTCCAGACTCCTGTTTCTACCCTCTGTTTCCAGACGCCGGTTTCTGCCCCTCTTTTTCCAGATTCCTGTTTCTCACCCTCTGTTTCGAGCCTCCTGTTTCTGCCCCTCTGTTTCCAGCCTCCTGTTTCTCACCCTCTGTTTCCAGACTCCTGTTTCTGCCCCTCTGTTTCCAGACTCCTGTTTCTGCCCCTCTGTTTCCAGACGCCTGTTTCTCCCCCTCTGTTTCCAGACTCCTGTTTCTCCCCCTCTGTTTCCAGACTCCTGTTTCTGCCCCTCTGTTTCCAGACTCCTGTTTCTCACCCTCTGTTTCCAGACTCCTGTTTCTGCCCCTCTGTTTCCAGATTCCTGTTTCTGCCCCTCTGTTTCCAGCCTCCTGTTTCTCACACTCTGTTTCCAGCCTCCTGTTTCTCCCCCTCTGTTTCCACACTCCTGTTTCTGCCCCACTGTTTCCAGACTCCTGTTTCTGCCCCTCTGTTTCCAGACTCCTGTTTCTGCCCCTCTGTTTCCAGACTCCTGTTTCTGCCCCTCTGTTTCCAGAGTCCGGTTTCTGCCCCTCTGTTTCCAGACTCCTGTTTCTCACCCTCTGTTTCCGGTCTCCTGTTTCTCCCCATCAATTTCCAGACTCCTGTTTCTGCCCCTCTGTTTCCAGACTCCTGTTTCTGCCCCTCTGTTTCCAGAGTCCGGTTTCTGCCCCTCTGTTTCCAGACTCCTGTTTCTGCCCCTCTGTTTCCAGACTCCTGTTTCTGCCCCTCTGTTTCCAGACTCCTGTTTCTCACCCTCTGTTTCCAGCCTCCTGCTTCTCGCCCTCTGTTTCCAGACTCCTGTTTCTGCCCCTCTGTTTCCAGACTCCTGTTTCTGCCCCTCTGTTTCCAGACTCCTGTTTCTGCCCCTCTGTTTCCAGCCTCCTGTTTCTGCCCCTCTGTTTCCAGACTCCTGTTTCTCCCCCTCTGTTTCCAGCCTCCTGTTTCTCCCCTCTGTTTCTAGACTCCTATTTCTGCCCTCTGTTTCCAGACTCCTGTTTCTAACCATCTGTTTCCTGACTCCTGTTTCTCCCCCTCTGTTTCCAGACTCCTGTTTCTCCCCCTCTGTTTCCACACTCCTGTTTCTGCCCCTCTGTTTCCAGACTCTTGTTTCTCCCCCTCTGTTTCCAGCCTCCTGTTTCTCCCCCTCTGTTTCCAGACTCCTGTTTCTCCTCCTCTGTTTCCAGACTCCTGTTTCTGCCCCTCTGTTTCCAGACTCCTGTTTCTGCCCCTCTGTTTCCAGCCTCCTGTTTCTGCCCCTCTGTTTCCAGCCTCCTGTTTCTCCCCCTCTGTTTCCAGACTCCTGTTTCTCCTCCTCTGTTTCCAGACTCCTGTTTCTACCCTCTGTTTCCAGACGCCGGTTTCTGCCCCTCTGTTTCCAGACTACTGTTTCTCACCCTCTGTTTCGAGCCTCCTGTTTCTGCCACTCTGTTTCCAGACTCCTGTTTCTGCCCCTCTGTTTCCAGCCTCCTGTTTCTCCCCCTCTGTTTCCAGACTCCTGATTCTCCTCCTCTGTTTACAGGCTCCGGTTTCTCCCCCTCTGTTTTCAGACTCCTGATTCTGCCCCTCTGTTTCCAGACTCCTGTTTCTCCCCCTCTGTTTCCAGACTCCTGCTTCTCCCCCTCTGTTTCCAGCCTCCTGTTTCTGCCCCTCTGTTTCGAGACTCCTGTTTCTGCCCCTCTGTTTCCAGCCTCCTGTTTCTCCCCCTCTGTTTCCAGACTCCTGTTTCTCCCCCTCTGTTTCCAGACTCCTGTTTCTGCCCCTCTGTTTCCAGACTCCTGTTTCTCACCCTCTGTTTCCAGACTCCTGTTTCTGCCCCTCTGTTTCCAGACTCCTGTTTCTGCCCCTCTGTTTCCAGACGCCTGTTTCTCCCCCTCTGTTTCCAGACTCCTGTTTCTCACCTTCTGTTTCCAGCCTCCTGTTTCTCACACTCTGTTTCCAGCCTCCTGTTTCTCCCCCTCTGTTTCCACACTCCTGTTTCTGCCCCACTGTTTCCAGACTCCTGTTTCTCACCATCTGTTTCCAGACTCCTGTTTCTCCCCCTCTGTTTCCACACTCCCGTTTCTGCCCCTCTGTTTCCAGACTCTTGTTTCTCCCCCTCTGTTTCCTGACTCCTGTTTCTGCCCCTCTGTTTCCAGACTCCTGTTTCTGCCTCTCTGTTTCCAGACTCCTGTTTCTCACCCTCTGTTTCCAGACTCCTGTTTCTGCCCCTCTGTTTCGAGCCTCCTGATTCTGCCCCTCTGTTTCCAGCCTCCTCTTTCTCAACCTCTGTTCCCTGACTCCTGTTTCTCCCCCTCTGTTTCCAGGCTCCTGTTTCTGCCCCTCTGTTTCCAGCCTCCTGTTTCTCCCCCTCTGTTTCCAGACTCCTGTTTCTCCCCCTCTGTTTCCAGACTCCTGTTTCTCCCCCTCTGTTTCCAGACTCCTGTTTCTCCCGCTCTGTTTCCAGTCTCCTGTTTCTCCCCCTCTGTTTCCAGCCTCCTGCTTCTCGCCCTCTGTTTCCATACTCCTGTTTCTGCCCCTCTGTTTCCAGACTCCTGTTTCTGCCCCTCTGTTTCCAGCCTCATGTTTCTGCCCCTCTGTTTCCAGACTCCTGTTTCTCCCCCTCTGTTTCCAGACTCCTGTTTCTCCCCCTCTGTTTCCAGACTCCTGTTTCTCCCCCTCTGTTTCCAGACTCCTGTTTCTCCCCCTCTGTTTCCAGACTCCTGTTTCTGCCCCTCTGTTTCCAGACACCTGGTTCTCACCCTCTGTTTCCAGTCTCCTCTTTCTACCCCTCTGTTTCCAGCCTCCTGTTTCTCCCCCTCTGTTTCAACACTCCTGTTTCTGCCCCTCTGTTTCCAGACTCTTGTTTCTCCCCCTCAGTTTCCAGACTCCTGTTTCTGCCCCTCTGTTTCCAGACTCCTGTTTCTCACCATCTGTTTCCAGACTCCTGTTTCTCCCCCTCTGTTTCCAGACTCCTGTTACTGCTCCTCTGTTTCCAGACTCCAGTTTCTCACCCTCTGTTTCCAGACTCCTGTTTCTGCCCCTCTGTTTCGAGCCTCCTGATTCTGCCCCTCTGTTTCCAGCCTCCTCTTTCTCACCCACTGTTTCCTGACTCCTGTTTCTCCCCCTCTGTTTCCAGGCTCCTGATTCTGCCCCTCTGTTTCCAGCCTCCTGTTTCTCCCCCTCTGTTTCCAGACTCCTGTTTCTCCCCCTCTGTTTCCAGACTCCTGTTTCTCCCCCTTTGTTTCCAGCCTCCTGTTACTGCTCCTCTGTTTCCAGACTCCAGTTTCTCACCCTCTGTTTCCAGACTCCTGTTTCTGCCCCTCTGTTTCGAGCCTCCTGATTCTGCCCCTCTGTTTCCAGCCTCCTCTTTCTCACCCACTGTTTCCTGACTCCTGTTTCTCCCCCTCTGTTTCCAGGCTCCTGATTCTGCCCCTCTGTTTCCAGCCTCCTGTTTCTCCCCCTCTGTTTCCAGACTCCTGTTTCTCCCCCTCTGTTTCCAGACTCCTGTTTCTCCCCCTCTGTTTCCAGCCTCCTGTTTCTGCCCCTCTGTTTCCAGCCTCCTGTTTCTGCCCCTCTGTTTCCAGCCTCCTGTTTCTCCCCCTCTGTTTCCAGACTCCTGTTTCTCCTCCTCTGTTTACAGACTCCTGTTTCTCCCCATCTGTTTTCAGACTCCTGTTTCTGCCCCTCTGTTTCCAGACTCCTGTTTCTCCCCCTCTGTTTCCAGACTCCTGTTTCTGCCCCTCTGTTTCCAGACTCCGGTTTCTGCCCCTCTGTTTCCAGCCTCCTCTATCTCACCCACTGTTTCCTGACTCCTGTTTCTCCCCCTCTGTTTCCAGGCTCCTGTTTCTGCCCCACTGTTTCCAGCCTCCTGTTTCTCCCCCTCTGTTTCCAGACTCCTGTTTCTCCCCCTCTGTTTCCAGACTCCTGTTTCTCCCCCTCTGTTTCCAGCCTCCTGTTTCTGCCCCTCTGTTTCCAGACTCCTGTTTCTCCCCCTCTGTTTCCAGACTCCTGTTTCTGCCCCTCTGTTTCCAGAATCCGGTTTCTGCCCATCTGTTTCCAGACTCCTGTTTCTCACCCTCTATTTCCAGACTCCTTTTTCTCCCCATCAATTTCCAGACTCCTGTTTCTCCCCCTCTGTTTCCAGACTCCTGTTTCTGCCGCTCTGTTTCCAGACTCCTGTTTCTCACCCTCTGTTTCCAGCCTCCTGTTTCTCGCCCTCTGTTTCCAGACTCCTGTTTCTGCCCCTCTGTTTCCAGACTCCTGTTTCTGCCCCTCTGTTTCCAGACTCCTGATTCTGCCCCTCTGTTTCCAGTTTCCTGTTTCTCCCCCTCTGTTTCCAGACTCCTGCTTCTCCCCCTCTGTTTCCAGCCTCCTGTTTCTGCCCCTCTGTTTCGAGACTCCTGTTTCTGCCCCTCTGTTTCCAGCCTCCTGTTTCTCCCCCTCTGTTTCCAGACTCCTGTTTCTCCCCGTCTGTTTCCAGACTCCTGTTTCTGCCCCTCTGTTTCCAGACTCCTGTTTCTCACCCTCTGTTTCCAGACTCCTGTTTCTGCCCCTCTGTTTCCAGACTCCTGTTTCTGCCCCTCTGTTTCCAGACGCCTGATTCTCCCCCTCTGTTTCCAGACTCCTGTTTCTCACCCTCTGTTTCCAGCCTCCTGTTTCTCACACTCTGTTTCCAGCCTCCTGTTTCTCCCCCTCTGTTTCCAGACTCCTGTTTCTGCCCCTCTGTTTCCAGACTCCTGTTTCTGCCCCTCTGTTTCCAGACTCCTGTTTCTCACCCTCTGTTTCCAGACTCCTGTTTCTCACCATCTGTTTCCAGACTCCTGTTTATCCCCCTCTGTTTCCACATTCCCGTTTCTGCCCCTCTGTTTCCAGACTCTTGTTTCTCCCCCTCTGTTTCCTGACTCCTGTTTCTGCCCCTCTGTTTCCAGACTTCTGTTTCTGCCTCTATGTTTCCAGACTCCTGTTTCTCACCCTCTGTTTCCAGACTCCTGTTTCTGCCCCTCTGTTTCGAGCCTCCTGATTCTGCCCCTCTGTTTCCAGCCTCCTCTTTCTCAACCTCTGTTCCCTGACTCCTGTTTCTCCCCCTCTGTTTCCAGGACCCTGTTTCTGCCCCTCTCTTTCCAGCCTCCTGTTTCTCCCCCTCTGTTTCCAGACTCCTGTTTCTCCCCCTCTGTTTCCAGACTCCTGTTTCTCCCCCTCTGTTTCCAGACTCCTGTTTCTCCCCCTCTGTTTCCAGTCTCCTGTTTCTCCCCCTCTGTTTCCAGCCTCCTGCTTCTCGCCCTCTGTTTCCATACTCCTGTTTCTGCCCCTCTGTTTCCAGACTCCTGTTTCTGCCCCTCTGTTTCCAGCCTCATGTTTCTGCCCCTCTGTTTCCAGACTCCTGTTTCTCCCCCTCTGTTTCCAGACTCCTGTTTCTCCCCCTCTGTTTCCAGACTCCTGTTTCTCCCCCTCTGTTTCCAGACTCCTGTTTCTGCTCCTCTGTTTCCAGACTCCAGTTTCTCACCCTCTGTTTCCAGACTCCTGTTTCTGCCCCTCTGTTTCCAGACTCCTGTTTCTCACCCACTGTTTTTGACTCCTGTTTCTCCCCCTCTGTTTCCAGGCTCCTGTTTCTGCCCCTCTGTTTCCAGCCTCCTCTTTCTCCCCCTCTGTTTCCAGACTCCTGTTTCTCCCCCTCTGTTTCCAGACTCCTGTTTCTCCCCCTCTGTTTCCAGACTCCTGTTTCTCCCCCTCTGTTTCCAGACTCCTGTTTCTGCCCCTCTGTTTCCAGACACCTGGTTCTCACCCTCTGTTTCCAGTCTCCTCTTTCTACCCCTCTGTTTCCAGCCTCCTGTTTCTCCCCCTCTGTTCCCACACTCCTGTTTCTGCCCCTCTGTTTCCAGACTCTTGTTTCTCCCCCTCAGTTTCCAGACTCCTGTTTCTGCCCCTCTGTTTCCAGACTCCTGTTTCTCACCATCTGTTTCCAGACTCCTGTTTCTCCCCCTCTGTTTCCAGACTCCTGTTACTGCTCCTCTGTTTCCAGACACCAGTTTCTCACCCTCTGTTTCCAGACTCCTGTTTCTGCCCCTCTGTTTCGAGCCTCCTGATTCTGCCCCGCTGTTTCCAGCCTTCTCTTTCTCACCCACTGTTTCCTGACTCCTGTTTCTCCCCCTCTGTTTCCAGGCTCCTGTTTCTGCCCCTCTGTTTCCAGCCTCCTGTTTCTCCCCTCTGTTTCCAGACTCCTGTTTCTGCCCCTCTGTTTCCAGCCTCCTGTTTCTCCCCCTCTGTTTCCAGACTCCTGTTTCTCCTCCTCTGTTTACAGACTCCTGTTTCTCCCCATCTGTTTTCAGACTCCTGTTTCTGCCCCTCTGTTTCCAGACTCCTGTTTCTCCCCCTCTGTTTCCAGACTCCTGTTTCTGCCCCTCTGTTTCCAGACTCCGGTTTCTGCCCATCTGTTTCCAAACTCCTGATTCTGCCCCTCTGTTTCCAGCCTCCTCTTTCTCACCCACTGTTTCCTGACTCCTGTTTCTCCCCCTCTGTTTCCAGGCTCCTGTTTCTGCCCCTCTGTTTCCAGCCTCCTGTTTCTCCCCCTCTGTTTCCAGACTCCTGTTTCTCCCCCTCTGTTTCCAGACTCCTGTTTCTCCCCCTCTGTTTCCAGCCTCCTGTTTCTGCCCCTCTGTTTCCAGCCTCCTGTTTCTGCCCCTCTGTTTCCAGCCTCCTGTTTCTCCCCCTCTGTTTCCAGACTCCTGTTTCTCCTCCTCTGTTTACAGACTCCTGTTTCTCCCCATCTGTTTTCAGACTCCTGTTTCTGCCCCTCTGTTTCCAGACTCCTGTTTCTCCCCCTCTGTTTCCAGACTCCTGTTTCTCCCCCTCTGTTTCCAGACTCCTGTTTCTGCCGCTGTGTTTCCAGACTCCTGTTTCTCACCCTCTGTTTCCAGCCTCCTGTTTCTCGCCCTCTGTTTCCAGACTCCTGTTTCTCACCCTCTATTTCCAGACTCCTTTTTCTCCCCATCAATTTCCAGACTCCTGTTTCTCCCCCTCTGTTTCCAGAATCCTGTTTCTGCCGCTCTGTTTCCAGACTCCTGTTTCTGCCCCTCTGTTTCCAGACTCCTGTTTCTCACCCTCTGTTTCCAGCCTCCTGTTTCTCCCCCTCTGTTTCCAGACTCCTGTTTCTGCCCCTCTGTTTCCAGACTCCTGTTTCTGACCCTCTGTTTCCAGACGCCGGTTTCTGCCCCTCTTTTTCCAGACTCCTGTTTCTCACCCTCTGTTTCGAGCCTCCTGTTTCTGCCCCTCTGTTTCCAGCCTCCTGTTTCTCACCCTCTGTTTCCAGACTCCTGTTTCTGCCCCTCTGTTTCCAGACTCCTGTTTCTGCCCCTCTGTTTCCAGACGCCTGTTTCTCCCCCTCTGTTTCCAGACTCCTGTTTCTCCCCCTCTGTTTCCAGCCTCCTGTTTCTGCCCCTCTGTTTCCAGACTCCTGTTTCTCCCCCTCTGTTTCCAGACTCCTGTTTCTGCCCCTCTGTTTCCAGATTCCTGTTTCTGCCCCTCTGTTTCCAGCCTCCTGTATCTCACACTCTGTTTCCAGCCTCCTGTTTCTCCCCCTCTGTTTCCACACTCCTGTTTCTGCCCCACTGTTTCCAGACTCCTGTTTCTGCCCCTCTGTTTCCAGACTCCTGTTTCTGCCCCTCTGTTTCCAGACTCCTGTTTCTGCCCCTCTGTTTCCAGAGTCCGGTTTCTGCCCCTCTGTTTCCAGACTCCTGTTTCTCACCCTCTGTTTCCGGTCTCCTGTTTCTCCCCATCAATTTCCAGACTCCTGTTTCTCCCCCTCTGTTTCCAGACTCCTGTTTCTGCCCCTCTGTTTCCAGACTCCTGTTTCTGCCCCTCTGTTTCCAGACTCCTGTTTCTCACCCTCTGTTTCCAGCCTCATGTTTCTGCCCCTCTGTTTCCAGACTCCTGTTTCTCCCCCTCTGTTTCCAGACTCCTGTTTCTCCCCCTCTGTTTCCAGACTCCTGTTTCTCCCCCTCTGTTTCCAGACTCCTGTTTCTGCTCCTCTGTTTCCAGACTCCAGTTTCTCACCCTCTGTTTCCAGACTCCTGTTTCTGCCCCTCTGTTTCCAGACTCCTGTTTCTCACCCACTGTTTTTGACTCCTGTTTCTCCCCCTCTGTTTCCAGGCTCCTGTTTCTGCCCCTCTGTTTCCAGCCTCCTCTTTCTCCCCCTCTGTTTCCAGACTCCTGTTTCTCCCCCTCTGTTTCCAGACTCCTGTTTCTCCCCCTCTGTTTCCAGACTCCTGTTTCTCCCCCTCTGTTTCCAGACTCCTGTTTCTGCCCCTCTGTTTCCAGACACCTGGTTCTCACCCTCTGTTTCCAGTCTCCTCTTTCTACCCCTCTGTTTCCAGCCTCCTGTTTCTCCCCCTCTGTTCCCACACTCCTGTTTCTGCCCCTCTGTTTCCAGACTCTTGTTTCTCCCCCTCAGTTTCCAGACTCCTGTTTCTGCCCCTCTGTTTCCAGACTCCTGTTTCTCACCATCTGTTTCCAGACTCCTGTTTCTCCCCCTCTGTTTCCAGACTCCTGTTACTGCTCCTCTGTTTCCAGACACCAGTTTCTCACCCTCTGTTTCCAGACTCCTGTTTCTGCCCCTCTGTTTCGAGCCTCCTGATTCTGCCCCTCTGTTTCCAGCCTTCTCTTTCTCACCCACTGTTTCCTGACTCCTGTTTCTCCCCCTCTGTTTCCAGGCTCCTGTTTCTGCCCCTCTGTTTCCAGCCTCCTGTTTCTCCCCCTCTGTTTCCAGACTCCTGTTTCTCCCCCTCTGTTTCCAGACTCCTGTTTCTCCCCCTCTGTTTCCAGCCTCCTGTTTCTGCCCCTCTGTTTCCAGCCTCCTGTTTCTGCCCCTCTGTTTCCAGCCTCCTGTTTCTCCCCCTCTGTTTCCAGACTCCTGTTTCTCCTCCTCTGTTTACAGACTCCTGTTTCTCCCCATCTGTTTTCAGACTCCTGTTTCTGCCCCTCTGTTTCCAGACTCCTGTTTCTCCCCCTCTGTTTCCAGACTCCTGTTTCTGCCCCTCTGTTTCCAGACTCCGGTTTCTGCCCATCTGTTTCCAGACTCCTGATTCTGCCCCTCTGTTTCCAGCCTCCTCTTTCTCACCCACTGTTTCCTGACTCCTGTTTCTCCCCCTCTGTTTCCAGGCTCCTGTTTCTGCCCCTCTGTTTCCAGCCTCCTGTTTCTCCCCCTCTGTTTCCAGACTCCTGTTTCTCCCCCTCTGTTTCCAGACTCCTGTTTCTCCCCCTTTGTTTCCAGCCTCCTGTTTCTGCCCCTCTGTTTCCAGCCTCCTGTTTCTCCCCCTCTGTTTCCAGACTCCTGTTTCTCCTCCTCTGTTTACAGACTCCTGTTTCTCCCCATCTGTTTTCAGACTCCTGTTTCTGCCCCTCTGTTTCCAGACTCCTGTTTCTCCCCCTCTGTTTCCAGACTCCTGTTTCTCCCCCTCTGTTTCCAGACTCCTGTTTCTGCCGCTGTGTTTCCAGACTCCTGTTTCTCACCCTCTGTTTCCAGCCTCCTGTTTCTCGCCCTCTGTTTCCAGACTCCTGTTTCTCACCCTCTATTTCCAGACTCCTTTTTCTCCCCATCAATTTCCAGACTCCTGTTTCTCCCCCTCTGTTTCCAGAATCCTGTTTCTGCCGCTCTGTTTCCAGACTCCTGTTTCTGCCCCTCTGTTTCCAGACTCCTGTTTCTCACCCTCTGTTTCCAGCCTCCTGTTTCTCCCCCTCTGTTTCCAGACTCCTGTTTCTGCCCCTCTGTTTCCAGACTCCTGTTTCTGACCCTCTGTTTCCAGACGCCGGTTTCTGCCCCTCTTTTTCCAGACTCCTGTTTCTCACCCTCTGTTTCGAGCCTCCTGTTTCTGCCCCTCTGTTTCCAGCCTCCTGTTTCTCACCCTCTGTTTCCAGACTCCTGTTTCTGCCCCTCTGTTTCCAGACTCCTGTTTCTGCCCCTCTGTTTCCAGACGCCTGTTTCTCCCCCTCTGTTTCCAGACTCCTGTTTCTCCCCCTCTGTTTCCAGACTCCTGTTTCTGCCCCTCTGTTTCCAGACTCCTGTTTCTCACCCTCTGTTTCCAGACTCCTGTTTCTGCCCCTCTGTTTCCAGATTCCTGTTTCTGCCCCTCTGTTTCCAGCCTCCTGTTTCTCACACTCTGTTTCCAGCCTCCTGTTTCTCCCCCTCTGTTTCCACACTCCTGTTTCTGCCCCACTGTTTCCAGACTCCTGTTTCTGCCCCTCTGTTTCCAGACTCCTGTTTCTGCCCCTCTGTTTCCAGACTCCTGTTTCTGCCCCTCTGTTTCCAGAGTCCGGTTTCTGCCCCTCTGTTTCCAGACTCCTGTTTCTCACCCTCTGTTTCCGGTCTCCTGTTTCTCCCCATCAATTTCCAGACTCCTGTTTCTCCCCCTCTGTTTCCAGACTCCTGTTTCTGCCCCTCTGTTTCCAGACTCCTGTTTCTGCCCCTCTGTTTCCAGACTCCTGTTTCTCACCCTCTGTTTCCAGCCTCCTGCTTCTCGCCCTCTGTTTCCAGACTCCTGTTTCTGCCCCTCTGTTTCCAGACTCCTGTTTCTGCCCCTCTGTTTCCAGACTCCTGTTTCTGCCCCTCTGTTTCCAGCCTCCTGTTTCTGCCCCTCTGTTTCCAGACTCCTGTTTCTCCCCCTCTGTTTCCAGCCTCCTGTTTCTCCCCTCTGTTTCCAGACTCCTATTTCTGCCCTCTGTTTCCAGACTCCTGTTTCTAACCATCTGTTTCCTGACTCCTGTTTCTCCCCCTCTGTTTCCAGACTCCTGTTTCTCCCCCTCTGTTTCCACACTCCTGTTTCTGCCCCTCTGTTTCCAGACTCTTGTTTCTCCCCCTCTGTTTCCAGCCTCCTGTTTCTCCCCCTCTGTTTCCAGACTCCTGTTTCTCCTCCTCTGTTTCCAGACTCCTGTTTCTGCCCCTCTGTTTCCAGACTCCTGTTTCTGCCCCTCTGTTTCCAGCCTCCTGTTTCTGCCCCTCTGTTTCCAGCCTCCTGTTTCTCCCCCTCTGTTTCCAGACTCCTGTTTCTCCTCCTCTGTTTCCAGACTCCTGTTTCTACCCTCTGTTTCCAGACGCCGGTTTCTGCCCCTCTGTTTCCAGACTACTGTTTCTCACCCTCTGTTTCGAGCCTCCTGTTTCTGCCACTCTGTTTCCAGACTCCTGTTTCTGCCCCTCTGTTCCCAGCCTCCTGTTTCTCCCCCTCTGTTTCCAGACTCCTGATTCTCCTCCTCTGTTTACAGGCTCCGGTTTCTCCCCCTCTGTTTTCAGACTCCTGATTCTGCCCCTCTGTTTCCAGACTCCTGTTTCTCCCCCTCTGTTTCCAGACTCCTGCTTCTCCCCCTCTGTTTCCAGCCTCCTGTTTCTGCCCCTCTGTTTCGAGACTCCTGTTTCTGCCCCTCTGTTTCCAGCCTCCTGTTTCTCCCCCTCTGTTTCCAGACTCCTGTTTCTCCCCCTCTGTTTCCAGACTCCTGTTTCTGCCCCTCTGTTTCCAGACTCCTGTTTCTCACCCTCTGTTTCCAGACTCCTGTTTCTGCCCCTCTGTTTCCAGACTCCTGTTTCTGCCCCTCTGTTTCCAGACGCCTGTTTCTCCCCCTCTGTTTCCAGACTCCTGTTTCTCACCTTCTGTTTCCAGCCTCCTGTTTCTCACACTCTGTTTCCAGCCTCCTGTTTCTCCCCCTCTGTTTCCACACTCCTGTTTCTGCCCCACTGTTTCCAGACTCCTGTTTCTCACCATCTGTTTCCAGACTCCTGTTTCTCCCCCTCTGTTTCCACACTCCCGTTTCTGCCCCTCTGTTTCCAGACTCTTGTTTCTCCCCCTCTGTTTCCTGACTCCTGTTTCTGCCCCTCTGTTTCCAGACTCCTGTTTCTGCCTCTCTGTTTCCAGACTCCTGTTTCTCACCCTCTGTTTCCAGACTCCTGTTTCTGCCCCTCTGTTTCGAGCCTCCTGATTCTGCCCCTCTGTTTCCAGCCTCCTCTTTCTCAACCTCTGTTCCCTGACTCCTGTTTCTCCCCCTCTGTTTCCAGGCTCCTGTTTCTGCCCCTCTGTTTCCAGCCTCCTGTTTCTCCCCCTCTGTTTCCAGACTCCTGTTTCTCCCCCTCTGTTTCCAGACTCCTGTTTCTCCCCCTCTGTTTCCAGACTCCTGTTTCTCCCGCTCTGTTTCCAGTCTCCTGTTTCTCCCCCTCTGTTTCCAGCCTCCTGCTTCTCGCCCTCTGTTTCCATACTCCTGTTTCTGCCCCTCTGTTTCCAGACTCCTGTTTCTGCCCCTCTGTTTCCAGCCTCATGTTTCTGCCCCTCTGTTTCCAGACTCCTGTTTCTCCCCCTCTGTTTCCAGACTCCTGTTTCTCCCCCTCTGTTTCCAGACTCCTGTTTCTCCCCCTCTGTTTCCAGACTCCTGTTTCTCCCCCTCTGTTTCCAGACTCCTGTTTCTGCCCCTCTGTTTCCAGACACCTGGTTCTCACCCTCTGTTTCCAGTCTCCTCTTTCTACCCCTCTGTTTCCAGCCTCCTGTTTCTCCCCCTCTGTTTCAACACTCCTGTTTCTGCCCCTCTGTTTCCAGACTCTTGTTTCTCCCCCTCAGTTTCCAGACTCCTGTTTCTGCCCCTCTGTTTCCAGACTCCTGTTTCTCACCATCTGTTTCCAGACTCCTGTTTCTCCCCCTCTGTTTCCAGACTCCTGTTACTGCTCCTCTGTTTCCAGACTCCAGTTTCTCACCCTCTGTTTCCAGACTCCTGTTTCTGCCCCTCTGTTTCGAGCCTCCTGATTCTGCCCCTCTGTTTCCAGCCTCCTCTTTCTCACCCACTGTTTCCTGACTCCTGTTTCTCCCCCTCTGTTTCCAGGCTCCTGATTCTGCCCCTCTGTTTCCAGCCTCCTGTTTCTCCCCCTCTGTTTCCAGACTCCTGTTTCTCCCCCTCTGTTTCCAGACTCCTGTTTCTCCCCCTCTGTTTCCAGCCTCCTGTTTCTGCCCCTCTGTTTCCAGCCTCCTGTTTCTGCCCCTCTGTTTCCAGCCTCCTGTTTCTCCCCCTCTGTTTCCAGACTCCTGTTTCTCCTCCTCTGTTTACAGACTCCTGTTTCTCCCCATCTGTTTTCAGACTCCTGTTTCTGCCCCTCTGTTTCCAGACTCCTGTTTCTCCCCCTCTGTTTCCAGACTCCTGTTTCTGCCCCTCTGTTTCCAGACTCCGGTTTCTGCCCCTCTGTTTCCAGCCTCCTCTATCTCACCCACTGTTTCCTGACTCCTGTTTCTCCCCCTCTGTTTCCAGGCTCCTGTTTCTGCCCCACTGTTTCCAGCCTCCTGTTTCTCCCCCTCTGTTTCCAGACTCCTGTTTCTCCCCCTCTGTTTCCAGACTCCTGTTTCTCCCCCTCTGTTTCCAGCCTCCTGTTTCTGCCCCTCTGTTTCCAGACTCCTGTTTCTCCCCCTCTGTTTCCAGACTCCTGTTTCTGCCCCTCTGTTTCCAGAATCCGGTTTCTGCCCATCTGTTTCCAGACTCCTGTTTCTCACCCTCTATTTCCAGACTCCTTTTTCTCCCCATCAATTTCCAGACTCCTGTTTCTCCCCCTCTGTTTCCAGACTCCTGTTTCTGCCGCTCTGTTTCCAGACTCCTGTTTCTCACCCTCTGTTTCCAGCCTCCTGTTTCTCGCCCTCTGTTTCCAGACTCCTGTTTCTGCCCCTCTGTTTCCAGACTCCTGTTTCTGCCCCTCTGTTTCCAGACTCCTGATTCTGCCCCTCTGTTTCCAGTTTCCTGTTTCTCCCCCTCTGTTTCCAGACTCCTGCTTCTGCCCCTCTGTTTCGAGACTCCTGTTTCTGCCCCTCTGTTTCCAGCCTCCTGTTTCTCCCCCTCTGTTTCCAGACTCCTGTTTCTCCCCGTCTGTTTCCAGACTCCTGTTTCTGCCCCTCTGTTTCCAGACTCCTGTTTCTCACCCTCTGTTTCCAGACTCCTGTTTCTGCCCCTCTGTTTCGAGACTCCTGTTTCTGCCCCTCTGTTTCCAGCCTCCTGTTTCTCCCCCTCTGTTTCCAGACTCCTGTTTCTCCCCGTCTGTTTCCAGACTCCTGTTTCTGCCCCTCTGTTTCCAGACTCCTGTTTCTGCCCCTCTGTTTCCAGACGCCTGATTCTCCCCCTCTGTTTCCAGACTCCTGTTTCTCACCCTCTGTTTCCAGCCTCCTGTTTCTCACACTCTGTTTCCAGCCTCCTGTTTCTCCCCCTCTGTTTCCATACTCCTGTTTCTGCCCCACTGTTTCCAGACTCCTGTTTCTCACCATCTGTTTCCAGACTCCTGTTTATCCCCCTCTGTTTCCACATTCCCGTTTCTGCCCCTCTGTTTCCAGACTCTTGTTTCTCCCCCTCTGTTTCCTGACTCCTGTTTCTGCCCCTCTGTTTCCAGACTTCTGTTTCTGCCTCTCTGTTTCCAGACTCCTGTTTCTCACCCTCTGTTTCCAGACTCCTGTTTCTGCCCCTCTGTTTCGAGCCTCCTGATTCTGCCCCTCTGTTTCCAGCCTCCTCTTTCTCAACCTCTGTTCCCTGACTCCTGTTTCTCCCCCTCTGTTTCCAGGACCCTGTTTCTGCCCCTCTCTTTCCAGCCTCCTGTTTCTCCCCCTCTGTTTCCAGACTCCTGTTTCTCCCCCTCTGTTTCCAGACTCCTGTTTCTCCCCCTCTGTTTCCAGACTCCTGTTTCTCCCCCTCTGTTTCCAGTCTCCTGTTTCTCCCCCTCTGTTTCCAGCCTCCTGCTTCTCGCCCTCTGTTTCCATACTCCTGTTTCTGCCCCTCTGTTTCCAGACTCCTGTTTCTGCCCCTCTGTTTCCAGCCTCATGTTTCTGCCCCTCTGTTTCCAGACTCCTGTTTCTCCCCCTCTGTTTCCAGACTCCTGTTTCTCCCCCTCTGTTTCCAGACTCCTGTTTCTCCCCCTCTGTTTCCAGACTCCTGTTTCTGCTCCTCTGTTTCCAGACTCCAGTTTCTCACCCTATGTTTCCAGACTCCTGTTTCTGCCCCTCTGTTTCCAGACTCCTGTTTCTCACCCACTGTTTTTGACTCCTGTTTCTCCCCCTCTGTTTCCAGGCTCCTGTTTCTGCCCCTCTGTTTCCAGCCTCCTCTTTCTCCCCCTCTGTTTCCAGACTCCTGTTTCTCCCCCTCTGTTTCCAGACTCCTGTTTCTCCCCCTCTGTTTCCAGACTCCTGTTTCTCCCCCTCTGTTTCCAGACTCCTGTTTCTGCCCCTCTGTTTCCAGACACCTGGTTCTCACCCTCTGTTTCCAGTCTCCTCTTTCTACCCCTCTGTTTCCAGCCTCCTGTTTCTCCCCCTCTGTTCCCACACTCCTGTTTCTGCCCCTCTGTTTCCAGACTCTTGTTTCTCCCCCTCAGTTTCCAGACTCCTGTTTCTGCCCCTCTGTTTCCAGACTCCTGTTTCTCACCATCTGTTTCCAGACTCCTGTTTCTCCCCCTCTGTTTCCAGACTCCTGTTACTGCTCCTCTGTTTCCAGACACCAGTTTCTCACCCTCTGTTTCCAGACTCCTGTTTCTGCCCCTCTGTTTCGAGCCTCCTGATTCTGCCCCTCTGTTTCCAGCCTTCTCTTTCTCACCCACTGTTTCCTGACTCCTGTTTCTCCCCCTCTGTTTCCAGGCTCCTGTTTCTGCCCCTCTGTTTCCAGCCTCCTGTTTCTCCCCCTCTGTTTCCAGACTCCTGTTTCTCCCCCTCTGTTTCCAGACTCCTGTTTCTCCCCCTCTGTTTCCAGCCTCCTGTTTCTGCCCCTCTGTTTCCAGCCTCCTGTTTCTGCCCCTCTGTTTCCAGCCTCCTGTTTCTCCCCCTCTGTTTCCAGACTCCTGTTTCTCCTCCTCTGTTTACAGACTCCTGTTTCTCCCCATCTGTTTTCAGACTCCTGTTTCTGCCCCTCTGTTTCCAGACTCCTGTTTCACCCCCTCTGTTTCCAGACTCCTGTTTCTGCCCCTCTGTTTCCAGACTCCGGTTTCTGCCCATCTGTTTCCAGACTCCTGATTCTGCCCCTCTGTTTCCAGCCTCCTCTTTCTCACCCACTGTTTCCTGACTCCTGTTTCTCCCCCTCTGTTTCCAGGCTCCTGTTTCTGCCCCTCTGTTTCCAGCCTCCTGTTTCTCCCCCTCTGTTTCCAGACTCCTGTTTCTCCCCCTCTGTTTCCAGACTCCTGTTTCTCCCCCTCTGTTTCCAGCCTCCTGTTTCTGCCCCTCTGTTTCCAGCCTCCTGTTTCTGCCCCTCTGTTTCCAGCCTCCTGTTTCTCCCCCTCTGTTTCCAGACTCCTGTTTCTCCTCCTCTGTTTACAGACTCCTGTTTCTCCCCATCTGTTTTCAGACTCCTGTTTCTGCCCCTCTGTTTCCAGACTCCTGTTTCTCCCCCTCTGTTTCCAGACTCCTGTTTCTCCCCCTCTGTTTCCAGACTCCTGTTTCTGCCGCTGTGTTTCCAGACTCCTGTTTCTCACCCTCTGTTTCCAGCCTCCTGTTTCTCGCCCTCTGTTTCCAGACTCCTGTTTCTCACCCTCTATTTCCAGACTCCTTTTTCTCCCCATCAATTTCCAGACTCCTGTTTCTCCCCCTCTGTTTCCAGAATCCTGTTTCTGCCGCTCTGTTTCCAGACTCCTGTTTCTGCCCCTCTGTTTCCAGACTCCTGTTTCTCACCCTCTGTTTCCAGCCTCCTGTTTCTCCCCCTCTGTTTCCAGACTCCTGTTTCTGCCCCTCTGTTTCCAGACTCCTGTTTCTGCCCCTCTGTTTCCAGACTCCTGTTTCTGCCCCTCTGTTTCCAGACTCCTGTTTCTGCACCTCTGTTTCCAGACTCCTGTTTCTCCCCCTCTGTTTCCAGACTCCTGTTTCTGCCCCTCTGTTTCTAGACTCCTATTTCTGCCCTCTGTTTCCAGACTCCTTTTTCTAACCATCTGTTTCCAGACTCCTGTTTCTCCCCCTCTGTTTCCAGACTCCTGTTTCTGCCCGTCTGTTTCCAGCCTCCTGTTTCTCCCCCTCTGTTTCCACACTCCTGTTTCTGCCCCTCTGTTTCCAGACTCTTGTTTCTCCCCCTCTGTTTCCAGCCTCCTGTTTCTCCCCCTCTGTTTCCAGACTCCTGTTTCTCCTCCTCTGTTTCCAGACTCCTGTTTCTGCCCCTCTGTTTCCAGACTACTGTTTCTGCCCTTCTGTTTCCAGCCTCCTGTTTCTGCCCCTCTGTTTCCAGCCTCCTGTTTCTCCCCCTCTGTTTCCAGACTCCTGTTTCTCCTCCTATGTTTCCAGACTCCTGTTTCTACCCTCTGTTTCCAGACGCCGGTTTCTGCCCCTCTTTTTCCAGACTCCTGTTTCTCACCCTCTGTTTCGAGCCTCCTGTTTCTGCCCCTCTGTTTCCAGCCTCCTGTTTCTCACCCTCTGTTTCCAGACGCCTGTTTCTGCCCCTCTGTTTCCAGACTCCTGTTTCTGCCCCTCTGTTTCCAGACGCCTGTTTCTCCCCCTCTGTTTCCAGACTCCTGTTTCTCCCCCTCTGTTTCCAGACTCCTGTTTCTGCCCCTCTGTTTCCAGACTCCTGTTTCTCACCCTCTGTTTCCAGACTCCTGTTTCTGCCCCTCTGTTTCCAGACTCCTGTTTCTGCCCCTCTGTTTCCAGCCTCCTGTTTCTCACACTCTGTTTCCAGCCTCCTGTTTCTCCCCCTCTGTTTCCACACTCCTGTTTCTGCCCCACTGCTTCCAGACTCCTGTTTCTGCCCCTCTGTTTCCAGACTCCTGTTTCTGCCCCTCTGTTTCCAGACTCCTGTTTCTGCCCCTCTGTTTCCAGAGTCCGGTTTCTGCCCCTCTGTTTCCAGACTCCTGTTTCTCACCCTCTGTTTCCGGTCTCCTGTTTCTCCCCATCAATTTCCAGACTCCTGTTTCTCCCCCTCTGTTTCCAGACTCCTGTTTCTGCCCCTCTGTTTCCAGACTCCTGTTTCTGCCCCTCTGTTTCCAGACTCCTGTTTCTCACCCTCTGTTTCCAGCCTCCTGCTTCTCGCCCTCTGTTTCCAGACTCCTGTTTCTGCCCCTCTGTTTCCAGACTCCTGTTTCTGCCCCTCTGTTTCCAGACTCCTGTTTCTGCCCCTCTGTTTCCAGCCTCCTGTTTCTGCCCCTCTGTTTCCAGAGTCCTGTTTCTCCCCCTCTGTTTCCAGCCTCCTGTTTCTCCCCTCTGTTTCTAGACTCCTATTTCTGCCCTCTGTTTCCAGACTCCTGTTTCTAACCATCTGTTTCCTGACTCCTGTTTCTCCCCCTCTGTTTCCAGACTCCTGTTTCTGCCCGTCTGTTTCCAGCCTCCTGTTTCTGCCCCTCTGTTTCCAGACTCCTGTTTCTAACCATCTGTTTCCTGACTCCTGTTTCTCCCCCTCTGTTTCCAGACTCCTGTTTCTCCCCCTCTGTTTCCACACTCCTGTTTCTGCCCCTCTGTTTCCAGACTCTTGTTTCTCCCCCTCTGTTTCCAGCCTCCTGTTTCTCCCCCTCTGTTTCCAGACTCCTGTTTCTCCTCCTCTGTTTCCAGACTCCTGTTTCTGCCCCTCTGTTTCCAGACTCCTGTTTCTGCCCCTCTGTTTCCAGCCTCCTGTTTCTGCCCCTCTGTTTCCAGCCTCCTGTTTCTCCCCCTCTGTTTCCAGACTCCTGTTTCTCCTCCTCTGTTTCCAGACTCCTGTTTCTACCCTCTGTTTCCAGACGCCGGTTTCTGCCCCTCTGTTTCCAGACTCCTGTTTCTCACCCTCTGTTTCGAGCCTCCTGTTTCTGCCCCTCTGTTTCCAGCCTCCTGTTTCTCCCCCTCTGTTTCCAAACTCCTGTTTCTGCCACTCTGTTTCCAGACTCCTGTTTCTGCCCCTCTGTTTCCAGCCTCCTGTTTCTCCCCCTCTGTTTCCAGACTCCTGATTCTCCTCCTCTGTTTACAGGCTCCGGTTTCTCCCCCTCTGTTTTCAGACTCCTGATTCTGCCCCTCTGTTTCCAGACTCCTGTTTCTCCCCCTCTGTTTCCAGACTCCTGCTTCTCCCCCTCTGTTTCCAGCCTCCTGTTTCTGCCCCTCTGTTTCGAGACTCCTGTTTCTGCCCCTCTGTTTCCAGCCTCCTGTTTCTCCCCCTCTGTTTCCAGACTCCTGTTTCTCCCCGTCTGTTTCCAGACTCCTGTTTCTGCCCCTCTGTTTCCAGACTCCTGTTTCTCACCCTCTGTTTCCAGACTCCTGTTTCTGCCCCTCTGTTTCCAGACTCCTGTTTCTGCCCCTCTGTTTCCAGACGCCTGTTTCTCCCCCTCTGTTTCCAGACTCCGGTTTCTCACCCTCTGTTTCCAGCCTCCTGTTTCTCACACTCTGTTTCCAGCCTCCTGTTTCTCCCCCTCTGTTTCCACACTCCTGTTTCTGCCCCACTGTTTCCAGACTCCTGTTTCTCACCATCTGTTTCCAGACTCCTGTTTCTCCCCCTCTGTTTCCACACTCCCGTTTCTGCCCCTCTGTTTCCAGACTCTTGTTTCTCCCCCTCTGTTTCCTGACTCCTGTTTCTGCCCCTCTGTTTCCAGACTCCTGTTTCTGCCTCTCTGTTTCCAGACTCCTGTTTCTCACCCTCTGTTTCCAGACTCCTGTTTCTGCCCCTCTGTTTCGAGCCTCCTGATTCTGCCCCTCTGTTTCCAGCCTCCTCTTTCTCAACCTCTGTTCCCTGACTCCTGTTTCTCCCCCTCTGTTTCCAGGCTCCTGTTTCTGCCCCTCTGTTTCCAGCCTCCTGTTTCTCCCCCTCTGTTTCCAGACTCCTGTTTCTCCCCCTCTGTTTCCAGACTCCTGTTTCTCCCCCTCTGTTTCCAGACTCCTGTTTCTCCCCCTCTGTTTCCAGTCTCCTGTTTCTCCCCCTCTGTTTCCAGCCTCCTGCTTCTCGCCCTCTGTTTCCATACTCCTGTTTCTGCCCCTCTGTTTCCAGACTCCTGTTTCTGCCCCTCTGTTTCCAGGCTCATGTTTCTGCCCCTCTGTTTCCAGACTCCTGTTTCTCCCCCACTGTTTCCAGACTCCTGTTTCTCCCCCTCTGTTTCCAGTCTCCTGTTTCTCCCCCTCTGTTTCCAGACTCCTGTTTCTCACCCTCTGTTTCCAGCCTCCTGTTTCTCACACTCTGTTTCCAGCCTCCTGTTTCTCCCCCTCTGTTTCCACACTCCTGTTTCTGCCCCACTGTTTCCAGACTCCTGTTTCTCACCATCTGTTTCCAGACTCCTGTTTCTCCCCCTCTGTTTCCACACTCCCGTTTCTGCCCCTCTGTTTCCAGACTCTTGTTTCTCCCCCTCTGTTTCCTGACTCCTGTTTCTGCCCCTCTGTTTCCAGACTCCTGTTTCTGCCTCTCTGTTTCCAGACTCCTGTTTCTCACCCTCTGTTTCCAGACTCCTGTTTCTGCCCCTCTGTTTCGAGCCTCCTGATTCTGCCCCTCTGTTTCCAGCCTCCTCTTTCTCAACCTCTGTTCCCTGACTCCTGTTTCTCCCCCTCTGTTTCCAGGCTCCTGTTTCTGCCCCTCTGTTTCCAGCCTCCTGTTTCTCCCCCTCTGATTCCAGACTCCTGTTTCTCCCCCTCTGTTTCCAGACTCCTGTTTCTCCCCCTCTGTTTCCAGACTCCTGTTTCTCCCCCTCTGTTTCCAGTCTCCTGTTTCTCCCCCTCTGTTTCCAGCCTCCTGCTTCTCGCCCTCTGTTTCCATACTCCTGTTTCTGCCCCTCTGTTTCCAGACTCCTGTTTCTGCCCCTCTGTTTCCAGCCTCATGTTTCTGCCCCTCTGTTTCCAGACTCCTGTTTCTCCCCCTCTGTTTCCAGACTCCTGTTTCTCCCCCTCTGTTTCCAGACTCCTGTTTCTCCCCCTCTGTTTCCAGACTCCTGTTTCTCCCCCTCTGTTTCCAGACTCCTGTTTCTGCCCCTCTGTTTCCAGACACCTGGTTCTCACCCTCTGTTTCCAGTCTCCTCTTTCTACCCCTCTGTTTCCAGCCTCCTGTTTCTCCCCCTCTGTTTCAACATTCCTGTTTCTGCCCCTCTGTTTCCAGACTCTTGTTTCTCCCCCTCAGTTTCCAGACTCCTGTTTCTGCCCCTCTGTTTCCAGACTCCTGTTTCTCACCATCTGTTTCCAGACTCCTGTTTCTCCCCCTCTGTTTCCAGACTCCTGTTACTGCTCCTCTGTTTCCAGACTCCAGTTTCTCACCCTCTGTTTCCAGACTCCTGTTTCTGCCCCTCTGTTTCGAGCCTCCTGATTCTGCCCCTCTGTTTCCAGCCTCCTCTTTCTCACCCACTGTTTCCTGACTCCTGTTTCTCCCCCTCTGTTTCCAGGCTCCTGATTCTGCCCCTCTGTTTCCAGCCTCCTGTTTCTCCCCCTCTGTTTCCAGACTCCTGTTTCTCCCCCTCTGTTTCCAGACTCCTGTTTCTCCCCCTCTGTTTCCAGCCTCCTGTTTCTGCCCCTCTGTTTCCAGCCTCCTGTTTCTGCCCCTCTGTTTCCAGCCTCCTGTTTCTCCCCCTCTGTTTCCAGACTCCTGTTTCTCCTCCTCTGTTTACAGACTCCTGTTTCTCCCCATCTGTTTTCAGACTCCTGTTTCTGCCCCTCTGTTTCCAGACTCCTGTTTCTCCCCCTCTGTTTCCAGACTCCTGTTTCTGCCCCTCTGTTTCCAGACTCCGGTTTCTGCCCCTCTGTTTCCAGCCTCCTCTATCTCACCCACTGTTTCCTGACTCCTGTTTCTCCCCCTCTGTTTCCAGGCTCCTGTTTCTGCCCCACTGTTTCCAGCCTCCTGTTTCTCCCCCTCTGTTTCCAGACTCCTGTTTCTCCCCCTCTGTTTCCAGACTCCTGTTTCTCCCCCTCTGTTTCCAGCCTCCTGTTTCTGCCCCTCTGTTTCCAGACTCCTGTTTCTCCCCCTCTGTTTCCAGACTCCTGTTTCTGCCCCTCTGTTTCCAGAATCCGGTTTCTGCCCATCTGTTTCCAGACTCCTGTTTCTCACCCTCTATTTCCAGACTCCTTTTTCTCCCCATCAATTTCCAGACTCCTGTTTCTCCCCCTCTGTTTCCAGACTCCTGTTTCTGCCGCTCTGTTTCCAGACTCCTGTTTCTCACCCTCTGTTTCCAGCCTCCTGTTTCTCGCCCTCTGTTTCCAGACTCCTGCTTCTCCCCCTCTGTTTCCAGACTCCTGTTTCTGCCCCTCTGTTTCCAGACTCCTGTTTCTGCCCCTCTGTTTCCAGACTCCTGATTCTGCCCCTCTGTTTCCAGTTTCCTGTTTCTCCCCCTCTGTTTCCAGACTCCTGCTTCTCCCCCTCTGTTTCCAGCCTCCTGTTTCTGCCCCTCTGTTTCGAGACTCCTGTTTCTGCCCCTCTGTTTCCAGCCTCCTGTTTCTCGCCCTCTGTTTCCAGACTCCTGTTTCTCACCCTCTATTTCCAGACTCCTTTTTCTCCCCATCAATTTCCAGACTCCTGTTTCTCCCCCTCTGTTTCCAGAATCCTGTTTCTGCCGCTCTGTTTCCAGACTCCTGTTTCTGCCCCTCTGTTTCCAGACTCCTGTTTCTCACCCTCTGTTTCCAGCCTCCTGTTTCTCCCCCTCTGTTTCCAGACTCCTGTTTCTGCCCCTCTGTTTCCAGACTCCTGTTTCTGCCCCTCTGTTTCCAGACTCCTGTTTCTGCCCCTCTGTTTCCAGACTCCTGTTTCTGCACCTCTGTTTCCAGACTCCTGTTTCTCCCCCTCTGTTTCCAGACTCCTGTTTCTGCCCCTCTGTTTCTAGACTCCTATTTCTGCCCTCTGTTTCCAGACTCCTTTTTCTAACCATCTGTTTCCAGACTCCTGTTTCTCCCCCTCTGTTTCCAGACTCCTGTTTCTGCCCGTCTGTTTCCAGCCTCCTGTTTCTCCCCCTCTGTTTCCACACTCCTGTTTCTGCCCCTCTGTTTCCAGACTCTTGTTTCTCCCCCTCTGTTTCCAGCCTCCTGTTTCTCCCCCTCTGTTTCCAGACTCCTGTTTCTCCTCCTCTGTTTCCAGACTCCTGTTTCTGCCCCTCTGTTTCCAGACTACTGTTTCTGCCCTTCTGTTTCCAGCCTCCTGTTTCTGCCCCTCTGTTTCCAGCCTCCTGTTTCTCCCCCTCTGTTTCCAGACTCCTGTTTCTCCTCCTATGTTTCCAGACTCCTGTTTCTACCCTCTGTTTCCAGACGCCGGTTTCTGCCCCTCTTTTTCCAGACTCCTGTTTCTCACCCTCTGTTTCGAGCCTCCTGTTTCTGCCCCTCTGTTTCCAGCCTCCTGTTTCTCACCCTCTGTTTCCAGACGCCTGTTTCTGCCCCTCTGTTTCCAGACTCCTGTTTCTGCCCCTCTGTTTCCAGACGCCTGTTTCTCCCCCTCTGTTTCCAGACTCCTGTTTCTCCCCCTCTGTTTCCAGACTCCTGTTTCTGCCCCTCTGTTTCCAGACTCCTGTTTCTCACCCTCTGTTTCCAGACTCCTGTTTCTGCCCCTCTGTTTCCAGACTCCTGTTTCTGCCCCTCTGTTTCCAGCCTCCTGTTTCTCACACTCTGTTTCCAGCCTCCTGTTTCTCCCCCTCTGTTTCCACACTCCTGTTTCTGCCCCACTGTTTCCAGACTCCTGTTTCTGCCCCTCTGTTTCCAGACTCCTGTTTCTGCCCCTCTGTTTCCAGACTCCTGTTTCTGCCCCTCTGTTTCCAGAGTCCGGTTTCTGCCCCTCTGTTTCCAGACTCCTGTTTCTCACCCTCTGTTTCCGGTCTCCTGTTTCTCCCCATCAATTTCCAGACTCCTGTTTCTCCCCCTCTGTTTCCAGACTCCTGTTTCTGCCCCTCTGTTTCCAGACTCCTGTTTCTGCCCCTCTGTTTCCAGACTCCTGTTTCTCACCCTCTGTTTCCAGCCTCCTGCTTCTCGCCCTCTGTTTCCAGACTCCTGTTTCTGCCCCTCTGTTTCCAGACTCCTGTTTCTGCCCCTCTGTTTCCAGACTCCTGTTTCTGCCCCTCTGTTTCCAGCCTCCTGTTTCTGCCCCTCTGTTTCCAGACTCCTGTTTCTCCCCCTCTGTTTCCAGCCTCCTGTTTCTCCCCTCTGTTTCTAGACTCCTATTTCTGCCCTCTGTTTCCAGACTCCTGTTTCTAACCATCTGTTTCCTGACTCCTGTTTCTCCCCCTCTGTTTCCAGACTCCTGTTTCTGCCCGTCTGTTTCCAGCCTCCTGTTTCTGCCCCTCTGTTTCCAGACTCCTGTTTCTAACCATCTGTTTCCTGACTCCTGTTTCTCCCCCTCTGTTTCCAGACTCCTGTTTCTGCCCCTCTGTTTCCAGACTCTTGTTTCTCCCCCTCTGTTTCCAGCCTCCTGTTTCTCCCCCTCTGTTTCCAGACTCCTGTTTCTCCTCCTCTGTTTCCAGACTCCTGTTTCTGCCCCTCTGTTTCCAGACTCCTGTTTCTGCCCCTCTGTTTCCAGCCTCCTGTTTCTGCCCCTCTGTTTCCAGCCTCCTGTTTCTCCCCCTCTGTTTCCAGACTCCTGTTTCTCCTCCTCTGTTTCCAGACTCCTGTTTCTACCCTCTGTTTCCAGACGCCGGTTTCTGCCCCTCTGTTTCCAGACTCCTGTTTCTCACCCTCTGTTTCGAGCCTCCTGTTTCTGCCCCTCTGTTTCCAGCCTCCTGTTTCTCCCCCTCTGTTTCCAAACTCCTGTTTCTGCCACTCTGTTTCCAGACTCCTGTTTCTGCCCCTCTGTTTCCAGCCTCCTGTTTCTCCCCCTCTGTTTCCAGACTCCTGATTCTCCTCCTCTGTTTACAGGCTCCGGTTTCTCCCCCTCTGTTTTCAGACTCCTGATTCTGCCCCTCTGTTTCCAGACTCCTGTTTCTCCCCCTCTGTTTCCAGACTCCTGCTTCTCCCCCTCTGTTTCCAGCCTCCTGTTTCTGCCCCTCTGTTTCGAGACTCCTGTTTCTGCCCCTCTGTTTCCAGCCTCCTGTTTCTCCCCCTCTGTTTCCAGACTCCTGTTTCTCCCCGTCTGTTTCCAGACTCCTGTTTCTGCCCCTCTGTTTCCAGACTCCTGTTTCTCACCCTCTGTTTCCAGACTCCTGTTTCTGCCCCTCTGTTTCCAGCCTCCTCTTTCTCAACCTCTGTTCCCTGACTCCTGTTTCTCCCCCTCTGTTTCCAGGACCCTGTTTCTGCCCCTCTCTTTCCAGCCTCCTGTTTCTCCCCCTCTGTTTCCAGACTCCTGTTTCTCCCCCTCTGTTTCCAGACTCCTGTTTCTCCCCCTCTGTTTCCAGACTCCTGTTTCTCCCCCTCTGTTTCCAGTCTCCTGTTTCTCCCCCTCTGTTTCCAGCCTCCTGCTTCTCGCCCTCTGTTTCCATACTCCTGTTTCTGCCCCTCTGTTTCCAGACTCCTGTTTCTGCCCCTCTGTTTCCAGCCTCATGTTTCTGCCCCTCTGTTTCCAGACTCCTGTTTCTCCCCCTCTGTTTCCAGACTCCTGTTTCTCCCCCTCTGTTTCCAGACTCCTGTTTCTCCCCATCTGTTTCCAGACTCCTGTTTCTGCTCCTCTGTTTCCAGACTCCAGTTTCTCACCCTCTGTTTCCAGACTCCTGTTTCTGCCCCTCTGTTTCCAGACTCCTGTTTCTCACCCACTGTTTTTGACTCCTGTTTCTCCCCCTCTGTTTCCAGGCTCCTGTTTCTGCCCCTCTGTTTCCAGCCTCCTGTTTCTCCCCCTCTGTTTCCAGACTCCTGTTTCTCCCCCTCTGTTTCCAGACTCCTGTTTCTCCCCCTCTGTTTCCAGACTCCTGTTTCTCCCCCTCTGTTTCCAGACTCCTGTTTCTGCCCCTCTGTTTCCAGACACCTGGTTCTCACCCTCTGTTTCCAGTCTCCTCTTTCGACCCCTCTGTTTCCAGCCTCCTGTTTCTCCCCCTCTGTTCCCACACTCCTGTTTCTGCCCCTCTGTTTCCAGACTCTTGTTTCTCCCCCTCAGTTTCCAGACTCCTGTTTCTGCCCCTCTGTTTCCAGACTCCTGTTTCTCACCATCTGTTTCCAGACTCCTGTTTCTCCCCCTCTGTTTCCAGACTCCTGTTACTGCTCCTCTGTTTCCAGACACCTGTTTCTGCCCCTCTGTTTCCAGACTCCTGTTTCTCACCCTCTGTTTCCAGACTCCTGTTTCTGCCCCTCTGTTTCGAGCCTCCTGATTCTGCCCCTCTGTTTCCAGCCTTCTCTTTCTCACCCACTGTTTCCTGACTCCTGTTTCTCCCCCTCTGTTTCCAGGCTCCTGTTTCTGCCCCTCTGTTTCCAGCCTCCTGTTTCTCCCCCTCTGTTTCCAGACTCCTGTTTCTCCCCCTCTGTTTCCAGACTCCTGTTTCTCCCCCTCTGTTTCCAGCCTCCTGTTTCTGCCCCTCTGTTTCCAGCCTCCTGTTTCTGCCCCTCTGTTTCCAGCCTCCTGTTTCTCCCCCTCTGTTTCCAGACTCCTGTTTCTCCTCCTCTGTTTACAGACTCCTGTTTCTCCCCATCTGTTTTCAGACTCCTGTTTCTGCCCCTCTGTTTCCAGACTCCTGTTTCTCCCCCTCTGTTTCCAGACTCCTGTTTCTGCCCCTCTGTTTCCAGACTCCGGTTTCTGCCCATCTGTTTCCAGACTCCTGATTCTGCCCCTCTGTTTCCAGCCTCCTCTTTCTCACCCACTGTTTCCTGACTCCTCTTTCTCCCCCTCTGTTTCCAGGCTCCTGTTTCTGCCCCTCTGTTTCCAGCCTCCTGTTTCTCCCCCTCTGTTTCCAGACTCCTGTTTCTCCCCCTCTGTTTCCAGCCTCCTGTTTCTGCCCCTCTGTTTCCAGCCTCCTGTTTCTGCCCCTCTGTTTCCAGCCTCCTGTTTCTCCCCCTCTGTTTCCAGACTCCTTTTTCTCCTCCTCTGTTTACAGACTCCTGTTTCTCCCCATCTGTTTTCAGACTCCTGTTTCTGCCCCTCTGTTTCCAGACTCCTGTTTCTCCCCGTCTGTTTCCAGACTCCTGTTTCTGCCCCTCTGTTTCCAGACTCCTGTTTCTCACCCTCTGTTTCCAGACTCCTGTTTCTGCCCCTCTGTTTCCAGACTCCTGTTTCTGCCCCTCTGTTTCCAGACGCCTGATTCTCCCCCTCTGTTTCCAGTCTCCTGTTTCTCACCCTCTGTTTCCAGCCTCCTGTTTCTCACACTCTGTTTCCAGCCTCCTGTTTCTCCCCCTCTGTTTCCACACTCCTGTTTCTGCCCCACTTTTTCCAGACTCCTGTTTCTCACCATCTGTTTCCAGACTCCTGTTTATCCCCCTCTGTTTCCAGACTCCTGTTACTGCTCCTCTGTTTCCAGACACCAGTTTCTCACCCTCTGTTTCCAGACTCCTGTTTCGGCCCCTCTGTTTCGAGCCTCCTGATTCTGCCCCTCTGTTTCCAGCCTTCTCTTTCTCACCCACTGTTTCCTGACTCCTGTTTCTCCCCCTCTGTTTCCAGGCTCCTGTTTCTGCCCCTCTGTTTCCAGCCTCCTGTTTCTCCCCCTCTGTTTCCAGACTCCTGCTTCTCCCCCTCTGTTTCCAGACTCCTGTTTCTCCCCCTCTGTTTCCAGCCTCCTGTTTCTGCCCCTCTGTTTCCAGCCTCCTGTTTCTGCCCCTCTGTTTCCAGCCTCCTGTTTCTCCCCCTCTGTTTCCAGACTCCTGTTTCTCCTCCTCTGTTTACAGACTCCTGTTTCTCCCCATCTGTTTTCAGACTCCTGTTTCTGCCCCTCTGTTTCCAGACTCCTGTTTCTCCCCCTCTGTTTCCAGACTCCTGTTTCTGCCCCTCTGTTTCCAGACTCCGGTTTCTGCCCATCTGTTTCCAGACTCCTTTTTCTCCCCATCAATTTCCAGACTCCTGTTTCTCCCCCTCTGTTTCCAGCCTCCTGTTTCTGCCCCTCTGTTTCCAGCCTCCTGTTTCTCCTCCTCTGTTTACAGACTCCTGTTTCTCCCCATCTGTTTTCAGACTCCTGTTTCTGCCCCTCTGTTTCCAGACTCCTGTTTCTCCCCCTCTGTTTCCAGACTCCTGTTTCTGCCCCTCTGTTTCCAGACTCCGGTTTCTGCCCATCTGTTTCCAGACTCCTGATTCTGCCCCTCTGTTTCCAGCCTCCTCTTTCTCACCCACTGTTTCCTGACTCCTCTTTCTCCCCCTCTGTTTCCAGGCTCCTGTTTCTGCCCCTCTGTTTCCAGCCTCCTGTTTCTCCCCCTCTGTTTCCAGACTCCTGTTTCTCCCCCTCTGTTTCCAGCCTCCTGTTTCTGCCCCTCTGTTTCCAGCCTCCTGTTTCTGCCCCTCTGTTTCCAGCCTCCTGTTTCTCCCCCTCTGTTTCCAGACTCCTGTTTCTCCTCCTCTGTTTACAGACTCCTGTTTCTCCCCATCTGTTTTCAGACTCCTGTTTCTGCCCCTCTGTTTCCAGACTCCTGTTTCTCCCCGTCTGTTTCCAGACTCCTGTTTCTGCCCCTCTGTTTCCAGACTCCTGTTTCTCACCCTCTGTTTCCAGACTCCTGTTTCTGCCCCTCTGTTTCCAGACTCCTGTTTCTGCCCCTCTGTTTCCAGACGCCTGATTCTCCCCCTCTGTTTCCAGACTCCTGTTTCTCACCCTCTGTTTCCAGCCTCCTGTTTCTCACACTCTGTTTCCAGCCTCCTGTTTCTCCCCCTCTGTTTCCACACTCCTGTTTCTGCCCCGCTGTTTCCAGACTCCTGTTTCTCACCATCTGTTTCCAGACTCCTGTTTATCCCCCTCTGTTTCCAGACTCCTGTTACTGCTCCTCTGTTTCCAGACACCAGTTTCTCACCCTCTGTTTCCAGACTCCTGTTTCTGCCCCTCTGTTTCGAGCCTCCTGATTCTGCCCCTCTGTTTCCAGCCTTCTCTTTCTCACCCACTGTTTCCTGACTCCTGTTTCTCCCCCTCTGTTTCCAGGCTCCTGTTTCTGCCCCTCTGTTTCCAGCCTCCTGTTTCTCCCCCTCTGTTTCCAGACTCCTGCTTCTCCCCCTCTGTTTCCAGACTCCTGTTTCTCCCCCTCTGTTTCCAGCCTCCTGTTTCTGCCCCTCTGTTTCCAGCCTCCTGTTTCTGCCCCTCTGTTTCCAGCCTCCTGTTTCTCCCCCTCTGTTTCCAGACTCCTGTTTCTCCTCCTCTGTTTACAGACTCCTGTTTCTCCCCATCTGTTTTCAGACTCCTGTTTCTGCCCCTCTGTTTCCAGACTCCTGTTTCTCCCCCTCTGTTTCCAGACTCCTGTTTCTGCCCCTCTGTTTCCAGACTCCGGTTTCTGCCCATCTGTTTCCAGACTCCTGATTCTGCCCCTCTGTTTCCAGCCTCCTCTTTCTCACCCACTGTTTCCTGACTCCTGTTTCTCCCCCTCTGTTTCCAGGCTCCTGTTTCTGCCCCTCTGTTTCCAGCCTCCTGTTTCTCCCCCTCTGTTTCCAGACTCCTGTTTCTCCCCCTCTGTTTCCAGACTCCTGTTTCTCCCCCTCTGTTTCCAGCCTCCTGTTTCTGCCCCTCTGTTTCCAGCCTCCTGTTTCTGCCCCTCTGTTTCCAGCCTCCTGTTTCTCCCCCTCTGTTTCCAGACTCCAGTTTCTCCTCCTCTGTTTACAGACTCCTGTTTCTCCCCATCTGTTTTCAGACTCCTGTTTCTGCCCCTCTGTTTCCAGACTCCGGTTTCTGCCCATCTGTTTCCAGACTCCTGTTTCTCACCCTCTATTTCCAGACTCCTTTTTCTCCCCATCAATTTCCAGACTCCTGTTTCTCCCCCTCTGTTTCCAGACTCCTGTTTCTGCCGCTCTGTTTCCAGACTCCTGTTTCTCACCCTCTGTTTCCAGCCTCCTGTTTCTCGCCCTCTGTTTCCAGACTCCTGTTTCTGCCCCTCTGTTTCCAGACTCCTGTTTCTGCCCCTCTGTTTCCAGACTCCTGATTCTGCCCCTCAGTTTCCAGTTTCCTGTTTCTCCCCCTCTGTTTCCAGACTCCTGCTTCTCCCCCTCTGTTTCCAGCCTCCTGTTTCTGCCCCTCTGTTTCGAGACTCCTGTTTCTGCCCCTCTGTTTCCAGCCTCCTGTTTCTCCCCCTCTGTTTCCAGACTCCTGTTTCTCCCCGTCTGTTTCCAGACTCCTGTTTCTGCCCCTCTGTTTCCAGACTCCTGTTTCTCACCCTCTGTTTCCAGACTCCTGTTTCTGCCCCTCTGTTTCCAGACTCCTGTTTCTGCCCCACTGTTTCCAGACGCTTGATTCTCCCCCTCTGTTTCCAGACTCCTGATTCTCACCCTCTGTTTCCAGCCTCCTGTTTCTCACACTCTGTTTCCAGCCTCCTGTTTCTCCCCCTCTGTTTCCACACTCCTGTTTCTGCCCCACTGTTTCCAGACTCCTGTTTCTCACCATCTGTTTCCAGACTCCTGTTTATCCCCCTCTGTTTCCACATTCCCGTTTCTGCCCCTCTGTTTCCAGACTCTTGTTTCTCCCCCTCTGTTTCCTGACTCCTGTTTCTGCCCCTCTGTTTCCAGACTTCTGTTTCTGCCTCTCTGTTTCCAGACTCCTGTTTCTCACCCTCTGTTTCCAGACTCCTGTTTCTGCCCCTCTGTTTCGAGCCTCCTGATTCTGCCCCTCTGTTTCCAGCCTCCTCTTTCTCAACCTCTGTTCCCTGACTCCTGTTTCTCCCCCTCTGTTTCCAGGATCCTGTTTCTGCCCCTCTGTTTCCAGCCTCCTGTTTCTCCCCCTCTGTTTCCAGACTCCTGTTTCTCCCCCTCTGTTTCCAGACTCCTGTTTCTCCCCCTCTGTTTCCAGACTCCTGTTTCTCCCCCTCTGTTTCCAGTCTCCTGTTTCTCCCCCACTGTTTCCAGCCTCCTGCTTCTCGCCCTCTGTTTCCATACTCCTGTTTCTGCCCCTCTGTTTCCAGACTCCTGTTTCTGCCCCTCTGTTTCCAGCCTCATGTTTCTGCCCCTCTGTTTCCAGACTCCTGTTTCTCCCCCTCTGTTTCCAGACTCCTGTTTCTCCCCCTCTGTTTCCAGACTCCTGTTTCTCCCCCTCTGTTTCCAGACTCCTGTTTCACCCCCTCTGTTTCCACACTCCTGTTTCTGCCCCTCTGTTTCCAGACTCTTGTTTCTCCCCCTCGGTTTCCAGACTCCTGTTTCTGCCCCTCTGTTTCCAGACTCCTGTTTCTCACCATCTGTTTCCAGACTCCTGTTTCTCCCCCTCTGTTTCCAGACTCCTGTTTCTGCTCCTCTGTTTCCAGACTCCAGTTTCTCACCCTCTGTTTCCAGACTCCTGTTTCTGCCCCTCTGTTTCCAGACTCCTGTTTCTCACCCACTGTTTCCTGACTCCTGTTTCTCCCCCTCTGTTTCCAGGCTCCTGTTTCTGCCCCTCTGTTTCCAGCCTCCTGTTTCTCCCCCTCTGTTTCCAGACTCCTGTTTCTCCCCCTCTGTTTCCAGACTCCTGTTTCTCCCCCTCTGTTTCCAGCCTCCTGTTTCTGCCCCTCTGTTTCCAGCCTCCTGTTTCTGCCCCTCTGTTTCCAGCCTCCTGTTTCTCCCCCTCTGTTTCCAGACTCCTGTTTCTCCTCCTCTGTTTACAGACTCCTTTTTCTCCCCATCTGTTTTCAGACTCCTGTTTCTGCCCCTCTGTTTCCAGACTCCTGTTTCTCCCCCTCTGTTTCCAGACTCCTGTTTCTGCCCCTCTGTTTCCAGACTCCGGTTTCTGCCCATCTGTTTCCAGACTCCTGATTCTGCCCCTCTGTTTCCAGCCTCCTCTTTCTCACCCACTGTTTCCTGACTCCTGTTTCTCCCCCTCTGTTTCCAGGCTCCTGTTTCTGCCCCTCTGTTTCCAGCCTCCTGTTTCTCCCCCTCTGTTTCCAGACTCCTGTTTCTCCCCCTCTGTTTCCAGACTCCTGTTTCTCCCCCTCTGTTTCCAGCCTCCTGTTTCTGCCCCTCTGTTTCCAGCCTCCTGTTTCTGCCCCTCTGTTTCCAGCCTCCTGTTTCTCCCCCTCTGTTTCCAGACTCCAGTTTCTCCTCCTCTGTTTACAGACTGCTGTTTCTCCCAATCTGTTTCCAGACTCCTGTTTCTCACCCTCTGTTTCCAGCCTCCTGTTTCTCGCCCTCTTTTTCCAGACTCCTGTTTCTGCCCCTCTGTTTCCAGACTCCTGTTTCTGCCCCTCTGTTTCCAGACTCCTGATTCTGCCCCTCTGTTTCCAGTTTCCTGTTTCTCCCCCTCTGTTTCCAGACTCCTGCTTCTCCCCCTCTGTTTCCAGCCTCCTGTTTCTGCCCCTCTGTTTCGAGACTCCTGTTTCTGCCCCTCTGTTTCCAGCCTCCTGTTTCTCCCCCTCTGTTTCCAGACTCCTGTTTCACCCCGTCTGTTTCCAGACTCCTGTTTCTGCCCCTCTGTTTCCAGACTCCTGTTTCTCACCCTCTGTTTCCAGACTCCTGTTTCTGCCCCTCTGTTTCCAGACTCCTGTTTCTGCCCCTCTGTTTCCAGACGCCTGATTCTCCCCCTCTCTTTCCAGACTCCTGTTTCTCACCCTCTGTTTCCAGCCTCCTGTTTCTCACACTCTGTTTCCAGCCTCCTGTTTCTCCCCCTCTGTTTCCACACTCCTGTTTCTGCCCCACTGTTTCCAGACTCCTGTTTCTCACCATCTGTTTCCAGACTCCTGTTTATCCCCCTCTGTTTCCACATTCCCGTTTCTGCCCCTCTGTTTCCAGACTCTTGTTTCTCCCCCTCTGTTTCCTGACTCCTGTTTCTGCCCCTCTGTTTCCAGACTTCTGTTTCTGCCTCTCTGTTTCCAGACTCCTGTTTCTCACCCTCTGTTTCCAGACTCCTGTTTCTGCCCCTCTGTTTCGAGCCTCCTGATTCTGCCCCTCTGTTTCCAGCCTCCTCTTTCTCAACCTCTGTTCCCTGACTCCTGTTTCTCCCCCTCTGTTTCCAGGATCCTGTTTCTGCCCCTCTGTTTCCAGCCTCCTGTTTCTCCCCCTCTGTTTCCAGACTCCTGTTTCTCCCCCTCTGTTTCGAGCCTCCTGATTCTGCCCCTCTGTTTCCTGCCTCCTCTTTCTCAACCTCTGTTCCCTGACTCCTGTTTCTCCCCCTCTGTTTCCAGGATCCTGTTTCTGCCCCTCTGTTTCCAGCCTCCTGTTTCTCCCCCTCTGTTTCCAGACTCCTGTTTCTCCCCCTCTGTTTCCAGACTCCTGTTTCTCCCCCTCTGTTCCAGACTCCTGTTTCTCCCCCTCTGTTTCCAGTCTCCTGTTTCTCCCCCTCTGTTTCCAGCCTCCTGCTTCTCGCCCTCTGTTTCCATACTCCTGTTTCTGCCCCTCTGTTTCCAGACTCCTGTTTCTGCCCCTCTGTTTCCAGCCTCATGTTTCTGCCCCTCTGTTTCCAGACTCCTGTTTCTCCCCCTCTGTTTCCAGACTCCTGTTTCTCCCCCTCTGTTTCCAGACTCCTGTTTCTCCCCCTCTGTTTCCAGACTCCTGTTTCTCCCTCTCTGTTTCCAGACTCCTGTTTCTGCCCCTCTATTTCCAGACACCTGGTTCTCACCCTCTGTTTCCAGTCTCCTCTTTCTACCCCTCTGTTTCCAGCCTCCTCTTTCTCCCCCTCTGTTTCCACACTCCTGTTTCTGCCCCTCTGTTTCCAGACTCTTGTTTCTCCCCCTCGGTTTCCAGACTCCTGTTTCTGCCCCTCTGTTTCCAGACTCCTGTTTCTCACCATCTGTTTCCAGACTCCTGTTTCTCCCCCTCTGTTTCCAGACTCCTGTTTCTGCTCCTCTGTTTCCAGACTCCAGTTTCTCACCCTCTGTTTCCAGACTTCTGTTTCTCACCCACTGTTTCCTGACTCCTGTTTCTCCCCCTCTGTTTCCAGGCTCCTGTTTCTGCCCCTCTGTTTCCAGCCTCCTGTTTCTCCCCCTCTGTTTCCAGACTCCTGTTTCTCCCCCTCTGTTTCCAGACTCCTGTTTCTCCCCCTCAGTTTCCAGCCTCCTGTTTCTGCCCCTCTGTTTCCAGCCTCCTGTTTCTGCCCCTCTGTTTCCAGCCTCCTGTTTCTCCCCCTCTGTTTCCAGACTCCTGTTTCTCCTCCTCTGTTTACAGACTCCTTTTTCTCCCCATCTGTTTTCAGACTCCTGTTTCTGCCCCTCTGTTTCCAGACTCCTGTTTCTCCCCCTCTGTTTCCAGACTCCTGTTTCTGCCCCTCTGTTTCCAGACTCCGGTTTCTGCCCATCTGTTTCCAGACTCCTGATTCTGCCCCTCTGTTTCCAGCCTCCTCTTTCTCACCCACTGTTTCCTGACTCCTGTTTCTCCCCCTCTGTTTCCAGGCTCCTGTTTCTGCCCCTCTGTTTCCAGCCTCCTGTTTCTCCCCCTCTGTTTCCAGAATCCTGTTTCTCCCCCTCTGTTTCCAGACTCCTGTTTCTCCCCCTCTGTTTCCAGCCTCCTGTTTCTGCCCCTCTGTTTCCAGCCTCCTGTTTCTGCCCCTCTGTTTCCAGCCTCCTGTTTCTCCCCCTCTGTTTCCAGACTCCAGTTTCTCCTCCTCTGTTTACAGACTCCTGTTTCTCCCCATCTGTTTTCAGACTCCTGTTTCTGCCCCTCTGTTTCCAGACTCCTGTTTCTCCCCCTCTGTTTCCAGACTCCTGTTTCTGACCCTCTGTTTCCAGACTCCGGTTTCTGCCCATCTGTTTCCAGACTCCTGTTACTCACCCTCTATTTCCAGACTCCTTTTTCTCCCCATCAATTTCCAGACTCCTGTTTCTCCCCCTCTGTTTCCAGACTCCTGTTTCTGCCGCTCTGTTTCCAGACTCCTGTTTCTCACCCTCTGTTTCCAGCCTCCTGTTTCTCGCCCTCTGTTTCCAGACTCCTGTTTCTGCCCCTCTGTTTCCAGACTCCTGTTTCTGCCCCTCTGTTTCCAGACTCCTGTTTCTGCCCCTCTGTTTCCAGCCTCCTGTCTCTGCCCCTCTGTTTCCAGACTCCTGTTTCTGCCCCTCTGTTTCCAGCCTCCTGTTTCTGCCCCTCTGTTTCCAGACTCCTGTTTCTCCCCCTCTGTTTCCAGCCTCCTGTTTCTCCCCTCTGTTTCTAGACACCTATTTCTGCCCTCTGTTTCCAGACTCCTGTTTCTCCCCCTCTGTTTCCAGACTCCTGTTTCTGCCCGTCTGTTTCCAGCCTCCTGTTTCTCCCCCTCTGTTTCCACACTCCTGTTTCTGCCCCTCTGTTTCCAGACTCTTGTTTCTCCCCCTCTGTTTCCAGCCTCCTGTTTCTCCCCCTCTGTTTCCAGACACCTGGTTCTCACCCTCTGTTTCCAGTCTCCTCTTTCTACCCCTCTGTTTCCAGCCTCCTCTTTCTCCCCCTCTGTTTCCACACTCCTGTTTCTGCCCCTCTGTTTCCAGACTCTTGTTTCTCCCCCTCGGTTTCCAGACTCCTGTTTCTGCCCCTCTGTTTCCAGACTCCTGTTTCTCACCATCTGTTTCCAGACTCCTGTTTCTCCCCCTCTGTTTCCAGACTCCTGTTTCTGCTCCTCTGTTTCCAGACTCCAGTTTCTCACCCTCTGTTTCCAGACTCCTGTTTCTGCCCCTCTGTTTCCAGACTCCTGTTTCTCACCCACTGTTTCCTGACTCCTGTTTCTCCCCCTCTGTTTCCAGGCTCCTGTTTCTGCCCCTCTGTTTCCAGCCTCCTGTTTCTCCCCCTCTGTTTCCAGACTCCTGTTTCTCCCCCTCTGTTTCCAGACTCCTGTTTCTCCCCCTCTGTTTCCAGCCTCCTGTTTCTGCCCCTCTGTTTCCAGCCTCCTGTTTCTCCCCCTCTGTTTCCAGACTCCTGTTTCTCCTCCTCTGTTTACAGACTCCTTTTTCTCCCCATCTGTTTTCAGACTCCTGTTTCTGCCCCTCTGTTTCCAGACTCCTGTTTCTCCCCCTCTGTTTCCAGACTCCTGTTTCTGCCCCTCTGTTTCCAGACTCCGGTTTCTGCCCATCTGTTTCCAGACTCCTGATTCTGCCCCTCTGTTTCCAGCCTCCTCTTTCTCACCCACTGTTTCCTGACTCCTGTTTCTCCCCCTCTGTTTCCAGGCTCCTGTTTCTGCCCCTCTGTTTCCAGCCTCCTGTTTCTCCCCCTCTGTTTCCAGACTCCTGTTTCTCCCCCTCTGTTTCCAGACTCCTGTTTCTCCCCCTCTGTTTCCAGCCTCCTGTTTCTGCCCCTCTGTTTCCAGCCTCCTGTTTCTGCCCCTCTGTTTCCAGCCTCCTGTTTCTCCCCCTCTGTTTCCAGACTCCAGTTTCTCCTCCTCTGTTTACAGACTCCTGTTTCTCCCAATCTGTTTCCAGACTCCTGTTTCTCACCCTCTGTTTCCAGCCTCCTGTTTCTCGCCCTCTTTTTCCAGACTCCTGTTTCTGCCCCTCTGTTTCCAGACTCCTGTTTCTGCCCCTCTGTTTCCAGACTCCTGATTCTGCCCCTCTGTTTCCAGTTTCCTGTTTCTCCCCCTCTGTTTCCAGACTCCTGCTTCTCCCCCTCTGTTTCCAGCCTCCTGTTTCTGCCCCTCTGTTTCGAGACTCCTGTTTCTGCCCCTCTGTTTCCAGCCTCCTGTTTCTCCCCCTCTGTTTCCAGACTCCTGTTTCTCACCATCTGTTTCCAGACTCCTGTTTATCCCCCTCTGTTTCCACATTCCCGTTTCTGCCCCTCTGTTTCCAGACTCTTGTTTCTCCCCCTCTGTTTCCTGACTCCTGTTTCTGCCCCTCTGTTTCCAGACTTCTGTTTCTGCCTCTCTGTTTCCAGACTCCTGTTTCTCACCCTCTGTTTCCAGACTCCTGTTTCTGCCCCTCTGTTTCGAGCCTCCTGATTCTGCCCCTCTGTTTCCAGCCTCCTCTTTCTCAACCTCTGTTCCCTGACTCCTGTTTCTCCCCCTCTGTTTCCAGGATCCTGTTTCTGCCCCTCTGTTTCCAGCCTCCTGTTTCTCCCCCTCTGTTTCCAGACTCCTGTTTCTCCCCCTCTGTTTCGAGCCTCCTGATTCTGCCCCTCTGTTTCCTGCCTCCTCTTTCTCAACCTCTGTTCCCTGACTCCTGTTTCTCCCCCTCTGTTTCCAGGATCCTGTTTCTGCCCCTCTGTTTCCAGCCTCCTGTTTCTCCTCCTCTGTTTCCAGACTCCTGTTTCTCCCCCTCTGTTTCCAGACTCCTGTTTCTCCCCCTCTGTTCCAGACTCCTGTTTCTCCCCCTCTGTTTCCAGTCTCCTGTTTCTCCCCCTCTGTTTCCAGCCTCCTGCTTCTCGCCCTCTGTTTCCATACTCCTGTTTCTGCCCCTCTGTTTCCAGACTCCTGTTTCTGCCCCTCTGTTTCCAGCCTCATGTTTCTGCCCCTCTGTTTCCAGACTCCTGTTTCTCCCCCTCTGTTTCCAGACTCCTGTTTCTCCCCCTCTGTTTCCAGACTCCTGTTTCTCCCCCTCTGTTTCCAGACTCCTGTTTCTCCCTCTCTGTTTCCAGACTCCTGTTTCTGCCCCTCTATTTCCAGACACCTGGTTCTCACCCTCTGTTTCCAGTCTCCTCTTTCTACCCCTCTGTTTCCAGCCTCCTCTTTCTCCCCCTCTGTTTCCACACTCCTGTTTCTGCCCCTCTGTTTCCAGACTCTTGTTTCTCCCCCTCGGTTTCCAGACTCCTGTTTCTGCACCTCTGTTTCCAGACTCCTGTTTCTCACCATCTGTTTCCAGACTCCTGTTTCTCCCCCTCTGTTTCCAGACTCCTGTTTCTGCTCCTCTGTTTCCAGACTCCAGTTTCTCACCCTCTGTTTCCAGACTCCTGTTTCTGCCCCTCTGTTTCCAGACTCCTGTTTCTCACCCACTGTTTCCTGACTCCTGTTTCTCCCCCTCTGTTTCCAGGCTCCTGTTTCTGCCCCTCTGTTTCCAGCCTCCTGTTTCTCCCCCTCTGTTTCCAGACTCCTGTTTCTCCCCCTCTGTTTCCAGACTCCTGTTTCTCCCCCTCAGTTTCCAGCCTCCTGTTTCTGCCCCTCTGTTTCCAGCCTCCTGTTTCTGCCCCTCTGTTTCCAGCCTCCTGTTTCTCCCCCTCTGTTTCCAGACTCCTGTTTCTCCTCCTCTGTTTACAGACTCCTTTTTCTCCCCATCTGTTTTCAGACTCCTGTTTCTGCCCCTCTGTTTCCAGACTCCTGTTTCTCCCCCTCTGTTTCCAGACTCCTGTTTCTGCCCCTCTGTTTCCAGACTCCGGTTTCTGCCCATCTGTTTCCAGACTCCTGATTCTGCCCCTCTGTTTCCAGCCTCCTCTTTCTCACCCACTGTTTCCTGACTCCTGTTTCTCCCCCTCTGTTTCCAGGCTCCTGTTTCTGCCCCTCTGTTTCCAGCCTCCTGTTTCTCCCCCTCTGTTTCCAGACTCCTGTTTCTCCCCCTCTGTTTCCAGACTCCTGTTTCTCCCCCTCTGTTTCCAGCCTCCTGTTTCTGCCCCTCTGTTTCCAGCCTCCTGTTTCTGCCCCTCTGTTTCCAGCCTCCTGTTTCTCCCCCTCTGTTTCCAGACTCCAGTTTCTCCTCCTCTGTTTACAGACTCCTGTTTCTCCCCATCTGTTTTCAGACTCCTGTTTCTGCCCCTCTGTTTCCAGACTCCTGTTTCTCCCCCTCTGTTTCCAGACTCCTGTTTCTGACCCTCTGTTTCCAGACTCCGGTTTCTGCCCATCTGTTTCCAGACTCCTGTTACTCACCCTCTATTTCCAGACTCCTTTTTCTCCCCATCAATTTCCAGACTCCTGTTTCTCCCCCTCTGTTTCCAGACTCCTGTTTCTGCCGCTCTGTTTCCAGACTCCTGTTTCTCACCCTCTGTTTCCAGCCTCCTGTTTCTCGCCCTCTGTTTCCAGACTCCTGTTTCTGCCCCTCTGTTTCCAGACTCCTGTTTCTGCCCCTCTGTTTCCAGACTCCTGTTTCTGCCCCTCTGTTTCCAGCCTCCTGTCTCTGCCCCTCTGTTTCCAGACTCCTGTTTCTGCCCCTCTGTTTCCAGCCTCCTGTTTCTGCCCCTCTGTTTCCAGACTCCTGTTTCTCCCCCTCTGTTTCCAGCCTCCTGTTTCTCCCCTCTGTTTCTAGACACCTATTTCTGCCCTCTGTTTCCAGACTCCTGTTTCTCCCCCTCTGTTTCCAGACTCCTGTTTCTGCCCGTCTGTTTCCAGCCTCCTGTTTCTCCCCCTCTGTTTCCACACTCCTGTTTCTGCCCCTCTGTTTCCAGACTCTTGTTTCTCCCCCTCTGTTTCCAGCCTCCTGTTTCTCCCCCTCTGTTTCCAGACTCCTGTTTCTCCTCCTCTGTTTCCAGACTCCTGTTTCTGCCCCTCTGTTTCCAGACTCCTGTTTCTCCCCCTCTGTTTCCAGACTCCTGTTTCTCCTCCTCTGTTTCCAGACTCCTGTTTCTACCCTCTGTTTCCAGACGCCGGTTTCTGCCCCTCTGTTTCCAGACTCATGTTTCTCACCCTCTGTTTCGAGCCTCCTGTTTCTGCCCCTCTGTTTCCAGCCTCCTGTTTCTCCCCCTCTGTTTCCAAACTCCTGTTTCTGCCACTCTGCTTCCAGACTCCAGTTTCTGCCCCTCTGTTTCCAGCCTCCTGTTTCTCCCCCTCTGTTTTCAGACTCCTGTTTCTGCCCCTCTGTTTCCAGACTCCTTTTTCTCCCCCTCTGTTTCCAGTCTCCTGTTTCTCCCCCACTGTTTCCAGTCTCCTGTTTCTCCCCCTCTGTTTCCAGCCTCCTACTTCTCGCCCTCTGTTTCCAGACTCCTGTTTCTGCCCCTCTGTTTCCAGACTCCTGTTTCTGCCCCTCGGTTTCCAGCCTCCTGTTTCTTCCCCTTCTGTTTCCAGACTCCTGATTCTCCCCCTCTGTTTGCAGACCCCTGTTTCTCCCCCTCTGTTTGCAGACCCCTGTTTCTCGCCCTCTGTTTCCAGACTCCTGTTTCTCCCCCTCTGTTTCCAGACTCCTGTTTCTCCCCCTCTGTTTCCAGCCTCCTGTTTCTGCCCCTCTGTTTCCAGCCTCCTGTTTGTGCCCCTCTGTTTCCAGCCTCCTGTTTCTCCCCCTCTGTTTCCAGACTCCTGTTTCTCCTCCTCTGTTTACAGACTCCTGTTTCTCCCCATCTGTTTTCAGACTCCTGTTTCTGCCCCTCTGTTTCCAGACTCCTGTTTCTCCCCCTCTGTTTCCAGACTCCTGTTTCTGCCCCTCTGTTTCCAGACTCCGGAATCTGCCCATCTGTTTCCAGACTCCTGATTCTGCCCCTCTGTTTCCAGCCTCCTCTTTCTCACCCACTGTTTCCTGACTCCTGTTTCTCCCCCTCTGTTTCCAGGCTCCTGTTTCTGCCCCTCTGTTTCCAGCCTCCTGTTTCTCCCCCTCTGTTTCCAGACTCCTGTTTCTCCCCCTCTGTTTCCAGACTCCTGTTTCTCCCCCTCTGTTTCCAGCCTCCTGTTTCTGCCCCTCTGTTTCCAGCCTCCTGTTTCTGCCCCTCTGTTTCCAGCCTCCTGTTTCTCCCCCTCTGTTTCCTGACTCCTGTTTCTGCCCCTCTGTTTCCAGACTCCTGTTTCTCCCCCTCTGTTTCCAGACTCCTGTTTCTGCCCCTCTGTTTCCAGACTCCGGTTTCTGCCCATCTGTTTCCAGACTCCTGTTTCTCACCCACTATTTCCAGACTCCTTTTTCTCCCCATCTATTTCCAGACTCCTGTTTCTCCCCCTCTGTTTCCAGACTCCTGTTTCTGCCGCTCTGTTTCCAGACTCCTGTTTCTCACCCTCTGTTTCCAGCCTCCTGTTTCTCGCCCTCTGTTTCCAGACTCCTGTTTCTGCCCCTCTGTTTCCAGACTCCTGTTTCTGCCCCTCTGTTTCCAGACTCCTGATTCTGCCCCTCTGTTTCCAGTTTCCTGTTTCTCCCCCTCTGTTTCCAGACTCCTGCTTCTCCCCCTCTGTTTCCAGCCTCCTGTTTCTGCCCCTCTGTTTCGAGACTCCTGTTTCTGCCCCTCTGTTTCCAGCCTCCTGTTTCTCCCCCTCTGTTTCCAGACTCCTGTTTCTCCCCGTCTGTTTCCAGACTCCTGTTTCTGCCCCTCTGTTTCCAGACTCCTGTTTCTCACCCTCTGTTTCCAGACTCCTGTTCCTGCCCCTCTGTTTCCAGACTCCTGTTTCTGCCCCACTGTTTCCAGACCCCTGATTCTCCCCCTCTGTTTCCGGACTCCTGATTCTCACCCTCTGTTTCCAGCCTCCTGTTTCTCACACTCTGTTTCCAGCCTCCTGTTTCTCCCCCTCTGTTTCCACACTCCTGTTTCTGCCCCACTGTTTCCAGACTCCTGTTTCTCACCATCTGTTTCCAGACTCCTGTTTATCCCCCTCTGTTTCCACATTCCCGTTTCTGCCCCTCTGTTTCCAGACTCTTGTTTCTCCCCCTCTGTTTCCTGACTCCTGTTTCTGCCCCTCTGTTTCCAGACTTCTGTTTCTGCCTCTCTGTTTCCAGACTCCTGTTTCTCACCCTCTGTTTCCAGACTCCTGTTCCTGCCCCTCTGTTTCGAGCCTCCTGATTCTGCCCCTCTGTTTCCAGCCTCCTCTTTCTCAACCTCTGTTCCCTGACTCCTGTTTCTCCCCCTCTGTTTCCAGGATCCTGTTTCTGCCCCTCTGTTTCCAGCCTCCTGTTTCTCCCCCTCTGTTTCCAGACTCCTGTTTCTCCCCCTCTGTTTCCAGACTCCTGTTTCTCCCCCTCTGTTTCCAGACTCCTGTTTCTCCCCCTCTGTTTCCAGTCTCCTGTTTCTCCCCCTCTGTTTCCAGCCTCCTGCTTCTCGCCCTCTGTTTCCGTACTCCTGTTTCTGCCCCTCTGTTTCCAGACTCCTGTTTCTGCCCCTCTGTTTCCAGCCTCATGTTTCTGCCCCTCTGTTTCCAGACTCCTGTTTCTCCCCCTCTGTTTCCAGACTCCTGTTTCTCCCCCTCTGTTTCCAGCCTCCTGTTTCTGCCCCTCTGTTTCCAGCCTCCTGTTTCTGCCCCTCTGTTTCCAGCCTCCTGTTTCCCCCCCACTGTTTCCAGACTCCTGTTTCTCCTCCTCTGTTTACAGACTCCTTTTTCTCCCCATCTGTTTTCAGACTCCTGTTTCTGCCCCTCTGTTTCCAGACTCCTGTTTCTCCCCCTCTGTTTCCAGACTCCTGTTTCTGCCCCTCTGTTTCCAGACTCCGGTTTCTGCCCATCTGTTTCCAGACTCCTGATTCTGCCCCTCTGTTTCCAGCCTCCTCTTTCTCACCCACTGTTTCCTGACTCCTGTTTCTCCCCCTCTGTTTCCAGGCTCCTGTTTCTGCCCCTCTGTTTCCAGCCTCCTGTTTCTCCCCCTCTGTTTCCAGACTCCTGTTTCTCCCCCTCTGTTTCCAGACTCCTGTTTCTCCCCCTCTGTTTCCAGCCTCCTGTTTCTGCCCCTCTGTTTCCAGCCTCCTGTTTCTGCCCCTCTGTTTCCAGCCTCCTGTTTCTCCCCCTCTGTTTCCAGACTCCAGTTTCTCCTCCTCTGTTTACAGACTCCTGTTTCTCCCCATCTGTTTCCAGACTCCTGTTTCTCACCCTCTGTTTCCAGACTCCTGTTTCTCGCCCTCTTTTTCCAGACTCCTGTTTCTGCCCCTCTGTTTCCAGACTCCTGTTTCTGCCCCTCTGTTTCCAGACTCCTGATTCTGCCCCTCTGTTTCCAGTTTTCTGTTTCTCCCCCTCTGTTTCCAGACTCCTGCTTCTCCCCCTCTGTTTCCAGCCTCCTGTTTCTGCCCCTCTGTTTCGAGACTCCTGTTTCTGCCCCTCTGTTTCCAGCCTCCTGTTTCTCCCCCTCTGTTTCCAGACTCCTGTTTCTCCCCGTCTGTTTCCAGACTCCTGTTTCTGCCCCTCTGTTTCCAGACTCCTGTTTCTCAGCCTCTGTTTCCAGACTCCTGTTTCTGCCCCTCTGTTTCCAGACTCCTGTTTCTGCCCCTCTGTTTCCAGACGCCTGATTCTCCCCCTCTGTTTCCAGACTCCTGTTTCTCACCCTCTGTTTCCAGCCTCCTGTTTCTCACACTCTGTTTCCAGCCTCCTGTTTCTCCCCCTCTGTTTCCACACTCCTGTTTCTGCCCCACTGTTTCCAGACTCCTGTTTCTCACCATCTGTTTCCAGACTCCTGTTTATCCCCCTCTGTTTCCACATTCCCGTTTCTGCCCCTGTGTTTCCAGACTCTTGTTTCTCCCCCTCTGTTTCCTGACTCCTGTTTCTGCCCCTCTGTTTCCAGACTTCTGTTTCTGCCTCTCTGTTTCCAGACTCCTGTTTCTCACCCTCTGTTTCCAGACTCCTGTTTCTGCCCCTCTGTTTCGAGCCTCCTGATTCTGCCCCTCTGTTTCCAGCCTCCTCTTTCTCAACCTCTGTTCCCTGACTCCTGTTTCTCCCCCTCTGTTTCCAGGATCCTGTTTCTGCCCCTCTGTTTCCAGCCTCCTGTTTCTCCCCCTCTGTTTCCAGACTCCTGTTTCTCCCCCTCTGTTTCGAGCCTCCTGATTCTGCCCCTCTGTTTCCAGCCTCCTCTTTCTCAACCTCTGTTCCCTGACTCCTGTTTCTCCCCCTCTGTTTCCAGGATCCTGTTTCTGCCCCTCTGTTTCCAGCCTCCTGTTTCTCCCCCTCTGTTTCCAGACTCCTGTTTCTCCCCCTCTGGTTCCAGACTCCTGTTTCTCCCCCTCTGTTTCCAGACTCCTGTTTCTCCCCCTCTGTTTCCAGTCTCCTGTTTCTCCCCCTCTGTTTCCAGCCTCCTGCTTCTCGCCCTCTGTTTCCATACTCCTGTTTCTGCCCCTCTGTTTCCAGACTCCTGTTTCTGCCCCTCTGTTTCCAGCCTCATGTTTCTGCCCCTCTGTTTCCAGACTCCTGTTTCTCCCCCTCTGTTTCCAGACTCCTGTTTCTCCCCCTCTGTTTCCAGACTCCTGTTTCTCCCCCTCTGTTTCCAGACTCCTGTTTCTCCCTCTCTGTTTCCAGACTCCTGTTTCTGCCCCTCTGTTTCCAGACACCTGGTTCTCACCCTCTGTTTCCAGTCTCCTCTTTCTACCCCTCTGTTTCCAGCCTCCTCTTTCTCCCCCTCTGTTTCCACACTCCTGTTTCTGCCCCTCTGTTTCCAGACTCTTGTTTCTCCCCCTCGGTTTCCAGACTCCTGTTTCTGCCCCTCTGTTTCCAGACTCCTGTTTCTCACCATCTCCTGTTTCTCCCCCTCTGTTTCCAGACTCCTGTTTCTCCTCCTCTGTTTACAGACTCCTTTTTCTCCCCATCTGTTTTCAGACTCCTGTTTCTGCCCCTCTGTTTCCAGACTCCTGTTTCTCCCCCTCTGTTTCCAGACTCCTGTTTCTGCCCCTCTGTTTCCAGACTCCGGTTTCTGCCCATCTGTTTCCAGACTCCTGATTCTGCCCCTCTGTTTCCAGCCTCCTCTTTCTCACCCACTGTTTCCTGACTCCTGTTTCTCCCCCTCTGTTTCCAGGCTCCTGTTTCTGCCCCTCTGTTTCCAGCCTCCTGTTTCTCCCCCTCTGTTTCCAGACTCCTGTTTCTCCCCCTCTGTTTCCAGACTCCTGTTTCTCCCCCTCTGTTTCCAGCCTCCTGTTTCTGCCCCTCTGTTTCCAGCCTCCTGTTTCTGCCCCTCTGTTTCCAGCCTCCTGTTTCTCCTCCTCTGTTTCCAGACTCCAGTTTCTCCTCCTCTGTTTACAGACTCCTGTTTCTCCCCATCTGTTTTCAGACTCCTGTTTCTGCCCCTCTGTTTCCAGACTCCTGTTTCTCCCCCTCTGTTTCCAGACTCCGGTTTCTGCCCATCTGTTTCCAGACTCCTGTTTCTCACCCTCTATTTCCAGACTCCTTTTTCTCCCCATCAATTTCCAGACTCCTGTTTCTCCCCCTCTGTTTCCAGACTCCTGTTTCTGCCGCTCTGTTTCCAGACTCCTGTTTCTCACCCTCTGTTTCCAGCCTCCTGTTTCTCGCCCTCTGTTTCCAGTCTCCTGTTTCTGCCCCTCTGTTTCCAGACTCCTGTTTCTGCCCCTCTGTTTCCAGACTCCTGCTTCTGCCCCTCTGTTTCCAGCCTCCTGTCTCTGCCCCTCTGTTTCCAGACTCCTGTTTCTGCCCCTCTGTTTCCAGCCTCCTGTTTCTGCCCCTCTGTTTCCAGACTCCTGTTTCTCCCCCTCTGTTTCCAGCCTCCTGTTTCTCCCCTCTGTTTCTAGACACCTATTTCTGCCCTCTGTTTCCAGACTCCTGTTTCTCCCCCTCTGTTTCCAGACTCCTGTTTCTGCCCGTCTGTTTCCAGCCTCCTGTTTCTCCCCCTCTGTTTCCACACTCCTGTTTCTGCCCGTCTGTTTCCAGACTCTTGTTTCTCCCCCTCTGTTTCCAGCCTCCTGTTTCTCCCCCTCTGTTTCCAGACTCCTGTTTCTGCCCCTCTGTTTCCAGCCTCCTGTTTCTCCCCCTCTGTTTCCAGACTCCTGTTTCTCCTCCTCTGTTTCCAGACTCCTGTTTCTACCCTCTGTTTCCAGACGCCGGTTTCTGCCCCTCTGTTTCCAGACTCCTGTTTCTCACCCTCTGTTTCGAGCATCCTGTTTCTGCCCCTCTGTTTCCAGCCTCCTGTTTCTCCCCCTCTGTTTCCAAACTCCTGTTTCTGCCACTCTGTTTCCAGACTCCTGTTTCTGCCCCTCTGTTTCCAGCCTCCTGTTTCTCCCCCTCTGTTTTCAGACTCCTGTTTCTGCCCCACTGTTTCCAGACTCCTGTTTCTCACCATCTGTTTCCAGACTCCTGTTTATCCCCCTCTGTTTCCACATTCCCGTTTCTGCCCCTCTGTTTCCAGACTCTTGTTTCTCCCCCTCTGTTTCCTGACTCCTGTTTCTGCCCCTCTGTTTCCAGACTTCTGTTTCTGCCTCTCTGTTTCCAGACTCCTGTTTCTCACCCTCTGTTTCCAGACTCCTGTTTCTGCCCCTCTGTTTCGAGCCTCCTGATTCTGCCCCTCTGTTTCCAGCCTCCTCTTTCTCAACCTCTGTTCCCTGACTCCTGTTTCTCCCCCTCTGTTTCCAGGATCCTGTTTCTGCCCCTCTGTTTCCAGCCTCCTGTTTCTCCCCCTCTGTTTCCAGACTCCTGTTTCTCCCCCTCTGTTTCCAGACTCCTGTTTCTCCCCCTCTGTTTCCAGACTCCTGTTTCTCCCCCTCTGTTTCCAGTCTCCTGTTTCTCCCCCTCTGTTTCCAGCCTCCTGCTTCTCGCCCTCTGTTTCCGTACTCCTGTTTCTGCCCCTCTGTTTCCAGACTCCTGTTTCTGCCCCTCTGTTTCCAGCCTCATGTTTCTGCCCCTCTGTTTCCAGACTCCTGTTTCTCCCCCTCTGTTTCCAGACTCCTGTTTCTCCCCCTCTGTTTCCAGACTCCTGTTTCTCCCCCTCTGTTTCCAGACTCCTGTTTCTCCCCCTCTGTTTCCAGACTCCTGTTTCTGCCCCTCTGTTTCCAGACACCTGGTTCTCACCCTCTGTTTCCAGTCTCCTCTTTCTACCCCTCTGTTTCCAGCCTCCTCTTTCTCCCCCTCTGTTTCCACACTCCTGTTTCTGCCCCTCTGTTTCCAGACTCTTGTTTCTCCCCCTCGGTTTCCAGACTCCTGTTTCTCCCCCTCTGTTTCCAGACTCTTGTTTCTCACCATCTGTTTCCAGACTACTGTTTCTCCCCCTCTGTTTCCAGACTCCTGTTTCTGCTCCTCTGTTTCCAGACTCCAGTTTCTCACCCTCTGTTTCCAGACTCCTGTTTCTGCCCCTCTGTTTCCAGACTCCTGATTCTCACCCAATGTTTCCTGACTCCTGTTTCTCCCCCTCTGTTTCCAGGCTCCTGTTTCTGCCCCTCTGTTTCCAGCCTCCTGTTTCTCCCCCTCTGTTTCCAGACTCCTGTTTCTCCCCCTCTGTTTCCAGACTCCTGTTTCTCCCCCTCTGTTTCCAGCCTCCTGTTTCTGCCCCTCTGTTTCCAGCCTCCTGTTTCTGCCCCTCTGTTTCCAGCCTCCTGTTTCTCCCCCTCTGTTTCCAGACTCCTGTTTCTCCTCCTCTGTTTACAGACTCCTTTTTCTCCCCATCTGTTTTCAGACTCCTGTTTCTGCCCCTCTGTTTCCAGACTCCTGTTTCTCCCCCTCTGTTTCCAGACTCCTGTTTCTGCCCCTCTGTTTCCAGACTCCGGTTTCTGCCCCTCTGTTTCCAGACTCCTGATTCTGCCCCTCTGTTTCCAGCCTCCTCTTTCTCACCCACTGTTTCCTGACTCCTGTTTCTCCCCCTCTGTTTCCAGGCTCCTGTTTCTGCCCCTCTGTTTCCAGCCTCCTGTTTCTCCCCCTCTGTTTCCAGACTCCTGTTTCTCCCCCTCTGTTTCCAGACTCCTGTTTCTCCCCCTCTGTTTCCAGCCTCCTGTTTCTGCCCCTCTGTTTCCAGCCTCCTGTTTCTGCCCCTGTGTTTCCAGCCTCCTGTTTCTCCCCCTCTGTTTCCAGACTCCAGTTTCTCCTCCTCTGTTTACAGACTCCTGTTTCTCCCCATCTGTTTCCAGACTCCTGTTTCTCACCCTCTGTTTCCAGCCTCCTGTTTCTCGCCCTCTTTTTCCAGACTCCTGTTTCTGCCCCTCTGTTTCCAGACTCCTGTTTCTGCCCCTCTGTTTCCAGACTCCTGATTCTGCCCCTCTGTTTCCAGTTTTCTGTTTCTCCCCCTCTGTTTCCAGACTCCTGCTTCTCCCCCTCTGTTTCCAGCCTCCTGTTTCTGCCCCTCTGTTTCGAGACTCCTGTTTCTGCCCCTCTGTTTCCAGCCTCCTGTTTCTCCCCCTCTGTTTCCAGACTCCTGTTTCTCCCCGTCTGTTTCCAGACTCCTGTTTCTGCCCCTCTGTTTCCAGACTCCTGTTTCTCAGCCTCTGTTTCCAGACTCCTGTTTCTGCCCCTCTGTTTCCAGACTCCTGTTTCTGCCCCTCTGTTTCCAGACGCCTGATTCTCCCCCTCTGTTTCCAGACTCCTGTTTCTCACCCTCTGTTTCCAGCCTCCTGTTTCTCACACTCTGTTTCCAGCCTCCTGTTTCTCCCCCTCTGTTTCCACACTCCTGTTTCTGCCCCACTGTTTCCAGACTCCTGTTTCTCACCATCTGTTTCCAGACTCCTGTTTATCCCCCTCTGTTTCCACATTCCCGTTTCTGCCCCTGTGTTTCCAGACTCTTGTTTCTCCCCCTCTGTTTCCTGACTCCTGTTTCTGCCCCTCTGTTTCCAGACTTCTGTTTCTGCCTCTCTGTTTCCAGACTCCTGTTTCTCACCCTCTGTTTCCAGACTCCTGTTTCTGCCCCTCTGTTTCGAGCCTCCTGATTCTGCCCCTCTGTTTCCAGCCTCCTCTTTCTCAACCTCTGTTCCCTGACTCCTGTTTCTCCCCCTCTGTTTCCAGGATCCTGTTTCTGCCCCTCTGTTTCCAGCCTCCTGTTTCTCCCCCTCTGTTTCCAGACTCCTGTTTCTCCCCCTCTGTTTCGAGCCTCCTGATTCTGCCCCTCTGTTTCCAGCCTCCTCTTTCTCAACCTCTGTTCCCTGACTCCTGTTTCTCCCCCTCTGTTTCCAGGATCCTGTTTCTGCCCCTCTGTTTCCAGCCTCCTGTTTCTCCCCCTCTGTTTCCAGACTCCTGTTTCTCCCCCTCTGGTTCCAGACTCCTGTTTCTCCCCCTCTGTTTCCAGACTCCTGTTTCTCCCCCTCTGTTTCCAGTCTCCTGTTTCTCCCCCTCTGTTTCCAGCCTCCTGCTTCTCGCCCTCTGTTTCCATACTCCTGTTTCTGCCCCTCTGTTTCCAGACTCCTGTTTCTGCCCCTCTGTTTCCAGCCTCATGTTTCTGCCCCTCTGTTTCCAGACTCCTGTTTCTCCCCCTCTGTTTCCAGACTCCTGTTTCTCCCCCTCTGTTTCCAGACTCCTGTTTCTCCCCCTCTGTTTCCAGACTCCTGTTTCTCCCTCTCTGTTTCCAGACTCCTGTTTCTGCCCCTCTGTTTCCAGACACCTGGTTCTCACCCTCTGTTTCCAGTCTCCTCTTTCTACCCCTCTGTTTCCAGCCTCCTCTTTCTCCCCCTCTGTTTCCACACTCCTGTTTCTGCCCCTCTGTTTCCAGACTCTTGTTTCTCCCCCTCGGTTTCCAGACTCCTGTTTCTGCCCCTCTGTTTCCAGACTCCTGTTTCTCACCATCTCCTGTTTCTCCCCCTCTGTTTCCAGACTCCTGTTTCTCCTCCTCTGTTTACAGACTCCTTTTTCTCCCCATCTGTTTTCAGACTCCTGTTTCTGCCCCTCTGTTTCCAGACTCCTGTTTCTCCCCCTCTGTTTCCAGACTCCTGTTTCTGCCCCTCTGTTTCCAGACTCCGGTTTCTGCCCATCTGTTTCCAGACTCCTGATTCTGCCCCTCTGTTTCCAGCCTCCTCTTTCTCACCCACTGTTTCCTGACTCCTGTTTCTCCCCCTCTGTTTCCAGGCTCCTGTTTCTGCCCCTCTGTTTCCAGCCTCCTGTTTCTCCCCCTCTGTTTCCAGACTCCTGTTTCTCCCCCTCTGTTTCCAGACTCCTGTTTCTCCCCCTCTGTTTCCAGCCTCCTGTTTCTGCCCCTCTGTTTCCAGCCTCCTGTTTCTGCCCCTCTGTTTCCAGCCTCCTGTTTCTCCTCCTCTGTTTCCAGACTCCAGTTTCTCCTCCTCTGTTTACAGACTCCTGTTTCTCCCCATCTGTTTTCAGACTCCTGTTTCTGCCCCTCTGTTTCCAGACTCCTGTTTCTCCCCCTCTGTTTCCAGACTCCTGTTTCTGACCCTCTGTTTCCAGACTCCGGTTTCTGCCCATCTGTTTCCAGACTCCTGTTTCTCACCCTCTATTTCCAGACTCCTTTTTCTCCCCATCAATTTCCAGACTCCTGTTTCTCCCCCTCTGTTTCCAGACTCCTGTTTCTGCCGCTCTGTTTCCAGACTCCTGTTTCTCACCCTCTGTTTCCAGCCTCCTGTTTCTCGCCCTCTGTTTCCAGTCTCCTGTTTCTGCCCCTCTGTTTCCAGCCTCCTGTCTCTGCCCCTCTGTTTCCAGACTCCTGTTTCTGCCCCTCTGTTTCCAGCCTCCTGTTTCTGCCCCTCTGTTTCCAGACTCCTGTTTCTCCCCTCTGTTTCTAGACACCTATTTCTGCCCTCTGTTTCCAGACTCCTGTTTCTCCCCCTCTGTTTCCAGACTCCTGTTTCTGCCCGTCTGTTTCCAGCCTCCTGTTTCTCCCCCTCTGTTTCCACACTCCTGTTTCTGCCCGTCTGTTTCCAGACTCTTGTTTCTCCCCCTCTGTTTCCAGCCTCCTGTTTCTCCCCCTCTGTTTCCAGACTCCTGTTTCTGCCCCTCTGTTTCCAGCCTCCTGTTTCTCCCCCTCTGTTTCCAGACTCCTGTTTCTCCTCCTCTGTTTCCAGACTCCTGTTTCTACCCTCTGTTTCCAGACGCCGGTTTCTGCCCCTCTGTTTCCAGACTCCTGTTTCTCACCCTCTGTTTCGAGCATCCTGTTTCTGCCCCTCTGTTTCCAGCCTCCTGTTTCTCCCCCTCTGTTTCCAAACTCCTGTTTCTGCCACTCTGTTTCCAGACTCCTGTTTCTGCCCCTCTGTTTCCAGCCTCCTGTTTCTCCCCCTCTGTTTTCAGACTCCTGTTTCTGCCCCTCTGTTTCCAGACTCCTTTTTCTCCCCCTCTGTTTCCAGACTCCTGTTTCTCCCCCACTGTTTCCAGTCTCCTGTTTCTCACCATCTGTTTCCAGACTCCTGTTTCTCCCCCTCTGTTTCCAGACTCCTGTTTCTGCTCCTCTGTTTCCAGACTCCAGTTTCTCACCCTCTGTTTCCAGACTCCTGTTTCTGCCCCTCTGTTTCCAGACTCCTGTTTCTCACCCACTGTTTCCTGACTCCTGTTTCTCCCCCTCTGTTTCCAGGCTCCTGTTTCTGCCCCTCTGTTTCCAGCCTCCTGTTTCTCCCCCTCTGTTTCCAGACTCCTGTTTCTCCCCCTCTGTTTCCAGACTCCTGTTTCTCCCCCTCTGTTTCCAGCCTCCTGTTTCTGCCCCTCTGTTTCCAGCCTCCTGTTTCTGCCCCTCTGTTTCCAGCCTCCTGTTTCTCCCCCTCTGTTTCCAGACTCCTGTTTCTCCTCCTCTGTTTACAGACTCCTTTTTCTCCCCATCTGTTTTCAGACTCCTGTTTCTGCCCCTCTGTTTCCAGACTCCTGTTTCTCCCCCTCTGTTTCCAGACTCCTGTTTCTGCCCCTCTGTTTCCAGACTCCGGTTTCTGCCCATCTGTTTCCAGACTCCTGATTCTGCCCCTCTGTTTCCAGCCTCCTCTTTCTCACCCACTGTTTCCTGACTCCTGTTTCTCCCCCTCTGTTTCCAGGCTCCTGTTTCTGCCCCTCTGTTTCCAGCCTCCTGTTTCTCCCCCTCTGTTTCCAGACTCCTGTTTCTCCCCCTCTGTTTCCAGACTCCTGTTTCTCCCCCTCTGTTTCCAGCCTCCTGTTTCTGCCCCTCTGTTTCCAGCCTCCTGTTTCTGCCCCTCTGTTTCCAGCCTCCTGTTTCTCCCCCTCTGTTTCCAGACTCCAGTTTCTCCTCCTCTGTTTACAGACTGCTGTTTCTCCCAATCTGTTTCCAGACTCCTGTTTCTCACCCTCTGTTTCCAGCCTCCTGTTTCTCGCCCTCTTTTTCCAGACTCCTGTTTCTGCCCCTCTGTTTCCAGACTCCTGTTTCTGCCCCTCTGTTTCCAGACTCCTGATTCTGCCCCTCTGTTTCCAGTTTCCTGTTTCTCCCCCTCTGTTTCCAGACTCCTGCTTCTCCCCCTCTGTTTCCAGCCTCCTGTTTCTGCCCCTCTGTTTCGAGACTCCTGTTTCTGCCCCTCTGTTTCCAGCCTCCTGTTTCTCCCCCTCTGTTTCCAGACTCCTGTTTCACCCCGTCTGTTTCCAGACTCCTGTTTCTGCCCCTCTGTTTCCAGACTCCTGTTTCTCACCCTCTGTTTCCAGACTCCTGTTTCTGCCCCTCTGTTTCCAGACTCCTGTTTCTGCCCCTCTGTTTCCAGACGCCTGATTCTCCCCCTCTCTTTCCAGACTCCTGTTTCTCACCCTCTGTTTCCAGCCTCCTGTTTCTCACACTCTGTTTCCAGCCTCCTGTTTCTCCCCCTCTGTTTCCACACTCCTGTTTCTGCCCCACTGTTTCCAGACTCCTGTTTCTCACCATCTGTTTCCAGACTCCTGTTTATCCCCCTCTGTTTCCACATTCCCGTTTCTGCCCCTCTGTTTCCAGACTCTTGTTTCTCCCCCTCTGTTTCCTGACTCCTGTTTCTGCCCCTCTGTTTCCAGACTTCTGTTTCTGCCTCTCTGTTTCCAGACTCCTGTTTCTCACCCTCTGTTTCCAGACTCCTGTTTCTGCCCCTCTGTTTCGAGCCTCCTGATTCTGCCCCTCTGTTTCCAGCCTCCTCTTTCTCAACCTCTGTTCCCTGACTCCTGTTTCTCCCCCTCTGTTTCCAGGATCCTGTTTCTGCCCCTCTGTTTCCAGCCTCCTGTTTCTCCCCCTCTGTTTCCAGACTCCTGTTTCTCCCCCTCTGTTTCGAGCCTCCTGATTCTGCCCCTCTGTTTCCTGCCTCCTCTTTCTCAACCTCTGTTCCCTGACTCCTGTTTCTCCCCCTCTGTTTCCAGGATCCTGTTTCTGCCCCTCTGTTTCCAGCCTCCTGTTTCTCCCCCTCTGTTTCCAGACTCCTGTTTCTCCCCCTCTGTTTCCAGACTCCTGTTTCTCCCCCTCTGTTCCAGACTCCTGTTTCTCCCCCTCTGTTTCCAGTCTCCTGTTTCTCCCCCTCTGTTTCCAGCCTCCTGCTTCTCGCCCTCTGTTTCCATACTCCTGTTTCTGCCCCTCTGTTTCCAGACTCCTGTTTCTGCCCCTCTGTTTCCAGCCTCATGTTTCTGCCCCTCTGTTTCCAGACTCCTGTTTCTCCCCCTCTGTTTCCAGACTCCTGTTTCTCCCCCTCTGTTTCCAGACTCCTGTTTCTCCCCCTCTGTTTCCAGACTCCTGTTTCTCCCTCTCTGTTTCCAGACTCCTGTTTCTGCCCCTCTATTTCCAGACACCTGGTTCTCACCCTCTGTTTCCAGTCTCCTCTTTCTACCCCTCTGTTTCCAGCCTCCTCTTTCTCCCCCTCTGTTTCCACACTCCTGTTTCTGCCCCTCTGTTTCCAGACTCTTGTTTCTCCCCCTCGGTTTCCAGACTCCTGTTTCTGCCCCTCTGTTTCCAGACTCCTGTTTCTCACCATCTGTTTCCAGACTCCTGTTTCTCCCCCTCTGTTTCCAGACTCCTGTTTCTGCTCCTCTGTTTCCAGACTCCAGTTTCTCACCCTCTGTTTCCAGACTTCTGTTTCTCACCCACTGTTTCCTGACTCCTGTTTCTCCCCCTCTGTTTCCAGGCTCCTGTTTCTGCCCCTCTGTTTCCAGCCTCCTGTTTCTCCCCCTCTGTTTCCAGACTCCTGTTTCTCCCCCTCTGTTTCCAGACTCCTGTTTCTCCCCCTCAGTTTCCAGCCTCCTGTTTCTGCCCCTCTGTTTCCAGCCTCCTGTTTCTGCCCCTCTGTTTCCAGCCTCCTGTTTCTCCCCCTCTGTTTCCAGACTCCTGTTTCTCCTCCTCTGTTTACAGACTCCTTTTTCTCCCCATCTGTTTTCAGACTCCTGTTTCTGCCCCTCTGTTTCCAGACTCCTGTTTCTCCCCCTCTGTTTCCAGACTCCTGTTTCTGCCCCTCTGTTTCCAGACTCCGGTTTCTGCCCATCTGTTTCCAGACTCCTGATTCTGCCCCTCTGTTTCCAGCCTCCTCTTTCTCACCCACTGTTTCCTGACTCCTGTTTCTCCCCCTCTGTTTCCAGGCTCCTGTTTCTGCCCCTCTGTTTCCAGCCTCCTGTTTCTCCCCCTCTGTTTCCAGAATCCTGTTTCTCCCCCTCTGTTTCCAGACTCCTGTTTCTCCCCCTCTGTTTCCAGCCTCCTGTTTCTGCCCCTCTGTTTCCAGCCTCCTGTTTCTGCCCCTCTGTTTCCAGCCTCCTGTTTCTCCCCCTCTGTTTCCAGACTCCAGTTTCTCCTCCTCTGTTTACAGACTCCTGTTTCTCCCCATCTGTTTTCAGACTCCTGTTTCTGCCCCTCTGTTTCCAGACTCCTGTTTCTCCCCCTCTGTTTCCAGACTCCTGTTTCTGACCCTCTGTTTCCAGACTCCGGTTTCTGCCCATCTGTTTCCAGACTCCTGTTACTCACCCTCTATTTCCAGACTCCTTTTTCTCCCCATCAATTTCCAGACTCCTGTTTCTCCCCCTCTGTTTCCAGACTCCTGTTTCTGCCGCTCTGTTTCCAGACTCCTGTTTCTCACCCTCTGTTTCCAGCCTCCTGTTTCTCGCCCTCTGTTTCCAGACTCCTGTTTCTGCCCCTCTGTTTCCAGACTCCTGTTTCTGCCCCTCTGTTTCCAGACTCCTGTTTCTGCCCCTCTGTTTCCAGCCTCCTGTCTCTGCCCCTCTGTTTCCAGACTCCTGTTTCTGCCCCTCTGTTTCCAGCCTCCTGTTTCTGCCCCTCTGTTTCCAGACTCCTGTTTCTCCCCCTCTGTTTCCAGCCTCCTGTTTCTCCCCTCTGTTTCTAGACACCTATTTCTGCCCTCTGTTTCCAGACTCCTGTTTCTCCCCCTCTGTTTCCAGACTCCTGTTTCTGCCCGTCTGTTTCCAGCCTCCTGTTTCTCCCCCTCTGTTTCCACACTCCTGTTTCTGCCCCTCTGTTTCCAGACTCTTGTTTCTCCCCCTCTGTTTCCAGCCTCCTGTTTCTCCCCCTCTGTTTCCAGACACCTGGTTCTCACCCTCTGTTTCCAGTCTCCTCTTTCTACCCCTCTGTTTCCAGCCTCCTCTTTCTCCCCCTCTGTTTCCACACTCCTGTTTCTGCCCCTCTGTTTCCAGACTCTTGTTTCTCCCCCTCGGTTTCCAGACTCCTGTTTCTGCCCCTCTGTTTCCAGACTCCTGTTTCTCACCATCTGTTTCCAGACTCCTGTTTCTCCCCCTCTGTTTCCAGACTCCTGTTTCTGCTCCTCTGTTTCCAGACTCCAGTTTCTCACCCTCTGTTTCCAGACTCCTGTTTCTGCCCCTCTGTTTCCAGACTCCTGTTTCTCACCCACTGTTTCCTGACTCCTGTTTCTCCCCCTCTGTTTCCAGGCTCCTGTTTCTGCCCCTCTGTTTCCAGCCTCCTGTTTCTCCCCCTCTGTTTCCAGACTCCTGTTTCTCCCCCTCTGTTTCCAGACTCCTGTTTCTCCCCCTCTGTTTCCAGCCTCCTGTTTCTGCCCCTCTGTTTCCAGCCTCCTGTTTCTCCCCCTCTGTTTCCAGACTCCTGTTTCTCCTCCTCTGTTTACAGACTCCTTTTTCTCCCCATCTGTTTTCAGACTCCTGTTTCTGCCCCTCTGTTTCCAGACTCCTGTTTCTCCCCCTCTGTTTCCAGACTCCTGTTTCTGCCCCTCTGTTTCCAGACTCCGGTTTCTGCCCATCTGTTTCCAGACTCCTGATTCTGCCCCTCTGTTTCCAGCCTCCTCTTTCTCACCCACTGTTTCCTGACTCCTGTTTCTCCCCCTCTGTTTCCAGGCTCCTGTTTCTGCCCCTCTGTTTCCAGCCTCCTGTTTCTCCCCCTCTGTTTCCAGACTCCTGTTTCTCCCCCTCTGTTTCCAGACTCCTGTTTCTCCCCCTCTGTTTCCAGCCTCCTGTTTCTGCCCCTCTGTTTCCAGCCTCCTGTTTCTGCCCCTCTGTTTCCAGCCTCCTGTTTCTCCCCCTCTGTTTCCAGACTCCAGTTTCTCCTCCTCTGTTTACAGACTCCTGTTTCTCCCAATCTGTTTCCAGACTCCTGTTTCTCACCCTCTGTTTCCAGCCTCCTGTTTCTCGCCCTCTTTTTCCAGACTCCTGTTTCTGCCCCTCTGTTTCCAGACTCCTGTTTCTGCCCCTCTGTTTCCAGACTCCTGATTCTGCCCCTCTGTTTCCAGTTTCCTGTTTCTCCCCCTCTGTTTCCAGACTCCTGCTTCTCCCCCTCTGTTTCCAGCCTCCTGTTTCTGCCCCTCTGTTTCGAGACTCCTGTTTCTGCCCCTCTGTTTCCAGCCTCCTGTTTCTCCCCCTCTGTTTCCAGACTCCTGTTTCTCACCATCTGTTTCCAGACTCCTGTTTATCCCCCTCTGTTTCCACATTCCCGTTTCTGCCCCTCTGTTTCCAGACTCTTGTTTCTCCCCCTCTGTTTCCTGACTCCTGTTTCTGCCCCTCTGTTTCCAGACTTCTGTTTCTGCCTCTCTGTTTCCAGACTCCTGTTTCTCACCCTCTGTTTCCAGACTCCTGTTTCTGCCCCTCTGTTTCGAGCCTCCTGATTCTGCCCCTCTGTTTCCAGCCTCCTCTTTCTCAACCTCTGTTCCCTGACTCCTGTTTCTCCCCCTCTGTTTCCAGGATCCTGTTTCTGCCCCTCTGTTTCCAGCCTCCTGTTTCTCCCCCTCTGTTTCCAGACTCCTGTTTCTCCCCCTCTGTTTCGAGCCTCCTGATTCTGCCCCTCTGTTTCCTGCCTCCTCTTTCTCAACCTCTGTTCCCTGACTCCTGTTTCTCCCCCTCTGTTTCCAGGATCCTGTTTCTGCCCCTCTGTTTCCAGCCTCCTGTTTCTCCTCCTCTGTTTCCAGACTCCTGTTTCTCCCCCTCTGTTTCCAGACTCCTGTTTCTCCCCCTCTGTTCCAGACTCCTGTTTCTCCCCCTCTGTTTCCAGTCTCCTGTTTCTCCCCCTCTGTTTCCAGCCTCCTGCTTCTCGCCCTCTGTTTCCATACTCCTGTTTCTGCCCCTCTGTTTCCAGACTCCTGTTTCTGCCCCTCTGTTTCCAGCCTCATGTTTCTGCCCCTCTGTTTCCAGACTCCTGTTTCTCCCCCTCTGTTTCCAGACTCCTGTTTCTCCCCCTCTGTTTCCAGACTCCTGTTTCTCCCCCTCTGTTTCCAGACTCCTGTTTCTCCCTCTCTGTTTCCAGACTCCTGTTTCTGCCCCTCTATTTCCAGACACCTGGTTCTCACCCTCTGTTTCCAGTCTCCTCTTTCTACCCCTCTGTTTCCAGCCTCCTCTTTCTCCCCCTCTGTTTCCACACTCCTGTTTCTGCCCCTCTGTTTCCAGACTCTTGTTTCTCCCCCTCGGTTTCCAGACTCCTGTTTCTGCACCTCTGTTTCCAGACTCCTGTTTCTCACCATCTGTTTCCAGACTCCTGTTTCTCCCCCTCTGTTTCCAGACTCCTGTTTCTGCTCCTCTGTTCCAGACTCCTGTTTCTGCCCCTCTGTTTCGAGACTCCTGATTCTGCCCCTCTGTTTCCAGCCTCCTCTTTCTCACCCACTGTTTCCTGACTCCTGTTTCTCCCCCTCTGTTTCCAGGCTCCTGTTTCTGCCCCTCTGTTTCCAGCCTCCTGTTTCTCCCCCTCTGTTTCCAGACTCCTGTTTCTCCCCCTCTGTTTCCAGACTCCTGTTTCTCCCCCTCTGTTTCCAGCCTCCTGTTTCTGCCCCTCTGTTTCCAGCCTCCTGTTTCTGCCCCTCTGTTTCCAGCCTCCTGTTTCTCCCCCTCTGTTTCCAGACTCCTGTTTCTCCTCCTCTGTTTACAGACTCCTTTTTCTCCTCATCTGTTTTCAGACTCCTGTTTCTGCCCCTCTGTTTCCAGACTCCTGTTTCTCCCCCTCTGTTTCCAGACTCCTGTTTCTGCCCCTCTGTTTCCAGACTCCGGTTTCTGCCCCATCTGTTTCCAGACTCCTGATTCTGCCCCTCTGTTTCCAGCCTCCTCATTCTCACCCACTGTTTCCTGACTCCTGTTTCTCCCCCTCTGTTTCCAGGCTCCTGTTTCTGCCCCTCTGTTTCCAGCCTCCTGTTTCTCCCCCTCTGTTTCCAGACTCCTGTTTCTCCCCCTCTGTTTCCAGACTCCTGTTTCTCCCCCTCTGTTTCCAGCCTCCTGTTTCTGCCCCTCTGTTTCCAGCCTCCTGTTTCTGCCCCTCTGTTTCCAGCCTCCTGTTTCTCCCCCTCTGTTTCCAGACTCCTGTTTCTCCTCCTCTGTTTACAGACTCCTGTTTCTCCCCATCTGTTTTCAGACTCCTGTTTCTGCCCCTCTGTTTCCAGACTCCTGTTTCTCCCCCTCTGTTTCCAGACTCCTGTTTCTGCCCCTCTGTTTCCAGACACCGGTTTCTGCCCATCTGTTTCCAGACTCCTGTTTCTCACCCTCTATTTCCAGACTCCTTTTTCTCCCCATCAATTTCCAGACTCCTGTTTCTCCCCCTCTGTTTCCAGACTCCTGTTTCTGCCGCTCTGTTTCCAGACTCCTGTTTCTCACCCTCTGTTTCCAGCCTCCTGTTTCTCGCCCTCTGTTTCCAGACTCCTGTTTCTGCCCCTCTGTTTCCAGACTCCTGTTTCTGCCCCTCTGTTTCCAGACTCCTGTTTCTGCCCCTCTGTTTCCAGCCTCCTGTCTCTGCCCCTCTGTTTCCAGACTCCTGTTTCTGCCCCTCTGTTTCCAGCCTCCTGTTTCTGCCCCTCTGTTTCCAGACTCCTGTTTCTGCCCCTCTGTTTCCAGCCTCCTGTTTCTCCCCTCTGTTTCTAGACACCTATTTCTGCCCTCAGTTTCCAGACTCCTGTTTCTAACCATCTGTTTCCAGACTCCTGTTTCTCCCCCTCTGTTTCCAGACTCCTGTTTCTGCCCGTCTGTTTCCAGCCTCCTGTTTCTCCCCCTCTGTTTCCACACTCCTGTTTCTGCCCCTCTGTTTCCAGACTCTTGTTTCTCCCCTCTGTTTCCAGCCTCCTGTTTCTCCCCCTCTGTTTTCAGACTCCTGTTTCTCCTCCTCTGTTTCCAGACTCCTGTTTCTGCCCCTCTGTTTCCAGACTCCTTTTTCTGCCCCTCTGTTTCCAGCCTCCTGTTTCTGCCCCTCTGTTTCCAGCCTCCTGTTTCTCCCCCTCTGTTTCGAGCCTCCTGTTTCTCCCCTCTGTTTCCAGCCTCATGTTTCTCCCCCTCTGTTTCCAAACTCCTGTTTCTGCCACTCTGTTTCCAGACTCCTGTTTCTGCCCCTCTGTTTCCAGCCTCCTGTTTCTCCCCCTCTGTTTTCAGACTCCTGTTTCTGCCCCTCTGTTTCCAGACTCCTTTTTCTCCCCCTCTGTTTCCAGACTCCTGTTTCTCCCCCTCTGTTTCCAGTCTCCTGTTTCTCCCCCTCTGTTTCCAGCCTCCTACTTCTCGCCCTCTGTTTCCAGACTCCTGTTTCTCCCCCTCTGTTTCCAGACTCCTGTTTCTGCCCCTCTGTTTCCAGCCTCCTGTTTCTGCCCCTCTGTTTCCAGACTCCTGTTTCTCCCCCTCTGGTTGCAGACCCCTGTTTCTCCCCCTCTGTTTTCAGACTCCTGTTTCTGCCCCTCTGTTTCCAGATTCTGTTTCTCCCCCTCTGTTTCCAGACTCCTGCTTCTCCCCCTCTGTTTCCAGCCTCCTGTTTCTGCCCCTCTGTTTCGAGACTCCTGTTTCTGCCCCTCTGTTTCCAGCCTCCTGTTTCTCCCCCTCTGTTTCCAGACTGCTGTTTCTCCCCCTCTGTTTCCAGACTCCTGTTCCTGCCCCTCTGTTTCCAGACATCTGTTTCTCACCCTCTGTTTCCAGACTCCTGTTTCTGCCCCTCTGTTTCCAGACTCCTGTTTCTCACACTCTGTTTCCAGCCTCCTGTTTCTCCCCCTCTGTTTCCAGACGCCTGTTTCTCCCCCTCTGTTTCCAGACTCCTGTTTCTGCCCCTCTGTTTCCAGACGCCTGTTTCTCCCACTCTGTTTCCAGACTCCTGTTTCTCACCCTCTGTTTCCAGCCTCCTGTTTCTCACACTCTGTTTCCAGCCTCCTGTTTCTCCCCCTCTGTTTCCACACTCCTGTTTCTGCCCCACTGTTTCCAGACTCCTGTTTCTCACCCTCTGTTTCCAGACTCCTGTTTCTGCCCCTCTGTTTCCAGACTCCTGTTTCTGCCCCTCTGTTTCCAGAGTCCGGTTTCTGCCCCTCTGTTTCCAGACTCCTGTTTCTCACCCTCTGTTTCCAGTCTCCTGTTTCTCCCCATCAATTTCCAGACACCTGTTTCTGCCCCTCTGTTTCCAGACTCCTGTTTCTGCCCCTCTGTTTCCAGACTCCTGTTTCTGCCCCTCCGTTTCCAGATTCCTGTTTGTGCCGCTCTGTTTCCAGACTCCTGTTTCTCACCCTCTGTTTCCAGCCTCCTGCTTCTCGCCCTCTGTTTCCAGACTCCTGTTTCTGCCCCTCTGTTTCCAGACTCCTGTTTCTGCCCCTCTGTTTCCAGACTCCTGTTTCTCACCCTCTGTTTCCAGACTCCTGTTTCTGCCCCTCTGTTTCCAGACTCCTGTTTCTCCCCCTCTGTTTCCAGCCTCCTGTTTCTCCCCTCTGTTCCTAGACTCCTATTTCTGCCCTCTGTTTCCAGACTCCTGTTTCTAACCATCTGTTTCCAGACTCCTGTTTCTCCCCCTCTGTTTCCAGACTCCTGTTTCTGCCCGTCTGTTTCCAGCCTCCTGTTTCTCCCCCTCTGTTTCCACACTCCTGTTTCTGCCCCTCTGTTTCCAGACTCTTGTTTCTCCCCCTCTGTTTCCAGCCTCCTGTTTCTCCCCCTCTGTTTCCAGACTCCTGTTTCTCCTCCTCTGTTTCCAGACTCCTGTTTCTGCCCCTCTGTTTCCAGTCTCCTGTTTCTGCCCCTCTGTTTCCAGCCTCATGTTTCCGCCCCTCTGTTTCCAGACTCCTGTTTCTCCCCCTCTGTTTCCAGACTCCTGTTTCTCCCCCTCTGTTTCCAGCCTCCTGTTTCTGCCCCTCTGTTTCCAGCCTCCTGTTTCTCCCCCTCTGTTTCCAGACTCCAGTTTCTCCTCCTCTGTTTACAGACTCCTGTTTCTCCCCATCTGTTTTCAGACTCCTGTTTCTGCCCCTCTGTTTCCAGCCTCCTGTTTCTGCCCCTCTGTTTCCAGCCTCCTGTTTCTCCCCCTCTGTTTCCAGACTCCTGTTTCTCCTCCTCTGTTTCCAGACTCCTGTTTCTACCCTCTGTTTCCAGACGCCGGTTTCTGCCCCTCTGTTTCCAGACTCCTGTTTCTCCCCCTCTTTTTCCAGACTCCTGTTTCTCCTCCTCTGTTTCCAGACTCCAGTTTCTGCCCCTCTGTTTCCAGACTCCTGTTTCTGCCCCTCTGTTTCCAGCCTCCTGTTTCTGCCCCTCTGTTTCCAGCCTCCTGTTTCTCCCCCTCTGTTTCCAGACTCCTGTTTCTCCTCCTCTGTTTCCAGACTCCTGTTTCTACCCTCTGTTTCCAGACGCCGGTTTCTGCCCCTCTGTTTCCAGACTCCTGTTTCTCACCCTCTGTTTCGAGCCTCCTGTTTCTGCCCCTCTGTTTCCAGCCTCCTGTTTCTGCCCCTCTGTTTCCAGACTCCTGTTTCTCCCCCTCTGTTTGCAGACCCCTGTTTCTCCCCCTCTGTTTTCAGACTCCTGTTTCTGCCCCTCTGTTTCCAGACTCCTGTTTCTCCCCCTCTGTTTCCAGACTCCTGTTTCTCCCCCTCTGTTTCCAGACTCCTGTTTCTCGCCCTCTGTTTCCAGACTCCTGTTTCTCCCCCTCTGTTTCCAGACTCCTGTTTCTGCCCCTCTGTTTCCAGACTCCTGTTTCTCACCCTCTGTTTCCGGTCTCCTCTTTCTGCCCCTCTGTTTCCAGCCTCCTGTTTCTGCCCCTCTGTTTCCAGACTCCTGTTTCTCCCCCTCTGTTTCCAGACTCCAGTTTCTCCCCCTCTGTTTCCAGACTCCTGTTTCTCGCCCTCTGTTTCCAGACTCCTGTTTCTCCCCCTCTGTTTCCAGACTCCTGTTTCTCCCCCTCTGTTTCCAGACTCCTGTTTCTGCCCCTCTGTTTCCAGACTCCTGTTTCTCCCCCTCTGTTTCCAGACTCCTATTTCTGCCCCTCTGTTTCCAGACTCCTGTTTCTCACCATCTGTTTCCAGACTCCTGTTTCTCCCCCTCTGTTTCCACACTCCTGTTTCTGCCCCTCTGTTTCCAGACTCCTGTTTCTCCCCCTCTGTTTCCAGACTCCTGTTTCTGCCCCTCTGTTTCCAGACTCCTGTTTCTGCCTCTCTGTTTCCAGACTCCTGTTTCTCACCCTCTGTTTCCAGACTCCTGTTTCTGCCCCTCTGTGTCGAGCCTCCTGATTCTGCCCCTCTGTTTCCAGCCTCCTCTTTCTCACCCTCTGTTTCCTGACACCTGTTTCTCCCCCTCTGTTTCCAGGCTCCTGTTTCTGCCCCTCTGTTTCCAGCCTCCTGTTTCTCCCCCTCTGTTTCCAGACTCCTGTTTCTCCCCCTCTGTTTCCAGACTCCTGTTTCTCCCCCTCTGTTTCCAGACTCCTGTTTCTCCCCCTCTGTTTCCAGTCTCCTGTTTCTCCCCCTCTGTTTCCAGCCTCCTGCTTCTCGCCCTCTGTTTCCAGACTCCTGTTTCTGCCCCTCTGTTTCCAGACTCCTGTTTCTGCCCCTCTGTTTCCAGCCTCCTGTATCTGCCCCTCTGTTTCCATACTCCTGTTTCTCCCCCTCTGTTTGCAGACCCCTGTTTCTCCCCCTCTGTTTTCAGACTCCTGTTTCTGCCCCTCTGTTTCCAGACTCCTTTTTCTCCCCCTCTGTTTCCAGACTCCTGTTTCTCCCCCTCTGTTTCCAGTCTCCTGTTTCTCCCCCTCTGTTTCCAGCCTCCTGCTTCTCGCCCTCTGTTTCCAGACTCCTGTTTCTGCCCCTCTGTTTCCAGACTCCTGTTTCTCCCCCTCTGTTTCGAGCCTCCTGTTTCTGCCCCTCTGTTTCCAGCCTCATGTTTCTCCCCCTCTGTTTCCAAACTCCTGTTTCTGCCACTCTGTTTCCAGACTCCTGTTTCTGCCCCTCTGTTTCCAGCCTCCTGTTTCTCCCCCTCTGTTTTCAGACTCCTGTTTCTGCCCCTCTGTTTCCAGACTCCTTTTTCTCCCCCTCTGTTTCCAGACTCCTGTTTCTCCCCCTCTGTTTCCAGTCTCCTGTTTCTCCCCCTCTGTTTCCAGCCTCCTACTTCTCGCCCTCTGTTTCCAGACTCCTGTTTCTCCCCCTCTGTTTCCAGACTCCTGTTTCTGCCCCTCTGTTTCCAGCCTCCTGTTTCTGCCCCTCTGTTTCCAGACTCCTGTTTCTCCCCCTCTGGTTGCAGACCCCTGTTTCTCCCCCTCTGTTTTCAGACTCCTGTTTCTGCCCCTCTGTTTCCAGATTCCTGTTTCTCCCCCTCTGTTTCCAGACTCCTGCTTCTCCCCCTCTGTTTCCAGCCTCCTGTTTCTGCCCCTCTGTTTCGAGACTCCTGTTTCTGCCCCTCTGTTTCCAGCCTCCTGTTTCTCCCCCTCTGTTTCCAGACTGCTGTTTCTCCCCCTCTGTTTCCAGACTCCTGTTCCTGCCCCTCTGTTTCCAGACATCTGTTTCTCACCCTCTGTTTCCAGACTCCTGTTTCTGCCCCTCTGTTTCCAGACTCCTGTTTCTCACACTCTGTTTCCAGCCTCCTGTTTCTCCCCCTCTGTTTCCAGACGCCTGTTTCTCCCCCTCTGTTTCCAGACTCCTGTTTCTGCCCCTCTGTTTCCAGACGCCTGTTTCTCCCACTCTGTTTCCAGACTCCTGTTTCTCACCCTCTGTTTCCAGCCTCCTGTTTCTCACACTCTGTTTCCAGCCTCCTGTTTCTCCCCCTCTGTTTCCACACTCCTGTTTCTGCCCCACTGTTTCCAGACTCCTGTTTCTCACCCTCTGTTTCCAGACTCCTGTTTCTGCCCCTCTGTTTCCAGACTCCTGTTTCTGCCCCTCTGTTTCCAGAGTCCGGTTTCTGCCCCTCTGTTTCCAGACTCCTGTTTCTCACCCTCTGTTTCCAGTCTCCTGTTTCTCCCCATCAATTTCCAGACACCTGTTTCTGCCCCTCTGTTTCCAGACTCCTGTTTCTGCCCCTCTGTTTCCAGACTCCTGTTTCTGCCCCTCCGTTTCCAGATTCCTGTTTGTGCCGCTCTGTTTCCAGACTCCTGTTTCTCACCCTCTGTTTCCAGCCTCCTGCTTCTCGCCCTCTGTTTCCAGACTCCTGTTTCTGCCCCTCTGTTTCCAGACTCCTGTTTCTGCCCCTCTGTTTCCAGACTCCTGTTTCTCACCCTCTGTTTCCAGACTCCTGTTTCTGCCCCTCTGTTTCCAGACTCCTGTTTCTCCCCCTCTGTTTCCAGCCTCCTGTTTCTCCCCTCTGTTCCTAGACTCCTATTTCTGCCCTCTGTTTCCAGACTCCTGTTTCTAACCATCTGTTTCCAGACTCCTGTTTCTCCCCCTCTGTTTCCAGACTCCTGTTTCTGCCCGTCTGTTTCCAGCCTCCTGTTTCTCCCCCTCTGTTTCCACACTCCTGTTTCTGCCCCTCTGTTTCCAGACTCTTGTTTCTCCCCCTCTGTTTCCAGCCTCCTGTTTCTCCCCCTCTGTTTCCAGACTCCTGTTTCTCCTCCTCTGTTTCCAGACTCCTGTTTCTGCCCCTCTGTTTCCAGTCTCCTGTTTCTGCCCCTCTGTTTCCAGCCTCATGTTTCCGCCCCTCTGTTTCCAGACTCCTGTTTCTCCCCCTCTGTTTCCAGACTCCTGTTTCTCCCCCTCTGTTTCCAGCCTCCTGTTTCTGCCCCTCTGTTTCCAGCCTCCTGTTTCTCCCCCTCTGTTTCCAGACTCCAGTTTCTCCTCCTCTGTTTACAGACTCCTGTTTCTCCCCATCTGTTTTCAGACTCCTGTTTCTGCCCCTCTGTTTCCAGCCTCCTGTTTCTGCCCCTCTGTTTCCAGCCTCCTGTTTCTCCCCCTCTGTTTCCAGACTCCTGTTTCTCCTCCTCTGGTTCCAGACTCCTGTTTCTACCCTCTGTTTCCAGACGCCGGTTTCTGCCCCTCTGTTTCCAGACTCCTGTTTCTCCCCCTCTTTTTCCAGACTCCTGTTTCTCCTCCTCTGTTTCCAGACTCCAGTTTCTGCCCCTCTGTTTCCAGACTCCTGTTTCTGCCCCTCTGTTTCCAGCCTCCTGTTTCTGCCCCTCTGTTTCCAGCCTCCTGTTTCTCCCCCTCTGTTTCCAGACTCCTGTTTCTCCTCCTCTGTTTCCAGACTCCTGTTTCTACCCTCTGTTTCCAGACGCCGGTTTCTGCCCCTCTGTTTCCAGACTCCTGTTTCTCACCCTCTGTTTCGAGCCTCCTGTTTCTGCCCCTCTGTTTCCAGCCTCCTGTTTCTGCCCCTCTGTTTCCAGACTCCTGTTTCTCCCCCTCTGTTTGCAGACCCCTGTTTCTCCCCCTCTGTTTTCAGACTCCTGTTTCTGCCCCTCTGTTTCCAGACTCCTGTTTCTCCCCCTCTGTTTCCAGACTCCTGTTTCTCCCCCTCTGTTTCCAGACTCCTGTTTCTCGCCCTCTGTTTCCAGACTCCTGTTTCTCCCCCTCTGTTTCCAGACTCCTGTTTCTGCCCCTCTGTTTCCAGACTCCTGTTTCTCACCCTCTGTTTCCGGTCTCCTCTTTCTGCCCCTCTGTTTCCAGCCTCCTGTTTCTGCCCCTCTGTTTCCAGACTCCTGTTTCTCCCCCTCTGTTTCCAGACTCCAGTTTCTCCCCCTCTGTTTCCAGACTCCTGTTTCTCGCCCTCTGTTTCCAGACTCCTGTTTCTCCCCCTCTGTTTCCAGACTCCTGTTTCTCCCCCTCTGTTTCCAGACTCCTGTTTCTGCCCCTCTGTTTCCAGACTCCTGTTTCTCCCCCTCTGTTTCCAGACTCCTATTTCTGCCCCTCTGTTTCCAGACTCCTGTTTCTCACCATCTGTTTCCAGACTCCTGTTTCTCCCCCTCTGTTTCCACACTCCTGTTTCTGCCCCTCTGTTTCCAGACTCCTGTTTCTCCCCCTCTGTTTCCAGACTCCTGTTTCTGCCCCTCTGTTTCCAGACTCCTGTTTCTGCCTCTCTGTTTCCAGACTCCTGTTTCTCACCCTCTGTTTCCAGACTCCTGTTTCTGCCCCTCTGTGTCGAGCCTCCTGATTCTGCCCCTCTGTTTCCAGCCTCCTCTTTCTCACCCTCTGTTTCCTGACACCTGTTTCTCCCCCTCTGTTTCCAGGCTCCTGTTTCTGCCCCTCTGTTTCCAGCCTCCTGTTTCTCCCCCTCTGTTTCCAGACTCCTGTTTCTCCCCCTCTGTTTCCAGACTCCTGTTTCTCCCCCTCTGTTTCCAGACTCCTGTTTCTCCCCCTCTGTTTCCAGTCTCCTGTTTCTCCCCCTCTGTTTCCAGCCTCCTGCTTCTCGCCCTCTGTTTCCAGACTCCTGTTTCTGCCCCTCTGTTTCCAGACTCCTGTTTCTGCCCCTCTGTTTCCAGCCTCCTGTATCTGCCCCTCTGTTTCCATACTCCTGTTTCTCCCCCTCTGTTTGCAGACCCCTGTTTCTCCCCCTCTGTTTTCAGACTCCTGTTTCTGCCCCTCTGTTTCCAGACTCCTTTTTCTCCCCCTCTGTTTCCAGACTCCTGTTTCTCCCCCTCTGTTTCCAGTCTCCTGTTTCTCCCCCTCTGTTTCCAGCCTCCTGCTTCTCGCCCTCTGTTTCCAGACTCCTGTTTCTGCCCCTCTGTTTCCAGACTCCTGTTTCTGCCCCTCTGTTTCCAGCCTCCTGTTTCTGCCCCTCTGTTTCCAGACTCCTGTTTCTCCCCCTCTGTTTGCAGACCCCTGTTTCTCCCCCTCTGTTTTCAGACTCCTGTTTCTGCCCCTCTGTTTCCAGACTCCTGTTTCTCCCCCTCTGTTTCCAGACTCCTGTTTCTCCCCCTCTGTTTCCAGACTCCTGTTTCTCCCCCTCTGTTTCCAGACTCCTGTTTCTCCCCCTCTGTTTCCAGACTCCTGTTTGTGCCGCTCTGTTTCCAGACTCCTGTTTCTCACCCTCTGTTTCCAGCCTCCTGCTTCTCGCCCTCTGTTTCCAGACTCCTGTTTCTGCCCCTCTGTTTCCAGACTCCTGTTTCTGCCCCTCTGTTTCCAGCCTCCTGTTTCTGCCCCTCTGTTTCCAGCCTCCTGTTTCTGCCCCTCTGTTTCCAGACTCCTGTTTCTCCCCCTCTGTTTCCAGACTCCTGTTTCTGCCCCTCTGTTTCCAGACTCCTGTTTCTCACCCTCTGTTTCCAGTCTCCTCTTTCTCCCCCTCTGTTTCCAGACTCCTGTTTCTGCCACTCTGTTTCCAGACTTCTGTTTCTCACCCTGTGTTTCCAGACTCCTGTTTCTCCCCCTCTGTTTCCAGCCTCCTGTTTCTCCCCCTCTGTTTCCAGACTCCTATTTCTGCCCCTCTGTTTCCAGACTCCTGTTTCTCACCATCTGTTTCCAGACTCCTGTTTCTCCCCCTCTGTTTCCACACTCCTGTTTCTGCCCCTCTGTTTCCAGACTCTTGTTTCTCCCCCTCTGTTTCCTGACTCCTGTTTCTGCCCCTCTGTTTCCAGACTTCTGTTTCTCACCCTGTGTTTCCAGACTCCTGTTTCTCCCCCTCTGTTTCCAGCCTCCTGTTTCTCCCCCTCTGTTTCCAGACTCCTATTTCTGCCCCTCTGTTTCCAGACTCCTGTTTCTCACCATCTGTTTCCAGACTCCTGTTTCTCCCCCTCTGTTTCCACACTCCTGTCTCTGCCCCTCTGTTTCCAGACTCTTGTTTCTCCCCCTCTGTTTCCTGACTCCTGTTTCTGCCCCTCTGTTTCCAGACTCCTGTTTCTGCCTCTCTGTTTCCAGACTCCGGTTTCTCACCCTCTGTTTCCACACTCCTGTTTCTGCCCCTCTGTGTCGAGCCTCCTGATTCTGCCCCTCTGTTTCCAGCCTCCTCTTTCTCACCCTCTGTTTCCTGACACCTGTTTCTCCCCCTCTGTTTCCAGGCTCCTGTTTCTGCCCCTCTGTTTCCAGCCTCCTGTTTCTCCCCCTCTGTTTCCAGACTCCTGTTTCTCCCCCTCTGTTTCCAGACTCCTGTTTCTCCCCCTGTGTTTCCAGACTCCTGTTTCTCCCCCTCTCTTTCCAGTCTCCTGTTTCTCCCCCTCTGTTTCCAGCCTCCTGCTTCTCGCCCTCTGTTTCCAGACTCCTGTTTCTGCCCCTCTGTTTCCAGACTCCTGTTTCTGCCCCTCTGTTTCCAGCCTCCTGTTTCTGCCCCTCTGTTTCCAGACTCCTGTTTCTCCCCCTCTGTTTGCAGACCCCTGTTTCTCCCCCTCTGTTTTCAGACTCCTGTTTCTGCCCCTCTGTTTCCAGACTCCTGTTTCTCCCCCTCTGTTTCCAGACTCCTGTTTCTCCCCCTCTGTTTCCAGACTCCTGTTTCTCCCCCTCTGTTTCCAGACTCCTGTTTCTCCCCCGCTGTTTCCAGACTCCTGTTTCTCCCCCTCTGTTTCCAGACTCCTGTTTCTCCCCCTCTGTTTCCAGACTCCTGTTTCTCCCCCTCTGTTTCCAGTCTCCTGTTTCTCCCCCTCTGTTTCCAGCCTCCTGCTTCTCGCCCTCTGTTTCCAGACACCTGTTTCTGCCCCTCTGTTTCGAGCCTCCTGATTCTGCCCCTCTGTTTCCAGCCTCCTCTTTCTCAACCTCTGTTTCCTGACTCCTGTTTCTGCCCCTCTGTTTCCAGGCTCCTGTTTCTGCCCCTCTGTTTCCAGCCTCCTGTTTCTCCCCCTCTGTTTCCAGACTCCTGTTTCTCCCCCTCTGTTTCCAGACTCCTGTTTCTCCCTCTCTGTTTCCTGACTCCTGTTTCTCCCCCTCTGTTTCCAGTCTCCTGTTTCTCCCCCTCTGTTTCCAGCCTCCTGCTTCTCGCCCTCTGTTTCCAGACTCCTGTTTCTGCCCCTCTGTTTCCAGACTCCTGTTTCTGCCCCTCTGTTTCCAGCCTCCTGTATCTGCCCCTCTGTTTCCATACTCCTGTTTCTCCCCCTCTGTTTGCAGACCCCTGTTTCTCCCCCTCTGTTTTCAGACTCCTGTTTCTGCCCCTCTGTTTCCAGACTCCTTTTTCTCCCCCTCTGTTTCCAGACTCCTGTTTCTCCCCCTCTGTTTCCAGTCTCCTGTTTCTCCCCCTCTGTTTCCAGCCTCCTGCTTCTCGCCCTCTGTTTCCAGACTCCTGTTTCTGCCCCTCTGTTTCCAGACTCCTGTTTCTGCCCCTCTGTTTCCAGCCTCCTGTTTCTGCCCCTCTGTTTCCACACTCCTGTTTCTCCCCCTCTGTTTGCAGACCCCTGTTTCTCCCCCTCTGTTTTCAGACTCCTGTTTCTGCCCCTCTGTTTCCAGACTCCTGTTTCTCCCCCTCTGTTTCCAGACTCCTGTTTCTCCCCCTCTGTTTCCAGACTCCTGTTTCTCCCCCTCTGTTTCCAGACTCCTGTTTCTCACCCTCTGTTTCGAGCCTCCTGTTTCTGCCCCTCTGTTTCCAGCCTCCTGTTTCTGCCCCTCTGTTTCCAGACTCCTGTTTCTCCCCCTCAGTTTCCAGACTCCTGTTTCTCGCCCTCTGTTTCCAGACTCCTGTTTCTCCCCCTCTGTTTCCAGACTCCTGTTTCTGCCCCTCTGTTTCCAGACTCCTGTTTCTCACCCTCTGTTTCCGGTCTCCTCTTTCTGCCCCTCTGTTTCCAGCCTCCTGTTTCTGCCCCTCTGATTCCTGTCTCCTGTTTCTCTCCCTCTGTTTCCAGACTCCTGTTTCTCCCCCTCTGTTTCCAGACTCCTGTTTCTGCCCCTCTGTTTCCAGACTTCTGTTTCTCACCCTGTGTTTCCAGACTCCTGTTTCTCCCCCTCTGTTTCCAGCCTCCTGTTTCTCCCCCTCTGTTTCCAGACTCCTATTTCTGCCCCTCTGTTTCCAGACTCCTGTTTCTCACCATCTGTTTCCAGACTCCTGTTTCTCCCCCTCTGTTTCCACACTCCTGTTTCTGCCCCTCTGTTTCCAGACTCTTGTTTCTCCCCCTCTGTTTCCTGACTCCTGTTTCTGCCCCTCTGTTTCCAGACTCCTGTTTCTGCCTCTCTGTTTCCAGACTCCTGTTTCTCACCCTCTGTTTCCAGACTCCTGTTTCTGCCCCTCTGTGTCGAGCCTCCTGATTCTGCCCCTCTGTTTCCAGCGTCCTCTTTCTCACCCTCTGTTTCCTGACACCTGTTTCTCCCCCTCTGTTTCCAGGCTCCTGTTTCTGCCCCTCTGTTTCCAGCCTCCTGTTTCTCCCCCTCTGTTTCCAGACTCCTGTTTCTCCCCCTCTGTTTCCAGACTCCTGTTTCTCCCCCTCTGTTTCCAGACTCCTGTTTCTCCCCCTCTGTTTCCAGTCTCCTGTTTCTCCCCCTCTGTTTCCAGCCTCCTGCTTCTCGCCCTCTGTTTCCAGACTCCTGTTTCTGCCCCTCTGTTTCCAGACTCCTGTTTCTGCCCCTCTGTTTCCAACCTTCTGTATCTGCCCCTCTGTTTCCATACTCCTGTTTCTCCCCCTCTGTTTGCAGACCCCTGTTTCTCCCCCTCTGTTTTCAGACTCCTGTTTCTGCCCCTCTGTTTCCAGACTTCTGTTTCTCACCTTGTGTTTCCAGACTCCTGTTTCTCCCCCTCTGTTTCCAGCCTCCAGTTTCTCCCCCTCTGTTTCCAGACTCCTTTTTCTGCCCCTCTGTTTCCAGACTCCTGTTTCTCACCATCTGTTTCCAGACTCCTGTTTCTCCCCCTCTGTTTCCAGTCTCCTGTTTCTCCCCCTCTGTTTCCAGCCTCCTGCTTCTCGCCCTCTGTTTCCAGACACCTGTTTCTGCCCCTCTGTTTCGAGCCTCCTGATTCTGCCCCTCTGTTTCCAGCCTCCTCTTTCTCAACCTCTGTTTCCTAACTCCTGTTTCTGCCCCTCTGTTTCCAGGCTCCTGTTTCTGCCCCTCTGTTTCCAGCCTCCTGTTTCTCCCCCTCTGTTTCCAGACTCCTGTTTCTCCCCCTCTGTTTCCAGACTCCTGTTTCTCCCCCTCTGTTTCCAGACACCTGTTTCTCCCCCTCTGTTTCCAGCCTCCTGCTTCTCGCCCTCTGTTTCCAGACTCCTGTTTCTGCCCCTCTGTTTCCAGACTCCTGTTTCTGCCCCTCTGTTTCCAGCCTCCTGTATCTGCCCCTCTGTTTCCATACTCCTGTTTCTCCCCCTCTGTTTGCAGACCCCTGTTTCTCCCCCTCTGTTTTCAGACTCCTGTTTCTGCCCCTCTGTTTCCAGACTCCTGTTTCTCCCCCTCTGTTTCCAGACTCCTGTTTCTCCCCCTCTGTTTCCAGTCTCCTGTTTCTCCCCCTCTGTTTCCAGCCTCCTGCTTCTCGCCCTCTGTTTCCAGACTCCTGTTTCTGCCCCTCTGTTTCCAGACTCCTGTTTCTGCCCCTCTGTTTCCAGCCTCCTGTTTCTGCCCCTCTGTTTCCACACTCCTGTTTCTCCCCCTCTGTTTGCAGACCCCTGTTTCTCCCCCTCTGTTTTCAGACTCCTGTTTCTGCCCCTCTGTTTCCAGACACCTGTTTCTCCCCCTCTGTTTCCAGACTCCTGTTTCTCCCCCTCTGTTTCCAGACTCCTGTTTCTCCCCCTCTGTTTCCAGAGTCCTATTTCTCCCCCTCTGTTTCCAGACTCCTGTTTGTGCCGCTCTGTTTCCAGACTCCTGTTTCTCACCCTCTGTTTCCAGCCTCCTGCTTCTCGCCCTCTGTTTCCAGACTCCTGTTTCTGCCCCTCTGTTTCCAGACTCCTGTTTCTGCCCCTCTGTTTCCAGCCTCCTGTTTCTGCCCCTCTGTTTCCAGCCTCCTGTTTCTGCCCCTCTGTTTCCAGACTCCTGTTTCTCCCGCTCTGTTTGTAGACCCCTGTTTCTCCCCCTCTGTTTTCAGACTCCTGTTTCTGCCCCTCTGTTTCCAGACTTCTGTTTCTCACCCTGTGTTTCCAGACTCCTGTTTCTCCCCCTCTGTTTCCAGCCTCCTGTTTCTCCCCCTCTGTTTCCAGACTCCTATTTCTGCCCCTCTGTTTCCAGACTCCTGTTTCTCACCATCTGTTTCCAGACTCCTGTTTCTCCCCCTCTGTTTCCACACTCCTGTTTCTGCCCCTCTGTTTCCAGACTCTTGTTTCTCCCCCTCTGTTTCCTGACTCCTGTTTCTGCCCCTCTGTTTCCAGACTCCTGTTTCTGCCTCTCTGTTTCCAGACTCCTGTTTCTCACCCTCTGTTTCCAGACTCCTGTTTCTGCCCCTCTGTGTCGAGCCTCCTGATTCTGCCCCTCTGTTTCCAGCCTCCTCTTTCTCACCCTCTGTTTCCTGACACCTGTTTCTCCGCCTCTGTTTCCAGGCTCCTGTTTCTGCCCCTCTGTTTCCAGCCTCCTGTTTCTTCCCCTCTGTTTCCAGACTCCTCTCTCTGCCCCTCTGTTTCCAGACTCCTGTTTCTGCCCCTCTGTTTCCAGCCTCCTGTTTCTGCCCCTCTGTTTCCAGACTCCTGTTTCTGCCCCTCTGTTTCCAGCCTCCTGTTTCTCCCCTCTGTTTCTAGACACCTATTTCTGCCCTCAGTTTCCAGACTCCTGTTTCTAACCATCTGTTTCCAGACTCCTGTTTCTCCCCCTCTGTTTCCAGACTCCTGTTTCTGCCCGTCTGTTTCCAGCCTCCTGTTTCTCCCCCTCTGTTTCCACACTCCTGTTTCTGCCCCTCTGTTTCCAGACTCTTGTTTCTCCCCCTCTGTTTCCAGCCTCCTGTTTCTCCCCCTCTGTTTTCAGACTCCTGTTTCTCCTCCTCTGTTTCCAGACTCCTGTTTCTGCCCCTCTGTTTCCAGACTCCTTTTTCTGCCCCTCTGTTTCCAGCCTCCTGTTTCTGCCCCTCTGTTTCCAGCCTCCTGTTTCTCCCCCTCTGTTTCGAGCCTCCTGTTTCTGCCCCTCTGTTTCCAGCCTCATGTTTCTCCCCCTCTGTTTCCAAACTCCTGTTTCTGCCACTCTGTTTCCAGACTCCTGTTTCTGCCCCTCTGTTTCCAGCCTCCTGTTTCTCCCCCTCTGTTTTCAGACTCCTGTTTCTGCCCCTCTGTTTCCAGACTCCTTTTTCTCCCCCTCTGTTTCCAGACTCCTGTTTCTCCCCCTCTGTTTCCAGTCTCCTGTTTCTCCCCCTCTGTTTCCAGCCTCCTACTTCTCGCCCTCTGTTTCCAGACTCCTGTTTCTCCCCCTCTGTTTCCAGACTCCTGTTTCTGCCCCTCTGTTTCCAGCCTCCTGTTTCTGCCCCTCTGTTTCCAGACTCCTGTTTCTCCCCCTCTGGTTGCAGACCCCTGTTTCTCCCCCTCTGTTTTCAGACTCCTGTTTCTGCCCCTCTGTTTCCAGATTCCTGTTTCTCCCCCTCTGTTTCCAGACTCCTGCTTCTCCCCCTCTGTTTCCAGCCTCCTGTTTCTGCCCCTCTGTTTCGAGACTCCTGTTTCTGCCCCTCTGTTTCCAGCCTCCTGTTTCTCCCCCTCTGTTTCCAGACTGCTGTTTCTCCCCCTCTGTTTCCAGACTCCTGTTCCTGCCCCTCTGTTTCCAGACATCTGTTTCTCACCCTCTGTTTCCAGACTCCTGTTTCTGCCCCTCTGTTTCCAGACTCCTGTTTCTCACACTCTGTTTCCAGCCTCCTGTTTCTCCCCCTCTGTTTCCAGACGCCTGTTTCTCCCCCTCTGTTTCCAGACTCCTGTTTCTGCCCCTCTGTTTCCAGACGCCTGTTTCTCCCACTCTGTTTCCAGACTCCTGTTTCTCACCCTCTGTTTCCAGCCTCCTGTTTCTCACACTCTGTTTCCAGCCTCCTGTTTCTCCCCCTCTGTTTCCACACTCCTGTTTCTGCCCCACTGTTTCCAGACTCCTGTTTCTCACCCTCTGTTTCCAGACTCCTGTTTCTGCCCCTCTGTTTCCAGACTCCTGTTTCTGCCCCTCTGTTTCCAGAGTCCGGTTTCTGCCCCTCTGTTTCCAGACTCCTGTTTCTCACCCTCTGCTTCCAGTCTCCTGTTTCTCCCCATCAATTTCCAGACACCTGTTTCTGCCCCTCTGATTCCAGACTCCTGTTTCTGCCCCTCTGTTTCCAGACTCCTGTTTCTGCCCCTCCGTTTCCAGATTCCTGTTTGTGCCGCTCTGTTTCCAGACTCCTGTTTCTCACCCTCTGTTTCCAGCCTCCTGCTTCTCGCCCTCTGTTTCCAGACTCCTGTTTCTGCCCCTCTGTTTCCAGACTCCTGTTTCTGCCCCTCTGTTTCCAGACTCCTGTTTCTCACCCTCTGTTTCCAGACTCCTGTTTCTGCCCCTCTGTTTCCAGACTCCTGTTTCTCCCCCTCTGTTTCCAGCCTCCTGTTTCTCCCCTCTGTTCCTAGACTCCTATTTCTGCCCTCTGTTTCCAGACTCCTGTTTCTAACCATCTGTTTCCAGACTCCTGTTTCTCCCCCTCTGTTTCCAGACTCCTGTTTCTGCCCGTCTGTTTCCAGCCTCCTGTTTCTCCCCCTCTGTTTCCACACTCCTGTTTCTGCCCCTCTGTTTCCAGACTCTTGTTTCTCCCCCTCTGTTTCCAGCCTCCTGTTTCTCCCCCTCTGTTTCCAGACTCCTGTTTCTCCTCCTCTGTTTCCAGACTCCTGTTTCTGCCCCTCTGTTTCCAGTCTCCTGTTTCTGCCCCTCTGTTTCCAGCCTCATGTTTCCGCCCCTCTGTTTCCAGACTCCTGTTTCTCCCCCTCTGTTTCCAGACTCCTGTTTCTCCCCCTCTGTTTCCAGCCTCCTGTTTCTGCCCCTCTGTTTCCAGCCTCCTGTTTCTCCCCCTCTGTTTCCAGACTCCAGTTTCTCCTCCTCTGTTTACAGACTCCTGTTTCTCCCCATCTGTTTTCAGACTCCTGTTTCTGCCCCTCTGTTTCCAGCCTCCTGTTTCTGCCCCTCTGTTTCCAGCCTCCTGTTTCTCCCCCTCTGTTTCCAGACTCCTGTTTCTCCTCCTCTGTTTCCAGACTCCTGTTTCTACCCTCTGTTTCCAGACGCCGGTTTCTGCCCCTCTGTTTCCAGACTCCTGTTTCTCCCCCTCTTTTTCCAGACTCCTGTTTCTCCTCCTCTGTTTCCAGACTCCAGTTTCTGCCCCTCTGTTTCCAGACTCGTGTTTCTGCCCCTCTGTTTCCAGCCTCCTGTTTCTGCCCCTCTGTTTCCAGCCTCCTGTTTCTCCCCCTCTGTTTCCAGACTCCTGTTTCTCCTCCTCTGTTTCCAGACTCCTGTTTCTACCCTCTGTTTCCAGACGCCGGTTTCTGCCCCTCTGTTTCCAGACTCCTGTTTCTCACCCTCTGTTTCGAGCCTCCTGTTTCTGCCCCTCTGTTTCCAGCCTCCTGTTTCTGCCCCTCTGTTTCCAGACTCCTGTTTCTCCCCCTCTGTTTGCAGACCCCTGTTTCTCCCCCTCTGTTTTCAGACTCCTGTTTCTGCCCCTCTGTTTCCAGACTCCTGTTTCTCCCCCTCTGTTTCCAGACTCCTGTTTCTCCCCCTCTGTTTCCAGACTCCTGTTTCTCGCCCTCTGTTTCCAGACTCCTGTTTCTCCCCCTCTGTTTCCAGACTCCTGTTTCTGCCCCTCTGTTTCCAGACTCCTGTTTCTCACCCTCTGTTTCCGGTCTCCTCTTTCTGCCCCTCTGTTTCCAGCCTCCTGTTTCTGCCCCTCTGTTTCCAGACTCCTGTTTCTCCCCCTCTGTTTCCAGACTCCAGTTTCTCCCCCTCTGTTTCCAGACTCCTGTTTCTCGCCCTCTGTTTCCAGACTCCTGTTTCTCCCCCTCTGTTTCCAGACTCCTGTTTCTCCCCCTCTGTTTCCAGACTCCTGTTTCTGCCCCTCTGTTTCCAGACTCCTGTTTCTCCCCCTCTGTTTCCAGACTCCTATTTCTGCCCCTCTGTTTCCAGACTCCTGTTTCTCACCATCTGTTTCCAGACTCCTGTTTCTCCCCCTCTGTTTCCACACTCCTGTTTCTGCCCCTCTGTTTCCAGACTCCTGTTTCTCCCCCTCTGTTTCCAGACTCCTGTTTCTGCCCCTCTGTTTCCAGACTCCTGTTTCTGCCTCTCTGTTTCCAGACTCCTGTTTCTCACCCTCTGTTTCCAGACTCCTGTTTCTGCCCCTCTGTGTCGAGCCTCCTGATTCTGCCCCTCTGTTTCCAGCCTCCTCTTTCTCACCCTCTGTTTCCTGACACCTGTTTCTGCCCCTCTGTTTCCAGGCTCCTGTTTCTGCCCCTCTGTTTCCAGCCTCCTGTTTCTCCCCCTCTGTTTCCAGACTCCTGTTTCTCCCCCTCTGTTTCCAGACTCCTGTTTCTCCCCCTCTGTTTCCAGACTCCTGTTTCTCCCCCTCTGTTTCCAGTCTCCTGTTTCTCCCCCTCTGTTTCCAGCCTCCTGCTTCTCGCCCTCTGTTTCCAGACTCCTGTTTCTGCCCCTCTGTTTCCAGACTCCTGTTTCTGCCCCTCTGTTTCCAGCCTCCTGTATCTGCCCCTCTGTTTCCATACTCCTGTTTCTCCCCCTCTGTTTGCAGACCCCTGTTTCTCCCCCTCTGTTTTCAGACTCCTGTTTCTGCCCCTCTGTTTCCAGACTCCTTTTTCTCCCCCTCTGTTTCCAGACTCCTGTTTCTCCCCCTCTGTTTCCAGTCTCCTGTTTCTCCCCCTCTGTTTCCAGCCTCCTGCTTCTCGCCCTCTGTTTCCAGCCTCCTGTTTCTGCCCCTCTGTTTCCAGACTCCTGTTTCTGCCCCTCTGTTTCCAGCCTCCTGTTTCTGCCCCTCTGTTTCCAGACTCCTGTTTCTCCCCCTCTGTTTGCAGACCCCTGTTTCTCCCCCTCTGTTTTCAGACTCCTGTTTCTGCCCCTCTGTTTCCAGACTCCTGTTTCTCCCCCTCTGTTTCCAGACTCCTGTTTCTCCCCCTCTGTTTCCAGACTCCTGTTTCTCCCCCTCTGTTTCCAGACTCCTGTTTCTCCCCCTCTGTTTCCAGACTCCTGTTTGTGCCGCTCTGTTTCCAGACTCCTGTTTCTCACCCTCTGTTTCCAGCCTCCTGCTTCTCGCCCTCTGTTTCCAGACTCCTGTTTCTGCCCCTCTGTTTCCAGACTCCTGTTTCTGCCCCTCTGTTTCCAGCCTCCTGTTTCTGCCCCTCTGTTTCCAGCCTCCTGTTTCTGCCCCTCTGTTTCCAGACTCCTGTTTCTCCCCCTCTGTTTGCAGACCCCTGTTTCTCCCCCTCTGTTTTCAGACTCCTGTTTCTGCCCCTCTGTTTCCAGACTCCTGTTTCTGCCCCTCTGTTTCCAGACTCCTGTTTCTCCCCCTCTGTTTCCAGACTCCTGTTTCTGCCCCTCTGTTTCCAGACTCCTGTTTCTCACCCTCTGTTTCCAGTCTCCTCTTTCTCCCCCTCTGTTTCCAGACTCCTGTTTCTGCCACTCTGTTTCCAGACTTCTGTTTCTCACCCTGTGTTTCCAGACTCCTGTTTCTCCCCCTCTGTTTCCAGCCTCCTGTTTCTCCCCCTCTGTTTCCAGACTCCTATTTCTGCCCCTCTGTTTCCAGACTCCTGTTTCTCACCATCTGTTTCCAGACTCCTGTTTCTCCCCCTCTGTTTCCACACTCCTGTTTCTGCCCCTCTGTTTCCAGACTCTTGTTTCTCCCCCTCTGTTTCCTGACTCCTGTTTCTGCCCCTCTGTTTCCAGACTTCTGTTTCTCACCCTGTGTTTCCAGACTCCTGTTTCTCCCCCTCTGTTTCCAGCCTCCTGTTTCTCCCCCTCTGTTTCCAGACTCCTATTTCTGCCCCTCTGTTTCCAGACTCCTGTTTCTCACCATCTGTTTCCAGACTCCTGTTTCTCCCCCTCTGTTTCCACACTCCTGTCTCTGCCCCTCTGTTTCCAGACTCTTGTTTCTCCCCCTCTGTTTCCTGACTCCTGTTTCTGCCCCTCTGTTTCCAGACTCCTGTTTCTGCCTCTCTGTTTCCAGACTCCGGTTTCTCACCCTCTGTTTCCACACTCCTGTTTCTGCCCCTCTGTGTCGAGCCTCCTGATTCTGCCCCTCTGTTTCCAGCCTCCTCTTTCTCACCCTCTGTTTCCTGACACCTGTTTCTCCCCCTCTGTTTCCAGGCTCCTGTTTCTGCCCCTCTGTTTCCAGCCTCCTGTTTCTCCCCCTCTGTTTCCAGACTCCTGTTTCTCCCCCTCTGTTTCCAGACTCCTGTTTCTCCCCCTGTGTTTCCAGACTCCTGTTTCTCCCCCTCTCTTTCCAGTCTCCTGTTTCTCCCCCTCTGTTTCCAGCCTCCTGCTTCTCGCCCTCTGTTTCCAGACTCCTGTTTCTGCCCCTCTGTTTCCAGACTCCTGTTTCTGCCCCTCTGTTTCCAGCCTCCTGTTTCTGCCCCTCTGTTTCCAGACTCCTGTTTCTCCCCCTCTGTTTGCAGACCCCTGTTTCTCCCCCTCTGTTTTCAGACTCCTGTTTCTGCCCCTCTGTTTCCAGACTCCTGTTTCTCCCCCTCTGTTTCCAGACTCCTGTTTCTCCCCCTCTTTTTCCAGACTCCTGTTTCTCCCCCTCTGTTTCCAGACTCCTGTTTCTCCCCCGCTGTTTCCAGACTCCTGTTTCTCCCCCTCTGTTTCCAGACTCCTGTTTCTCCCCCTCTGTTTCCAGACTCCTGTTTCTCCCCCTCTGTTTCCAGTCTCCTGTTTCTCCCCCTCTGTTTCCAGCCTCCTGCTTCTCGCCCTCTGTTTCCAGACACCTGTTTCTGCCCCTCTGTTTCGAGCCTCCTGATTCTGCCCCTCTGTTTCCAGCCTCCTCTTTCTCAACCTCTGTTTCCTGGCTCCTGTTTCTGCCCCTCTGTTTCCAGGCTCCTGTTTCTGCCCCTCTGTTTCCAGCCTCCTGTTTCTCCCCCTCTGTTTCCAGACTCCTGTTTCTCCCCCTCTGTTTCCAGACTCCTGTTTCTCCCTCTCTGTTTCCTGACTCCTGTTTCTCCCCCTCTGTTTCCAGTCTCCTGTTTCTCCCCCTCTGTTTCCAGCCTCCTGCTTCTCGCCCTCTGTTTCCAGACTCCTGTTTCTGCCCCTCTGTTTCCAGACTCCTGTTTCTGCCCCTCTGTTTCCAGCCTCCTGTATCTGCCCCTCTGTTTCCATACTCCTGTTTCTCCCCCTCTGTTTGCAGACCCCTGTTTCTCCCCCTCTGTTTTCAGACTCCTGTTTCTGCCCCTCTGTTTCCAGACTCCTTTTTCTCCCCCTCTGTTTCCAGACTCCTGTTTCTCCCCCTCTGTTTCCAGTCTCCTGTTTCTCCCCCTCTGTTTCCAGCCTCCTGCTTCTCGCCCTCTGTTTCCAGACTCCTGTTTCTGCCCCTCTGTTTCCAGACTCCTGTTTCTGCCCCTCTGTTTCCAGCCTCCTGTTTCTGCCACTCTGTTTCCACACTCCTGTTTCTCCCCCTCTGTTTGCAGACCCCTGTTTCTCCCCCTCTGTTTTCAGACTCCTGTTTCTGCCCCTCTGTTTCCAGACTCCTGTTTCTCCCCCTCTGTTTCCAGACTCCTGTTTCTCCCCCTCTGTTTCCAGACTCCTGTTTCTCCCCCTCTGTTTCCAGACTCCTGTTTCTCACCCTCTGTTTCGAGCCTCCTGTTTCTGCCCCTCTGTTTCCAGCCTCCTGTTTCTGCCCCTCTGTTTCCAGACTCCTGTTTCTCCCCCTCTGTTTGCAGACCCCTGTTTCTCCCCCTCTGTTTTCAGACTCCTGTTTCTGCCCCTCTGTTTCCAGACTCCTGTTTCTCCCCCTCTGTTTCCAGACTCCTGTTTCTCCCCCTCAGTTTCCAGACTCCTGTTTCTCGCCCTCTGTTTCCAGACTCCTGTTTCTCGCCCTCTGTTTCCAGACTCCTGTTTCTGCCACTCTGTTTCCAGACTCCTGTTTCTCACCCTCTGTTTCCGGTCTCCTCTTTCTGCCCCTCTGTTTCCAGCCTCCTGTTTCTGCCCCTCTGATTCCTGTCTCCTGTTTCTCTCCCTCTGTTTCCAGACTCCTGTTTCTCCCCCTCTGTTTCCAGACTCCTGTTTCTGCCCCTCTGTTTCCAGACTTCTGTTTCTCACCCTGTGTTTCCAGACTCCTGTTTCTCCCCCTCTGTTTCCAGCCTCCTGTTTCTCCCCCTCTGTTTCCAGACTCCTATTTCTGCCCCTCTGTTTCCAGACTCCTGTTTCTCACCATCTGTTTCCAGACTCCTGTTTCTCCCCCTCTGTTTCCACACTCCTGTTTCTGCCCCTCTGTTTCCAGACTCTTGTTTCTCCCCCTCTGTTTCCTGACTCCTGTTTCTGCCCCTCTGTTTCCAGACTCCTGTTTCTGCCTCTCTGTTTCCAGACTCCTGTTTCTCACCCTCTGTTTCCAGACTCCTGTTTCTGCCCCTCTGTGTCGAGCCTCCTGATTCTGCCCCTCTGTTTCCAGCGTCCTCTTTCTCACCCTCTGTTTCCTGACACCTGTTTCTCCCCCTCTGTTTCCAGGCTCCTGTTTCTGCCCCTCTGTTTCCAGCCTCCTGTTTCTCCCCCTCTGTTTCCAGACTCCTGTTTCTCCCCCTCTGTTTCCAGACTCCTGTTTCTCCCCCTCTGTTTCCAGACTCCTGTTTCTCCCCCTCTGTTTCCAGTCTCCTGTTTCTCCCCCTCTGTTTCCAGCCTCCTGCTTCTCGCCCTCTGTTTCCAGACTCCTGTTTCTGCCCCTCTGTTTCCAGACTCCTGTTTCTGCCCCTCTGTTTCCAACCTTCTGTATCTGCCCCTCTGTTTCCATACTCCTGTTTCTCCCCCTCTGTTTGCAGACCCCTGTTTCTCCCCCTCTGTTTTCAGACTCCTGTTTCTGCCCCTCTGTTTCCAGACTTCTGTTTCTCACCTTGTGTTTCCAGACTCCTGTTTCTCCCCCTCTGTTTCCAGCCTCCAGTTTCTCCCCCTCTGTTTCCAGACTCCTTTTTCTGCCCCTCTGTTTCCAGACTCCTGTTTCTCACCATCTGTTTCCAGACTCCTGTTTCTCCCCCTCTGTTTCCAGTCTCCTGTTTCTCCCCCTCTGTTTCCAGCCTCCTGCTTCTCGCCCTCTGTTTCCAGACACCTGTTTCTGCCCCTCTGTTTCGAGCCTCCTGATTCTGCCCCTCTGTTTCCAGCCTCCTCTTTCTCAACCTCTGTTTCCTAACTCCTGTTTCTGCCCCTCTGTTTCCAGGCTCCTGTTTCTGCCCCTCTGTTTCCAGCCTCCTGTTTCTCCCCCTCTGTTTCCAGACTCCTGTTTCTCCCCCTCTGTTTCCAGACTCCTGTTTCTCCCCCTCTGTTTCCAGACTCCTGTTTCTCCCCCTCTGTTTCCAGACACCTGTTTCTCCCCCTCTGTTTCCAGCCTCCTGCTTCTCGCCCTCTGTTTCCAGACTCCTGTTTCTGCCCCTCTGTTTCCAGACTCCTGTTTCTGCCCCTCTGTTTCCAGCCTCCTGTATCTGCCCCTCTGTTTCCATACTCCTGTTTCTCCCCCTCTGTTTGCAGACCCCTGTTTCTCCCCCTCTGTTTTCAGACTCCTGTTTCTGCCCCTCTGTTTCCAGACTCCTGTTTCTCCCCCTCTGTTTCCAGACTCCTGTTTCTCCCCCTCTGTTTCCAGTCTCCTGTTTCTCCCCCTCTGTTTCCAGCCTCCTGCTTCTCGCCCTCTGTTTCCAGACTCCTGTTTCTGCCCCTCTGTTTCCAGACTCCTGTTTCTGCCCCTCTGTTTCCAGCCTCCTGTTTCTGCCCCTCTGTTTCCACACTCCTGTTTCTCCCCCTCTGTTTGCAGACCCCTGTTTCTCCCCCTCTGTTTTCAGACTCCTGTTTCTGCCCCTCTGTTTCCAGACACCTGTTTCTCCCCCTCTGTTTCCAGACTCCTGTTTCTCCCCCTCTGTTTCCAGACTCCTGTTTCTCCCCCTCTGTTTCCAGAGTCCTATTTCTCCCCCTTTGTTTCCAGACTCCTGTTTGTGCCGCTCTGTTTCCAGACTCCTGTTTCTCACCCTCTGTTTCCAGCCTCCTGCTTCTCGCCCTCTGTTTCCAGACTCCTGTTTCTGCCCCTCTGTTTCCAGACTCCTGTTTCTGCCCCTCTGTTTCCAGCCTCCTGTTTCTGCCCCTCTGTTTCCAGCCTCCTGTTTCTGCCCCTCTGTTTCCAGACTCCTGTTTCTCCCGCTCTGTTTGTAGACCCCTGTTTCTCCCCCTCTGTTTTCAGACTCCTGTTTCTGCCCCTCTGTTTCCAGACTCCTGTTTCTCCCCCTCTATTTCCAGACTCCTGTTTCTCACCATCTGTTTCCAGACTCCTGTTTCTCCGCCTCTGTTTCCACACTCCTGTTTCTGCCCCTCTGTTTCCAGACTCTTGTTTCTCCCCCTCTGTTTCCTGACTCCTGTTTCTGCCCCTCTGTTTCCAGACTTCTGTTTCTCACCCTGTGTTTCCAGACTCCTGTTTCTCCCCCTCTGTTTCCAGCCTCCTGTTTCTCCCCCTCTGTTTCCAGACTCCTATTTCTGCCCCTCTGTTTCCAGACTCCTGTTTCTCACCATCTGTTTCCAGACTCCTGTTTCTCCCCCTCTGTTTCCACACTCCTGTTTCTGCCCCTCTGTTTCCAGACTCTTGTTTCTCCCCCTCTGTTTCCTGACTCCTGTTTCTGCCCCTCTGTTTCCAGACTCCTGTTTCTGCCTCTCTGTTTCCAGACTCCTGTTTCTCACCCTCTGTTTCCAGACTCCTGTTTCTGCCCCTCTGTGTCGAGCCTCCTGATTCTGCCCCTCTGTTTCCAGCCTCCTCTTTCTCACCCTCTGTTTCCTGACACCTGTTTCTCCCCCTCTGTTTCCAGGCTCCTGTTTCTGCCCCTCTGTTTCCAGCCTCCTGTTTCTTCCCCTCTGTTTCCAGACTCCTGTTTCTCCCCCTCTGTTTCCAGACTCCTGTTTCTCCCCCTCTGTTTCCAGACTCCTGTTTCTCCCCCTCTCTTTCCAGTCTCCTGTTTCTCCCCCTCTGTTTCCAGCCTCCTGCTTCTCGCCCTCTGTTTCCAGACTCCTGTTTCTGCCCCTCTGTTTCCAGACTCCTGTTTCTGCCCCTCTGTTTCCAGCCTCCTGTTTCTGCCCCTCGGTTTCCAGACTCCTGTTTCTCCCCCTCTGTTTGCAGACCCCTGTTTCTCCCCCTCTGTTTCCAGACTCCTGTTTATGCCCCTCTGTTTCCAGCCTCATGTTTCTGCCCCTCTGTTTCCAGACTCCTGTTTCTCCCCCTCTGTTTCCAGACTCCAGTTTCTCCCCCTCTGTTTCCAGACTCCTGTTTCTCCCCCTCTGTTTCCAGACTCCTTTTTCTCCCCCTCTGTTTCCAGACTCCTGTTTCTGCCCCTCTCTTTTCAGACACCTGGTTCTCACCCTCTGTTTCCAGCCTCCTGTTTCTCCCCCTCTGTTTCCACACTCCTGTTTCTGCCCCTCTGTTTCCAGACTCTTGTTTCTCCCCCTCAGTTTCCAGACTCCTGTTTCTTCCCCTCTGATTCCAGACTCCTGTTTCTCACCATCTGTTTCCAGACTCCTGTTTCTCCCCCTCTGTTTCCAGACTCCTGTTTCTGCTCCTCTGTTTCCAGACTCCAGTTTCTCACCCTCTGTTTCCAGACTCCTGTTTCTGCCCCTCTGTTTCGAGCCTCCTGATTCTGCCCCTCTGTTTCCTGCCTCCTCTGTCTCACCCACTGTTTCCTGACTCCTGTTTCTCCCCGTCTGTTTCCAGGCTCCTGTTTCTGCCCCTCTGTTTCCAGCCTGCTGTTTCTCCCCCTCAGTTTCCAGACTCCTGTTTCTCACCCTCTGTTTCCAGACTCCTGTTTCTCCCCCTCTGTTTCCAGACTCCTGTTTCTCCACCTCTGTTTCCAGCCTCCTGTTTCTGCCCCTCTGTTTCCTGCCTCCTGTTGCTGCCCCTCTGTTTCCAGCCTCCTGTTTCTCCCCCTCTGTTTCCAGACTCCAGTTTCTCCTCCTCTGTTTACAGACTCCTTTTTCTCCCCATCTGTTTTCAGACTCCTGTTTCTGCCCCTCTGTTTCCAGACTCCGGTTTCTGCCCCTCTGTTTCCAGACTCCTGTTTCTGCCCATCTGTTTCCAGACTCCTGATTCTCACCCTCTATTTCCAGACTCCTTTTTCTCCCCATTAATTTCCAGACTCCTGTTTCTCCCCCTGTGTTTCCAGCCTCCTGTTTCTCGCCCTCTGTTTCCAGACTCCTGTTTCTGCCCCTCTGTTACCAGACTCCTGTTTCTGCCCCTCTGTTTCCAGCCTCCTGTTTCTGCCCCTCTGTTTCCAGACTCCTGTTTCTGCCCCTCTGTTTCCAGCCTCCTGTTTCTGCCCCTCTGTTTCCAGACTCCTGTTTCTCCCCCTCTGTTTCCAGCCTCCTGTTTCTACCCTCTGTTTCTAGACTCCTATTTCTGCCCTCTGTTAACAGACTCCTGTTTCTAACCATCTATTTCCAGACTCCTGTTTCTCCCCCTCTGTTTCCAGACTCCTTTTTCTGCCCGTCTGTTTCCAGCCTCCTGTTTCTCCCCCTCTGTTTCCACACTCCTGTTTCTGCCCCTCTGTTTCCAGACTCTTGTTTCTCCCCCTCTGTTTGCAGCCTCCTGTTTCTCCCCCTCTGTTTCCAGACTCCTGTTTCTCCCCCTCTGTTTCCAGACTCCTGTTCCTCCCCCTCTGTTTCCAGTCTCCTGTTTCTCCCCCTCTGTTTCCAGCCTCCTGCTTCTCGCCCGCTGTTTCCAGACTCCTGTTTCTGCCCCTCTGTTTCCAGACTCCTGTTTCTGCCCCTCTGTTTCCAGCCTCCTGTTTCTGCCCCTCTGTTTCCAGACTCCTGTTTCTCCCCCTCTGTTTGCAGACCCCTGTTTCTCCCCCTCTGTTTTCAGACTCCTGTTTCTGCCCCTCTGTTTCCAGACTCCTGTTTCTCCCCCTCTGTTTCCAGACTCCTGTTTCTCCCCCTCTGTTTCCAGACTCCTGTTTCTCCCCCTCTGTTTCCGGACTCCTGTTTCTCCCCCTCTGTTTCCAGACTCCTGTTTGTGCCGCTCTGTTTCCAGACTCCTGTTTCTCACCCTTTGTTTCCAGCCTCCTGCTTCTCGCCCTCTGTTTCCAGACTCCTGTTTCTGCCCCTCTGTTTCCAGACTCCTGTTTCTGCCCCTCTGTTTCCATACTCCTGTTTCTGCCCCTCTGTTTCCAGCCTCCTGTTTCTGCCCCTCAGTTTCCAGACTCCTGTTTCTCCCCCTCTGTTTGCAGACCCCTGTTTCTCCCCCTCTGTTTTCAGACTCCTGTTTCTGCCCCTCTGTTTCCAGACTCCTGTTTCTCCCCCTCTGTTTCCAGACTCCTGTTTCTCCCCCTCTGTTTCCAGACTCCTGTTTCTCCCCCTCTGTTTCCAGACTCCTGTTTCTCCCCCTCTGTTTCCAGACTCCTGTTTCTGCCCCTCTGTTTCCAGACTCCTGTTTCTCACCCTCTGTTTCCAGTCTCCTCTTTCTGCCCCTCTGATTCCAGTCTCCTGTTTCTCTCCCTCTGTTTCCAGAATCCTGTTTCTCCCCCTCTGTTTCCAAACTCCTGTTTCTGCCCCTCTGTTTCCAGCCTCCTGTTTCTGCCCCTCTGTTTCCAGCCTCCTGTTTCTCCCCCTCTGTTTCCAGACTCCTGTTTCTCCCCCTCTGTTTCCAGACGCCGGTTTCTGCCCCTCTGTTTCCAGACTCCTGTTTCTCCCCCTCTGTTTCGAGCCTCCTGTTTCTGCCCCTCTGTTTCCAGCCTCCTGTTTCTCCCCCTCTGTTTCCAAACTCCTGTTTCTGCCACTCTGTTTCCAGACTACTGTTTCTGCCCCTCTGTTTCCAGCCTCCTGTTTCTCCCCCTCTGTTTCCAGACTCCTGATTCTCCTCCTCAGCTTACAGGCTCCGGTTTCTCCCCCTCTGTTTTCAGACTCCTGATTCTGCCCCTCTGTTTCCAGACTCCTGTTTCTCCCCCTCTGTTTCCAGACTCCTGCTTCTCCCCCTCTGTTTCCAGCCTCCTGTTTCTGCCCCTCTGTTTCGAGACTCCTGTTTCTGCCCCTCTGTTTCCAGCCTCCTGTTTCTCCCCCTCTGTTTCCAGACTCCTGTTTCTCCCCCTCTGTTTCCAGACTCCTGTTTCTGCCCCTCTGTTTCCAGACTCCTGTTTCTGCCCCTCTGTTTCCAGACTCCTGTTTCTCACCCTCTGTTTCCAGACTCCTGTTTCTGCCCCTCTGTTTCCAGACTCCTGTTTCTGCCCCTCTGTTTCCAGACGCCTGTTTCTCCCCCTCTGTTTCCAGCCTCCTGTTTCTCCCCCTCTGTTTCCAGACTCCTGTTTCTGCCCCACTGTTTCCAGACTCCTGTATCTCACCCTCTGTTTCCAGCCTCCTGTTTCTGCCCCTCTGTTTCCTGCCTCCTGTTTCTCCCCCTCTGTTTCCAGACTCCAGTTTCTCCTCCTCTGTTTACAGACTCCTGTTTCTCCCCATCTGTTTTCAGACTCCTGTTTCTGCCCCTCTGTTTCCAGACTCCGGGTTCTGCCCCTCTGTTTCCAGACTCCTGTTACTGCCCATCTGTTTCCAGACTCCTGTTTCTCACCCTCTATTTCCAGACTCCTTTTTCTCCCCATCAATTTCCAGACTCCTGTTTCTCCCCCTCTGTTTCCAGACTCCTGTTTCTGCCGCTCTGTTTCCAGACTCCTGTTTCTCCCCCTCTGTTTCCAGCCTCCTGTTTCTCGCCCTCTGTTTCCAGACTCCTGTTTCTGCCCCTCTGTTTCCAGACTCCTGTTTCTGCCCCTCTGTTTCCAGACTCCTGTTTCTGCCCCTCTGTTTCCAGCATCCTGTTTCTGCCCCTCTGTTTCCAGACTCCTGTTTCTGCCCCTCTGTTTCCAGCCTCCTGTTTCTGCCCCTCTGTTTCCAGACTCCTGTTTCTCCCCCTCTGTTTCCAGCCTCCTGTTTCTCCCCTCTGTTTCTAGACTCCTATTTCTGCCCTCTTTTTCCAGACTCCTGTTTCTCCCCCTCTGTTTCCAGCCTCCTGTTTCTCCCCTCTGTTTCTAGACTCCTATTTCTGCCCGTCTGTTTCCAGCCTCCTGTTTCTCCCCCTCTGTTTCCACACTCCTGTTTCTGCCCCTCTGTTTCCAGACTCTTGTTTCTCCCCCTCTGTTTCCAGCCTCCTGTTTCTCCCCCTCTGTTTCCAGACTCCTGTTTCTCCCCCTCTGTTTCCAGACTCCTGTTTCTCCCCCTCTGTTTCCAGACTCCTGTTTCTCCCCCTCTGTTTCCAGCCTCCTGTTTCTCCCCCTCTGTTTCCAGCCTCCTGTTTCTCACCCTTTGTTTCCAGCCTCCTGCTTCTCGCCCTCTGTTTCCAGACTCCTGTTTCTCCCCCTCTGTTTCCAGACTCCTGTTTCTCCCCCTCTGTTTCCAGACTCCTGTTTCTCCCCCTCTGTTTCCAGACTCCTGTTTCTCCCCCTCTGTTTCCAGCCTCCTGTTTCTCCCCCTCTGTTTCCAGACTCCTGTTTCTCCCCCTCTGTTTCCAGACTCCTGTTTCTCCCCCTCTGTTTCCAGACTCCTGTTTCTCACCCTTTGTTTCCAGCCTCCTGCTTCTCGCCCTCTGTTTCCAGACTCCTGTTTCTGCCCCTCTGTTTCCATACTCCTGTTTCTGCCCCTCTGCTTCCAGCCTCCTGTTTCTGCCCCTCAGTTTCCAGACTCCTGTTTCTCCCCCTCTGTTTGCAGACCCCTGTTTCTCCCCCTCTGTTTTCAAACTCCTATTTCTGCCCCTCTGTTTCCAGACTCCTGTTTCTCCCCCTCTGTTTCCAGACTCCTGTTTCTCCCCCTCTGTTTCCAGACTCCTGTTTCTCCCCCTCTGTTTCCAGACTCCTGTTTCTCCCCCTCTGTTTCCAGACTCCTGTTTCTGCCCCTCTGATTCCAGTCTCCTGTTTCTCTCCCTCTGTTTCCAGAATCCTGTTTCTCCCCCTCTGTTTCCAGACTCCTGTTTCTGCCCCTCTGTTTCCAGCCTCCTGTTTCTGCCCCTCTGTTTCCAGCCTCCTGTTTCTCCCCCTCTGTTTCCAGACTCCTGTTTCTCCCCCTCTGTTTCCAGACGCCGGTTTCTGCCCCTCTGTTTCCAGACTCCTGTTTCTCCCCCTCTGTTTCGAGCCTCCTGTTTCTGCCCCTCTGTTTCCAGCCTCCTGTTTCTCCCCCTCTGTTTCCAGACTCCTGATTCTCCTCCTCTGTTTACAGGCTCCGGTTTCTCCCCCTCTGTTTTCAGACTCCTGATTCTGCCCCTCTGTTTCCAGACTCCTGTTTCTCCCCCTCTGTTTCCAGACTCCTGTTTGTGCCGCTCTGTTTCCAGACTCCTGTTTCTCACCCTTTGTTTCCAGCCTCCTGCTTCTCGCCCTCTGTTTCCAGACTCCTGTTTCTGCCCCTCTGTTTCCAGACTCCTGTTTCTGCCCCTCTGTTTCCATACTCCTGTTTCTGCCCCTCTGTTTCCAGCCTCCTGTTTCTGCCCCTCAGTTTCCAGACTCCTGTTTCTCCCCCTCTGTTTGCAGACCCCTGTTTCTCCCCCTCTGTTTTCAGACTCCTGTTTCTGCCCCTCTGTTTCCAGACTCCTGTTTCTCCCCCTCTGTTTCCAGACTCCTGTTTCTCCCCCTCTGTTTCCAGACTCCTGTTTCTCCCCCTCTGTTTCCAGACTCCTGTTTCTCCCCCTCTGTTTCCAGACTCCTGTTTCTGCCCCTCTGTTTCCAGACTCCTGTTTCTCACCCTCTGTTTCCAGTCTCCTCTTTCTGCCCCTCTGATTCCAGTCTCCTGTTTCTCTCCCTCTGTTTCCAGAATCCTGTTTCTCCCCCTCTGTTTCCAAACTCCTGTTTCTGCCCCTCTGTTTCCAGCCTCCTGTTTCTGCCCCTCTGTTTCCAGCCTCCTGTTTCTCCCCCTCTGTTTCCAGACTCCTGTTTCTCCCCCTCTGTTTCCAGACGCCGGTTTCTGCCCCTCTGTTTCCAGACTCCTGTTTCTCCCCCTCTGTTTCGAGCCTCCTGTTTCTGCCCCTCTGTTTCCAGCCTACTGTTTCTCCCCCTCTGTTTCCAAACTCCTGTTTCTGCCACTCTGTTTCCAGACTACTGTTTCTGCCCCTCTGTTTCCAGCCTCCTGTTTCTCCCCCTCTGTTTCCAGACTCCTGATTCTCCTCCTCAGCTTACAGGCTCCGGTTTCTCCCCCTCTGTTTTCAGACTCCTGATTCTGCCCCTCTGTTTCCAGACTCCTGTTTCTCCCCCTCTGTTTCCAGACTCCTGCTTCTCCCCCTCTGTTTCCAGCCTCCTGTTTCTGCCCCTCTGTTTCGAGACTCCTGTTTCTGCCCCTCTGTTTCCAGCCTCCTGTTTCTCCCCCTCTGTTTCCAGACTCCTGTTTCTCCCCCTCTGTTTCCAGACTCCTGTTTCTGCCCCTCTGTTTCCAGACTCCTGTTTCTGCCCCTCTGTTTCCAGACTCCTGTTTCTCACCCTCTGTTTCCAGACTCCTGTTTCTGCCCCTCTGTTTCCAGACTCCTGTTTCTGCCCCTCTGTTTCCAGACGCCTGTTTCTCCCCCTCTGTTTCCAGCCTCCTGTTTCTCCCCCTCTGTTTCCAGACTCCTGTTTCTGCCCCACTGTTTCCAGACTCCTGTATCTCACCCTCTGTTTCCAGCCTCCTGTTTCTGCCCCTCTGTTTCCTGCCTCCTGTTTCTCCCCCTCTGTTTCCAGACTCCAGTTTCTCCTCCTCTGTTTACAGACTCCTGTTTCTCCCCATCTGTTTTCAGACTCCTGTTTCTGCCCCTCTGTTTCCAGACTCCGGGTTCTGCCCCTCTGTTTCCAGACTCCTGTTACTGCCCATCTGTTTCCAGACTCCTGTTTCTCACCCTCTATTTCCAGACTCCTTTTTCTCCCCATCAATTTCCAGACTCCTGTTTCTCCCCCTCTGTTTCCAGACTCCTGTTTCTGCCGCTCTGTTTCCAGACTCCTGTTTCTCCCCCTCTGTTTCCAGCCTCCTGTTTCTCGCCCTCTGTTTCCAGACTCCTGTTTCTGCCCCTCTGTTTCCAGACTCCTGTTTCTGCCCCTCTGTTTCCAGACTCCTGTTTCTGCCCCTCTGTTTCCAGCATCCTGTTTCTGCCCCTCTGTTTCCAGACTCCTGTTTCTGCCCCTCTGTTTCCAGCCTCCTGTTTCTGCCCCTCTGTTTCCAGACTCCTGTTTCTCCCCCTCTGTTTCCAGCCTCCTGTTTCTCCCCTCTGTTTCTAGACTCCTATTTCTGCCCTCTTTTTCCAGACTCCTGTTTCTCCCCCTCTGTTTCCAGCCTCCTGTTTCTCCCCTCTGTTTCTAGACTCCTATTTCTGCCCGTCTGTTTCCAGCCTCCTGTTTCTCCCCCTCTGTTTCCACACTCCTGTTTCTGCCCCTCTGTTTCCAGACTCTTGTTTCTCCCCCTCTGTTTCCAGCCTCCTGTTTCTCCCCCTCTGTTTCCAGACTCCTGTTTCTCCCCCTCTGTTTCCAGACTCCTGTTTCTCCCCCTCTGTTTCCAGACTCCTGTTTCTCCCCCTCTGTTTCCAGCCTCCTGTTTCTCCCCCTCTGTTTCCAGCCTCCTGTTTCTCACCCTTTGTTTCCAGCCTCCTGCTTCTCGCCCTCTGTTTCCAGACTCCTGTTTCTCCCCCTCTGTTTCCAGACTCCTGTTTCTCCCCCTCTGTTTCCAGACTCCTGTTTCTCCCCCTCTGTTTCCAGACTCCTGTTTCTCCCCCTCTGTTTCCAGCCTCCTGTTTCTCCCCCTCTGTTTCCAGACTCCTGTTTCTCCCCCTCTGTTTCCAGACTCCTGTTTCTCCCCCTCTGTTTCCAGACTCCTGTTTCTCACCCTTTGTTTCCAGCCTCCTGCTTCTCGCCCTCTGTTTCCAGACTCCTGTTTCTGCCCCTCTGTTTCCATACTCCTGTTTCTGCCCCTCTGCTTCCAGCCTCCTGTTTCTGCCCCTCAGTTTCCAGACTCCTGTTTCTCCCCCTCTGTTTGCAGACCCCTGTTTCTCCCCCTCTGTTTTCAAACTCCTATTTCTGCCCCTCTGTTTCCAGACTCCTGTTTCTCCCCCTCTGTTTCCAGACTCCTGTTTCTCCCCCTCTGTTTCCAGACTCCTGTTTCTCCCCCTCTGTTTCCAGACTCCTGTTTCTCCCCCTCTGTTTCCAGACTCCTGTTTCTGCCCCTCTGATTCCAGTCTCCTGTTTCTCTCCCTCTGTTTCCAGAATCCTGTTTCTCCCCCTCTGTTTCCAGACTCCTGTTTCTGCCCCTCTGTTTCCAGCCTCCTGTTTCTGCCCCTCTGTTTCCAGCCTCCTGTTTCTCCCCCTCTGTTTCCAGACTCCTGTTTCTCCCCCTCTGTTTCCAGACGCCGGTTTCTGCCCCTCTGTTTCCAGACTCCTGTTTCTCCCCCTCTGTTTCGAGCCTCCTGTTTCTGCCCCTCTGTTTCCAGCCTCCTGTTTCTCCCCCTCTGTTTCCAGACTCCTGATTCTCCTCCTCTGTTTACAGGCTCCGGTTTCTCCCCCTCTGTTTTCAGACTCCTGATTCTGCCCCTCTGTTTCCAGACTCCTGTTTCTCCCCCTCTGTTTCCAGACTCCTGCTTCCCCCCCTCTGTTTCCAGCCTCCTGTTTTTGCCCCTCTGTTTCGAGACTCCTGTTTCTGCCCCTCTGTTTCCAGCCTCCTGATTCTCCCCCTCTGTTTCCAGACTCCTGTTTCTCCCCCTCTGTTTCCAGACTCCTGTTTCTGCCCCTCTGTTTCCAGACTCCTGTTTCTGCCCCTCTGTTTCCAGACTCCTGTTTCTCACCCTCTGTTTCCAGACTCCTGTTTCTGCCCCTCTGTTTCCAGACGCCTGTTTCTCCCCCTCTGTTTCCAGCCTCCTGTTTCTCCCCCTCTGTTTCCAGACTCCTGTTTCTGCCCCACTGTTTCCAGACTCCTGTATCTCACCCTCTGTTTCCAGACTCCTGTTTCTGCCCCTCTGTTTCCAGACTCCTGTTTCTGCTCCTCTGTTTCCAGACTCCGGTTTCTGCCCCTCTGTTTCCAGACTCCTGTTTCTCACCCTCTGTTTCCGGTCTCCTGTTTCTCCCCATCAATTTCCAGACACCTGTTTCTCCACCTCTGTTTCCAGACTCCTGTTTCTGCCCCTCTGTTTCCAGACTCCTGTTTCTGCCCCTCTGTTTCCAGACTCCTGTTTCTCACCCTCTGTTTCCAGCCTCCTGTTTCTCGCCCTCTGTTTCCAGACTCCTGTTTCTCCCCCTCTGTTTTCAGACTCCTGTTTCTGCCCCTCTGTTTCCAGACTCCTGTTTCTCCCCCTCTGTTTCCAGACTCCTGTTTCTCACCCTCTGTTTCCGGTCTCCTCTTTCTGCCCCTCTGTTTCCAGCCTCCTGTTTCTGCCCCTCTGATTCCAGTCTCCTGTTTCTCTCCCTCTGATTCCAGACTCCTGTTTCTGCCCCTCTGTTTCCAGACTTCTGTTTCTCACCCTGTGTTTCCAGACTCCTGTTTCTCTCCCTCTGTTTCCAGCCTCCTGTTTCTCCCCCTCTGTTTCCAGACTCCTATTTCTGCCCCTCTGTTTCCAGACTCCTCTTTCTCACCATCTGTTTCCAGACTCCTGTTTCTCCCCCTCTGTTTCCACACTCCTGTTTCTGCCCCTCTGTTTCCAGACTCTTGTTTCTCCCCCTCTTTTTCCTGACTCCTGTTTCTGCCCCTCTGTTTCCAGACTCCTGTTTCTGCCTCTCTGTTTCCAGACTCCTGTTTCTCACCCTCTGTTTCCAGACTCCTGTTTCTGCCCCTCTGTGTCGAGCCTCCTGATTCTGCCCCTCTGTTTCCAGCCTCCTCTTTCTCACCCTCTGTTTCCTGACACCTGTTTCTCCCCCTCTGTTTCCAGGCTCCTGTTTCTGCCCCTCTGTTTCCAGCCTCCTGTTTCTCCCCCTCTGTTTCCAGACTCCTGTTTCTCCCCCTCTGTTTCCAGACTCCTGTTACTCCCCCTCTGTTTCCAGACTCCTGTTTCTCCCCCTCTGTTTCCAGTCTCCTGTTTTTCCACCTCTCTTTCCAGCCTCCTGCTTCTCGCCCTCTGTTTCCAGACTCCTGTTTCTGCCCCTCTGTTTCCAGACTCCTGTTTCTGCCCCTCTGTTTCCAGCCTCCTGTTTCTGCCCCTCTGTTTCCATACTCCTGTTTCTCCCCCTCAGTTTGCAGACCCCTGTTTCTCCCCCTCTGTTTTCAGACTCCTGTTTCTCCCCCTCTGTTTCCAGACTCCTGTTTCTCCCCCTCTGTTTCCAGACTCCTGTTTCTCCCCCTCTGTTTCCAGTCTCCTGTTTCTCCCCCTCTGTTTCCAGCCTCCTGCTTCTCGCCCTCTGTTTCCAGACTCCTGTTTCTGCCCCTCTGTTTCCAGACTCCTGTTTCTGCCCCTCTGTTTCCAGACTCCTGTTTCTGCCCCTCTGTTTCCAGACTCCTGTTTCTCCCCCTCTGTTTGCAGACCCCTGTTTCTCCCCCTCTGTTTTCAGACTCCTGTTTCTGCCCCTCTGTTTCCAGCCTCCTGTTTCTGCCCCTCTGTTTCCAGACTCCTGTTTCTCCCCCTCTGTTTCCAGACTCCTGTTTCTCCCCCTCTGTTTCCAGACTCCTGTTTCTCCCCCTCTGTTTCCAGACTCCTGTTTGTGCCGCTCTGTTTCCAGACTCCTGTTTCTCACCCTCTGTTTCCAGCCTCCTGCTTCTCGCCCTCTGTTTCCAGACTCCTGTTTCTGCCCCTCTGTTTCCAGACTCCTGTTTCTGCCCCTCTGTTTCCAGACTCCTGTTTCTGCCCCTCTGTTTCCAGCCTCCTGTTTCTGCCCCTCTGTTTCCAGACTCCTGTTTCTCCCCCTCTGTTTCCAGACCCCTGTTTCTCCCCCTCTGTTTTCAGACTCCTGTTTCTGCCCCTCTGTTTCCAGACTTCTGTTTCTCCCCCTCTGTTTCCAGACTCCTGTTTCTCCCCCTCTGTTTCCAGACTCCTGTTTCTCCCCCTCTGTTTCCAGACTCCTGTTTCTCCCCCTCTGTTTCCAGTCTCCTGTTTCTGCCCCTCTGTTTCCAGACTCCTGTTTCTCACCCTCTGTTTCCAGTCTCCTCTTTCTGCCCCTCTGTTTCCAGACTCCTGTTTCTGCCCCTCTGATTCCAGTCTCCTGTTTCTCTCCCTCTGTTTCCAGACTCCTGTTTCTCCCCCTCTGTTTCCAGACTCCTGTTTCTGCCCCTCTGTTTCCAGACTTCTGTTTCTCACCCTGTGTTTCCAGACTCCTGTTTCTCCCCCTCTGTTTCCAGCCTCCTGTTTCTCCCCCTCTGTTTCCAGACTCCTATTTCTGCCTCTCTGTTTCCAGACTCCTGTTTCTCACCATCTGTTTCCAGACTCCTGTTTCTCCCCCTCTGTTTCCACACTCCTGTTTCTGCCCCTCTGTTTCCAGACTCCTGTTTCTCCCCCTCTGTTTCCAGCCTCCTGTTTCTCCCCCTCTGTTTCCAGACTTCTATTTCTGCCCCTCTGTTTCCAGACTCCTCTTTCTCACCATCTGTTTCCAGACTCCTGTTTCTCCCCCTCTGTTTCCACACTCCTGTTTCTGCCCCTCTGTTTCCTGACTCTTGTTTCTCCCCCTCTGTTTCCTGACTCCTGTTTCTGCCCCTCTGTTTCCAGACTCCTGTTTCTGCCTCTCTGTTTCCAGACTCCTGTTTCTCACCCTCTGTTTCCAGACTCCTGTTTCTGCCCCTCTATGTCGAGCCTCCTGATTCTGCCCCTCTGGTTCCAGCCTCCTCTTTCTCACCCTCTGTTTCCTGACACCTGTTTCACCCCCTCTGTTTCCAGGCTCCTGTTTCTGCCCCTCTGTTTCCAGCCTCCTGTTTCTCCCCCTCTGTTTCCAGACTCCTGTTTCTCCCCCTCTGTTTCCAGACTCCTGTTTCTCCCCCTCTGTTTCCAGACTCCTGTTTCTCCCCCTCTGTTTCCAGTCTCCTGTTTCTCCCCCTCTGTTTCCAGCCTCCTGCTTCTCGCCCTCTGTTTCCAGACTCCTGTTTCTGCCCCTCTGTTTCCAGACTCCTGTTTCTGCCCCTCTGTTTCCAGACTCCTGTTTCTCACCCTCTGTTTCCAGACTCCTGTTTCTCCCCCTCTGTTTGCAGACCCCTGTTTCTCCCCCTCTGTTTTCAGACTCCTGTTTCTGCCCCTCTGTTTCCAGACTCCTGTTTCTCCCCCTCTGTTTCCAGACTCCTGTTTCTCCCCCTCTGTTTCCAGACTCCTGTTTCTCCCCCTCTGTTTCCAGACTCCTGTTTCTCCCCCTCTGTTTCCAGACTCCTGTTTCTCCCCCTCTGTTTCCAGACTCCTGTTTCTCCCCCTCTGTTTCCAGACTCCTGTTTCTGCCCCTCTGTTTCCAGCCTCCTGTTTCAGCCCCTCTGTTTCCAGACTCCTGTTTCTCCCCCTCTGTTTCCAGACCCCTGTTTCTCCCCCTCTGTTTTCAGACTCCTGTTTCTGCCCCTCTGTTTCCAGACTTCTGTTTCTCCCCCTCTGTTTCCAGACTCCTGTTTCTCCCCCTCTGTTTCCAGACTCCTGTTTCTCCCCCTCTGTTTCCAGACTCCTGTTTCTCCCCCTCTGTTTCCAGACTCCTCTTTCTCCCCCTCTGTTTCCAGACTCCTGTTTCTCCCCCTCTGTTTCCAGTCTCCTGTTTCTCCCCCTCTGTTTCCAGCCTCCTGCTTCTCGCCCTCTGTTTCCAGACGCCTGTTTCTGCCCCTCTGTTTCGAGCCTCCTGATTCTGCCCCTCTGTTTCCAGCCTCCTCTTTCTCAACCTCTGTTTCCTGACTCCTGTTTCTGCCCCTCTGTTTCCAGACTCCTGTTTCTCCCCCTCTGTTTCCAGACTCCTGTTTCTCCCCCTCTGTTTCCAGACTCCTGTTTGTGCCGCTCTGTTTCCAGACTCCTGTTTCTCACCCTTTGTTTCCAGCCTCCTGCTTCTCGCCCTCTGTTTCCAGACTCCTGTTTCTGCCCCTCTGTTTCCAGACTCCTGTTTCTGCCCCTCTGTTTCCATACTCCTGTTTCTGCCCCTCTGTTTCCAGCCTCCTGTTTCTGCCCCTCAGTTTCCAGACTCCTGTTTCTCCCCCTCTGTTTGCAGACCCCTGTTTCTCCCCCTCTGTTTTCAGACTCCTGTTTCTGCCCCTCTGTTTCCAGACTCCTGTTTCTCCCCCTCTGTTTCCAGACTCCTGTTTCTCCCCCTCTGTTTCCAGACTCCTGTTTCTCCCCCTCTGTTTCCAGACTCCTGTTTCTCCCCCTCTGTTTCCAGACTCCTGTTTCTGCCCCTCTGTTTCCAGCCTCCTGTTTCTGCCCCTCTGTTTCCAGACTCCTGTTTCTCTCCCTCTGTTTCCAGAATCCTGTTTCTCCCCCTCTGTTTCCAGACTCCTGTTTCTGCCCCTCTGTTTCCAGCCTCCTGTTTCTCCCCCTCTGTTTCCAGACTCCTGTTTCTCCCCCTCTGTTTCCAGACGCCGGTTTCTGCCCCTCTGTTTCCAGACTCCTGTTTCTGCCCCACTGTTTCCAGACTCCTGTATCTCACCCTCTGTTTCCAGACTCCTGTTTCTGCCCCTCTGTTTCCAGACTCCTGTTTCTGCCCCTCTGTTTCCAGACTCCGGTTTCTGCCCCTCTGTTTCCAGACTCCTGTTTCTCACCCTCTGTTTCCGGTCTCCTGTTTCTCCCCATCAATTTCCAGACACCTGTTTCTCCACCTCTGTTTCCAGACTCCTGTTTCTGCACCTCTGTTTCCAGACTCCTGTTTCTCACCCTCTGTTTCCAGCCTCCTGCTTCTCGCCCTCTGTTTCCAGACTCCTGTTTCTCCCCCTCTGTTTTCAGACTCCTGTTTCTGCCCCTCTGTTTCCAGACTCCTGTTTCTCCCCCTCTGTTTCCAGACTCCTGTTTCTCACCCTCTGTTTCCGGTCTCCTCTTTCTGCCCCCCTGTTTCCAGCCTCCTGTTTCTGCCCCTCTGATTCCAGTCTCCTGTTTCTCTCCCTCTGTTTCCAGACTCCTGTTTCTCCCCTTCTGTTTCCAGACTCCTGTTTCTGCCCCTCTGTTTCCAGACTCCTATTTCTGCCCCTCTGTTTCCAGACTCCTGTTTCTCCCCCTCTGTTTCCAGACTCCTATTTCTGCCCCTCTGTTTCCAGACTCCTGTTTCTCACCATCTGTTTCCAGACTCCTGTTTCTCCCCCTCTGTTTCCACACTCCTGTTTCTGCCCCTCTGTTTCCAGACTCTTGTTTCTCCCCCTCTGTTTCCTGACTCCTGTTTCTGCCCCTCTGTTTCCAGACTCCTGTTTCTGCCTCTCTGTTTCCAGACTCCTGTTTCTCACCCTCTGTTTCCAGACTCCTGTTTCTGCCCCTCTGTGTCGAGCCTCCTGATTCTGCCCCTCTGTTTCCAGCCTCCTCTTTCTCACCCTCTGTTTCCTGACACCTGTTTCTCCCCCTCTGTTTCCAGGCTCCTGTTACTGCCCCTCTGTTTCCAGCCTCCTGTTTCTCCCCCTCTGTTTCCAGACTCCTGTTTCTCCCCCTCTGTTTCCAGACTCCTGTTTCTCCCCCTCTGTTTCCAGACTCCTGTTTCTCCCCCTCTGTTTCCAGACTCCTGTTTCTCCCCCTCTGTTTCCAGACTCCTGTTTCTCCCCCTCTGTTTCCAGTCTCCTGTTTCTCCCCCTCTGTTTCCAGCCTCCTGCTTCTCGCCCTCTGTTTCCAGACTCCTGTTTCTGCCCCTCTGTTTCCAGACTCCTGTTTCTGCCCCTCTGTTTCCAGCCTCCTGTTTCTGCCCCTCTGTTTCCAGACTCCTGTTTCTCCCCCTCTGTTTGCAGACCCCTGTTTCTCCCCCTCTGTTTTCAGACTCCTGTTTCTGCCCCTCTGTTTCCAGACTCCTGTTTCTCCCCCTCTGTTTCCAGACTCCTGTTTCTCCCCCTCTGTTTCCAGACTCCTGTTTCTCCCCCTCTGTTTCCAGACTCCTGTTTCTCCCCCTCTGTTTCCAGACTCCTGTTTGTGCCGCTCTGTTTCCAGACTCCTGTTTCTCACCCTCTGTTTCCAGCCTCCTGCTTCTCGCCCTCTATTTCCAGACTCCTGTTTCTGCCCCTCTGTTTCCAGACTCCTGTTTCTGCCCCTCTGTTTCCAGACTCCTGTTTCTGCCCCTCTGTTTCCAGACTCCTGTTTCTCCCCCTCTGATTGCAGACCCCTGTTTCTCCCCCTCTGTTTTCAGACTCCTGTTTCTGCCCCTCTGTTTCCAGACTCCTGTTTCTCCCCCTCTGTTTCCAGACTCCTGTTTCTCCCCCTCTGTTTCCAGACTCCTGTTTCTCCCCCTCTGTTTCCAGACTCCTGTTTCTCCCCCTCTGTTTCCAGACTCCTGTTTCTGCCCCTCTGTTTCCAGACTCCTGTTTCTCACCCTCTGTTTCCAGTCTCCTCTTTCTGCCCCTCTGTTTCCAGCCTCCTGTTTCTGCCCCTCTGATTCCAGTCTCCTGTTTCTCTCCCTCTGTTTCCAGACTCCTGTTTCTCCCCCTCTGTTTCCAGACTCCTGTTTCTGCCCCTCTGTTTCCAGCCTCCTGTTTCTCCCCCTCTGTTTCCAGACTCCTATTTCTGCCCCTCTGTTTCCAGACTCCTGTTTCTCACCATCTGTTTCCAGACTCCTGTTTCTCCCTCTCTGTTTCCACACTCCTGTTTCTGCCCCTCTGTTTCCAGACTCTTGTTTCTCCCCCTCCTTTTCCAGCCTCCTGTTTCTCCCCCTCTGTTTCCAGACTCCTATTTCTGCCCCTCTGTTTCCAGACTCCTGTTTCTCCCCCTCTGTTTCCAGACTCCTATTTCTGCCCCTCTGTTTCCAGACTCCTGTTTCTCACCATCTGTTTCCAGACTCCTGTTTCTGCCCCTCTGTTTCCAGACTCTTGTTTCTCCCCCTCTGTTTCCTGACTCCTGTTTCTGCCCCTCTGTTTCCAGACTCCTGTTTCTGCCTCTCTGTTTCCAGACTCCTGTTTCTCCCCCTCTGTTTCCAGACTCCTGTTTCTCCCCCTCTGTTTCCAGACTCCTGTTTCTCCCCCTCTGTTTCCAGACTCCTGTTTCTCCCCCTCTGTTTCCAGACTCCTGTTTCTGCCCCTCTGTTTCCAGCCTCCGGTTTCAGCCCCTCTGTTTCCAGACTCCTGTTTCTCCCCCTCTGTTTCCAGACCCCTGTTTCTCCCCCTCTGTTTTCAGACTCCTGTTTCTGCCCCTCTGTTTCCAGACTTCTGTTTCTCCCCCTCTGTTTCCAGACTCCTGTTATTCCCCTCTGTTTCCAGACTCCTGTTTCTCCCCCTCTGTTTCCAGACTCCTGTTTCTCCCCCTCTGTTTCCAGACTCCTGTTTCTCCCCCTCTGTTTCCAGACTCCTGTTTCTCCCCCTCTGTTTCCAGTCTCCTGTTTCTCCCCCTCTGTTTCCAGCCTCCTGCTTCTCGCCCTCTGTTTCCAGACGCCTGTTTCTGCCCCTCTGTTTCGAGCCTCCTGATTCTGCCCCTCTGTTTCCAGCCTCCTCTTTCTCAACCTCTGTTTCCTGACTCCTGTTTCTGCCCCTCTGTTTCCAGACTCCTGTTTCTCCCCCTCTGTTTCCAGACTCCTGTTTCTCCCCCTCTGTTTCCAGACTCCTGTTTGTGCCGCTCTGTCTCCAGACTCCTGTTTCTCACCCTTTGTTTCCAGCCTCCTGCTTCTCGCCCTCTGTTTCCAGACTCCTGTTTCTGCCCCTCTGTTTCCAGACTCCTGTTTCTGCCCCTCTGTTTCCATACTCCTGTTTCTGCCCCTCTGTTTCCAGCCTCCTGTTTCTGCCCCTCAGTTTCCAGACTCCTGTTTCTCCCCCTCTGTTTGCAGACCCCTGTTTCTCCCCCTCTGTTTTCAGACTCCTGTTTCTGCCCCTCTGTTTCCAGACTCCTGTTTCTCCCCCTCTGTTTCCAGACTCCTGTTTCTCCCCCTCTGTTTCCAGACTCCTGTTTCTCCCCCTCTGTTTCCAGACTCCTGTTTCTCCCCCTCTGTTTCCAGACTCCTGTTTCTGCCCCTCTGTTTCCAGACTCCTGTTTCTCACCCTCTGTTTCCAGTCTCCTCTTTCTGCCCCTCTGTTTCCAGCCTCCTGTTTCTGCCCCTCTGATTCCAGTCTCCTGTTTCTCTCCCTCTGTTTCCAGAATCCTGTTTCTCCCCCTCTGTTTCCAGACTCCTGTTTCTGCCCCTCTGTTTCCAGCCTCCTGTTTCTGCCCCTCTGTTTCCAGCCTCCTGTTTCTCCCCCTCTGTTTCCAGACTCCTGTTTCTCCCCCTCTGTTTCCAGTCTCCTGTTTCTCCCGCTCTGTTTCCAGACTCCTGTTTCTCCCCCTCTGTTTCCAGACTCCTTTTTCTCCCCCTCTGTTTCGAGCCTCCTGATTCTGCCCCTCTGTTTCCAGCCTCCTCTTTCTCAACCTGTGTTTCCTGACTCCTGTTTCTGCCCCTCTGTTTCCAGACTCCTGTTTCTCCCCCTCTGTTTCCAGACTCCTGTTTCTCCCCCTCTGTTTCCAGACTCCTGTTTGTGCCGCTCTGTTTCCAGACTCCTGTTTCTCACCCTTTGTTTCCAGCCTCCTGCTTCTCGCCCTCTGTTTCCAGACTCCTGTTTCTGCCCCTCTGTTTCCAGACTCCTGTTTCTGCCCCTCTGTTTCCATACTCCTGTTTCTGCCCCTCTGTTTCCAGCCTCCTGTTTCTGCCCCTCAGTTTCCAGACTCCTGTTTCTCCCCCTCTGTTTGCAGACCCCTGTTTCTCCCCCTCTGTTTTCAGACTCCTGTTTCTGCCCCTCTGTTTCCAGACTCCTGTTTCTCCCCCTCTGTTTCCAGACTCCTGTTTCTCCCCCTCTGTTTCCAGACTCCTGTTTCTCCCCCTCTGTTTCCAGACTCCTGTTTCTCCCCCTCTGTTTCCAGACTCCTGTTTCTGCCCCTCTGTTTCCAGACTCCTGTTTCTCACCCTCTGTTTCCAGTCTCCTCTTTCTGCCCCTCTGTTTCCAGCCTCCTGTTTCTGCCCCTCTGATTCCAGTCTCCTGTTTCTCTCCCTCTGTTTCCAGAATCCTGTTTCTCCCCCTCTGTTTCCAGACTCCTGTTTCTGCCCCTCTGTTTCCAGACTCCTGTTTCTGCCCCTCTGCTTCCAGCCTCCTGTTTCTGCCCCTCTGTTTCCAGCCTCCTGTTTCTCCCCCTCTGTTTCCAGACTCCTGTTTCTCCCCATCTGTTTCCAGACGCCGGTTTCTGCCCCTCTGTTTCCAGACTCCTGATTCTCCTCCTCTGTTTACAGGCTCCGGTTTCTCCCCCTCTGTTTTCAGACTCCTGATTCTGCCCCTCTGTTTCCAGACTCCTGTTTCTCCCCCTCTGTTTCCAGACTCCTGCTTCTCCCCCTCTGTTTCCAGCCTCCTGTTTCTGCCCCTCTGTTTCGAGACTCCTGTTTCTGCCCCTCTGTTTCCAGCCTCCTGTTTCTCCCCCTCTGTTTCCAGACTCCTGTTTCTCCCCCTCTGTTTCCAGACTCCTGTTTCTGCCCCTCTGTTTCCAGACTCCTGTTTCTGCCCCTCTGTTTCCAGTCTCCTGTTTCTCACCCTCTGTTTCCAGACTCCTGTTTCTGCCCCTCTGTTTCCAGACTCCTGTTTCTGCCCCTCTGTTTCCAGACGCCTGTTTCTCCCCCTCTGTTTCCAGCCTCCTGTTTCTCCCCCCTCTGTTTCCAGACTCCTGTTTCTGCCCCACTGTTTCCAGACTCCTGTATCTCACCCTCTGTTTCCAGACTCCTGTTTCTGCCCCTCTGTTTCCAGACTCCTGTTTCTGCCCCTCTGTTTCCAGACTCCGGTTTCTGCCCCTCTGTTTCCAGACTCCTGTTACTCACCCTCTGTTTCCGGTCTCCTGTTTCTCCCCATCAATTTCCAGACACCTGTTTCTCCCCCTCTGTTTCCAGACTCCTGTTTCTGCCCCTCTGTTTCCAGACTCCTGTTTCTGCCGCTCTGTTTCCAGACTCCTGTTTCTCACCCTCTGTTTCCAGCCTCCTGCTTCTCGCCCTCTGTTTCCAGACTGCTGTTTCTCCCCCTCTGTTTTCAGACTCCTGTTTCTGCCCCTCTGTTTCCAGACTCCTGTTTCTCCCCCACTGTTTCCAGACTCCTGTTTCTCACCCTCTGTTTCCACACTCCTGTTTCTGCCCCTCTGTTTCCAGACTCTTGTTTCTCCCCCTCTGTTTCCAGACTCATGTTTCTGCCTCTCTGTTTCCAGACTCCTGTTTCTCTCCCTCTGTTTCCAGACTCCTGTTTCTGCCCCTCTGTGTCGAGCCTCCTGATTCTGCCCCTCTGTTTCCAGCCTCCTCTTTCTCACCCTCTGTTTCCTGACACCTGTTTCTCCCCCTCTGTTTCCAGGCTCCTGTTTCTGCCCCTCTGTTTCCAGCCTCCTGTTTCTCCCCCTCTGTTTCCAGACTCCTGTTTCTCCCCCTCTGTTTCCAGACTCCTGTTTCTCCCCCTCTGTTTCCAGACTCCTGTTTCTCCCCCTCTGTTTCCAGTCTCCTGTTTCTCCCCCTCTGTTTCCAGCCTCCTGCTTCACGCCCTCTGTTTCCAGACTCCTGTTTCTGCCCCTCTGTTTCCAGACTCCTGTTTCTGCCCCTCTGTTTCCAGCCTCCTGTTTCTGCCCCTCTGTTTCCATACTCCTGTTTCTCCCCCTCTGTTTGCAGACCCCTGTTTCTCCCCCTCTGTTTTCAGACTCCTGTTTCTCCTCCTCTGTTTCCAGACTCCTGTTTCTCCCCCTCTGTTTCCAGACTCCTGTTTCTCCCCCTCTGTTTCCAGTCTCCTGTTTCTCCCCCTCTGTTTCCAGCCTCCTGCTTCTCGCCCTCTGTTTCCAGACTCCTGTTTCTGCCCCTCTGTTTCCAGACTCCTGTTTCTGCCCCTCTGTTTCCAGCCTCCTGTTTCTGCCCCTCTGTTTCCAGACTCCTGTTTCTCCCCCTCTGTTTGCAGACCCCTGTTTCTCCCCCTCTGTTTTCAGACTCCTGTTTCTGCCCCTCTGTTTCCAGACTCCTGTTTCTCCCCCTCTGTTTCCAGACTCCTGTTTCTCCCCCTCTGTTTCCAGACTCCTGTTTCTCCCCCTCTGTTTCCAGACTCCTGTTTCTCCCCCTCTGTTTCCAGTCTCCTGTTTCTCCCCCTCTGTTTCCAGCCTCCTGCTTCTCGCCCTCTGTTTCCAGACTCCTGTTTCTGCCCCTCTGTTTCCAGACTCCTGTTTCTGCCCCTCTGTTTCCATCCTCCTGTTTCTGCCCCTCTGTTTCCAGACTCCTTTCTCTCCCCCTCCGTTTCCACACTCCTGTTTCTCCCCCTCTGTTTTCAGACTCCTGTTTCTGCCCCTCTGTTTCCAGACTCCTGTATCTCCCCCTCTGTTTCCAGACTCCTGTTTCTGCCCCTCTGTTTCCAGACTCCTGTTTCTCCCCCTCTGTTTCCATACTCCTGTTTCTGCCCCTCTGTTTCCAGACTCCTGTTTCTGCCCCTCTGTTTCCAGACTCCTGTTTCTCCCCCTCTGTTTCCATACTCCTGTTTCTGCCCCTCTGTTTCCAGCCTCCTGTTTCTGCCCCTCTGTTTCCAGACTCCTGTTTCTCCCCCTCTGTTTCCAGCCTCCTCTTTCTCACCCTCTGTTTCCTGACACATGTTTCTCCCCCTCTGTTTCCAGACTCCTGTTTCTCCCCCTCTGTTTCCAGACTCCTGTTTCTCCCCCTCTGTTTCCAGACTCCTGTTTCTCCCCCTCTGTTTCCAGACTCCTGTTTCTCCCCCTCTGTTTCCAGACTCCTGTTTCTGCCCCTCTGTGTCCAGACTCCTGTTTCTCACCCTCTGTTTCCAGTCTCCTCTTTCTGCCCCTCTGTTTCCAGCCTCCTGTTTCTGCCCCTCTGATTCCAGTCTCCTGTTTCTCTCCCTCTGTTTCCAGACTCCTGTTTCTCCCCCTCTGTTTCCAGACTCCTGATTCTGCCCCTCTGTTTCCAGACTTCTGTTTCTCACCCTGTGTTTCCAGACTCCTGATTCTCCCCCTCTGTTTCCAGCCTCCTGTTTCTCCCCCTCTGTTTCCAGACTCCTATTTCTGCCCCTCCTTTTCCAGACTCCTGTTTCTCACCATCTGTTTCCAGACTCCTGTTTCTCCCCCTCTGTTTCCACACTCCTGTTTCTGCCCCTCTGTTTCCAGACTCTTGTTTCTCCCCCTCTGTTTCCTGACTCCTGTTTCTGCCCCTCTGTTTCCAGACTCCTGTTTCTGCCTCTCTGTTTCCAGACTCCTGTTTCTCACCCTCTGTTTCCAGACTCCTGTTTCTGCCCCTCTGTTTCGAGCCTCCTGATTCTGCCCCTCTGTTTCCAGCCTCCTCTTTCTCAACATCTGTTTCCTGACTCCTGTTTCTCCCCCTCTGTTCCCAGGGTCCTGTTTCTGCCCCTCTGTTTCCAGCCTCCTGTTTCTCCCCCTCTGTTTCCAGACTCCTGTTTCTCCCCCTCTGTTTCCAGACTCCTGTTTCTCCCCCTCTGTTTCCAGACTCCTGTTTCTCCCCCTCTGTTTCCAGTCTCCTGTTTCTCCCCCTCTGTTCCCAGCCTCCTGCTTCTCGCCCTCTGTTTCCATACTCCTGTATCTGCCCCTCTGTTTCCAGACTCCTGTTTCTGCCCCTCTGTTTCCAGCCTCATGTTTCTGCCCCTCTGTTTCCAGACTCCTGTTTCTCCCCCTCTGTTTCCAGACTCCTGTTTCTCCCCCTCTGTTTCCAGACTCCTGTTTCTCCCCCTCTGTTTCCAGACTCCTGTTTCTGCCCCTCTCTTTCCAGACACCTGGTTCTCACCCTCTCTTTCCAGACTCCTCTTTCTGCCACTCTGTTTCCAGCCTCTTGTTTCTCCCCCTCTGTTTCCACACTCCTGTTTCTGCCCCTCTGTTTCCAGACTCCTGTTTCTCCCCCTCTGTTTCCAGTCTCCTGTTTCTCCCCCTCTGTTTCCAGCCTCCTGCTTCTCGCCCTCTGTTTCCAGACTCCTGTTTCTGCCCCTCTGTTTCCAGACTCCTGTTTCTGCCCCTCTGTTTCCAGCCTCCTGTTTCTGCCCCTCTGTTTCCAGACTCCTGTTTCTCCCCCTCTGTTTGCAGACCCCTGTTTCTCCCCCTCTGTTTTCAGACTCCTGTTTCTGCCCCTCTGTTTCCAGACTCCTGTTTCTCCCCCTCTGTTTCCAGACTCCTGTTTCTCCCCCTCTGTTTCCAGACTCCTGTTTCTTCCCCTCTGTTTCCAGACTCCTGTTTCTCCCCCTCTGTTACCAGACTCCTGTTTCTCACCCTTTGTTTCCAGCCTCCTGCTTCTCGCCCTCTGTTTCCAGACTCCTGTTTCTGCCCCTCTGTTTCCAGACTCCAGTTTCTGCCCCTCTGTTTCCATACTCCTGTTTCTGCCCCTCTGTTTCCTGCCTCCTGTTTCTGCCCCTCAGTTTCCAGACTCCTGTTTCTCCCCCTCTGTTTGCAGACCCCTGTTTCTCCCCCTCTGTTTTCAAACTCCTGTTTCTGCCCCTCTGTTTCCAGACTCCTGTTTCTCCCCCTCTGTTTCCAGACTCCTGTTTCTCCCCCTCTGTTTCCAGACTCCTGTTTCTCCCCCTCTGTTTCCAGACTCCTGTTTCTCCCCCTCTGTTTTCAGACTCCTGTTTCTGCCCCTCTGATTCCAGTCTCCTGTTTCTCTCCCTCTGTTTCCAGAATCCTGTTTCTCCCCCTCTGTTTCCAGACTCCTGTTTCTGCCCCTCTGTTTCCAGCCTCCTGTTTCTGCCCCTCTGTTTCCAGCCTCCTGTTTCTCCCCCTCTGTTTCCAGACTCCTGTTTCTCCCCCTCTGTTTCCAGACGCCCGTTTCTGCCCCTCTGTTTCCAGACTCCTGTTTCTCCCCCTCTGTTTCGAGCCTCCTGTTTCTGCCCCTCTGTTTCCAGCCTCCTGTTTCTCCCCCTCTGTTTCCAAACTCCTGTTTCTGCCCCTCTGTTTCCAGCCTCCTGTTTCTCCCCCTCTGTTTCCAGACTCCTGATTCTCCTCCTCTGTTTACAGGCTCCGGTTTCTCCCCCTCTGTTTTCAGACTCCTGATTCTGCCCCTCTGTTTCCAGACTCCTGTTTCCCCCCCTCTGTTTCCAGCCTCCTGTTTCTGCCCCTCTGTTTCGAGACTCCTGTTTCTGCCCCTCTGTTTCCAGCCTCCTGTTTCTCCCCCTCTGTTTCCAGACCCCTGTTTCTCCCCCTCTGTTTCCAGACTCCTGTTTCTGCCCCTCTGTTTCCAGACTCCTGTTTCTGCCCCTCTGTTTCCTGACTCCTGTTTCTCACCCTCTGTTTCCAGACTCCTGTTTCTGCCCCTCTGTTTCCAGACTCCGGTTTCTGCCCCTCTGTTTCCAGACTCCTGTTTCTCCCCATCAATTTCCAGACACCTGTTTCTCCACCTCTGTTTCCAGACTCCTGTTTCTGCCCCTCTGTTTCCAGACTCCTGTTTCTGCCCCTCTGTTTCCAGCCTCCTGTTTCTGCCCCTCTGTTTCCAGACTCCTGTTTCTGCCCCTCTGTTTCCAGACTCCTGTATCTCACCCTCTGTTTCCAGACTCCTGTTTCTGCCCCTCTGTTTCCAGACTCCTGTTTCTGCCCCTCTGTTTCCAGACTCCGGTTTCTGCCCCTCTGTTTCCAGACTCCTGTTTCTCCCCATCAATTTCCAGGCACCTGTTTCTCCACCTCTGTTTCCAGACTCCTGTTTCTGCCCCTCTGTTTCCAGACTCCTGTTTCTGCCCCTCTGTTTCCAGACTCCTGTTTCTCACCCTCTGTTTCCAGCCTCCTGCTTCTCGCCCTCTGTTTCCAGCCTCCTGTTTCTCCCCCTCTGTTTCCAGACTCCTGCTTCCCCCCCTCTGTTTCCAGCCTCCTGTTTCTGCCCCTCTGTTTCGAGACTCCTGTTTCTGCCCCTCTGTTTCCAGCCTCCTGTTTCTCCCCCTCTGTTTCCAGACTCCTGTTTCTCCCCCTCTGTTTCCAGACTCCTGTTTCTGCCCCTCTGTTTCCAGACTCCTGTTTCTGCCCCTCTGTTTCCAGACTCCTGTTTCTCCCCCTCTGTTTCCAGACTCCTGTTTCTCACCCTCTGTTTCCGGTCTCCTCTTTCTGCCCCTCTGTTTCCAGCCTCCTGTTTCTGCCCCTCTGATTCCAGTCTCCTGTTTCTCTCCCTCTGTTTCCAGACTCCTGTTTCTGCCCCTCTGTTTCCAGACTCCTGTTTCTCCCCCTCTGTTTCCAGACTTCTGTTTCTCACCCCGTGTTTCCAGACTCCTATTTCTCCCCCTCTGTTTCCAGACTCCTATTTCTGCCCCTCTGTTTCCAGACTCCTGTTTCTCACCATCTGTTTCCAGACTCCTGTTTCTCCCCCTCTGTTTCCACACTCCTGTTTCTGCCCCTCTGTTTCCAGACTCTTGTTTCTCCCCCTCTGTTTCCTGACTCCTGTTTCTGCCCCTCTGTTTCCAGACTCCTGTTTCTGCCTCTCTGTTTCCAGACTCCTGTTTCTCACCCTCTGTTTCCAGACTCCTGTTTCTGCCCCTCTGTGTCGAGCCTCCTGATTCTGCCCCTCTGTTTCCAGCCTCCTCTTTCTCACCCTCTGTTTCCTGACACCTGTTTCTCCCCCTCTGTTTCCACGCTCCTGTTTCTGCCCCTCTGTTTCCAGCCTCCTGTTTCTCCCCCTCTGTTTCCAGACTCCTGCTTCTCCCCCTCTGTTTCCAGACTCCTGTTTCTCCCCCTCTGTTTCCAGTCTCCTGTTTCTCCACCTCTGTTTCCAGCCTCCTGCTTCTCGCCCTCTGTTTCCAGACTCCTGTTTCTGCCCCTCTGTTTCCAGACTCCTGTTTCTGCCCCTCTGTTTCCAGCCTCCTGTTTCTGCCCCTCTGTTTCCATACTCCTGTTTCTCCCCCTCAGTTTGCAGACCCCTGTTTCTCCCCCTCTGTTTTCAGACTCCTGTTTCTCCCCCTCTGTTTCCAGACTCCTGTTTCTCCCCCTCTGTTTCCAGACTCCTGTTTCTCCCCCTCTGTTTCCAGTCTCCTGTTTCTCCCCCTCTGTTTACAGCCTCCTGCTTCTCGCCCTCTGTTTCCAGACTCCTGTTTCTGCCCCTCTGTTTCCAGACTCCTGTTTCTGCCCCTCTGTTTCCAGCCTCCTGTTTCTGCCCCTCTGTTTCCAGACTCCTGTTTCTCCCCCTCTGTTTGCAGACCCCTGTTTCTCCCCCTCTGTTTTCAGACTCCTGTTTCTGCCCCTCTGTTTCCAGACTCCTGATTCTCCCCCTCTGTTTCCAGACTCCTGTTTCTCCCCCTCTGTTTCCAGACTCCTGTTTCTCCCCCTCTGTTTCCAGACTCCTGTTTCTCCCCCTCAGTTTCCAGACTCCTGTTTGTGCCGCTCTGTTTCCAGACTCCTGTTTCTCACCCTCTGTTTCCAGCCTCCTGCTTCTCGCCCTCTGTTTCCAGACTCCTGTTTCTGCCCTCTGTTTCCAGACTCCTGTTTCTGCCCCTCTGTTTCCAGACTCCTGTTTCTGCCCCTCTGTTTCCAGCCTCCTGTTTCTGCCCCTCTGTTTCCAGACTCCTGTTTCTCCCCCTCTGATTGCAGACCCCTGTTTCTCCCCCTCTGTTTTCAGACTCCTGTTTCTGCCCCTCTGTTTCCAGACTCCTGTTTCTCCCCCTCTGTTTCCAGACTCCTGTTTCTCCCCCTCTGTTTCCAGACTCCTGTTTCTCCCCCTCTGTTTCCAGACTCCTGTTTCTCCCCCTCTGTTTCCAGACTCCTGTTTCTGCCCCTCTGTTTCCAGACTCCTGTTTCTCACCCTCTGTTTCCAGTCTCCTCTTTCTGCCCCTCTGTTTCCAGCCTCCTGTTTCTGCCCCTCTGATTCCAGTCTCCTGTTTCTCTCCCTCTGTTTCCAGACTCCTGTTTCTGCCCCTCTGTTTCCAGACTTCTGTTTCTCACCCTGTGTTTCCAGACTCCTGTTTCTCCCCCTCTGTTTCCAGCCTCCTGTTTCTCCCCCTCTGTTTCCAGACTCCTATTTCTGCCCCTCTGTTTCCAGACTCCTGTTTCTCACCATCTGTTTCCAGACTCCTGTTTGTGTCGCTCTTTTTCCAGACTCCTGTTTCTGCCCCTCTGTTTCCAGACTCCTGTTTCTGCCCCTCTGTTTCCATACTCCTGTTTCTGCCCCTCTGTTTCCAGCCTCCTGTTTCTGCCCCTCAGTTTCCAGACTCCTGTTTCTCCCCCTCTGTTTGCAGACCCCTGTTTCTCCCCCTCTGTTTTCAGACTCCTGTTTCTGCCCCTCTGTTTCCAGACTCCTGTTTCTCCCCCTCTGTTTCCAGACTCCTGTTTCTCCCCCTCTGTTTCCAGACTCCTGTTTCTCCCCCTCTGTTTCCAGACTCCTGTTTCTCCCCCTCTGTTTCCAGACTCCTGTTTCTCCCCCTCTGTTTCCAGACTCCTGTTTCTCACCCTCTGTTTCCAGTCTCCTCTTTCTGCCCTTCTGTTTCCAGCCTCCTGTTTCTGCCCCTCTGATTCCAGTCTCCTGTTTCTCTCCCTCTGTTTCCAGAATCCTGTTTCTCCCCCTCTGTTTCCAGACTCCTGTTTCTGCCCCTCTGTTTCCAGCCTCCTGTTTCTGCCCCTCTGTTTCCAGCCTCCTGTTTCTCCCCCTCTGTTTCCAGACTCCTGTTTCTCCCCCTCTGTTTCCAGACGCCGGTTTCTGCCCCTCCGTTTACAGACTCCTGTTTCTGCCCCTCTGTTTCCAGCCTCCTGTTTCTCCCCCTCTGTTTCCAGACTCCTGATTCCCCTCCTCTGTTAACAGGCTCCGGTTTCTCCCCCTCTGTTTTCAGACTCCTGATTCTGCCCCTCTGTTTCCGGACTCCTGTTTCTCCCCCTCTGTTTCCAGACTCCTGCTTCTCCCCCTCTGTTTCCAGCCTCCTGTTTCTGCCCCTCTGTTTCGAGACTCCTGTTTCTGCCCCTCTGTTTCCAGCCTCCTGTTTCTCCCCCTCTGTTTCCAGACTCCTGTTTCTCCCCCTCTGTTTCCAGACTCCTGTTTCTGCCCCTCTGTTTCCAGACTCCTGTTTCTCACCCTCTGTTTCCAGACTCCTGTTTCTGCCCCTCTGTTTCCAGACTCCTGTTTCTGCCCCTCTGTTTCCAGACGCCTGTTTCTCCCCCTCTGTTTCCAGCCTCCTGTTTCTCCCCCTCTGTTTCCAGACTCCTGTTTCTGCCCCACTGTTTCCAGACTCCTGTATCTCACCCTCTGTTTCCAGACTCCTGTTTCTGCCCCTCTGTTTCCAGACTCCTGTTTCTGCCCCTCTGTTTCCAGACTCCGGTTTCTCCCCCTCTGTTTCCAGACTCCTGTTTCTCCCCCTCTGTTTCCAGACTCCTGTTTCTCCCCCTCTGTTTCCAGACTCCTGTTTCTCCCTTTCTGTTTCCAGACTCCTGTTTCTCCCCCTCTGTTTCCAGTCTCCTGTTTCTCCCCCTCTGTTTCCAGCCTCCTGCTTTTCGCCCTCTGTTTCCAGACGACTGTTTCTGCCCCTCTGTTTCGAGCCTCCTGATTCTGCCCCTCTGTTTCCAGCCTCCTCTTTCTCAACCTCTGTTTCCTGACTCCTGTTTCTGCCCCTCTGTTTCCAGACTCCTGTTTCTCCCCCTCTGTTTCCAGACTCCTGTTTCTCCCCCTCTGTTTCCAGACTCCTGTTTGTGCCGCTCTGTTTCCAGACTCCTGTTTCTCCCCCTCTGTTTCCAGACTCCTGTTTCTGCCGCTCTGTTTCCAGACTCCTGTTTCTCACCCTTTGTTTCCAGCCTCCTGCTTCTCGCCCTCTGTTTCCAGACTCCTGTTTCTGCCCCTCTGTTTCCAGACTCCTGTTTCTGCCCCTCTGTTTCCATACTCCTGTTTCTGCCCCTCTGTTTCCAGCCTCCTGTTTCTGCCCCTCAGTTTCCAGACTCCTGTTTCTCCCCCTCTGTTTGCAGACCCCTGTTTCTCCCCCTCTGTTTTCAGACTCCTGTTTCTGCCCCTCTATTTCCAGACTCCTGTTTCTCCCCCTCTGTTTCCAGACTCCTGTTTCTCCCCCTCTGTTTCCAGACTCCTGTTTCTCCCCCTCTGTTTCCAGACTCCTGTTTCTCCCCCTCTGTTTCCAGACTCCTGTTTCTGCCCCTCTGTTTCCAGACTCCTGTTTCTCACCCTCTGTTTCCAGTCTCCTCTTTCTGCCCTTCTGTTTCCAGCCTCCTGTTTCTGCCCCTCTGATTCCAGTCTCCTGTTTCTCTCCCTCTGTTTCCAGACTCCTGTTTCTCCCCCTCTGTTTGCAGACCCCTGTTTCTCCCCCTCTGTTTTCAGACTCCTGTTTCTGCCCCTCTGTTTCCAGACTCCTGTTTCTCCCCCTCTGTTTCCAGACTCCTGTTTCTCCCCCTCTGTTTCCAGACTCCTGTTTCTCCCCCTCTGTTTCCAGAATCCTGTTTCTCCCCCTCTGTTTCCAGACTCCTGTTTCTGCCCCTCTGTTTCCAGCCTCCTGTTTCTGCCCCTCTGTTTCCAGCCTCCTGTTTCTCCCCCTCTGTTTCCAGACTCCTGTTTCTCCCCCTCTGTTTCCAGACGCCGGTTTCTGCCCCTCTGTTTCCAGACTCCTGTTTCTGCCCCTCTGTTTCCAGCCTCCTGTTTCTCCCCCTCTGTTTCCAGACTCCTGATTCCCCTCCTCTGTTTACAGGCTCCGGTTTCTCCCCCTCTGTTTTCAGACTCCTGATTCTGCCCCTCTGTTTCCAGACTCCTGTTTCTCCCCCTCTGTTTCCAGACTCCTGCTTCTCCCCCTCTGTTTCCAGCCTCCTGTTTCTGCCCCTCTGTTTCGAGACTCCTGTTTCTGCCCCTCTGTTTCCAGCCTCCTGTTTCTCCCCCTCTGTTTCCAGACTCCTGTTTCTCCCCCTCTGTTTCCAGACTCCTGTTTCTGCCCCTCTGTTTCCAGCCTCCTGTTTCTGCCCCTCTGTTTCCAGACTCCTGTTTCTCACCCTCTGTTTCCAGACTCCTGTTTCTGCCCCTCTGTTTCCAGACTCCTGTTTCTGCCCCTCTGTTTCCAGACGCCTGTTTCTCCCCCTCTGTTTCCAGCCTCCTGTTTCTCCCCCTCTGTTTCCAGACTCCTGTTTCTGCCCCACTGTTTCCAGACTCCTGTATCTCACCCTCTGTTTCCAGACTCCTGTTTCTGCCCCTCTGTTTCCAGACTCCTGTTTCTGCCCCTCTGTTTCCAGACTCCGGTTTCTGCCCCTCTGTTTCCAGACTCCTGTTTCTCACCCTCTCTTTCCGGTCTCCTGTTTCTCCCCATCAATTTCCAGACACCTGTTTCTCCCCCTCTGCTTCCAGACTCCTGTTTCTGCCCCTCTGTTTCCAGACTCCTGTTTGTGCCGCTCTGTTTCCAGACTCCTGTTTCTCCCCCTCTGTTTCCAGACTCCTGTTTCTGCCCCTCTGTTTCCAGACTCCTGTTTGTGCCGCTCTGTTTCCAGCCTCCTGTTTCTGCCCCTCTGTTTCCATACTCCTGTTTCTCCCCCACTGTTTCCAGACTCCTGTTTCTCACCCTCTGTTTCCACACTCCTGTTTCTGCCCCTCTGTTTACAGACTCCTGTTTCTCCCCCTCTGTTTCCAGACTCCTGTTTCTGCCCCTCTGTTTCCAGCCTCCTGTTTCTGCCCCTCTGTTTACAGACTCCTGTTTCTCTCCCTCTGTTTCCAGACTCCTGTTTCTCCCCCTCTGTTTCCAGACTCCTGATTCTGCCCCTCTGTTTCCAGACTTCTGTTTCTCACCCTGTGTTTCCAGACTCCTGATTCTCCCCCTCTGTTTCCAGCCTCCTGTTTCTCCCCCTCTGTTTCCAGACTCCTATTTCTGCCCCTCTGTTTCCAGACTCCTGTTTCTCACCATCTGTTTCCAGACTCCTGTTTCTCCCCTTCTGTTTCCACACTCCTGTTTCTGCCCCTCTGTTTCCAGACTCTTGTTTCTCCCCCTCTGTTTCCTGACTCCTGTTTCTGCCCCTCTGTTTCCAGACTCCTGTTTCTGCCTCTCTGTTTCCAGACTCCTGTTTCTCACCCTCTGTTTCCAGACTCCTGTTTCTGCCCCTCTGTTTCGAGCCTCCTGATTCTGCCCCTCTGTTTCCAGCCTCCTCTTTCTCAACCTCTGTTTCCTGACTCCTGTTTCTCCCCCTCTGTTCCCAGGGTCCTGTTTCTGCCCCTCTGTTTCCAGCCTCCTGTTTCTCCCCCTCTGTTTCCAGTCTCCTGTTTCTCCCCCTCTGTTTCCAGCCTCCTGCTTCTCGCCCTCTGTTTCCATACTCCTGTATCTGCCCCTCTGTTTCCAGACTCCTGTTTCTGCCCCTCTGTTTCCAGCCTCATGTTTCTGCCCCTCTGTTTCCAGACTCCTGTTTCTCCCCCTCTGTTTCCAGACTCCTGTTTCTCCCCCTCTGTTTCCAGACTCCTGTTTCTCCCCCTCTGTTCCAAACTCCTGTTTCTGCCCCTCTCTTTCCAGACACCTGGTTCTCACCCTCTGTTTCCAGACTCCTCTTTCTGCCCCTCTGTTTCCAGCCTCTTGTTTCTCCCCCTCTGTTTCCACACTCCTGTTTCTGCCCCTCTGTTTCCAGACTCTTGTTTCTCCCCCTCAGTTTCCAGACTCCTGTTTCTGCCCCTCTGATTCCAGTCTCCTGTTTCTCTCCCTCTGTTTCCAGACTCCTGTTTCTCCCCCTCTGTTTGCAGACCCCTGTTTCTCCCCCTCTGTTTTCAGACTCCTGTTTCTGCCCCTCTGTTTCCAGACTCCTGTTTCTCCCCCTCTGTTTCCAGACTCCTGTTTCTCCCCCTCTGTTTCCAGACTCCTGTTTCTCCCCCTCTGTTTCCAGAATCCTGTTTCTCCCCCTCTGTTTCCAGACTCCTGTTTCTGCCCCTCTGTTTCCAGCCTCCTGTTTCTGCCCCTCTGTTTCCAGCCTCCTGTTTCTCCCCCTCTGTTTCCAGACTCCTGTTTCTCCCCCTCTGTTTCCAGACGCCGGTTTCTGCCCCTCTGTTTCCAGACTCCTGTTTCTGCCCCTCTGTTTCCAGCCTCCTGTTTCTCCCCCTCTGTTTCCAGACTCCTGATTCCCCTCCTCTGTTTACAGGCTCCGGTTTCTCCCCCTCTGTTTTCAGACTCCTGATTCTGCCCCTCTGTTTCCAGACTCCTGTTTCTCCCCCTCTGTTTCCAGACTCCTGCTTCTCCCCCTCTGTTTCCAGCCTCCTGTTTCTGCCCCTCTGTTTCGAGACTCCTGTTTCTGCCCCTCTGTTTCCAGCCTCCTGTTTCTCCCCCTCTGTTTCCAGACTCCTGTTTCTCCCCCTCTGTTTCCAGACTCCTGTTTCTGCCCCTCTGTTTCCAGACTCCTGTTTCTGCCCCTCTGTTTCCAGACTCCTGTTTCTCACCCTCTGTTTCCAGACTCCTGTTTCTGCCCCTCTGTTTCCAGACTCCTGTTTCTGCCCCTCTGTTTCCAGACGCCTGTATCTCCCCCTCTGTTTCCAGCCTCCTGTTTCTCCCCCTCTGTTTCCAGACTCCTGTTTCTGCCCCACTGTTTCCAGACTCCTGTATCTCACCCTCTGTTTCCAGACTCCTGTTTCTGCCCCTCTGTTTCCAGCCTCCTGTTTCTGCCCCTCTGTTTCCAGACTCCTGTTTCTGCCCCTCTGTTTCCAGACTCCTGTTTCTCACCCTCTGTTTCCGGTCTCCTGTTTCTCCCCATCAATTTCCAGACACCTGTTTCTCCCCCTCTGTTTCCAGACTCCTGTTTCTGCCCCTCTGTTTCCAGACTCCTGTTTGTGCCGCTCTGTTTCCAGACTCCTGTTTCTCCCCCTCTGTTTCCAGACTCCTGATTCTGCCCCTCTGTTTCCAGACTCCTGTTTGTGCCGCTCTGTTTCCAGCCTCCTGTTTCTGCCCCTCTGTTTCCAGACTCCTGTTTCTCCCCCTCTGTTTCCAGACTCCTGTTTCTGCCCCTCTGTTTCCAGACTCCTGTTTCTCCCCCACTGTTTCCAGACTCCTGTTTCTCACCCTCTGTTTCCACACTCCTGTTTCTGCCCCTCTGTTTCCAGACTCTTGTTTCTCCCCCTCTGTTTCCTGACTCCTGTTTCTGCCCCTCTGTTTCCAGACTCCTGTTTCTGCCTCTCTGTTTCCAGACTCCTGTTTCTCACCCTCTGTTTCCAGACTCCTGTTTCTGCCCCTCTGTGTCGAGCCTCCTGATTCTGCCCCTCTGTTTCCAGCCTCCTCTTTCTCACCCTCTGTTTCCTGACACCTGTTTCTCCCCCTCTGTTTCCAGGCTCCTGTTTCTGCCCCTCTGTTTCCAGCCTCCTGTTTCTCCCCCTCTGTTTTCAGACTCCTGTTTCTGCCCCTCTGTTTCCAGACTCCTGTTTCTCCCCCTCTGTTTCCAGACTCCTGTTTCTCCCCCTCTGTTTCCAGACTCCTGTTTCTCCCCCTCTGTTTCCAGACTCCTGTTTCTCCCCCTCTGTTTCCAGTCTCCTCTTTCTCCCGCTCTGTTTCCAGCCTCCTGCTTCTCGCCCTCTGTTTCCAGACTCCTGTTTCTGCCCCTCTGTTTCCAGACTCCTGTTTCTGCCCCTCTGTTTCCATCCTCCTGTTTCTGCCCCTCTGTTTCCAGACTCCTTTCTCTCCCCCTCTGTTTGCAGACCCCTGTTTCTCCCCCTCTGTTTTCAGACTCCTGTTTCTGCACCTCTGTTTCCAGACTCCTGTTTCTCCCCCTCTGTTTCCAGACACCTGTTTCTGCCCCTCTGTTTCCAGACTCCTGTTTCTCCCCCTCTGTTTCCAGACTCCTGTTTCTCCCCCTCTGTTACCAGACTCCTGTTTGTGCCGCTCTGTTTCCAGACTCCTGTTTCTCACCCTCTGTTTCCAGCCTCCTGCTTCTCGCCCTCTGTTTCCAGACTCCTGTTTCTGCCCCTCTGTTTCCAGACTCCTGTTTCTGCCCCTCTGTTTCCATACTCCTGTTTCTGCCCCTCTGTTTCCAGCCTCCTGTTTCTGCCCCTCTGTTTCCAGACTCCTGTTTCTCCCCCTCTGTTTCCAGCCTCCTCTTTCTCACCCTCTGTTTCCTGACACCTGTTTCTCCCCCTCTGTTTCCAGACTCCTGTTTCTCCCCCTCAGTTTCCAGACTCCTGTTTCTCCCCCTCTGTTTCCAGACTCCTGTTTCTCCCCCTCTGTTTCCAGACTCCTGTTTCTCCCCCTCTGTTTCCAGACTCCTGTTTCTGCCCCTCTGTTTCCAGACTCCTGTTTCTCACCCTCTGTTTCCAGTCTCCTCTTTCTGCCCCTCTGTTTCCAGCCTCCTGTTTCTGCCCCTCTGATTCCAGTCTCCTGTTTCTCTCCCTCTGTTTCCAGACTCCTGTTTCTCCCCCTCTGTTTCCAGACTCCTGATTCTGCCCCTCTGTTTCCAGACTTCTGTTTCTCACCCTGTGTTTCCAGACTCCTGATTCTCCCCCTCTGTTTCCAGCCTCCTGTTTCTCCCCCTCTGTTTCCAGACTCCTATTTCTGCCCCTCTGTTTCCAGACTCCTGTTTCTCACCATCTGTTTCCAGACTCCTGTTTCTCCCCCTCTGTTTCCACACTCCTGTTTCTGCCCCTCTGTTTCCAGACTCTTGTTTCTCCCCCTCTGTTTCCTGACTCCTGTTTCTGCCCCTCTGTTTCCAGACTCCTGTTTCTGCCTCTCTGTTTCCAGACTCCTGTTTCTCACCCTCTGTTTCCAGACTCCTGTTTCTGCCCCTCTGTTTCGAGCCTCCTGATTCTGCCCCTCTGTTTCCAGCCTCCTCTTTCTCAACCTCTGTTTCCTGACTCCTGTTTCTCCCCCTCTGTTCCCAGGGTCCTGTTTCTGCCCCTCTGTTTCCAGCCTCCTGTTTCTCCCCCTCTGTTTCCAGACTCCTGTTTCTCCCCCTCTGTTTCCAGACTCCTGTTTCTCCCCCTCTGTTTCCAGACTCCTGTTTCTCCCCCTCTGTTTCCAGTCTCCTGTTTCTCCCCCTCTGTTTCCAGCCTCCTGCTTCTCGCCCTCTGTTTCCATACTCCTGTATCTGCCCCTCTGTTTCCAGACTCCTGTTTCTGCCCCTCTGTTTCCAGCCTCATGTTTCTGCCCCTCTGTTTCCAGACTCCTGTTTCTCCCCCTCTGTTTCCAGACTCCTGTTTCTCCCCCTCTGTTTCCAGACTCCTGTTTCTCCCCCTCTGTTTCCAGACTCCTGTTTCTGCCCCTCTCTTTCCAGACACCTGGTTCTCACCCTCTGTTTCCAGACTCCTCTTTCTGCCCCTCTGTTTCCAGCCTCTTGTTTCTCCCCCTCTGTTTCCACACTCCTGTTTCTGCCCCTCTGTTTCCAGACTCTTGTTTCTCCCCCTCAGTTTCCAGACTCCTGTTTCTGCCCCTCTGTTTCCAGACTCCTGTTTCTCACCATCTGTTTCCAGACTCCTGTTTCTCCCCCTCTGTTTCCAGACTCCTGTTTCTGCTCCTCTGTTTCCAGACTCCAGTTTCTCACCCTCTGTTTCCAGACTCCTGTTACTGCCCCTCTGTTTCGAGCCTCCTGATTCTGCCCCTCTGTTTCCAGCCTCCTCTTTCTCACCCACTGTTTCCTGACTCCTGTTTCTCTCCCTCTGTTTCCAGGCTCCTGTTTCTGCCCCTCTGTTTCCAGCCTCCTGTTTCTCCCCCTCTGTTTCCAGACTCCTGTTTCTCCCCCTCTGTTTCCAGACTCCTGTTTCTCCCCCTCTGTTTCCAGACTCCTGTTTCTCCCCCTCTGTTTCCAGCCTCCTGTTTCTGCCCCTCTGTTTCCAGCCTCCTGTTTCTGCCCCTCTGTTTCCAGCCTCCTGTTTCCCCCTCTCTGTTTCCAGACTCCTGTTTCTCCTCCTCTGTTTACAGACTCCTGTTTCTCCCCATCTGTTTTCAGACTCCTGTTTCTGCCCCTCTGTTTCCAGACTCCTGTTTCTCCCCCTCTGTTTCCAGACTCCTGTTTCTGCCCATCTGTTTCCAGACTCCGGTTTCTGCCCATCTGTTTCCAGACTCCTGTTTCTCACCCTCTATTTCCAGACTCCTGTTTCTGCCGCTCTGTTTCCAGACTCCTGTTTCTCACCCTCTGTTTCCAGACTCCTGTTTCTCGCCCTCTGTTTCCAGACTCCTGTTTCTGCCCCTCTGTTTCCAGACTCCTGTTTCTGCCCCTCTGTTTCCAGACTCCTGTTTCTGCCCCTCTGTTTCCAGCCTCCTGTTTCTGCCCCTCTGTTTCCAGACTCCTGTTTCTCCCCCTCTGTTTCCAGCCTCCTGTTTCTCCGCTCTGTTTCTAGACTCCTATTTCAGCCCTCTGTTTCCAGACTCCTGTTTCTAACCATCTGTTTCCAGACTCCTGTTTCTCCCCCTCTGTTTCCAGACTCCTGTTTCTGCCCCTCTGTTTCCAGCCTCCTGTTTCTCCCCCTCTGTTTCCACACTCCTGTTTCTGCCCCTCTGTTTCCAGACTCTTGTTTCTCCCCCTCTGTTTCCAGCCTCCCGTTTCTCCCCCTCTGTTTCCAGACTCCTGTTTCTCCTCCTCTGTTTCCAGACTCCTGTTTCTGCCCCTCTCTTTCCAGACTCCTGTTTCTGCCCCTCTGTTTCCAGCCTCCTGTTTCTGCCCCTTCGTTTCCAGCCTCCTGTTTCTCCCCCTCTGTTTCCAGACTCCTGTTTCTCCTCCTCTGTTTCCAGACTCCTGTTTCTGCCCCTCTGTTTCCAGACTCCGGTTTCTGCCCCTCTGTTTCCAGACTCCTGTTTCTCCCCCTCTGTTTCCAGACTCCTGTTTCTCCCCGTCTGTTTCCAGTCTCCTCTTTCTCCCGCTCTGTTTCCAGCCTCCTGCGTCTCGCCCTCTGTTTCCAGACTCCTGTTTCTGCCCCTCTGTTTCCAGACTCCTGTTTCTGCCCCTCTGTTTCCATCCTCCTGTTTCTGCCCCTCTGTTTCCAGACTCCTTTCTCTCCCCCTCTGTTTGCAGACCCCTGTTTCTCCCCCTCTGTTTTCAGACTCCTGTTTCTGCACCTCTGTTTCCAGACTCCTGTTTCTCCCCCTCTGTTTCCAGCCTCCTGTTTCTCCCCCTCTGTTTCCAGACTCCTGTTTCTGCCCCTCTGTTTCCAGCCTCCTGTTTCTCCCCCTCTGTTTCCAGACTCCTGTTTGTGCCGCTCTGTTTCCAGACTCCTGTTTCTCACCCTCTGTTTCCAGCCTCCTGCTTCTCGCCCTCTGTTTCCAGACTCCTGTTTCTGCCCCTCTGTTTCCAGACTCCTGTTTCTGCCCCTCTGTTTCCATACTCCTGTTTCTGCCCCTCTGTTTCCAGCCTCCTGTTTCTGCCCCTCTGTTTCCAGACTCCTGTTTCTCCCCCTCTGTTTCCAGACTCCTGTTTCTCCCCCTCTGTTTCCAGACTCCTGTTTCTCCCCCTCTGTTTCCAGACTCCTGTTTCTCCCCCTCTGTTTCCAGACTCCTGTTTCTGCCCCTCTGTTTCCAGACTCCTGTTTCTCACCCTCTGTTTCCAGTCTCCTCTTTCTGCCCTTCTGTTTCCAGCCTCCTGTTTCTGCCCCTCTGATTCCAGTCTCCTGTTTCTCTCCCTCTGTTTCCAGAATCCTGTTTCTCCCCCTCTGTTTCCAGACTCCTGTTTCTGCCCCTCTGTTTCCAGCCTCCTGTTTCTAGCCCTCTGTTTCCAGCCTCCTGTTTCTCCCCCTCTGTTTCCAGACTCCTGTTTCTCCCCCTCTGTTTCCAGACGCCGGTTTCTGCCCCTCTGTTTCCAGACTCCTGTTTCTGCCCCTCTGTTTCCAGCCTCCTGTTTCTCCCCCTCTGTTTCCAGACTCCTGATTCCCCTCCTCTGTTTACAGGCTCCGGTTTCTCCCCCTCTGTTTTCAGACTCCTGATTCTGCCCCTCTGTTTCCAGACTCCTGTTTCTCCCCCTCTGTTTCCAGACTCCTGCTTCTCCCCCTCTGTTTCCAGCCTCCTGTTTCTGCCCCTCTATTTCGAGACTCCTGTTTCTGCCCCTCTGTTTCCAGCCTCCTGTTTATCCCCCTCTGTTTCCAGACTCCTGTTTCTCCCCCTCTGTTTCCAGACTCCTGTTTCTGCCCCTCTGTTTCCAGACTCCTGTTTCTGCCCCTCTGTTTCCAGACTCCTGTTTCTCACCCTCTGTTTCCAGACTCCTGTTTCTGCCCCTCTGTTTCCAGACTCCTGTTTCTGCCCCTCTGTTTCCAGACGCCTGTTTCTCCCCCTCTGTTTCCAGCCTCCTGTTTCTCCCCCTCTGTTTCCAGACTCCTGTTTCTGCCCCACTGTTTCCAGACTCCTGTATCTCACCCTCTGTTTCCAGACTCCTGTTTCTGCCCCTCTGTTGCCAGACTCCTGTTTCTGCCCCTCTGTTTCCAGACTCCGGTTTCTCCCCCTCTGTTTCGAGACTCCTGTTTCTCCCCCTCTGTTTCCAGACTCCTGTTTCTCCCCCTCTGTTTCCAGACTCCTGTTTCTCCCCCTCTGTTTCCAGACTCCTGTTTCTCCCCCTCTGTTTCCAGTCTCCTGTTTCTCCCCCTCTGTTTCCAGCCTCCTGCTTCTCGCCCTCTGTTTCCAGACGACTGTTTCTGCCCCTCTGTTTCGAGCCTCCCGATTCTGCCCCTCTGTTTCCAGCCTCCTCTTTCTCAACCTCTGTTTCCTGACTCCTGTTTCTGCCCCTCTGTTTCCAGACTCCTGTTTCTCCCCCTCTGTTTCCAGCCTCCTGTTTATCCCCCTCTGTTTCCAGACTCCTGTTTCTCCCCCTCTGTTTCCAGACTCCTGTTTCTGCCCCTCTGTTTCCAGACTCCTGTTTCTGCCGCTCTGTTTCCAGACTCCTGTTTCTCACCCTCTGTTTCCAGACTCCTGTTTCTGCCCCTCTGTTTCCAGACTCCTGTTTCTGCCCCTCTGTTTCCAGACGCCTGTTTCTCCCCCTCTGTTTCCAGCCTCCTGTTTCTCCCCCTCTGTTTCCAGACTCCTGTTTCTGCCCCACTGTTTCCAGACTCCTGTATCTCACCCTCTGTTTCCAGACTCCTGTTTCTGCCCCTCTGTTGCCAGACTCCTGTTTCTGCCCCTCTGTTTCCAGACTCCGGTTTCTCCCCCTCTGTTTCCAGACTCCTGTTTCTCCCCCTCTGTTTCCAGACTCCTGTTTCTCCCCCTCTGTTTCCAGACTCCTGTTTCTCCCCCTCTGTTTCCAGACTCCTGTTTCTCCCCCTCTGTTTCCAGTCTCCTGTTTCTCCCCCTCTGTTTCCAGCCTCCTGCTTCTCGCCCTCTGTTTCCAGACGACAGTTTCTGCCCCTCTGTTTCGAGCCTCCCGATTCTGCCCCTCTGTTTCCAGCCTCCTCTTTCTCAACCTCTGTTTCCTGACTCCTGTTTCTGCCCCTCTGTTTCCAGACTCCTGTTTCTCCCCCTCTGTTTCCAGACTCCTGTTTCTCCCCCTCTGTTTCCAGACTCCTGTTTGTGCCGCTCTGTTTCCAGACTCCTGTTTCTCCCCCTCTTTTTCCAGACTCCTGTTTCTGCCGCTCTGTTTCCAGACTCCTGTTTCTCACCCTTTGTTTCCAGCCTCCTGCTTCTCGCCCTCTGTTTCCAGATTCCTGTTTCTGCCCCTCAGTTTCCAGACTCCTGTTTCTCCCCCTCTGTTTGCAGACCCCTGTTTCTCCCCCTCTGTTTTCAGACTCCTGTTTCTGCCCCTCTGTTTCCAGACTCCTGTTTCTCCCCCTCTGTTTCCAGACTCCTGTTTCTCCCCCTCTGTTTCCAGACTCCTGTTTCTCCCCCTCTGTTTCCAGACTCCTGTTTCTCCCCCTCTGTTTCCAGACTCCTGTTTCTGCCCCACTGTTTCCAGACTCCTGTTTCTCACCCTCTGTTTCCAGTCTCCTCTTTCTGCCCTTCTGTTTCCAGCCTCCTGTTTCTGCCCCTCTGATTCCAGTCTCCTGTTTCTCTCCCTCTGTTTCCAGACTCCTGTTTCTCCCCCTCTGTTTGCAGACCCCTGTTTCTCCCCCTCTGTTTTCAGACTCCTGTTTCTGCCCCTCTGTTTCCAGACTCCTGTTTCTCCCCCTCTGTTTCCAGACTCCTGTTTCTCCCCCTCTGTTTCCAGACTCCTGTTTCTCCCCCTCTGTTTCCAGAATCCTGTTTCTCCCCCTCTGTTTCCAGACTCCTGTTTCTGCCCCTCTGTTTCCAGCCTCCTGTTTCTGCCCCTCTGTTTCCAGCCTCCTGTTTCTCCCCCTCTGTTTCCAGACTCCTGTTTCTCCCCCTCTGTTTCCAGACGCCGGTTTCTGCCCCTCTGTTTCCAGACTCCTGTTTCTGCCCCTCTGTTTCCAGCCTCCTGTTTCTCCCCCTCTGTTTCCAGACTCCTGATTCCCCTCCTCTGTTTACAGGCTCCGGTTTCTCCCCCTCTGTTTTCAGACTCCTGATTCTGCCCCTCTGTTTCCAGACTCCTGTTTCTCCCCCTATGTTTCCAGACTCCTGCTTCTCCCCCTCTGTTTCCAGCCTCCTGTTTCTGCCCCTCTGTTTCGAGACTCCTGTTTCTGCCCCTCTGTTTCCAGCCTCCTGTTTCTCCCCCTCTGTTTCCAGACTCCTGTTTCTCCCCCTCTGTTTCCAGACTCCTGTTTCTGCCCCTCTGTTTCCAGACTCCTGTTTCTGCCCCTCTGTTTCCAGACTCCTGTTTCTCACCCTCTGTTTCCAGACTCCTGTTTCTGCCCCTCTGTTTCCAGACTCCTGTTTCTGCCCCTCTGTTTCCAGACGCCTGTTTCTCCCCCTCTGTTTCCAGCCTCCTGTTTCTCCCCCTCTGTTTCCAGACTCCTGTTTCTGCCCCACTGTTTCCAGACTCCTGTATCTCACCCTCTGTTTCCAGACTCCTGTTTCTGCCCCTCTGTTTCCAGACTCCTGTTTCTGCCCCTCTGTTTCCAGACTCCGGTTTCTGCCCCTCTGTTTCCAGACTCCTGTTTCTCACCCTCTGTTTCCGGTCTCCTGTTTCTCCCCATCAATTTCCAGACACCTGTTTCTCCCCCTCTGTTTACAGACTCCTGTTTCTGCCCCTCTGTTTCCAGACTCCTGTTTGTGCCGCTCTGTTTCCAGACTCCTGTTTCTCCCCCTCTGTTTCCAGACTCCTGTTTCTACCCCTCTGTTTCCAGACTCCTGTTTGTGCCGCTCTGTTTCCAGCCTCCTGTTTCTGCCCCTCTGTTTCCAGGCTCCTGTTTCTCCCCCTCTGTTTCCAGACTCCTGTTTCTGCCCCTCTGTTTCCAGACTCCTGTTTCTCCCCCACTGTTTCCAGACTCCTGTTTCTCACCCTCTGTTTCCACACTCCTGTTTCTGCCCCTCTGTTTCCAGACTCTTGTTTCTCCCCCTCTGTTTCCTGACTCCTGTTTCTGCCCCTCTGTTTCCAGACTCCTGTTTCTGCCTCTCTGTTTCCAGACTCCTGTTTCTCACCCTCTGTTTCCAGACTCCTGTTTCTGCCCCTCTGTGTCGAGCTTCCTGATTCTGCCCCTCTGTTTCCAGCCTCCTCTTTCTCACCCTCTGTTTCCTGACACCTGTTTCTCCCCCTCTGTTTCCAGGCTCCTGTTTCTGCCCCTCTGTTTCCAGCCTCCTGTTTCTCCCCCTCTGTTTTCAGACTCCTGTTTCTGCCCCTCTGTTTCCAGACTCCTGTTTCTCCCCCTCTGTTTCCAGACTCCTGTTTCTCCCCCTCTGTTTCCAGACTCCTGTTTCTCCCCCTCTGTTTCCAGACTCCTGTTTCTCCCCCTCTGTTTCCAGTCTCCTCTTTCTCCCGCTCTGTTTCCAGCCTCCTGCTTTTCGCCCTCTGTTTCCAGACTCCTGTTTCTGCCCCTCTGTTTCCAGACTCCTGTTTCTGCCCCTCTGTTTCCATCCTCCTGTTTCTGCCCCTCTGTTTCCAGACTCCTTTCTCTCCCCCTCTGTTTGCAGACCCCTGTTTCTCCCCCTCTGTTTTCAGACTCCTGTTTCTGCACCTCTGTTTCCAGACTCCTGTTTCTCCCCCTCTGTTCCCAGACTCCTGTTACTGCCCCTCTGTTTCCAGACTCCTGTTTCTCCCCCTCTGTTTCCAGACTCCTGTTTCTCCCCCTCTGTTTCCAGACTCCTGTTTGTGCCGCTCTGTTTCCAGACTCCTGTTTCTCACCCTCTGTTTCCAGCCTCCTGCTTCTCGCCCTCTGTTTCCAGACTCCTGTTTCTGCCCCTCTGTTTCCAGACTCCTGTTTCTGCCCCTCTGTTTCCATACTCCTGTTTCTGCCCCTCTGTTTCCAGCCTCCTGTTTCTGCCCCTCTGTTTCCAGACTCCTGTTTCTCCCCCTCTGTTTCCAGCCTCCTCTTTCTCACCCTCTGTTTCCTGACACCTGTTTCTCCCCCTCTGTTTCCAGACTCCTGTTTCTCCCCCTCTGTTTCCAGACTCCTGTTTCTCCCCCTCTGTTTCCAGACTCCTGTTTCTCCCCCTCTGTTTCCAGACTCCTGTTTCTCCCCCTCTGTTTCCAGACTCCTGTTTCTGCCCCTCTGTTTCCAGACTCCTGTTTCTCACCCTCTGTTTCCAGTCTCCTCTTTCTGCCCCTCTGTTTCCAGCCTCCTGTTTCTGCCCCTCTGATTCCAGTCTCCTGTTTCTCTCCCTCTGTTTCCAGACTCCTGTTTCTCCCCCTCTGTTTCCAGACTCCTGATTCTGCCCCTCTGTTTCCAGACTTCAGTTTCTCACCCTGTGTTTCCAGACTCCTGATTCTCCCCCTCTGTTTCCAGCCTCCTGTTTCTCCCCCTCTGTTTCCAGACTCCTATTTCTGCCCCTCTGTTTCCAGACTCCTGTTTCTCACCATCTGTTTCCAGACTCCTGTTTCTCCCCCTCTGTTTCCACACTCCTGTTTCTGCCCCTCTGTTTCCAGACTCTTGTTTCTCCCCCTCTGTTTCCTGACTCCTGTTTCTGCCCCTCTGTTTCCAGACTCCTGTTTCTGCCTCTCTGTTTCCAGACTCCTGTTTCTCACCCTCTGTTTCCAGACTCCTGTTTCTGCCCCTCTGTTTCGAGCCTCCTGATTCTGCCCCTCTGTTTCCAGCCTCCTCTTTCTCAACATCTGTTTCCTGACTCCTGTTTCTCCCCCTCTGTTCCCAGGGTCCTGTTTCTGCCCCTCTGTTTCCAGCCTCCTGTTTCTCCCCCTCTGTTTCCAGACTCCTGTTTCTCCCCCTCTGTTTCCAGACTCCTGTTTCTCCCCCTCTGTTTCCAGACTCCTGTTTCTCCCCCTCTGTTTCCAGTCTCCTGTTTCTCCCCCTCTGTTTCCAGCCTCCTGCTTCTCGCCCTCTGTTTCCATACTCCTGTATCTGCCCCTCTGTTTCCAGACTCCTGTTTCTGCCCCTCTGTTTCCAGCCTCATGTTTCTGCCCCTCTGTTTCCAGACTCCTGTTTCTCCCCCTCTGTTTCCAGGCTCCTGTTTCTCTCCCTCTGTTTCCAGACTCCTGTTTCTCCCCCTCTGTTTCCAGACTCCTGTTTCTGCCCCTCTCTTTCCAGACACCTGGTTCTCACCCTCTGTTTCCAGACTCCTCTTTCTGCCCCTCTGTTTCCAGCCTCTTGTTTCTCCCCCTCTGTTTCCACACTCCTGTTTCTGCCCCTCTGTTTCCAGACTCTTGTTTCTCCCCCTCAGTTTCCAGACTCCTGTTTCTGCCCCTCTGTTTCCAGACTCCTGTTTCTCACCATCTGTTTCCAGACTCCTGTTTCTCCCCCTTTGTTTCCAGACTCCTGTTTCTGCTCCTCTGTTTCCAGACTCCAGTTTCTCACCCTCTGTTTCCAGACTCCTGTTACTGCCCCTCTGTTTCGAGCCTCCTGATTCTGCCCCTCTGTTTCCAGCCTCCTCTTTCTCACCCACTGTTTCCTGACTCCTGTTTCTCTCCCTCTGTTTCCAGGCTCCTGTTTCTGCCCCTCTGTTTCCAGCCTCCTGTTTCTCCCCCTCTGTTTCCAGACTCCTGTTTCTCCCCCTCTGTTTCCAGACTCCTGTTTCTCCCCCTCTGTTTCCAGACTCCTGTTTCTCCCCCTCTGTTTCCAGCCTCCTGTTTCTGCCCCTCTGTTTCCAGCCTCCTGTTTCTGCCCCTCTGTTTCCAGCCTCCTGTTTCCCCCTCTCTGTTTCCAGACTCCTGTTTCTCCTCCTCTGTTTACAGACTCCTGTTTCTCCCCATCTGTTTTCAGACTCCTGTTTCTGCCCCTCTGTTTCCAGACTCCTATTTCTCCCCCTCTGTTTCCAGACTCCTGTTTCTGCCCATCTGTTTCCAGACTCCGGTTTCTGCCCATCTGTTTCCAGACTCCTGTTTCTCACCCTCTATTTCCAGACTCCTGTTTCTGCCGCTCTGTTTCCAGACTCCTGTTTCTCACCCTCTGTTTCCAGACTCCTGTTTCTCGCCCTCTGTTTCCAGACTCCTGTTTCTGCCCCTCTGTTTCCAGACTCCTGTTTCTGCCCCTCTGTTTCCAGACTCCTGTTTCTGCCCCTCTGTTTCCAGCCTCCTGTTTCTGCCCCTCTGTTTCCAGACTCCTGTTTCTCCCCCTCTGTTTCCAGCCTCCTGTTTCTCCGCTCTGTTTCTAGACTCCTATTTCAGCCCTCTGTTTCCAGACTCCTGTTTCTAACCATCTGTTTCCAGACTCCTGTTTCTCCCCCTCTGTTTCCAGACTCCTGTTTCTGCCCCTCTGTTTCCAGCCTCCTGTTTCTCCCCCTCTGTTTCCACACTCCTGTTTCTGCCCCTCTGTTTCCAGACTCTTGTTTCTCCCCCTCTGTTTCCAGCCTCCTGTTTCTCCCCCTCTGTTTCCAGACTCCTGTTTCTCCTCCTCTGTTTCCAGACTCCTGTTTCTGCCCCTCTCTTTCCAGACTCCTGTTTCTGCCCCTCTGTTTCCAGCCTCCTGTTTCTGCCCCTCTGTTTCCAGCCTCCTGTTTCTCCCCCTCTGTTTCCAGACTCCTGTTTCTCCTCCTCTGTTTCCAGACTCCTGTTTCTGCCCCTCTGTTTCCAGACTCCGGTTTCTGCCCCTCTGTTTCCAGACTCCTGTTTCTCACCCTCTGTTTCCAGTGTCCTGTTTCTCCCCATCAATTTCCAGACTCCTGTTTCTCCCCCTCTGTTTCCAGACTCCTGTTTCTCCCCCTCTGTTTCCAGACTCCTGTTTGTGCCGCTCTGTTTCCAGACTCCTGTTTCTCACCCTCTGTTTCCAGCCTCCTGTTTCTCGCCCTCTGTTTCCAGACTCCTGTTTCTGCCCCTCTGTTTCCAGACTCCTGTTTCTCCCCCCCTGTTTCCAGACTCCTGTTTCTGCCCCTCTGTTTCCAGCCTCCTGTTTCTGCCCCTCTGTTTCCAGACTCCTGTTTCTCCCCCTCTGTTTGCAGACCCCTGTTTCTCCCCCTCTGTTTTCAGACTCCTGTTTCTGCCCCTCTGTTTCCAGACTCCTGTTTCTCCCCCTCTGTTTCCAGACTCCGGTTTCTCCCCCTCTGTTTCCAGACTCCTGTTTCTCCCCCTCTGTTTCCAGACTCCTGTTTCTCCCCCTCAGTTTCCAGACTTCTGTTTCTGCCCCTCTGTTTCCAGACTCCTGTTTCTCACCCTCTGTTTCCAGTCTCCTCTTTCTGCCCCTCTGTTTCCAGCCTCCTGTTTCTGCCCCTCTGTTTCCAGTCTCCTGTTTCTCTCCCTCTGTTTCCAGACTCCTGTTTCTCCCCCTCTGTTTCCACACAGCTGTTTCTGCCCCTCTGTTTCCAGCCTCCTGTTTCTCACCCTCTGTTTCCAGCCTCCTGTTTCTCCCCCTCTGTTTCCAGACTCCTGTTTCTCCTCCTCTGTTTCCAGACTCCTGTATCTGCCCCTCTGTTTCCAGACTCCTGTTTCTCACCCTCTGTTTCCAGACTCCTGTTTCTGCCCCTCTGTTTCCAGCCTCCTGTTTCTGCCCCTCTGTTTCCAGCCTCCTGTTTCTCCCCATCTGTTTCCAGACTCCTGTTTCTCCCCCTCTGTTTCCAGACTCCTGTTTCTCCCCCTCAGTTTCCAGACTTCTGTTTCTGCCCCACTGTTTCCAGACTCCTGTTTCTCGCCCTCTGTTTCCAGACTCCTGTTTCTGCCCCTCTGTTTCCAGACACCTGTTTCTGCCCCTCTATTTCCAGCCTCCTGTTTCTGCCCCTCTGTTTCCAGCCTCCTGTTTCTCCCCCTCTGTTTCCAGACTCCTGTATCTCACCCTCTGTATCCAGACTCCTGTTTCTCCCCCTCTGTTTCCAGACTCCTGTTTCTCCCCCTCTGTTTCCAGTCTCCTGTTTCTCCACCTCTGTTTCCAGACTCCTGTTTCTCACCCTCTGTTTCCAGGCTCCTGTTTCTCCCCCTCTGTTTCGAGCCTCCTGTTTCTGCCCCTCTGTTTCCAGCCTCCTGTTTCTACCCCTCTGTTTCCAGACTCCTGATTCTCCTCCTCTGTTTACAGGCTCCTGTTTCTCCCCCTCTGTTTTCAGACTCCTGATTCTGCCCCTCTGTTTCCAGACTCCTGTTTCTCCCCCTCTGTTTCCAGACTCCCGCTTCTCCCCCTCTGTTTCCAGCCTCCTGTTTCTGCCCCTCTGTTTCGAGACTCCTGTTTCTGCCCCTCTGTTTCCAGCCTCCTGTTTCTCCCCCTCTGTTTCCAGACTCCTGTTTCTCCCCCTCTGTTTCCAGACTCCTGTTTCTCCCCCTCTGTTTCCAGTCTCCTGTTTCTCACCCTCTGTTTCCAGCCTCCTGTTTCTCACACTCTGTTTCCAGCCTCCTGTTTCTCCCCCTCCGTTTCCACACTCCTGTTTCTGCCCCACTGTTTCCAGAGTCCTGTTTCTCACCCTCTGTTTCCAGACTCCTGTTTCTGCCCCTCTGTTTCCAGACTCCTGTTTCTCACCCTCTGTTTCCAGTCTCCTGTTTCTCCCCATCAATTTCCAGACACCTGTTTCTCCCCCTCTGTTTCCAGACTCCTGTTTCTGCCCCTCTGTTTCCAGACTCCTGTTTGTGCCGCTCTGTTTCCAGACTCCTGTTTCTCACCCTCTGTTTCCAGGGTCCTGCTTCTCGCCCTCTGTTTCCAGACTCCTGTTTCTGCCCCTCTGTTTCGAGACTCCTGTTTCTGCCCCTCTGTTTCCAGACTCCTGTTTATGCCCCTCTGTTTCCAGCCTCCTGTTTCTGCCCCTCTGTTTCCAGACTCCTGTTTCTCCCCCTCTGTTTGCAGACCCCTGTTTCTCCCCCTCTGTTTTCAGACTCCTGTTTCTGCCCCTCTGTTTCCAGACTCCTGTTTCTCCCCCTCTGTTTCCAGACTCCTGTTTCTCCCCCTCTGTTTCCAGACTCCTGTTTCTCCCCCTCTGTTTCCAGAGTACTGTTTCTGCCCCTCTGTTTCCAGACTCCTGTTTCTCACCCTCTGTTTCCAGTCTCCTCTTTCTGCCCCTCTGTTTCCAGCCTCCTGTTTCTGCCCCTCTGATTCCAGTCTCCTGTTTCTCTCCCTCTGTTTCCAGACTCCTGTTTCTCCCCCTCTGTTTCCAGACTCCTGTTTCTGACCCTCTGTTTCCAGCCTCCTGTTTCTCCCCCTCTGTTTCCAGACTCCTGTTTCTCCTCCTCTGTTTCCAGACTCCTGTTTCTGCCCCTCTGTTTCCAGACTCCGGTTTCTGCCCCTCTGTTTCCAGACTCCTGTTTCTCACCCTCTGTTTCCAGTGTCCTGTTTCTCCCCATCAATTTCCAGACTCCTGTTTCTCCCCCTCTGTTTCCAGACTCCTGTTTCTCCCCCTCTGTTTCCAGACTCCTGTTTGTGCCGCTCTGTTTCCAGACTCCTGTTTCTCACCCTCTGTTTCCAGCCTCCTGTTTCTCGCCCTCTGTTTCCAGACTCCTGTTTCTGCCCCTCTGTTTCCAGACTCCTGTTTCTCCCCCCCTGTTTCCAGACTCCTGTTTCTGCCCCTCTGTTTCCAGCCTCCTGTTTCTGCCCCTCTGTTTCCAGACTCCTGTTTCTCCCCCTCTGTTTGCAGACCCCTGTTTCTCCCCCTCTGTTTTCAGACTCCTGTTTCTGCCCCTCTGTTTCCAGACTCCTGTTTCTCCCCCTCTGTTTCCAGACTCCTGTTTCTCCCCCTCTGTTTCCAGACTCCTGTTTCTCCCCCTCTGTTTCCAGACTCCTGTTTCTCCCCCTCAGTTTCCAGACTTCTGTTTCTGCCCCTCTGTTTCCAGACTCCTGTTTCTCACCCTCTGTTTCCAGTCTCCTCTTTCTGCCCCTCTGTTTCCAGCCTCCTGTTTCTGCCCCTCTGTTTCCAGTCTCCTGTTTCTCTCCCTCTGTTTCCAGACTCCTGTTTCTCCCCCTCTGTTTCCACACAGCTGTTTCTGCCCCTCTGTTTCCAGCCTCCTGTTTCTCACCCTCTGTTTCCAGCCTCCTGTTTCTCCCCCTCTGTTTCCAGACTCCTGTTTCTCCTCCTCTGTTTCCAGACTCCTGTATCTGCCCCTCTGTTTCCAGACTCCTGTTTCTCACCCTCTGTTTCCAGACTCCTGTTTCTGCCCCTCTGTTTCCAGCCTCCTGTTTCTGCCCCTCTGTTTCCAGCCTCCTGTTTCTCCCCATCTGTTTCCAGACTCCTGTTTCTCCCCCTCTGTTTCCAGACTCCTGTTTCTCCCCCTCAGTTTCCAGACTTCTGTTTCTGCCCCACTGTTTCCAGACTCCTGTTTCTCGCCCTCTGTTTCCAGACTCCTGTTTCTGCCCCTCTGTTTCCAGACACCTGTTTCTGCCCCTCTGTTTCCAGCCTCCTGTTTCTGCCCCTCTGTTTCCAGCCTCCTGTTTCTCCCCCTCTGTTTCCAGACTCCTGTTTCTCACCCTCTGTATCCAGACTCCTGTTTCTCCCCCTCTGTTTCCAGACTCCTGTTTCTCCCCCTCTGTTTCCAGTCTCCTGTTTCTCCACCTCTGTTTCCAGACTCCTGTTTCTCACCCACTGTTTCCAGGCTCCTGTTTCTCCCCCTCTGTTTCGAGCCTCCTGTTTCTGCCCCTCTGTTTCCAGCCTCCTGTTTCTACCCCTCTGTTTCCAGACTCCTGATTCTCCTCCTCTGTTTACAGGCTCCTGTTTCTCCCCCTCTGTTTTCAGACTCCTGATTCTGCCCCTCTGTTTCCAGACTCCTGTTTCTCCCCCTCTGTTTCCAGACTCCCGCTTCTCCCCCTCTGTTTCCAGCCTCCTGTTTCTGCCCCTCTGTTTCGAGACTCCTGTTTCTGCCCCTCTGTTTCCAGCCTCCTGTTTCTCCCCCTCTGTTTCCAGACTCCTGTTTCTCCCCCTCTGTTTCCAGACTCCTGTTTCTCCCCCTCTGTTTCCAGTCTCCTGTTTCTCACCCTCTGTTTCCAGCCTCCTGTTTCTCACACTCTGTTTCCAGCCTCCTGTTTCTCCCCCTCCGTTTCCACACTCCTGTTTCTGCCCCACTGTTTCCAGAGTCCTGTTTCTCACCCTCTGTTTCCAGACTCCTGTTTCTGCCCCTCTGTTTCCAGACTCCTGTTTCTCACCCTCTGTTTCCAGTCTCCTGTTTCTCCCCATCAATTTCCAGACACCTGTTTCTCCCCCTCTGTTTCCAGACTCCTGTTTCTGCCCCTCTGTTTCCAGACTCCTGTTTGTGCCGCTCTGTTTCCAGACTCCTGTTTCTCACCCTCTGTTTCCAGGGTCCTGCTTCTCGCCCTCTTTTTCCAGACTCCTGTTTCTGCCCCTCTGTTTCGAGACTCCTGTTTCTGCCCCTCTGTTTCCAGACTCCTGTTTATGCCCCTCTGTTTCCAGCCTCCTGTTTCTGCCCCTCTGTTTCCAGACTCCTGTTTCTCCCCCTCTGTTTGCAGACCCCTGTTTCTCCCCCTCTGTTTTCAGACTCCTGTTTCTGCCCCTCTGTTTCCAGACTCCTGTTTCTCCCCCTCTGTTTCCAGACTCCTGTTTCTCCCCCTCTGTTTCCAGACTCCTGTTTCTCCCCCTCTGTTTCCAGAGTACTGTTTCTGCCCCTCTGTTTCCAGACTCCTGTTTCTCACCCTCTGTTTCCAGTCTCCTCTTTCTGCCCCTCTGTTTCCAGCCTCCTTTTTCTGCCCCTCTGATTCCAGTCTCCTGTTTCTCTCCCTCTGTTTCCAGACTCCTGTTTCTCCCCCTCTGTTTCCAGACTCCTGTTTCTGCCCCTCTGTTTCCAGACTTCTGTTTCTCACCCTGTGTTTCCAGACTCCTGTTTTTCCCCCTCTGTTTCCAGCCTCCTGTTTCTCCCCCTCTGTTTCCAGACTCCTATTTCTGCCCCTCTGTTTCCAGACTCCTGTTTCTCACCATCTGTTTCCAGACTACTGTTTCTGCCCCTCTGTTTCCAGCCTCCTGTTTCTGCCCCTCTGTTTCAAGACTCCTGTTTGTGCCGCTCTGTTTCCAGACTCTTGTTTCTCCCCCTCTGTTTCCTGACTCCTGTTTCTGCCCCACTGTTTCCAGACTTCTGTTTCTGCCTCTCTGTTTCCAGACTCCTGTTTCTCAATCTCTGTTTCCAGGGTCCTGCTTCTCGCCCTCTGTTTCCAGACTCCTGTTTCTGCCCCTCTGTTTCCAGACTCCTGTTTCTGCCCCTCTGTTTCCAGACTCCTGTTTCTGCCCCTCTGTTTCCAGTCTCCTGTTTCTCAATCTCTGTTTCCAGGGTCCTGCTTCTCGCCCTCTGTTTCCAGACTCCTGCTTCTGCCACTCTGTTTCCAGACTCCTGTTTCTGCCCCTCTGTTTCCAGCCTCCTGTTTCTCCTCCTCTGTTTACAGGCTCCTGTTTCTCCCCCTCTGTTTTCAGACTCCTGATTCTGCCCCTCTGTTTCCAGACTCCTGTTCCTCCCCCTCTGTTTCCAGACTCCCGCTTCTCCCCCTCTGTTTCCAGCCTCCTGTTTCTGCCCCTCTGTTTCGAGACTCCTGTTTCTGCCCCTCTGTTTCCAGCCTCCTGTTTCTCCCCCTCTGTTTCCAGAATCCTGTTTCTCCCCCTCTGTTTCCAGACTCCTGTTTCTGCCCCTCTGTTTCCAGACTCCTGCTTCTCACCCTCGGTTTCCAGACTCCTGTTTCTGCCCCTCTGTTTCCAGACTCCTGTTTCTGCCCCTCTGTTTCCAGACGCCTGTTCCTCCCCCTCTGTTTCCAGACTCCTGTTTCTCACCCTCTGTTTCCAGCCTCCTGTTTCTCACACTCTGTTTCCAGCCTCCTGTTTCTCCCCCTCTGTTTCCAGACTTCTGTTTCTCACCCTCTGTTTCCAGACTCCTGTTTTTCCCCCTCTGTTTCCAGCCTCCTGTTTCTCCCCCTCTGTTTCCAGACTCCTATTTCTGCCCCTCTGTTTCCAGACTCCTGTTTCTCACCATCTGTTTCCAGACTCCTGTTTCTCCCGCTCTGTTTCCACACTCCTGTTTCTGCCCCTCTGTTTCCAGCCTCCTGTTTCTGCCCCTGTGTTTCAAGACTCCTGTTTGTGCCGCTCTGTTTCCAGACTCCTGTTTCTCACCCTCTGTTTCCAGCCTCCTGTTTCTCACCCTCTGTTTCCAGACTCCTGTTTCTGCCCCTCTGTTTCCAGACCCCTGTTTCTCCCCCTCTGTTTGCAGACCCCTGTTTCTCCCCCTCTGTTTTCAGACTCCTGTTTCTGCCCCTCTGTTTCCAGACTCCTGTTTCTCCCCCTCTGTTTCCAGACTCCTGTTTCTCCCCCTCTGTTTCCAGACTCCTGTTTCTCCCCCTCTGTTTCCAGCCTCCTGTTTCTCCCCCTCTGTTTCCAGACTCCTGTTTCTGCCCCTCTGTTTCCAGACTCCTGTTTCTCACCCTCTGTTTCCAGCCTCCTGTTTCTGCCCCTCTGTTTCCAGTCACCTGTTTCTCTCCCACTGTTTCCAGACTCCTGATTCTCCCCCTCTGTTTCCAGACTCCTGTTTCTGCCCCTCTGTTTCCAGACTCCTGTTTCTGCCCCTCTGTTTCCAGCCTCCTGTTTCTCCCCCTCTGTTTCCAGAATCCTGTTTCTCCCCCTCTGTTTCCAGACTCCTGTTTCTGCCCCTCTGTTTCCAGACTCCTGCTTCTCACCCTCGGTTTCCAGACTCCTGTTTCTGCCCCTCTGTTTCCAGACTCCTGTTTCTGCCCCTCTGTTTCCAGACGCCTGTTCCTCCCCCTCTGTTTCCAGACTCCTGTTTCTCACCCTCTGTTTCCAGCCTCCTGTTTCTCACACTCTGTTTCCAGCCTCCTGTTTCTCCCCCTCTGTTTCCAGACTTCTGTTTCTCACCCTCTGTTTCCAGACTCCTGTTTTTCCCCCTCTGTTTCCAGCCTCCTGTTTCTCCCCCTCTGTTTCCAGACTCCTATTTCTGCCCCTCTGTTTCCAGACTCCTGTTTCTCACCATCTGTTTCCAGACTCCTGTTTCTCCCGCTCTGTTTCCACACTCCTGTTTCTGCCCCTCTGTTTCCAGCCTCCTGTTTCTGCCCCTGTGTTTCAAGACTCCTGTTTGTGCCGCTCTGTTTCCAGACTCCTGTTTCTCACCCTCTGTTTCCAGCCTCCTGTTTCTCACCCTCTGTTTCCAGACTCCTGTTTCTGCCCCTCTGTTTCCAGACCCCTGTTTCTCCCCCTCTGTTTGCAGACCCCTGTTTCTCCCCCTCTGTTTTCAGACTCCTGTTTCTGCCCCTCTGTTTCCAGACTCCTGTTTCTCCCCCTCTGTTTCCAGACTCCTGTTTCTCCCCCTCTGTTTCCAGACTCCTGTTTCTCCCCCTCTGTTTCCAGCCTCCTGTTTCTCCCCCTCTGTTTCCAGACTCCTGTTTCTGCCCCTCTGTTTCCAGACTCCTGTTTCTCACCCTCTGTTTCCAGCCTCCTGTTTCTGCCCCTCTGTTTCCAGTCACCTGTTTCTCTCCCACTGTTTCCAGACTCCTGATTCTCCCCCTCTGTTTCCAGACTCCTGTTTCTGCCCCTCTGTTTCCAGACTTCTGTTTCTCACCCTGTGTTTCCAGACTCCTGTTTCTCCCCCTCTGTTTCCAGCCTCCTGTTTCTCCCCCTCTGTTTCCAGACTCCTATTTCTGCCCCTCTGTTTCCAGACTCCTGTTTCTCACCATCTGTTTCCAGACTCCTGTTTCTGCCCCTCTGTTTCCAGCCTCCTGTTTCTCCCCCTCTGTTTCCACACTCCTGTTACTGCCCCTCTGTTTCCAGACTCTTGTTTCTCCCCCTCTGTTTCCTCACTCCTGTTTCTGCCCCTCTGTTTCCAGACTCCTGTTTCTGCCTCTCTGTTTCCAGACTCCTGTTTCTCACCCTCTGTTTCCAGACTCCTGTTTCTCACCCTCTGTTTCCAGACTCCTGTTTCTCAATCTCTGATTCCAGGGTCCTGCTTCTCGCCCTCTGTTTCCAGACTCCTGTTTCTGCCCCTCTGTTTCCAGACCCCTGTTTCTGCCCCTCTGTTTCCAGACTCCTGATTCTGCCCCTCTGTTTCCAGCCTCTTGTTTCTGCCCCTCTGTTTCCAGCCTCCTGTTTCTCACACTCTGTTTCCAGCCTCCTGTTTCTCCCCCTCTGTTTCCACACTCCTGTTTCTGCCCCACTGTTTCCAGAGTCCTGTTTCTCACCCTCTGTTTCCAGACTCCTGTTTCTGCCCCTCTGTTTCCAGACTCCTGTTTCTCACCCTCTGTTTCCAGTCTCCTGTTTCTCCCCATCAATTTCCAGACACCTGTTTCTCCCCCTCTGTTTCCAGCCTCCTGTTTCTCCCCCTCTGTTTCCAGACTCCTGTTTGTGCCGCTCTGTTTCCAGACTCCTGTTTCTCACCCTCTGTTTCCAGGGTCCTGCTTCTCGCCCTCTGTTTCCAGACTCCTGTTTCTGCCCCTCTGTTTCCAGACTCCTGTTTCTGCCCCTCTGTTTCCAGACTCCTGTTTATGCCCCTCTGTTTCCAGCCTCCTGTTTCTGCCCCTCTGTTTCCAGACTCCTGTTTCTCCCCCTCTGTTTGCAGACCTCTGTTTCTCCCCCTCTGTTTTCAGACTCCTGTTTCTGCCCCTCTGTTTGCAGACTCCTGTTTCTCCCCCTCTGTTTCCAGACTCCTGTTTCTCCCCCTCTGTTTCCAGACTCCTGTTTCTCCCCCTCTGTTTCCAGACTCCTGTTTCTCCCCCTCTGTTTCCAGAGTCCTGTTTCTGCCCCTCTGTTTCCAGACTCCTGTTTCTCACCCTTTGTTTCCAGTCTCCTCTTTCTGCCCGTCAGTTTCCAGCCTCCTGTTTCTGCCCCTCTGATTCCAGTCTCCTGCTTCTCTCCCTCTGTTTCCAGACTCCTGTTTCTCCCCCTCTGTTTCCAGACTCCTGTTTCTGCCCCTCTGTTTCCAGACTTCTGTTTCTCACCCTGTGTTTCCAGACTCCTGTTTTTCCCCCTCTGTTTCCAGCCTCCTGTTTCTCCCCCTCTGTTTCCAGACTCCTATTTCTGCCCCTCTGTTTCCAGACTCCTGTTTCTCACCATCTGTTTCCAGACTCCTGTTTCTCCCCCTCTGTTTCCAGACTCCTGTTTCTGCCCCTCTGTTTCCAGACTTCTGTTTCTCACCCTGTGTTTCCAGACTCCTGTTTTTCCCCCTCTGTTTCCAGCCTCCTGTTTCTCCCCCTCTGTTTCCAGACTCCTATTTCTGCCCCTCTGTTTCCAGACTCCTGTTTCTCACCATCTGTTTCCAGACTCCTGTTTCTGCCCCTCTGTTTCCAGCCTCCTGTTTCTGCCCCTCTGTTTCAAGACTCCTGTTTGTGCCGCTCTGTTTCCAGACTCCTGTTTCTCACCCTCTGTTTCCAGCCTCCTGTTTCTCACCCTCTGTTTCCAGACTCCTGTTTCTGCCCCTCTGTTTCCAGACCCCTGTTTCTCCCCCTCTGTTTGCAGACCCCTGTTTCTCCCCCTCTGTTTTCAGACTCCTGTTTCTGCCCCTCTGTTTCCAGACTCCTGTTTCTCCCCCTCTGTTTCCAGACTCCTGTTTCTCCCCCTCTGTTTCCAGACTCCTGTTTCTCCCCCTCTGTTTCCAGCCTCCTGTTTCTCCCCCTCTGTTTCCAGACTCCTGTTTCTGCCCCTCTGTTTCCAGACTCTTGTTACTCCCCCTCTGTTTCCTGACTCCTCTTTCTGCCCCTCTGTTACCAGCCTCCTGTTTCTGCCCCTCTCTTTCCAGTCACCGGTTTCTCTCCCACTGTTTCCAGACTCCTGTTTCTCCCCCTCTGTTTCCAGACTCCTGTTTCTGCCCCTCTGTTTCCAGACTTCTGTTTCTCACCCTGTGTTTCCAGACTCCTGTTTCTCCCCCTCTGTTTCCAGCCTCCTGTTTCTCCCCCTCTGTTTACAGACTATATTTCTGCCCCTCTGTTTCCAGACTCCTGTTTCTCACCATCTGTTTCCAGACTCCTGTTTCTCCCCCTCTGTTTCCAGACTCCTGTTTCTGCCCCTCTGTTTCCAGCCTCCTGTTTCTCCCCCTCTGTTTCCACACTCCTGTTTCTGCCCCTCTGTTTCCAGACTCTTGTTTCTCCCCCTCTATTTCCTGACTCCTGTTTCTGCCCCTCTGTTTCCAGACTCCTGTTTCTGCCTCTCTGTTTCCAGACTCCTGTTTCTCACCCTCTGTTTCCAGACTCCTGTTTCTCACCCTCTGTTTCCAGTCTCCTGTTTCTCCCCATCAATTTCCAGACACCTGTTTCTCCCCCTCTGTTTCCAGACTCCTGTTTCTCAATCTCTGATTCCAGGGTCCTGCTTCTCGCCCTCTGTTTCCAGACTCCTGTTTCTGCCCCTCTGTTTCCAGACCCCTGTTTCTGCCCCTCTGTTTCCAGACTCCTGTTTCTGCCCCTCTGTTTCCAGCCTCCTGTTTCTGCCCCTCTGTTTCCAGACTCGTGTTTCTCCCCCTCTGTTTGCAGACCCCTGTTTCTCCCCCTCTGTTTCCAGACTCCTGTTTCTCCCCCTCTGTTTCCAGACTCCTGTTTCTCCCCCTCTGTTTCCAGACTCCTGTTTCTCCCCCTCTGTTTCCAGACTCCTGTTTTTCCCCCTCTGTTTCCAGACTCCTGTTTCTGCTCCTCTGTTTCCAGACTCCTGTTTCTCACCCTCTGTTTCCAGTCTCCTCTTTCTGCCCCTCTGTTTCCAGCCTCCTGTTTCTGCCCCTCTGTTTCCAGACTCCTGTTTATGCCCCTCTGTTTCCAGCCTCCTGTTTCTGCCCCTCTGTTTCCAGACTCCTGTTTCTCCCCCTCTGTTTGCAGACCCCTGTTTCTCCCCCTCTGTTTTCAGATTCCTGTTTCTGCCCCTCTGTTTCCAGACTCCTGTTTCTCCCCCTCTGTTTCCAGACTCCTGTTTCTCCCCCTCTGTTTCCAGACTCCTGTTTCTCCCCCTCTGTTTCCAGAGTACTGTTTCTGCTCCTCTGTTTCCAGACTCCTGTTTCTCACCCTCTGTTTCCAGTCTCCTCTTTCTGCCCCTCTGTTTCCAGCCTCCTGTTTCTGCCCCTCTGATTCCAGTCTCCTGTTTCTCTCCCTCTGTTTCCAGACTCCTGTTTCTCCCCCTCTGTTTCCAGACTCCTGTTTCTGCCCCTCTGTTTCCAGACTTCTGTTTCTCACCCTGTGTTTCCAGACTCCTGTTTTTCCCCCTCTGTTTCCAGCCTCCTGTTTCTCCCCCTCTGTTTCCAGACTCCTATTTCTGCCCCTCTGTTTCCAGACTCCTGTTTCTCACCATCTGTTTCCAGACTACTGTTTCTGCCCCTCTGTTTCCAGCCTCCTGTTTCTGCCCCTCTGTTTCAAGACTCCTGTTTGTGCCGCTCTGTTTCCAGACTCTTGTTTCTCCCCCTCTGTTTCCTGACTCCTGTTTCTGCCCCACTGTTTCCAGACTTCTGTTTCTGCCTCTCTGTTTCCAGACTCCTGTTTCTCACCCTCTGTTTCCAGACTCCTGTTTCTCACCCTCTGTTTCCAGTCTCCTGTTTCTCCCCATCAATTTCCAGACACCTGTTTCTCCCCCTCTGTTTCCAGACTCCTGTTTCTCAATCTCTGTTTCCAGGGTCCTGCTTCTCGCCCTCTGTTTCCAGACTCCTGTTTCTGCCCCTCTGTTTCCAGACTCCTGTTTCTGCCCCTCTGTTTCCAGACTCCTGTTTCTGCCCCTCTGTTTCCAGTCTCCTGTTTCTGCCCTTCTGTTTCCAGACTCGTGTTTCTCCCCCTCTGTTTGCAGACCCCTGTTTCTCCCCCTCTGTTTTCAGACTCCTGTTTCTGCCCCTCTGTTTCCAGACTCCTGTTTCTGCCCCTCTGTTTCCAGCCTCCTGTTTCTCCCCCTCTGTTTCCACACTCCTGTTACTGCCCCTCTGTTTCCAGACTCTTGTTTCTCCCCCTCTGTTTCCTCACTCCTGTTTCTGCCCCTCTGTTTCCAGACTCCTGTTTCTGCCTCTCTGTTTCCAGACTCCTGTTTCTCACCCTCTGTTTCCAGACTCCTGTTTCTCACCCTCTGTTTCCAGACTCCTGTTTCTCAATCTCTGATTCCAGGGTCCTGCTTCTCGCCCTCTGTTTCCAGACTCCTGTTTCTCAATCTCTGATTCCAGGGTCCTGCTTCTCGCCCTCTGTTTCCAGACTCCTGTTTCTGCCCCTCTGTTTCCAGACCCCTGTTTCTGCCCCTCTGTTTCCAGACTCCTGATTCTGCCCCTCTGTTTCCAGCCTCTTGTTTCTGCCCCTCTGTTTCCAGCCTCCTGTTTCTCACACTCTGTTTCCAGCCTCCTGTTTCTCCCCCTCTGTTTCCACACTCCTGTTTCTGCCCCACTGTTTCCAGAGTCCTGTTTCTCACCCTCTGTTTCCAGACTCCTGTTTCTGCCCCTCTGTTTCCAGACTCCTGTTTCTCACCCTCTGTTTCCAGTCTCCTGTTTCTCCCCATCAATTTCCAGACACCTGTTTCTCCCCCTCTGTTTCCAGCCTCCTGTTTCTCCCCCTCTGTTTCCAGACTCCTGTTTGTGCCGCTCTGTTTCCAGACTCCTGTTTCTCACCCTCTGTTTCCAGGGTCCTGCTTCTCGCCCTCTGTTTCCAGACTCCTGTTTCTGCCCCTCTGTTTCCAGACTCCTGTTTCTGCCCCTCTGTTTCCAGACTCCTGTTTATGCCCCTCTGTTTCCAGCCTCCTGTTTCTGCCCCTCTGTTTCCAGACTCCTGTTTCTCCCCCTCTGTTTGCAGACCTCTGTTTCTCCCCCTCTGTTTTCAGACTCCTGTTTCTGCCCCTCTGTTTGCAGACTCCTGTTTCTCCCCCTCTGTTTCCAGACTCCTGTTTCTCCCCCTCTGTTTCCAGACTCCTGTTTCTCCCCCTCTGTTTCCAGACTCCTGTTTCTCCCCCTCTGTTTCCAGAGTCCTGTTTCTGCCCCTCTGTTTCCAGACTCCTGTTTCTCACCCTTTGTTTCCAGTCTCCTCTTTCTGCCCGTCAGTTTCCAGCCTCCTGTTTCTGCCCCTCTGATTCCAGTCTCCTGCTTCTCTCCCTCTGTTTCCAGACTCCTGTTTCTCCCCCTCTGTTTCCAGACTCCTGTTTCTGCCCCTCTGTTTCCAGACTTCTGTTTCTCACCCTGTGTTTCCAGACTCCTGTTTTTCCCCCTCTGTTTCCAGCCTCCTGTTTCTCCCCCTCTGTTTCCAGACTCCTATTTCTGCCCCTCTGTTTCCAGACTCCTGTTTCTCACCATCTGTTTCCAGACTCCTGTTTCTCCCCCTCTGTTTCCAGACTCCTGTTTCTGCCCCTCTGTTTCCAGACTTCTGTTTCTCACCCTGTGTTTCCAGACTCCTGTTTTTCCCCCTCTGTTTCCAGCCTCCTGTTTCTCCCCCTCTGTTTCCAGACTCCTATTTCTGCCCCTCTGTTTCCAGACTCCTGTTTCTCACCATCTGTTTCCAGACTCCTGTTTCTGCCCCTCTGTTTCCAGCCTCCTGTTTCTGCCCCTCTGTTTCAAGACTCCTGTTTGTGCCGCTCTGTTTCCAGACTCCTGTTTCTCACCCTCTGTTTCCAGCCTCCTGTTTCTCACCCTCTGTTTCCAGACTCCTGTTTCTGCCCCTCTGTTTCCAGACCCCTGTTTCTCCCCCTCTGTTTGCAGACCCCTGTTTCTCCCCCTCTGTTTTCAGACTCCTGTTTCTGCCCCTCTGTTTCCAGACTCCTGTTTCTCCCCCTCTGTTTCCAGACTCCTGTTTCTCCCCCTCTGTTTCCAGACTCCTGTTTCTCCCCCTCTGTTTCCAGCCTCCTGTTTCTCCCCCTCTGTTTCCAGACTCCTGTTTCTGCCCCTCTGTTTCCAGACTCTTGTTACTCCCCCTCTGTTTCCTGACTCCTCTTTCTGCCCCTCTGTTACCAGCCTCCTGTTTCTGCCCCTCTCTTTCCAGTCACCGGTTTCTCTCCCACTGTTTCCAGACTCCTGTTTCTCCCCCTCTGTTTCCAGACTCCTGTTTCTGCCCCTCTGTTTCCAGACTTCTGTTTCTCACCCTGTGTTTCCAGACTCCTGTTTCTCCCCCTCTGTTTCCAGCCTCCTGTTTCTCCCCCTCTGTTTACAGACTATATTTCTGCCCCTCTGTTTCCAGACTCCTGTTTCTCACCATCTGTTTCCAGACTCCTGTTTCTCCCCCTCTGTTTCCAGACTCCTGTTTCTGCCCCTCTGTTTCCAGCCTCCTGTTTCTCCCCCTCTGTTTCCACACTCCTGTTTCTGCCCCTCTGTTTCCAGACTCTTGTTTCTCCCCCTCTATTTCCTGACTCCTGTTTCTGCCCCTCTGTTTCCAGACTCCTGTTTCTGCCTCTCTGTTTCCAGACTCCTGTTTCTCACCCTCTGTTTCCAGACTCCTGTTTCTCACCCTCTGTTTCCAGTCTCCTGTTTCTCCCCATCAATTTCCAGACACCTGTTTCTCCCCCTCTGTTTCCAGACTCCTGTTTCTCAATCTCTGATTCCAGGGTCCTGCTTCTCGCCCTCTGTTTCCAGACTCCTGTTTCTGCCCCTCTGTTTCCAGACCCCTGTTTCTGCCCCTCTGTTTCCAGACTCCTGTTTCTGCCCCTCTGTTTCCAGCCTCCTGTTTCTGCCCCTCTGTTTCCAGACTCGTGTTTCTCCCCCTCTGTTTGCAGACCCCTGTTTCTCCCCCTCTGTTTCCAGACTCCTGTTTCTCCCCCTCTGTTTCCAGACTCCTGTTTCTCCCCCTCTGTTTCCAGACTCCTGTTTCTCCCCCTCTGTTTCCAGACTCCTGTTTTTCCCCCTCTGTTTCCAGACTCCTGTTTCTGCTCCTCTGTTTCCAGACTCCTGTTTCTCACCCTCTGTTTCCAGTCTCCTCTTTCTGCCCCTCTGTTTCCAGCCTCCTGTTTCTGCCCCTCTGTTTCCAGACTCCTGTTTATGCCCCTCTGTTTCCAGCCTCCTGTTTCTGCCCCTCTGTTTCCAGACTCCTGTTTCTCCCCCTCTGTTTGCAGACCCCTGTTTCTCCCCCTCTGTTTTCAGATTCCTGTTTCTGCCCCTCTGTTTCCAGACTCCTGTTTCTCCCCCTCTGTTTCCAGACTCCTGTTTCTCCCCCTCTGTTTCCAGACTCCTGTTTCTCCCCCTCTGTTTCCAGAGTACTGTTTCTGCTCCTCTGTTTCCAGACTCCTGTTTCTCACCCTCTGTTTCCAGTCTCCTCTTTCTGCCCCTCTGTTTCCAGCCTCCTGTTTCTGCCCCTCTGATTCCAGTCTCCTGTTTCTCTCCCTCTGTTTCCAGACTCCTGTTTCTCCCCCTCTGTTTCCAGACTCCTGTTTCTGCCCCTCTGTTTCCAGACTTCTGTTTCTCACCCTGTGTTTCCAGACTCCTGTTTTTCCCCCTCTGTTTCCAGCCTCCTGTTTCTCCCCCTCTGTTTCCAGACTCCTATTTCTGCCCCTCTGTTTCCAGACTCCTGTTTCTCACCATCTGTTTCCAGACTACTGTTTCTGCCCCTCTGTTTCCAGCCTCCTGTTTCTGCCCCTCTGTTTCAAGACTCCTGTTTGTGCCGCTCTGTTTCCAGACTCTTGTTTCTCCCCCTCTGTTTCCTGACTCCTGTTTCTGCCCCACTGTTTCCAGACTTCTGTTTCTGCCTCTCTGTTTCCAGACTCCTGTTTCTCACCCTCTGTTTCCAGACTCCTGTTTCTCACCCTCTGTTTCCAGTCTCCTGTTTCTCCCCATCAATTTCCAGACACCTGTTTCTCCCCCTCTGTTTCCAGACTCCTGTTTCTCAATCTCTGTTTCCAGGGTCCTGCTTCTCGCCCTCTGTTTCCAGACTCCTGTTTCTGCCCCTCTGTTTCCAGACTCCTGTTTCTGCCCCTCTGTTTCCAGACTCCTGTTTCTGCCCCTCTGTTTCCAGTCTCCTGTTTCTGCCCTTCTGTTTCCAGACTCGTGTTTCTCCCCCTCTGTTTGCAGACCCCTGTTTCTCCCCCTCTGTTTTCAGACTCCTGTTTCTGCCCCTCTGTTTCCAGACTCCTGTTTCTCCCCCTCTGTTTCCAGACTCCTGTTTCTCCCGCTCTGTTTCCAGACTCCTGTTTCTCCCCCTCTGTTTCCAGACTCCTGTTTTTCCCCCTCTGTTTCCAGACTCCTGTTTCTGCCCCTCTGTTTCCAGACTCCTGTTTCTCACCCTCTGTTTCCAGTCTCCTCTTTCTGCCCCCCTGTTTCCAGCCTCCTGTTTCTGCCCCTCTGATTCCCGTCTCCTTTTTCTCTCCCTCTGTTTCCAGACTCCTGTTTCTCCCCCTCTGTTTCCAGACTCCTGTTTCTGCCCCTCTGTTTCCAGACTATTGATTCTCGCCCTCTGTTTCCAGCCTCCTGTTTCTGCCCCTCTGTTTCCAGACTCCTGTTTCTCCTCCTCTGTTTCCAGACTCCTGTTTCTCCCCCTCTGTTTCCAGACTCCTGTTTCTCCTCCTCTGTTTCCAGACTCCTGTTTCTGCCCCTCTGTTTCCAGACTCCTGTTTCTGCCCCTCTGTTTCCAGCCTCCTGTTTCTGCCCCTCTGTTTCCAGCCTCCTGTTTCTCCCCCTCTGTTTCCAGACTCCTGTTTCTCACCCTCTGTATCCAGACTCCTGTTTCTCCCCCTCTGTTTCCAGACTCCTGTTTCTCCCCCTCTGTTTCCAGTCTCCTGTTTCTCCACCTCTGTTTCCAAACTCCTGCTTCTCACCCTCTGTTTCCAGGCTTCTGTTTCTCCCCCTCTGTTTGGAGCCTCCTGTTTCTGCCCCTCTGTTTCCAGCCTCCTGTTTCTCCCCCTCTGTTTCCAAACTCCTGCTTCTGCCACTCTGTTTCCAGACTCCTGTTTCTGCCCCTCTGTTTCCAGCCTCCTGTTTCTCCTCCTCTGTTTACAGGCTCCTGTTTCTCCCCCTCTGTTTTCAGACTCCTGATTCTGCCCCTCTGTTTCCAGACTCCTGTTCCACCCCCTCTGTTTCCAGACTCCCGCTTCTCCCCCTCTGTTTCCAGCCTCCTGTTTCTGCCCCTCTGTTTCGAGACTCCTGTTTCTGCCCCTCTGTTTCCAGCCTCCTGTTTCTCCCCCTCTGTTTCCAGAATCCTGTTTCTCCCCCTCTGTTTCCAGACTCCTGTTTCTGCCCCTCTGTTTCCAGACTCCTGCTTCTCACCCTCGGTTTCCAGACTCCTGTTTCTGCCCCTCTGTTTCCAGACTCCTGTTTCTGCCCCTCTGTTTCCAGACGCCTGTTCCTCCCCCTCTGTTTCCAGACTCCTGTTTCTCACCCTCTGTTTCCAGCCTCCTGTTTCTCACACTCTGTTTCCAGCCTCCTGTATCTCCCCCTCTGTTTCCAGACTTCTGTTTCTCACCCTGTGTTTCCAGACTCCTGTTTTTCCCCCTCTGTTTCCTGCCTCCTGTTTCTCCCCCTCTGTTTCCAGACTCCTATTTCTGCCCCTCTGTTTCCAGACTCCTGTTTCTCACCATCTGTTTCCAGACTCCTGTTTCTGCCCCTCTGTTTCCAGCCTCCTGTTTCTGCCCCTCTGTTTCAAGACTCCTGTTTGTGCCGCTCTGTTTCCAGACTCCTGTTTCTCACCCTCTGTTTCCAGCCTCCTGTTTCTCACCCTCTGTTTCCAGACTCCTGTTTCTGCCCCTCTGTTTCCAGACCCCTGTTTCTCCCCCTCTGTTTGCAGACCCCTGTTTCTCCCCCTCTGTTTTCAGACTCCTGTTTCTGCCCCTCTGTTTCCAGACTCCTGTTTCTCCCCCTCTGTTTCCAGACTCCTGTTTCTCCCCCTCTGTTTCCAGACTCCTGTTTCTCCCCCTCTGTTTCCAGCCTCCTGTTTCTCCCCCTCTGTTTCCAGACTCCTGTTTCTGCCCCTCTGTTTCCAGACTCTTGTTTCTCCCCCTCTGTTTCCTGACTCCTCTTTCTGCCCCTCTGTTACCAGCCTCCTGTTTCTGCCCCTCTCTTTCCAGTCACCGGTTTCTCTCCCACTGTTTCCAGACTCCTGTTTCTCCCCCTCTGTTTCCAGACTCCTGTTTCTGCCCCTCTGTTTCCAGACTTCTGTTTCTCACCCTGTGTTTCCAGACTCCTGTTTCTCCCCCTCTGTTTCCAGCCTCCTGTTTCTCCCCCTCTGTTTACAGACTATATTTCTGCCCCTCTGTTTCCAGACTCCTGTTTCTCACCATCTGTTTCCAGACTCCTGTTTCTCCCCCTCTGTTTCCAGACTCCTGTTTCTGCCCCTCTGTTTCCAGCCTCCTGTTTCTCCCCCTCTGTTTCCACACTCCTGTTTCTGCCCCTCTGTTTCCAGACTCTTGTTTCTCCCCCTCTATTTCCTGACTCCTGTTTCTGCCCCTCTGTTTCCAGACTCCTGTTTCTGCCTCTCTGTTTCCAGACTCCTGTTTCTCACCCTCTGTTTCCAGACTCCTGTTTCTCACCCTCTGTTTCCAGTCTCCTGTTTCTCCCCATCAATTTCCAGACACCTGTTTCTCCCCCTCTGTTTCCAGACTCCTGTTTCTCAATCTCTGATTCCAGGGTCCTGCTTCTCGCCCTCTGTTTCCAGACTCCTGTTTCTGCCCCTCTGTTTCCAGACCCCTGTTTCTGCCCCTCTGTTTCCAGACTCCTGTTTCTGCCCCTCTGTTTCCAGCCTCCTGTTTCTGCCCCTCTGTTTCCAGACTCGTGTTTCTCCCCCTCTGTTTGCAGACCCCTGTTTCTCCCCCTCTGTTTCCAGACTCCTGTTTCTCCCCCTCTGTTTCCAGACTCCTGTTTCTCCCCCTCTGTTTCCAGACTCCTGTTTCTCCCCCTCTGTTTCCAGACTCCTGTTTTTCCCCCTCTGTTTCCAGACTCCTGTTTCTGCTCCTCTGTTTCCAGACTCCTGTTTCTCACCCTCTGTTTCCAGTCTCCTCTTTCTGCCCCTCTGTTTCCAGCCTCCTGTTTCTGCCCCTCTGTTTCCAGACTCCTGTTTATGCCCCTCTGTTTCCAGCCTCCTGTTTCTGCCCCTCTGTTTCCAGACTCCTGTTTCTCCCCCTCTGTTTGCAGACCCCTGTTTCTCCCCCTCTGTTTTCAGACTCCTGTTTCTGCCCCTCTGTTTCCAGACTCCTGTTTCTCCCCCTCTGTTTCCAGACTCCTGTTTCTCCCCCTCTGTTTCCAGACTCCTGTTTCTCCCCCTCTGTTTCCAGAGTACTGTTTCTGCTCCTCTGTTTCCAGGCTCCTGTTTCTCACCCTCTGTTTCCAGTCTCCTCTTTCTGCCCCTCTGTTTCCAGCCTCCTGTTTCTGCCCCTCTGATTCCAGTCTCCTGTTTCTCTCCCTCTGTTTCCAGACTCCTGTTTCTCCCCCTCTGTTTCCAGACTCCTGTTTCTGCCCCTCTGTTTCCAGACTTCTGTTTCTCACCCTGTGTTTCCAGACTCCTGTTTTTCCCCCTCTGTTTCCAGCCTCCTGTTTCTCCCCCTCTGTTTCCAGACTCCTATTTCTGCCCCTCTGTTTCCAGACTCCTGTTTCTCACCATCTGTTTCCAGACTACTGTTTCTGCCCCTCTGTTTCCAGCCTCCTGTTTCTGCCCCTCTGTTTCAAGACTCCTGTTTGTGCCGCTCTGTTTCCAGACTCTTGTTTCTCCCCCTCTGTTTCCTGACTCCTGTTTCTGCCCCACTGTTTCCAGACTTCTGTTTCTGCCTCTCTGTTTCCAGACTCCTGTTTCTCACCCTCTGTTTCCAGACTCCTGTTTCTCACCCTCTGTTTCCAGTCTCCTGTTTCTCCCCATCAATTTCCAGACACCTGTTTCTCCCCCTCTGTTTCCAGACTCCTGTTTCTCAATCTCTGTTTCCAGGGTCCTGCTTCTCGCCCTCTGTTTCCAGACTCCTGTTTCTGCCCCTCTGTTTCCAGACTCCTGTTTCTGCCCCTCTGTTTCCAGACTCCTGTTTCTGCCCCTCTGTTTCCAGTCTCCTGTTTCTGCCCTTCTGTTTCCAGACTCGTGTTTCTCCCCCTCTGTTTGCAGACCCCTGTTTCTCCCCCTCTGTTTTCAGACTCCTGTTTCTGCCCCTCTGTTTCCAGACTCCTGTTTCTCCCCCTCTGTTTCCAGACTCCTGTTTCTCCCGCTCTGTTTCCAGACTCCTGTTTCTCCCCCTCTGTTTCCAGACTCCTGTTTTTCCCCCTCTGTTTCCAGACTCCTGTTTCTGCCCCTCTGTTTCCAGACTCCTGTTTCTCACCCTCTGTTTCCAGTCTCCTCTTTCTGCCCCCCTGTTTCCAGCCTCCTGTTTCTGCCCCTCTGATTCCCGTCTCCTTTTTCTCTCCCTCTGTTTCCAGACTCCTGTTTCTCCCCCTCTGTTTCCAGACTCCTGTTTCTGCCCCTCTGTTTCCAGACTATTGATTCTCGCCCTCTGTTTCCAGCCTCCTGTTTCTGCCCCTCTGTTTCCAGACTCCTGTTTCTCCTCCTCTGTTTCCAGACTCCTGTTTCTCCCCCTCTGTTTCCAGACTCCTGTTTCTCCTCCTCTGTTTCCAGACTCCTGTTTCTGCCCCTCTGTTTCCAGACTCCTGTTTCTGCCCCTCTGTTTCCAGCCTCCTGTTTCTGCCCCTCTGTTTCCAGCCTCCTGTTTCTCCCCCTCTGTTTCCAGACTCCTGTTTCTCACCCTCTGTATCCAGACTCCTGTTTCTCCCCCTCTGTTTCCAGACTCCTGTTTCTCCCCCTCTGTTTCCAGTCTCCTGTTTCTCCACCTCTGTTTCCAAACTCCTGCTTCTCACCCTCTGTTTCCAGGCTTCTGTTTCTCCCCCTCTGTTTGGAGGCTCGTGTTTCTGCCCCTCTGTTTCCAGCCTCCTGTTTCTCCCCCTCTGTTTCCAAACTCCTGCTTCTGCCACTCTGTTTCCAGACTCCTGTTTCTGCCCCTCTGTTTCCAGCCTCCTGTTTCTCCTCCTCTGTTTACAGGCTCCTGTTTCTCCCCCTCTGTTTTCAGACTCCTGATTCTGCCCCTCTGTTTCCAGACTCCTGTTCCTCCCCCTCTGTTTCCAGACTCCCGCTTCTCCCCCTCTGTTTCCAGCCTCCTGTTTCTGCCCCTCTGTTTCGAGACTCCTGTTTCTGCCCCTCTGTTTCCAGCCTCCTGTTTCTCCCCCTCTGTTTCCAGAATCCTGTTTCTCCCCCTCTGTTTCCAGACTCCTGTTTCTGCCCCTCTGTTTCCAGACTCCTGCTTCTCACCCTCGGTTTCCAGACTCCTGTTTCTGCCCCTCTGTTTCCAGACTCCTGTTTCTGCCCCTCTGTTTCCAGACGCCTGTTCCTCCCCCTCTGTTTCCAGACTCCTGTTTCTCACCCTCTGTTTCCAGCCTCCTGTTTCTCACACTCTGTTTCCAGCCTCCTCTATCTCCCCCTCTGTTTCCAGACTTCTGTTTCTCACCCTGTGTTTCCAGACTCCTGTTTTTCCCCCTCTGTTTCCAGCCTCCTGTTTCTCCCCCTCTGTTTCCAGACTCCTATTTCTGCCCCTCTGTTTCCAGACTCCTGTTTCTCACCATCTGTTTCCAGACTCCTGTTTCTCCCGCTCTGTTTCCACACTCCTGTTTCTGCCCCTCTGTTTCCAGCCTCCTGTTTCTGCCCCTGTGTTTCAAGACTCCTGTTTGTGCCGCTCTGTTTCCAGACTCCTGTTTCTCACCCTCTGTTTCCAGCCTCCTGTTTCTCACACTCTGTTTCCAGACTCCTGTTTCTCCCCCTCTGTTTGCAGACCCCTGTTTCTCCCCCTCTGTTTTCAGACTCCTGTTTCTGCCCCTCTGTTTCCAGACTCCTGTTTCTCCCCCTCTGTTTCCAGACTCCTGTTTCTCCCCCTCTGTTTCCAGACTCCTGTTTCTGCCCCTCTGTTTCCAGACTCCTGTTTCTGCCCCTCTGTTTCCAGCCTCCTGTTTCTGCCCCTCTGTTTCCAGCCTCCTGTTTCTCCCCCTCTGTTTCCAGACTGCTGTTTCTCACCCTCTGTATCCAGACTCCTGTTTCTCCCCCTCTGTTTCCAGACTCCTGTTTCTCCCCCTCTGTTTCCAGTCTCCTGTTTCTCCACCTCTGTTTCCAAACTCCTGCTTCTCACCCTCTGTTTCCAGGCTTCTGTTTCTCCCCCTCTGTTTGGAGCCTCGTGTTTCTGCCCCTCTGTTTCCAGCCTCCTGTTTCTCCCCCTCTGTTTCCAAACTCCTGCTTCTGCCACTCTGTTTCCAGACTCCTGTTTCTGCCCCTCTGTTTCCAGCCTCCTGTTTCTCCTCCTCTGTTTACAGGCTCCTGTTTCTCCCCCTCTGTTTTCAGACTCCTGATTCTGCCCCTCTGTTTCCAGACTCCTGTTCCTCCCCCTCTGTTTCCAGACTCCCGCTTCTCCCCCTCTGTTTCCAGCCTCCTGTTTCTGCCCCTCTGTTTCGAGACTCCTGTTTCTGCCCCTCTGTTTCCAGCCTCCTGTTTCTCCCCCTCTGTTTCCAGAATCCTGTTTCTCCCCCTCTGTTTCCAGACTCCTGTTTCTGCCCCTCTGTTTCCAGACTCCTGCTTCTCACCCTCGGTTTCCAGACTCCTGTTTCTGCCCCTCTGTTTCCAGACTCCTGTTTCTGCCCCTCTGTTTCCAGACGCCTGTTCCTCCCCCTCTGTTTCCAGACTCCTGTTTCTCACCCTCTGTTTCCAGCCTCCTGTTTCTCACACTCTGTTTCCAGCCTCCTCTATCTCCCCCTCTGTTTCCAGACTTCTGTTTCTCACCCTGTGTTTCCAGACTCCTGTTTTTCCCCCTCTGTTTCCAGCCTCCTGTTTCTCCCCCTCTGTTTCCAGACTCCTATTTCTGCCCCTCTGTTTCCAGACTCCTGTTTCTCACCATCTGTTTCCAGACTCCTGTTTCTCCCGCTCTGTTTCCACACTCCTGTTTCTGCCCCTCTGTTTCCAGCCTCCTGTTTCTGCCCCTGTGTTTCAAGACTCCTGTTTGTGCCGCTCTGTTTCCAGACTCCTGTTTCTCACCCTCTGTTTCCAGCCTCCTGTTTCTCACACTCTGTTTCCAGACTCCTGTTTCTCCCCCTCTGTTTGCAGACCCCTGTTTCTCCCCCTCTGTTTTCAGACTCCTGTTTCTGCCCCTCTGTTTCCAGACTCCTGTTTCTCCCCCTCTGTTTCCAGACTCCTGTTTCTCCCCCTCTGTTTCCAGACTCCTGTTTCTCCCCCTCTGTTTCCAGCCTCCTGTTTCTCCCCCTCTGTTTCCAGACTCCTGTTTCTGCCCCTCTGTTTCCAGACTCCTGTTTCTCACCCTCTGTTTCCAGCCTCCTGTTTCTGCCCCTCTGTTTCCAGTCACCTGTTTCTCTCCCACTGTTTCCAGACTCCTGTTTCTCCCCCTCTGTTTCCAGACTCCTGTTTCTGCCCCTCCGTTTCCAGACTTCTGTTTCTCACCCTGTGTTTCCAGACTCCTGTTTCTCCCCCTCTGTTTCCAGCCTCCTGTTTCTCCCCCTCTGTTTCCAGACTCCTATTTCTGCCCCTCTGTTTCCAGACTCCTGTTTCTCACCATCTGTTTCCAGACTCCTGTTTCTGCCCCTCTGTTTCCAGCCTCCTGTTTCTCCCCCTCTGTTTCCACACTCCTGTTTCTGCCCCTCTGTTTCCAGACTCTTGTTTCTCCCCCTCTGTTTCCTCACTCCTGTTTCTGCCCCTCTGTTTCCAGACTCCTGTTTCTGCCTCTCTGTTTCCAGACTCCTGTTTCTCACCCTCTGTTTCCAGACTCCTGTTTCTCACCCTCTGTTTCCAGACTCCTGTTTCTCAATCTCTGATTCCAGGGTCCTGCTTCTCGCCCTCTGTTTCCAGACTCCTGTTTCTGCCCCTCTGTTTCCAGACCCCTGTTTCTGCCCCTCTGTTTCCAGACTCCTGTTTCTGCCCCTCTGTTTCCAGCCTCCTGTTTCTGCCCCTCTGTTTCCAGCCTCTTGTTTCTCACACTCTGTTTCCAGCCTCCTGTTTCTCCCCCTCTGTTTCCACACTCCTGTTTCTGCCCCACTGTTTCCAGAGTCCTGTTTCTCACCCTCTGTTTCCAGACTCCTGTTTCTGCCCCTCTGTTTCCAGACTCCTGTTTCTCAGCCTCTGTTTCCAGTCTCCTGTTTCTCCCCATCAATTTCCAGACACCTGTTTCTCCCCCTCTGTTTCCAGACTCCTGTTTCTGCCCCTCTGTTTCCAGACTCCTGTTTGTGCCGCTCTGTTTCCAGACTCCTGTTTCTCACCCTCTGTTTCCAGGGTCCTGCTTCTCGCCCTCTGTTTCCAGACTCCTGTTTCTGCCCCTCTGTTTCCAGACTCCTGTTTCTGCCCCTCTGTTTCCAGACTCCTGTTTATGCCCCTCTGTTTCCAGCCTCCTGTTTCTGCCCCTCTGTTTCCAGACTCCTGTTTCTCCCCCTCTGTTTGCAGACCTCTGTTTCTCCCCCTCTGTTTTCAGACTCCTGTTTCTGCCCCTCTGTTTCCAGACTCCTGTTTCTCCCCCTCTGTTTCCAGACTCCTGTTTCTCCCCCTCTGTTTCCAGACTCCTGTTTCTCCCCCTCTGTTTCCAGACTCCTGTTTCTCCCCCTCTGTTTCCAGAGTCCTGTTTCTGCCCCTCTCTTTCCAGACTCCTGTTTCTCACCCTCTGTTTCCAGTCTCCTCTTTCTGCCCGTCAGTTTCCAGCCTCCTGTTTCTGCCCCTCTGATTCCAGTCTCCTGCTTCTCACCCTGTGTTTCCAGACTCCTGTTTTTCCCCCTCTGTTTCCAGACTCCTGTTTCTCACCATCTGTTTCCAGACTCCTGTTTCTCCCCCTCTGTTTCCAGACTCCTGTTTCTGCCCCTCTGTTTCCAGACTTCTGTTTCTCACCCTGTGTTTCCAGACTCCTGTTTTTCCCCCTCTGTTTCCAGCCTCCTGTTTCTCCCCCTCTGTTTCCAGACTCCTATTTCTGCCCCTCTGTTTCCAGACTCCTGTTTCTCACCATCTGTTTCCAGACTCCTGTTTCTGCCCCTCTGTTTCCAGCCTCCTGTTTCTGCCCCTCTGTTTCAAGACTCCTGTTTGTGCCGCTCTGTTTCCAGACTCCTGTTTCTCACCCTCTGTTTCCAGCCTCCTGTTTCTCACCCTCTGTTTCCAGACTCCTGTTTCTGCCCCTCTGTTTCCAGACCCCTGTTTCTCCCCCTCTGTTTGCAGACCCCTGTTTCTCCCCCTCTGTTTTCAGACTCCTGTTTCTGCCCCTCTGTTTCCAGACTCCTGTTTCTCCCCCTCTGTTTCCAGACTCCTGTTTCTCCCCCTCTGTTTCCAGACTCCTGTTTCTCCCCCTCTGTTTCCAGCCTCCTGTTTCTCCCCCTCTGTTTCCAGACTCCTGTTTCTGCCCCTCTGTTTCCAGACTCTTGTTTCTCACCCTCTGTTTCCAGTCTCCTCTTTCTGCCCCTCTGTTACCAGCCTCCTGTTTCTGCCCCTCTCTTTCCAGTCACCGGTATCTCTCCCACTGTTTCCAGACTCCTGTTTCTCCCCCTCTGTTTCCAGACTCCTGTTTCTGCCCCTCTGTTTCCAGACTTCTGTTTCTCACCCTGTGTTTCCAGACTCCTGTTTCTCCCCCTCTGTTTCCAGCCTCCTGTTTCTCCCCCTCTGTTTACAGACTACATTTCTGCCCCTCTGTTTCCAGACTCCTGTTTCTCACCATCTGTTTCCAGACTCCTGTTTCTCCCCCTCTGTTTCCAGACTCCTGTTTCTGCCCCTCTGTTTCCAGCCTCCTGTTTCTCCCCCTCTGTTTCCACACTCCTGTTTCTGCCCCTCTGTTTCCAGACTCTTGTTTCTCCCCCTCTATTTCCTGACTCCTGTTTCTGCCCCTCTGTTTCCAGACTCCTGTTTCTGCCTCTCTGTTTCCAGACTCCTGTTTCTCACCCTCTGTTTCCAGACTCCTGTTTCTCACCCTCTGTTTCCAGTCTCCTGTTTCTCCCCATCAATTTCCAGACACCTGTTTCTCCCCCTCTGTTTCCAGACTCCTGTTTCTGCCCCTCTGTTTCCAGACTTCTGTTTCTCACCCTGTGTTTCCAGGGTCCTGCTTCTCGCCCTCTGTTTCCAGACTCCTGTTTCTGCCCCTCTGTTTCCAGACCCCTGTTTCTGCCCCTCTGTTTCCAGACTCCTGTTTCTGCCCCTCTGTTTCCAGCCTCCTGTTTCTGCCCCTCTGCTTCCAGACTCGTGTTTCTCCCCCTCTGTTTGCAGACCCCTGTTTCTCCCCCTCTGTTTCCAGACTCCTGTTTCTCCCCCTCTGTTTCCAGACTCCTGTTTCTCCCCCTCTGTTTCCAGACTCCTGTTTCTCCCCCTCTGTTTCCAGACTCCTGTTTTTCCCCCTCTGTTTCCAGACTCCTGTTTCTGCTCCTCTGTTTCCAGACTCCTGTTTCTCACCCTCTGTTTCCAGTCTCCTCTTTCTGCCCCTCTGTTTCCAGCCTCCTGTTTCTGCCCCTCTGATTCCAGTCTTCTGTTTCTCTCCCTCTGTTTCCAGACTCCTGTTTCTCCCCCTCTTTTTCCAGACTCCTGTTTCTGCCCCTCTGTTTCCAGACTCTTGATTCTCCCCCTCTGTTTCCAGACTCCTGTTTCTCCCCCTCTGTTTCCAGACTCCTGTTTCTCCTATTCTGTTTCCAGACTCCTGTTTCTGCCCCTCTGTTTCCAGACTCCTGTTTGTGCCCCTCTGTTTCCAGCCTCCTGTTTCTCCCCCTCTGTTTCCAGACTCCTGTTTCTCACCCTCTGTATCCAGACTCCTGTTTCTCCCCCTCTGTTTCCAGACTCCTGTTTCTCCCCCTCTGTTTCCAGTCTCCTGTTTCTCCACCTCTGTTTCCAGACTCCTGCTTCTCACCCTCTGTTTCCAGGCTTCTGTTACTCCCCCTCTGTTTCGAGCCTCCTGTTTCTGCCCCTCTGTTTCCAGCCTCCTGTTTCTCCCCCTCTGTTTCCAAACTCCTGCTTCTGCCACTCTGTTTCCAGACTCCTGTTTCTGCCCCTCTGTTTCCAGCCTCCTGTTTCTCCCCCTCTGTTTCCAAACTCCTGTTTCTCCCCCTCTGTTTCCAGCCTCCTGTTTCTACCCCTCTGTTTCCAGACTCCTGATTCTCCTCCTCTGTTTACAGGCTCCTGTTTCTCCCCCTCTGTTTTCAGACTCCTGATTCTACCCCTCTGTTTCCAGACTCCTGTTTCTCCCCCTCTGTTTCCAGACTCCTGTTTCTCCCCCTCTGTTTACAGGCTCCTGTTTCTCCCCCTCTGTTTCCAGACTCCTGATTCTGCCCCTCTGTTTCCAGACTCCTGTTTCTGCCCCTCTGTTTCGAGACTCCTGTTTCTGCCCCTCTGTTTCCAGCCTCCTGTTTCTCCCCCTCTGTTTCCAGAATCCTGTTTCTCCCCCTCTGTTTCCAGTCTCCTGTTTCTGCCCCTCTGTTTCCAGACTGCTGCTTCTCACCCTCGGTTTCCAGACTCCTGTTTCTGCCCCTCTGTTTCCAGACTCCTGTTTCTGCCCCTCTGTTTCCAGACGCCTGTTTCTCACGCTCTGTTTCCAGCCTCCTGTTTCTCACACTCTGTTTCCAGCCTCCTGTTTCTCCCCCTCTGTTTCCACACTCCTGTTTCTGCCCCTCTGTTTCCAGACTCCTGTTTCTCCCCCTCTGTTTCCAGACTCCTGTTTCTCCCCCTCTGTTTCCAGACTCCTGTTTCTCCCCCTCTGTTTCCAGACTCCTGTTTCTCCCCCTCTGTTTCCAGACTCCTGTTTGTCACCCTCTGTTTCCAGGGTCCTGCTTCTCGCCCTCTGTTTCCAGACTCCTGTTTCTGCCCCTCTGTTTCCAGACTCCTGTTTCTGCCCCTCTGTTTCCAGCCTCCTGTTTCTGCCCCTCTGTTTCCAGCCTCCTGTTTCTGCCCCTCTGTTTCCAGACTCCTGTTTCTCCCCCTCTGTTTGCAGACCCCTGTTTCTCCCCCTCTGTTTTCAGACTCCTGTTTCTGCCCCTCTGTTTCCAGACTCCTGTTTCTCCCCCTCTGTTTCCAGACTCCTGTTTCTCCCCCTCTGTTTCCAGACTCCTGTTTCTCCCCCTCTGTTTCCAGACTCCTGTTTCTCCCCCTCTGTTTCCAGAGTACTGTTTCTGCCCCTCTGTTTCCAGACTCCTGTTTCTCACCCTCTGTTTCCAGTCTCCTCTTTCTGCCCCTCTGTTTCCAGCCTCCTGTTTCTGCCCCTCTGATTCCAGTCTCCTGTTTCTCTCCCTCTGTTTCCAGACTCCTGTTTCTCCCCCTCTGTTTCCAGACTCCTGTTTCTGCCCCTCTGTTTCCAGACTCTTGATTCTCCCCCTCTGTTTCCAGCCTCCTGTTTCTCCCCCTCTGTTTCCAGACTCCTGTTTCCCCTACTCTGTTTCCAGACTCCTGTTTCTGCCCCTCTGTTTCCAGACTCCTGTTTCTCACCCTCTGTATCCAGACTCCTGTTTCTCCCCCTCTGTTTCCAGTCTCCTGTTTCTCCCCCTCTGTTTCCAGTCTCCTGTTTCTCCACCTCTGTTTCCAGACTCCTGCTTCTCACCCTCTGTTTCCAGGCTTCTGTTACTCCCCCTCTGTTTCGAGCCTCCTGTTTCTGCCCCTCTGTTTCCAGCCTCCTGTTTCTCCCCCTCTGTTTCCAAACTCCTGCTTCTGCCACTCTGTTTCCAGACTCCTGTTTCTGCCCCTCTGTTTCCAGCCTCCTGTTTCTCCCCCTCTGTTTCCAAACTCCTGTTTCTCCCCCTCTGTTTCCAGCCTCCTGTTTCTACCCCTCTGTTTCCAGACTCCTGATTCTCCTCCTCTGTTTACAGGCTCCTGTTTCTCCCCCTCTGTTTTCAGACTCCTGATTCTGCCCCTCTGTTTCCAGACTCCTGTTTCTCCCCCTCTGTTTCCAGACTCCTGTTTCTCCCCCTCTGTTTACAGGCTCCTGTTTCTCCCCCTCTGTTTCCAGACTCCTGATTCTGCCCCTCTGTTTCCAGACTCCTGTTTCTGCCCCTCTGTTTCGAGACTCCTGTTTCTGCCCCTCTGTTTCCAGCCTCCTGTTTCTCCCCCTCTGTTTCCAGAATCCTGTTTCTCCCCCTCTGTTTCCAGTCTCCTGTTTCTGCCCCTCTGTTTCCAGACTCCTGCTTCTCACCCTCGGTTTCCAGACTCCTGTTTCTGCCCCTCTGTTTCCAGACTCCTGTTTCTGCCCCTCTGTTTCCAGACGCCTGTTTCTCACCCTCTGTTTCCAGCCTCCTGTTTCTCACACTCTGTTTCCAGCCTCCTGTTTCTCCCCCTCTGTTTCCACACTCCTGTTTCTGCCCCACTGTTTCCAGAGTCCTGTTTCTCACCCTCTGTTTCCAGACTCCTGTTTCTGCCCCTCTGTTTCCAGACTCCTGTTTCTCACCCTCTGTTTCCAGTCTCCTGTTTCTCCCCATCAATTTCCAGACACCTGTTTCTCCCCCTCTGTTTCCAGACTCCTGTTTGTGCCGCTCTGTTTCCAGACTCCTGTTTCTCACCCTCTGTTTCCAGGGTCCTGCTTCTCGCCCTCTGTTTCCAGACTCCTGTTTCTGCCCCTCTGTTTCCAGACTCCTGTTTCTGCCCCTCTGTTTCCAGACTCCTGTTTATGCCCCTCTGTTTCCAGCCTCCTGTTTCTGCCCCTCTGTTTCCAGACTCCTGTTTCTCCCCCTCTGTTTGCAGACCTCTGTTTCTCCCCCTCTGTTTTCAGACTCCTGTTTCTGCCCCTCTGTTTCCAGACTCCTGTTTCTCCCCCTCTGTTTCCAGACTCCTGTTTCTCCCCCTCTGTTTCCAGACTCCTGTTTCTCCCCCTCTGTTTCCAGACTCCTGTTTCTCCCCCTCTGTTTCCAGAGTCCTGTTTCTGCCCCTCTGTTTCCAGACTCCTGTTTCTCACCCTCTGTTTCCAGTCTCCTCTTTCTGCCCGTCAGTTTCCAGCCTCCTGTTTCTGCCCCTCTGATTCCAGTCTCCTGCTTCTCTCCCTCTGTTTCCAGACTCCTGTTTCTCCCCCTCTGTTTCCAGACTTCTGTTTCTCACCCTGTGTTTCCAGACTCCTGTTTTTCCCCCTCTGTTTCCAGCCTCCTGTTTCTCCCCCTCTGTTTCCAGACTCCTATTTCTGCCCCTCTGTTTCCAGACTCCTGTTTCTCACCATCTGTTTCCAGACTCCTGTTTCTCCCCCTCTGTTTCCAGACTCCTGTTTCTGCCCCTCTGTTTCCAGACTTCTGTTTCTCACCCTGTGTTTCCAGACTCCTGTTTTTCCCCCTCTGTTTCCAGCCTCCTGTTTCTCCCCTCTGTTTCCAGACTCCTATTTCTGCCCCTCTGTTTCCAGACTCCTGTTTCTCACCATCTGTTTCCAGACTCCTGTTTCTGCCCCTCTGTTTCCAGCCTCCTGTTTCTGCCCCTCTGTTTCAAGACTCCTGTTTGTGCCGCTCTGTTTCCAGACTCCTGTTTCTCACCCTCTGTTTCCAGCCTCCTGTTTCTCACCCTCTGTTTCCAGACTCCTGTTTCTGCCCCTCTGTTTCCAGACCCCTGTTTCTCCCCCTCTGTTTGCAGACCCCTGTTTCTCCCCCTCTGTTTTCAGACTCCTGTTTCTGCCCCTCTGTTTCCAGACTCCTGTTTCTCCCCCTCTGTTTCCAGACTCCTGTTTCTCCCCCTCTGTTTCCAGACTCCTGTTTCTCCCCCTCTGTTTCCAGCCTCCTGTTTCTCCCCCTCTGTTTCCAGACACCTGTTTTTGCCCCTCTGTTTCCAGACTCTTGTTTCTCACCCTCTGTTTCCAGTCTCCTCTTTCTGCCCCTCTGTTACCAGCCTCCTGTTTCTGCCCCTCTCTTTCCAGTCACCGGTTTCTCTCCCACTGTTTCCAGACTCCTGTTTCTCCCCCTCTGTTTCCAGACTCCTGTTTCTGCCCCTCTGTTTCCAGACTTCTGTTTCTCACCCTGTGTTTCCAGACTCCTGTTTCTCCCCCTCTGATTCCAGCCACCTGTTTCTCCCCCTCTGTTTACAGACTATATTTCTGCCCCTCTGTTTCCAGACTCCTGTTTCTCACCATTTGTTTCCAGACTCCTGTTTCTCCCCCTCTGTTTCCAGACTCCTGTTTCTGCCCCTCTGTTTCCAGCCTCCTGTTTCTCCCCCTCTGTTTCCACACTCCTGTTTCTGCCCCTCTGTTTCCAGACTCTTGTTTCTCCCCCTCTATTTCCTGACTCCTGTTTCTGCCCCTCTGTTTCCAGACTCCTGTTTCTGCCTCTCTGTTTCCAGACTCCTGTTTCTCACCCTCTGTTTCCAGACTCCTGTTTCTCACCCTCTGTTTCCAGTCTCCTGTTTCTCCCCATCAATTTCCAGACACCTGTTTCTCCCCCTCTGTTTCCAGACTCCTGTTTCTCAATCTCTGATTCCAGGGTCCTGCTTCTCGCCCTCTGTTTCCAGACTCCTGTTTCTGCCCCTCTGTTTCCAGACCCCTGTTTCTGCCCCTCTGTTTCCAGACTCCTGTTTCTGCCCCTCTGTTTCCAGCCTCCTGTTTCTGCCCCTCTGTTTCCAGGCTCGTGTTTCTCCCCCTCTGTTTGCAGACCCCTGTTTCTCCCCCTCTGTTTCCAGACTCCTGTTTCTCCCCCTCTGTTTCCAGACTCCTGTTTCTCCCCCTCTGTTTCCAGACTCCTGTTTCTCCCCCTCTGTTTCCAGACTCCTGTTTTTCCCCCTCTGTTTCCAGACTCCTGTTTCTGCTCCTCTGTTTCCAGACTCCTGTTTCTCACCCTCTGTTTCCAGTATCCTCTTTCTGCCCCTCTGTTTCCAGCCTCCTGTTTCTGCCCCTCTGATTCCAGTCTTCTGTTTCTCTCCCTCTGTTTCCAGACTCCTGTTTCTCCCCCTCTGTTTCCAGACTCCTGTTTCTGCCCCTCTGTTTCCAGACTCTTGATTCTCCCCCTCTGTTTCCAGACTCCTGTTTCTCCCCCTCTGTTTCCAGACTCCTGTTTCTCCTATTCTGTTTCCAGACTCCTGTTTCTGCCCCTCTGTTTCCAGACTCCTGTTTGTGCCCCTCTGTTTCCAGCCTCCTGTTTCTCCCCCTCTGTTTCCAGACTCCTGTTTCTCACCCTCTGTATCCAGACTCCTGTTTCTCCCCCTCTGTTTCCAGACTCCTGTTTCTCCCCCTCTGTTTCCAGTCTCCTGTTTCTCCACCTCTGTTTACAGACTCCTGCTTCTCACCCTCTGTTTCCAGGCTTCTGTTACTCCCCCTCTGTTTCGAGCCTCCTGTTTCTGCCCCTCTGTTTCCAGCCTCCTGTTTCTCCCCCTCTGTTTCCAAACTCCTGCTTCTCCCCCTCTGTTTCCAGACTCCTGTTTCTGCCCCTCTGTTTCCAGCCTCCTGTTTCTCCCCCTCTGTTTCCAAACTCCTGTTTCTCCCCCTCTGTTTCCAGCCTCCTGTTTCTACCCCTCTGTTTCCAGACTCCTGATTCTCCTCCTCTGTTTACAGGCTCCTGTTTCTCCCCCTCTGTTTTCAGACTCCTGATTCTGCCCCTCTGTTTCCAGACTCCTGTTTCTCCCCCTCTGTTTCCAGACTCCTGTTTCTCCCCCTCTGTTTACAGGCTCCTGTTTCTCCCCCTCTGTTTCCAGACTCCTGATTCTGCCCCTCTGTTTCCAGACTCCTGTTTCTGCCCTCTGTTTCGAGACTCCTGTTTCTGCCCCTCTGTTTCCAGCCTCCTGTTTCTCCCCCTCTGTTTCCAGAATCCTGTTTCTCCCCCTCTGTTTCCAGTCTCCTGTTTCTGCCCCTCTGTTTCCAGACTCCTGCTTCTCACCCTCGGTTTCCAGACTCCTGTTTCTGCCCCTCTGTTTCCAGACTCCTGTTTCTGCCCCTCTGTTTCCAGACGCCTGTTTCTCACCCTCTGTTTCCAGCCTCCTGTTTCTCACACTCTGTTTCCAGCCTTCTGTTTCTCCCCCTCTGTTTCCACACTCCTGTTTCTGCCCCTCTGTTTCCAGACTCCTGTTTCTCCCCCTCTGTTTCCAGACTCCTGTTTCTCCCCCTCTGTTTCCAGACTCCTGTTTCTCCCCCTCTGTTTCCAGCCTCCTGTTTCTCCCCCTCTGTTTCCAGACTCCTGTTTCTGCCCCTCTGTTTCCAGACTCCTGTTTCTCACCCTCTGTTTCCAGGGTCCTGCTTCTCGCCCTCTGTTTCCAGACTCCTGTTTCTGCCCCTCTGTTTCCAGACTCCTGTTTCTGCCCCTCTGTTTCCAGCCTCCTGTTTCTGCCCCTCTGTTTCCAGCCTCCTGTTTCTGCCCCTCTGTTTCCAGACTCCTGTTTCTCCCCCTCTGTTTGCAGACCCCTGTTTCTCCCCCTCTGTTTTCAGACTCCTGTTTCTGCCCCTCTGTTTCCAGACTCCTGTTTCTCCCCCTCTGTTTCCAGACTCCTGTTTCTCCCCCTCTGTTTCCAGACTCCTGTTTCTCCCCCTCTGTTTCCAGACTCCTGTTTCTCCCCCTCTGTTTCCAGAGTACTGTTTCTGCCCCTCTGTTTCCAGACTCCTGTTTCTCACCCTCTGTTTCCAGTCTCCTCTTTCTGCCCCTCTGTTTCCAGCCTCCTGTTTCTGCCCCTCTGATTCCAGTCTCCTGTTTCTCTCCCTCTGTTTCCAGACTCCTGTTTCTCCCCCTCTGTTTCCAGACTCCTGTTTCTGCCCCTCTGTTTCCAGACTCTTGATTCTCCCCCTCTGTTTCCAGCCTCCTGTTTCTCCCCCTCTGTTTCCAGACTCCTGTTTCCCCTACTCTGTTTCCAAACTCCTGTTTCTGCCCCTCTGTTTCCAGACTCCTGTTTCTGCCCCTCTGTTTCCAGACTCCTGTTTCTCACCCTCTGTATCCAGACTCCTGTTTCTCCCCCTCTGTTTCCAGTCTCCTGTTTCTCCCCCTCTGTTTCCAGTCTCCTGTTTCTCCACCTCTGTTTCCAGACTCCTGCTTCTCACCCTCTGTTTCCAGGCTTCTGTTACTCCCCCTCTGTTTCGAGCCTCCTGTTTCTGCCCCTCTGTTTCCAGCCTCCTGTTTCTCCCCCTCTGTTTCCAAACTCCTGCTTCTGCCACTCTGTTTCCAGACTCCTGTTTCTGCCCCTCTGTTTCCAGCCTCCTGTTTCTCCCCCTCTGTTTCCAAACTCCTGTTTCTCCCCCTCTGTTTCCACACTCCTGTTTCTGCCCCTCTGTTTCCAGCCTCCTGTTTCTGCCCCTCTGTTTCAAGACTCCTGTTTCTCACCCTCTGTTTCCAGCCTCCTGTTTCTCACCCTCTGTTTCCAGACTCCTGTTTCTGCCCCTCTGTTTCCAGACCCCTGTTTCACCCCCTCTGTTTGCAGACCCCTGTTTCTCCCCCTCTGTTTTCAGACTCCTGTTTCTGCCCCTCTGTTTCCAGACTCCTGTTTCTCCCCCTCTGTTTCCAGACTCCTGTTTCTCCCCCTCTGTTTCCAGACTCCTGTTTCTCCCCCTCTGTTTCCAGCCTCCTGTTTCTCCCCCTCTGTTTCCAGACTCCTGTTTCTGCCCCTCTGTTTCCAGACTCCTGTTTCTCACCCTCTGTTTCCAGTCTCCTCTTTCTGCCCCTCTGTTACCAGCCTCCTGTTTCTGCCCCTCTGTTTCCAGTCACCTGTTTCTCTCCCACTGTTTCCAGACTCCTGTTTCTCCCCCTCTGTTTCCAGACTCCTGTTTCTGCCCCTCTGTTTCCAGACTTCTGTTTCTCACCCTGTGTTTCCAGACTCCTGTTTCTCCCCATCTGTTTCCAGACTCCTGTTTCTCCCCCTCTGTTTCCAGCCTCCTGTTTCTCCCCCTCTGTTTCCAGACTCCTATTTCTGCCCCTCTGTTTCCAGACTCCTGTTTCTCACCATCTGTTTCCAGACTCCTGTTTCTCCCCCTCTGTTTCCAGACTCCTGTTTCTGCCCCTCTGTTTCCAGCCTCCTGTTTCTCCCCCTCTGTTTCCACACTCCTGTTTCTGCCCCTCTGTTTCCAGACTCTTGTTTCTCCCCCTCTGTTTCCTGACTCCTGTTTCTGCCCCTCTGTTTCCAGACTCCTGTTTCTGCCTCTCTGTTTCCAGACTCCTGTTTCTCACCCTCTGTTTCCAGACTCCTGTTTCTCACCCTCTGTTTCCAGTCTCCTGTTTCTCCCCATCAATTTCCAGACACCTGTTTCTCCCCCTCTGTTTCCAGACTCCTGTTTCTCAATCTCTGTTTCCAGGGTCCTGCTTCTCGCCCTCTGTTTCCAGACTCCTGTTTCTGCCCCTCTGTTTCCAGACTCCTGTTTCTGCCCCTCTGTTTCCAGACTCCTGTTTCTGCCCCTATGTTTCCAGCCTCCTGTTTCTGCCCCTCTGTTTCCAGACTCCTGTTTCTCCCCCTCTGTTTGCAGACCCCTGTTTCTCCCCCTCTGTTTTCAGACTCCTGTTTCTGCCCCTCTGTTTCCAGACTCCTGTTTCTCCCCCTCTGTTTCCAGACTCCTGTTTCTCCCCCTCTGTTTCCAGACTCCTGTTTCTCCCCCTCTGTTTCCAGACTCCTGTTTCTCCACCTCTGTTTCCAGAGTCCTGTTTCTGCCCCTCTGTTTCCAGACTCCTGTTTCTCACCCTCTGCTTCCAGTCTCCTCTTTCTGCCCCTCTGATTCCAGTCTCCTGTTTCTCTCCCTCTGTTTCCAGACTCCTGTTTCTCCCCCTCTGTTTCCAGACTCCTGTTTCTGCCCCTCTGTTTCCAGACTTCTGTTTCTCACCCTGTGTTTCCAGACTCCTGTTTTTCCCCCTCTGTTTCCAGCCTCCTGTTTCTCCCCCTCTGTTTCCAGACTCCTATTTCTGCCCCTCTGTTTCCAGACTCCTGTTTCTCACCATCTGTTTCCAGACTCCTGTTTCTCCCCTCTGTTTCCACACTCCTGTTTCTGCCCCTCTGTTTCCAGCCTCCTGTTTCTGCCCCTCTGTTTCAAGACTCCTGTTTGTGCCGCTCTGTTTCCAGACTCCTGTTTCTCACACTCTGTTTCCAGACTCCTATTTCTGCCCCTCTGTTTCCAGACCCCTGTTTCTCCCCCTCTGTTTGCAGACCCCTGTTTCTCCCCCTCTGTTTTCAGACTCCTGTTTCTGCCCCTCTGTTTCCAGACTCCTGTTTCTCCCACTCTGTTTCCAGACTCCTGTTTCTACCCCTCTGCTTCCAGACTCCGGTTTCTGCCCATCTGTTTCCAGACTCCTGTTTCTCACCCTCTATTTCCAGACTCCTGTTTCTGCCGCTCTGTTTCCAGACTCCTGTTTCTCACCCTCTGTTTCCAGCCTCCTGTTTCTCGCCCTCTGTTTCCAGACTCCTGTTTCTGCCCCTCTGTTTCCAGTCTCCTGTTTCTGCCCCTCTGTTTCCAGACTCCTGTTTCTGCCCCTCTGTTTCCAGCCTCCTGTTTCTGCCCCTCTGTTTCCAGACTCCTGTTTCTCACCCTCTGTTTCCAGCCTCCTGTTTCTCCCCTCTGTTTCTAGACTCCTATTTCAGCCCTCGGTTTCCAGACTCCTGTTTCTAACCATCTGTTTCCAGACTCCTGTTTCTCCCCCTCTGTTTCCAGACTCCTGTTTCTGCCCCTCTGTTTCCAGCCTCCTGTTTCTCCCCCTCTGTTTCCACACTCCTGTTTCTTCCCCTCTGTTTCCAGACTCTTGTTTCTCCCCCTCTGTTTCCAGCCTCCTGTTTCTCCCCATCTGTTTCCAGACTCCTGTTTCTCCTCCTCTGTTTCCAGACTCCTGTTTCTGCCCCTCTGTTTCCAGACTCCTGTTTCTGCCCCTCTGTTTCCAGCCTCCTGTTTCTGCCCCTCTGTTTCCAGCCTCCTGTTTCTCCCCCTCTGTTTCCAGACTCCTGTTTCTCCTCCTCTGTTTCCAGACTCCTGTTTCTGCCCCTCTGTTTCCAGACTCCGGTTTCTGCCCCTCTGTTTCCAGACTCCTGTTTCTCACCCTCTGTTTCCAGTCTCCTGTTTCTCCCCATCAATTTCCAGAGTCCAGTTTCTCCCCCTCTGTTTCCAGACTCCTGTTTCTCCCCCTCTGTTTCCAGACTCCTGTTTGTGCCGCTCTGTTTCCAGACTCCTGTTTCTCACCCTCTGTTTCCAGCCTCCTGTTTCTGCCCCTCTGTTTCCAGACTCCTGTTTCTGCCCCTCTGTTTCCAGACGCCTGTTTCTCACCCTCTGTTTCCAGCCTCCTGTTTCTCACACTCTGTTTCCAGCCTCCTGTTTCTCCCCCTCTGTTTCCACACTCCTGTTTCTGCCCCTCTGTTTCCAGACTCCTGTTTCTCCCCCTCTGTTTCCAGACTCCTGTTTCTCCCCCTCTGTTTCCAGCCTCCTGTTTCTCCCCCTCTGTTTCCAGACTCCTGTTTCTGCCCCTCTGTTTCCAGACTCCTGTTTCTCACCCTCTGTTTCCAGGGTCCTGCTTCTCGCCCTCTGTTTCCAGACTCCTGTTTCTGCCCCTCTGTTTCCAGACTCCTGTTTCTGCCCCTCTGTTTCCAGCCTCCTGTTTCTGCCCCTCTGTTTCCAGACTCCTGTTTCTCCCCCTCTGTTTGCAGACCCCTGTTTCTCCCCCTCTGTTTTCAGACTCCTGTTTCTGCCCCTCTGTTTCCAGACTCCTGTTTCTCCCCCTCTGTTTCCAGACTCCTGTTTCTCCCCCTCTGTTTCCAGACTCCTGTTTCTGCCCCTCTGTTTCCAGACTCCTGTTTCTCCCCCTCTGTTTCCAGAGTACTGTTTCTGCCCCTCTGTTTCCAGACTCCTGTTTCTCACCCTCTGTTTCCAGTCTCCTCTTTCTGCCCCTCTGTTTCCAGCCTCCTGTTTCTGCCCCTCTGATTCCAGTCTCCTGTTTCTCTCCCTCTGTTTCCAGACTCCTGTTTCTCCCCCTCTGTTTCCAGACTCCTGTTTCTGCCCCTCTGTTTCCAGACTTCTGTTTCTCACCCTGTGTTTCCAGACTCCTGTTTTTCCCCCTCTGTTTCCAGCCTCCTGTTTCTCCCCCTCTGTTTCCAGTCTCCTATTTCTGCCCCTCTGTTTCCAGACTCCTGTTTCTCACCATCTGTTTCCACACTCCTGTTTCTCCCCCTCTGTTTCCACACTCCTGTTTCTGCCCCTCTGTTTCCAGCCTCCTGTTTCTGCCCCTCTGTTTCAAGACTCCTGTTTGTGCCGCTCTGTTTCCAGACTCCTGTTTCTCACCCTCTGTTTCCAGCCTCCTGTTTCTCACCCTCTGTTTCCAGACTCCTGTTTCTGCCCCTCTGTTTCCAGACGCCTGTTTCTCCCCCTCTGTTTGCAGACCCCAGTTTCTCCCCCTCTGTTTTCAGACTCCTGTTTCTGCCCCTCTGTTTCCAGACTCCTGTTTCTCCCCCTCTGTTTCCAGACTCCTGTTTCTCCCCCTCTGTTTCCAGACTCCTGTTTCTCCCCCTCTGTTTCCAGCCTCCTGTTTCTCCCCCTCTGTTTCCAGACTCCTGTTTCTGCCCCTCTGTTTCCAGACTCCTGTTTCTCACCCTCTGTTTCCAGTCTCCTCTTTCTGCCCCTCTGTTACCAGCCACCTGTTTCTGCCCCTCTGTTTCCAGTCACCTGTTTCTCTCCCACTGTTTCCAGACACCTGTTTCTCCCCCTCTGTTTCCAGACTCCTGTTTCTGCCCCTCTGTTTCCAGACTTCTGTTTCTCACCCTGTGTTTCCAGACTCCTGTTTCTCCCCCTCTGTTTCCAGCCTCCTGTTTCTCCCCCTCTGTTTCCAGACTCCTATTTCTGCCCCTCTGTTTCCAGACTCCTGTTTCTCACCATCTGTTTCCAGTCTCCTCTTTCTGCCCCTCTGTTACCAGCCTCCTGTTTCTGCCCCTCTGTTTCCAGTCACCTGTTTCTCTCCCACTGTTTCCAGACTCCTGTTTCTCCCCCTCTGTTTCCAGACTCCTGTTTCTGCCCCTCTGTTTCCAGACTTCTGTTTCTCACCCTGTGTTTCCAGACTCCTGTTTCTCCCCATCTGTTTCCAGACTCCTGTTTCTCCCCCTCTGTTTCCAGCCTCCTGTTTCTCCCCCTCTGTTTCCAGACTCCTATTTCTGCCCCTCTGTTTCCAGACTCCTGTTTCTCACCATCTGTTTCCAGACTCCTGTTTCTCCCCCTCTGTTTCCAGACTCCTGTTTCTGCCCCTCTGTTTCCAGCCTCCTGTTTCTCCCCCTCTGTTTCCACACTCCTGTTTCTGCCCCTCTGTTTCCAGACTCTTGTTTCTCCCCCTCTGTTTCCTGACTCCTGTTTCTGCCCCTCTGTTTCCAGACTCCTGTTTCTGCCTCTCTGTTTCCAGACTCCTGTTTCTCACCCTCTGTTTCCAGACTCCTGTTTCTCACCCTCTGTTTCCAGTCTCCTGTTTCTCCCCATCAATTTCCAGACACCTGTTTCTCCCCCTCTGTTTCCAGACTCCTGTTTCTCAATCTCTGTTTCCAGGGTCCTGCTTCTCGCCCTCTGTTTCCAGACTCCTGTTTCTGCCCCTCTGTTTCCAGACTCCTGTTTCTGCCCCTCTGTTTCCAGACTCCTGTTTCTGCCCCTATGTTTCCAGCCTCCTGTTTCTGCCCCTCTGTTTCCAGACTCCTGTTTCTCCCCCTCTGTTTGCAGACCCCTGTTTCTCCCCCTCTGTTTTCAGACTCCTGTTTCTGCCCCTCTGTTTCCAGACTCCTGTTTCTCCCCCTCTGTTTCCAGACTCCTGTTTCTCCCCCTCTGTTTCCAGACTCCTGTTTCTCCCCCTCTGTTTCCAGACTCCTGTTTCTCCACCTCTGTTTCCAGAGTCCTGTTTCTGCCCCTCTGTTTCCAGACTCCTGTTTCTCACCCTCTGCTTCCAGTCTCCTCTTTCTGCCCCTCTGATTCCAGTCTCCTGTTTCTCTCCCTCTGTTTCCAGACTCCTGTTTCTCCCCCTCTGTTTCCAGACTCCTGTTTCTGCCCCTCTGTTTCCAGACTTCTGTTTCTCACCCTGTGTTTCCAGACTCCTGTTTTTCCCCCTCTGTTTCCAGCCTCCTGTTTCTCCCCCTCTGTTTCCAGACTCCTATTTCTGCCCCTCTGTTTCCAGACTCCTGTTTCTCACCATCTGTTTCCAGACTCCTGTTTCTCCCCTCTGTTTCCACACTCCTGTTTCTGCCCCTCTGTTTCCAGCCTCCTGTTTCTGCCCCTCTGTTTCAAGACTCCTGTTTGTGCCGCTCTGTTTCCAGACTCCTGTTTCTCACACTCTGTTTCCAGACTCCTATTTCTGCCCCTCTGTTTCCAGACCCCTGTTTCTCCCCCTCTGTTTGCAGACCCCTGTTTCTCCCCCTCTGTTTTCAGACTCCTGTTTCTGCCCCTCTGTTTCCAGACTCCTGTTTCTCCCACTCTGTTTCCAGACTCCTGTTTCTACCCCTCTGCTTCCAGACTCCGGTTTCTGCCCATCTGTTTCCAGACTCCTGTTTCTCACCCTCTATTTCCAGACTCCTGTTTCTGCCGCTCTGTTTCCAGACTCCTGTTTCTCACCCTCTGTTCCAGCCTCCTGTTTCTCGCCCTCTGTTTCCAGACTCCTGTTTCTGCCCCTCTGTTTCCAGTCTCCTGTTTCTGCCCCTCTGTTTCCAGACTCCTGTTTCTGCCCCTCTGTTTCCAGCCTCCTGTTTCTGCCCCTCTGTTTCCAGACTCCTGTTTCTCACACTCTGTTTCCAGCCTCCTGTTTCTCCCTCTGTTTCTAGACTCCTATTTCAGCCCTCGGTTTCCAGACTCCTGTTTCTAACCATCTGTTTCCAGACTCCTGTTTCTCCCCCTCTGTTTCCAGACTCCTGTTTCTGCCCCTCTGTTTCCAGCCTCCTGTTTCTCCCCCTCTGTTTCCACACTCCTGTTTCTTCCCCTCTGTTTCCAGACTCTTGTTTCTCCCCCTCTGTTTCCAGCCTCCTGTTTCTCCCCATCTGTTTCCAGACTCCTGTTTCTCCTCCTCTGTTTCCAGACTCCTGTTTCTGCCCCTCTGTTTCCAGACTCCTGTTTCTGCCCCTCTGTTTCCAGCCTCCTGTTTCTGCCCCTCTGTTTCCAGCCTCCTGTTTCTCCCCCTCTGTTTCCAGACTCCTGTTTCTCCTCCTCTGTTTCCAGACTCCTGTTTCTGCCCCTCTGTTTCCAGACTCCGGTTTCTGCCCCTCTGTTTCCAGACTCCTGTTTCTCACCCTCTGTTTCCAGTCTCCTGTTTCTCCCCATCAATTTCCAGAGTCCAGTTTCTCCCCCTCTGTTTCCAGACTCCTGTTTCTCCCCCTCTGTTTCCAGACTCCTGTTTGTGCCGCTCTGTTTCCAGACTCCTGTTTCTCACCCTCTGTTTCCAGCCTCCTGTTTCTGCCCCTCTGTTTCCAGACTCCTGTTTCTGCCCCTCTGTTTCCAGACGCCTGTTTCTCACCCTCTGTTTCCAGCCTCCTGTTTCTCACACTCTGTTTCCAGCCTCCTGTTTCTCCCCCTCTGTTTCCACACTCCTGTTTCTGCCCCTCTGTTTCCAGACTCCTGTTTCTCCCCCTCTGTTTCCAGACTCCTGTTTCTCCCCCTCTGTTTCCAGCCTCCTGTTTCTCCCCCTCTGTTTCCAGACTCCTGTTTCTGCCCCTCTGTTTCCAGACTCCTGTTTCTCACCCTCTGTTTCCAGGGTCCTGCTTCTCGCCCTCTGTTTCCAGACTCCTGTTTCTGCCCCTCTGTTTCCAGACTCCTGTTTCTGCCCCTCTGTTTCCAGCCTCCTGTTTCTGCCCCTCTGTTTCCAGACTCCTGTTTCTCCCCCTCTGTTTGCAGACCCCTGTTTCTCCCCCTCTGTTTTCAGACTCCTGTTTCTGCCCCTCTGTTTCCAGACTCCTGTTTCTCCCCCTCTGTTTCCAGACTCCTGTTTCTCCCCCTCTGTTTCCAGACTCCTGTTTCTGCCCCTCTGTTTCCAGACTCCTGTTTCTCCCCCTCTGTTTCCAGAGTACTGTTTCTGCCCCTCTGTTTCCAGACTCCTGTTTCTCACCCTCTGTTTCCAGTCTCCTCTTTCTGCCCCTCTGTTTCCAGCCTCCTGTTTCTGCCCCTCTGATTCCAGTCTCCTGTTTCTCTCCCTCTGTTTCCAGACTCCTGTTTCTCCCCCTCTGTTTCCAGACTCCTGTTTCTGCCCCTCTGTTTCCAGACTTCTGTTTCTCACCCTGTGTTTCCAGACTCCTGTTTTTCCCCCTCTGTTTCCAGCCTCCTGTTTCTCCCCCTCTGTTTCCAGTCTCCTATTTCTGCCCCTCTGTTTCCAGACTCCTGTTTCTCACCATCTGTTTCCACACTCCTGTTTCTCCCCCTCTGTTTCCACACTCCTGTTTCTGCCCCTCTGTTTCCAGCCTCCTGTTTCTGCCCCTCTGTTTCAAGACTCCTGTTTGTGCCGCTCTGTTTCCAGACTCCTGTTTCTCACCCTCTGTTTCCAGCCTCCTGTTTCTCACCCTCTGTTTCCAGACTCCTGTTTCTGCCCCTCTGTTTCCAGACGCCTGTTTCTCCCCCTCTGTTTGCAGACCCCAGTTTCTCCCCCTCTGTTTTCAGACTCCTGTTTCTGCCCCTCTGTTTCCAGACTCCTGTTTCTCCCCCTCTGTTTCCAGACTCCTGTTTCTCCCCCTCTGTTTCCAGACTCCTGTTTCTCCCCCTCTGTTTCCAGCCTCCTGTTTCTCCCCCTCTGTTTCCAGACTCCTGTTTCTGCCCCTCTGTTTCCAGACTCCTGTTTCTCACCCTCTGTTTCCAGTCTCCTCTTTCTGCCCCTCTGTTACCAGCCACCTGTTTCTGCCCCTCTGTTTCCAGTCACCTGTTTCTCTCCCACTGTTTCCAGACACCTGTTTCTCCCCCTCTGTTTCCAGACTCCTGTTTCTGCCCCTCTGTTTCCAGACTTCTGTTTCTCACCCTGTGTTTCCAGACTCCTGTTTCTCCCCCTCTGTTTCCAGCCTCCTGTTTCTCCCCCTCTGTTTCCAGACTCCTATTTCTGCCCCTCTGTTTCCAGACTCCTGTTTCTCACCATCTGTTTCCAGACTCCTGTTTCTCCCCCTCTGTTTCCAGACTCCTGTTTCTGCCCCTCTGTTTCCAGCCTCCTGTTTCTCCCCCTCTGTTTCCACACTCCTGTTTCTGCCCCTCTGTTTCCAGACTCTTGTTTCTCCCCCTCTGTTTCCTGACTCCTGTTTCTGCCCCTCTGTTTCCAGACTCCTGTTTCTGCCTCTCTGTTTCCAGACTCCTGTTTCTCACCCTCTGTTTCCAGACTCCTGTTTTTCACCCTCTGTTTCCAGTCTCCTGTTTCTCCCCATCAATTTCCAGACACCTGTTTCTCCCCCTCTGTTTCCAGACTCCTGTTTCTCAATCTCTGATTCCAGGGTCCTGCTTCTCGCCCTCTGTTTCCAGACTCCTGTTTCTGCCCCTCTGTTTCCAGACCCCTGTTTCTGCCCCTCTGTTTCCAGACTCCTGTTTCTGCCCCTCTGTTTCCAGCCTCCTGTTTCTGCCCCTCTGTTTCCAGACTAGTGTTTCTCCCCCTCTGTTTGCAGACCCCTGTTTCTCCCCCTCTGTTTTCAGACTCCTGTTTCTGCCCCTCTGTTTCCAGACTCCTGTTTCTCCCCCTCTGTTTCCAGACTCCTGTTTCCCCCCTCTGTTTCCAGACTCCTGTTTCTCCCCCTCTGTTTCCAGACTCCTCTTTTTCCCCCTCTGTTTCCAGACTCCTGTTTCTGCCCCTCTGTTTCCAGACTCCTGTTTCTCACCCTCTGTTTCCAGTCTCCTCTTTCTGCCCCTCTGTTTCCAGCCTCCTGTTTCTGCCCCTCTGATTCCAGTCTTCTGTTTCTCTCCCTCTGTTTCCAGACTCCTGTTTCTCCCCCTCTGTTTCCAGACTCCTGTTTCTCCCCCTCTGTTTCCAGACTCCTGTTTCTCCCCCTCTGTTTCCAGACTCCTGTTTCTCCCCCTCTGTTTCCAGACTCCTGTTTCTGCCCCTCTGTTTCCAGACTCCTGTTTCTCACCCTCTGTTTCCAGTCTCCTCTTTCTGCCCCTCTGTTTCCAGCCTCCTGTTTCTGCCCCTCTGATTCCAGTCTTCTGTTTCTCTCCCTCTGTTTCCAGACTCCTGTTTCTCCCCCTCTGTTTCCAGACTCCTGTTTCTGCCCCTCTGTTTCCAGACTCTTGATTCTCCCCCTCTGTTTCAAGCCTCCTGTTTCTCCCCCTCTGTTTCCAGACTCCTGTTTCCCCTACTCTGTTTCCAGACTCCTGTTTCTGCCCCTCTATTTCCAGACTCCTGTTTCTGCCCCTCTGTTTCCAGACTCCTGTTTCTCACCCTCTGTATCCAGACTCCTGTTTCTCCCCCTCTGTTTCCAGACTCCTGTTTCTCCCCCTCTGTTTCCAGACTCCTGTTTCTCACCCTCTGTATCCAGACTCCTGTTTCTCCACCTCTGTTTCCAGACTCCTGCTTCTCACCCTCTGTTTCCAGGCTTCTGTTACTCCCCCTCTGTTTCGAGCCTCCTGTTTCTGCCCCTCTGTTTCCAGCCTCCTGTTTCTCCCCCTCTGTTTCCAAACTCCTGCTTCTGCCACTCTGTTTCCAGACTCCTGTTTCTGCCCCTCTGTTTCCAGCCTCCTGTTTCTCCCCCCCTGTTTCCAAACTCCTGTTTCTCCCCCTCTGTTTCCAGCCTCCTGTTTCTACCCCTCTGTTTCCAGACTCCTGATTCTCCTCCTCTGTTTACAGGCTCCTGTTTCTCCCCCTCTGTTTTCAGACTCCTGATTCTGCCCCTCTGTTTCCAGACTCCTGTTTCTCCCCCTCTGTTTCCAGACTCCTGTTTCTCCCCCTCTGTTTACAGGCTCCTGTTTCTCCCCCTCTGTTTCCAAACTCCTGTTTCTGCCCCTCTGTTTCGAGACTCCTGTTTCTGCCCCTCTGTTTCCAGCCTCCTGTTTCTCCCCCTCTGTTTCCAGAATCCTGTTTCTCCCCCTCTGTTTCCAGTCTCCTGTTTCTGCCCCTCTGTTTCCAGACTCCTGCTTCTCACCCTCGGTTTCCAGACTCCTGTTTCTGCCCCTCTGTTTCCAGACTCCTGTTTCTGCCCCTCTGTTTCCAGACGCCTGTTTCTCACCCTCTGTTTCCAGCCTCCTGTTTCTCACACTCTGTTTCCAGCCTCCTGTTTCTCCCCCTCTGTTTCCACACTCCTGTTTCTGCCCCACTGTTTCCAGAGTCCTGTTTCTCACCCTCTGTTTCCAGACTCCTGTTTCTGCCCCTCTGTTTCCAGACTCCTGTTTCTCACCCTCTGTTTCCAGTCTCCTGTTTCTCCCCATCAATTTCCCGACACCTGTTTCTCCCCCTCTGTTTCCAGACTCCTGTTTCTCCCCCTCTGTTTCCAGACTCCTGTTTGTGCCGCTCTGTTTCCAGACTCCTGTTTCTCACCCTCTGTTTCCAGGGTCCTGCTTCTCGCCCTCTGTTTCCAGACTCCTGTTTCTGCCCCTCTGTTTCCAGACTCCTGTTTCTGCCCCTCTGTTTCCAGACTCCTGTTTATGCACCTCTGTTTCCAGCCTCCTGTTCTGCCCCTCTGTTTCCAGACTCCTTTTTTCCCCCTCTGTTTGCAGACCCCTGTTTCTCCCCCTCTGTTTTCAGACTCCTGTTTCTGCCCCTCTGATTCCAGACTCCTGTTTCTCACCCTCTGTTTCCAGACTCCTGTTTCTGCCCCTCTGTTTCCAGACGCCTGTTTCTCACCCTCTGTTTCCAGCCTCCTGTTTCTCACACTCTGTTTCCAGCCTCCTGTTTCTCCCCCTCTGTTTCCACACTCCTGTTTCTGCCCCTCTGTTTCCAGACTCCTGTTTCTCCCCCTCTGTTTCCAGACTCCTGTTTCTCCCCCTCTGTTTCCAGCCTCCTGTTTCTCCCCCTCTGTTTCCAGACTCCTGTTTCTGCCCCTCTGTTTCCAGACTCCTGTTTCTCACCCTCTGTTTCCAGGGTCCTGCTTCTCGCCCTCTGTTTCCAGACTCCTGTTTCTGCCCCTCTGTTTCCAGACTCCTGTTTCTGCCCCTCTGTTTCCAGCCTCCTGTTTCTGCCCCTCTGTTTCCAGACTCCTGTTTCTCCCCCTCTGTTTGCAGACCCCTGTTTCTCCCCCTCTGTTTTCAGACTCCTGTTTCTGCCCCTCTGTTTCCAGACTCCTGTTTCTCCCCCTCTGTTTCCAGACTCCTGTTTCTCCCCCTCTGTTTCCAGACTCCTGTTTCTCCCCCTCTGTTTCCAGACTCCTGTTTCTCCCCCTCTGTTTCCAGAGTACTGTTTCTGCCCCTCTGTTTCCAGACTCCTGTTTCTCACCCTCTGTTTCCAGTCTCCTCTTTCTGCCCCTCTGTTTCCAGCCTCCTGTTTCTGCCCCTCTGATTCCAGTCTCCTGTTTCTCTCCCTCTGTTTCCAGACTCCTGTTTCTCCCCCTCTGTTTCCAGACTCCTGTTTCTGCCCCTCTGTTTCCAGACTTCTGTTTCTCACCCTGTGTTTCCAGACTCCTGTTTTTCCCCCTCTGTTTCCAGCCTCCTGTTTCTCCCCCTCTGTTTCCAGTCTCCTATTTCTGCCCCTCTGTTTCCAGACTCCTGTTTCTCACCATCTGTTTCCACATTCCTGTTTCTCCCCCTCTGTTTCCACACTCCTGTTTCTGCCCCTCTGTTTCCAGCCTCCTGTTTCTGCCCCTCTGTTTCAAGACTCCTGTTTGTGCCGCTCTGTTTCCAGACTCCTGTTTCTCACCCTCTGTTTCCAGCCTCCTGTTTCTCACCCTCTGTTTCCAGACTCCTGTTTCTGCCCCTCTGTTTCCAGACGCCTGTTTCTCCCCCTCTGTTTGCAGACCCCAGTTTCTCCCCCTCTGTTTTCAGACTCCTGTTTCTGCCCCTCTGTTTCCAGACTCCTGTTTCTCCCCCTCTGTTTCCAGACTCCTGTTTCTCCCCCTCTGTTTCCAGACTCCTGTTTCTCCCCCTCTGTTTCCAGCCTCCTGTTTCTCCCCCTCTGTTTCCAGACTCCTGTTTCTGCCCCTCTGTTTCCAAACTCCTGTTTCTCACCCTCTGTTTCCAGTCTCCTCTTTCTGCCCCTCTGTTACCAGCCACCTGTTTCTGCCCCTCTGTTTCCAGTCACCTGTTTCTCTCCCACTGTTTCCAGACACCTGTTTCTCCCCCTCTGTTTCCAGACTCCTGTTTCTGCCCCTCTGTTTCCAGACTTCTGTTTCTCACCCTGTGTTTCCAGACTCCTGTTTCTCCCCCTCTGTTTCCAGCCTCCTGTTTCTCCCCCTCTGTTTCCAGACTCCTATTTCTGCCCCTCTGTTTCCAGACTCCTGTTTCTCACCATCTGTTTCCAGACTCCTGTTTCTCCCCCTCTGTTTCCAGACTCCTGTTTCTGCCCCTCTGTTTCCAGCCTCCTGTTTCTCCCCCTCTGTTTCCACACTCCTGTTTCTGCCCCTCTGTTTCCAGACTCTTGTTTCTCCCCCTCTGTTTCCTGACTCCTGTTTCTGCCCCTCTGTTTCCAGACTCCTGTTTCTGCCTCTCTGTTTCCAGACTCCTGTTTCTCACCCTCTGTTTCCAGACTCCTGTTTTTCACCCTCTGTCTCCAGTCTCCTGTTTCTCCCCATCAATTTCCAGACACCTGTTTCTCCCCCTCTGTTTCCAGACTCCTGTTTCTCAATCTCTGATTCCAGGGTCCTGCTTCTCGCCCTCTGTTTCCAGACTCCTGTTTCTGCCCCTCTGTTTCCAGACCCCTGTTTCTGCCCCTCTGTTTCCAGACTCCTGTTTCTGCCCCTCTGTTTCCAGCCTCCTGTTTCTGCCCCTCTGTTTCCAGACTAGTGTTTCTCCCCCTCTGTTTGCAGACCCCTGTTTCTCCCCCTCTGTTTTCAGACTCCTGTTTCTGCCCCTCTGTTTCCAGACTCCTGTTTCTCCCCCTCTGTTTCCAGACTCCTGTTTCTCCCCCTCTGTTTCCAGACTCCTGTTTCTCCCCCTCTGTTTCCAGACTCCTGTTTTTCCCCCTCTGTTTCCAGACTCCTGTTTCTGCCCCTCTGTTTCCAGACTCCTGTTTCTCACCCTCTGTTTCCAGTCTCCTCTTTCTGCCCCTCTGTTTCCAGCCTCCTGTTTCTGCCCCTCTGATTCCAGTCTTCTGTTTCTCTCCCTCTGTTTCCAGACTCCTGTTTCTCCCCCTCTGTTTCCAGACTCCTGTTTCTGCCCCTCTGTTTCCAGACTCTTGATTCTCCCCCTCTGTTTCCAGCCTCCTGTTTCTCCCCCTCTGTTTCCAGACTCCTGTTTCCCCTACTCTGTTTCCAGACTCCTGTTTCTGCCCCTCTATTTCCAGACTCCTGTTTCTGCCCCTCTGTTTCCAGACTCCTGTTTCTCACCCTCTGTATCCAGACTCCTGTTTCTCCCCCTCTGTTTCCAGACTCCTGTTTCTCACCCTCTGTTTCCAGACTCCTGTTTCTCACCCTCTGTATCCAGACTCCTGTTTCTCCACCTCTGTTTCCAGACTCCTGCTTCTCACCCTCTGTTTCCAGGCTTCTGTTACTCCCCCTCTGTTTCGAGCCTCCTGTTTCTGCCCCTCTGTTTCCAGCCTCCTGTTTCTCCCCCTCTGTTTCCAAACTCCTGCTTCTGCCACTCTGTTTCCAGACTCCTGTTTCTGCCCCTCTGTTTCCAGCCTCCTGTTTCTCCCCCTCTGTTTCCAAACTCCTGTTTCTCCCCCTCTGTTTCCAGCCTCCTGTTTCTACCCCTCTGTTTCCAGACTCCTGATTCTCCTCCTCTGTTTACAGGCTCCTGTTTCTCCCCCTCTGTTTTCAGACTCCTGATTCTGCCCCTCTGTTTCCAGACTCCTGTTTCTCCCCCTCTGTTTCCAGACTCCTGTTTCTCCCCCTCTGTTTACAGGCTCCTGTTTCTCCCCCTCTGTTTCCAAACTCCTGTTTCTGCCCCTCTGTTTCGAGACTCCTGTTTCTGCCCCTCTGTTTCCAGCCTCCTGTTTCTCCCCCTCTGTTTCCAGAATCCTGTTTCTCCCCCTCTGTTTCCAGTCTCCTGTTTCTGCCCCTCTGTTTCCAGACTCCTGCTTCTCACCCTCGGTTTCCAGACTCCTGTTTCTGCCCCTCTGTTTCCAGACTCCTGTTTCTGCCCCTCTGTTTCCAGACGCCTGTTTCTCACCCTCTGTTTCCAGCCTCCTGTTTCTCACACTCTGTTTCCAGCCTCCTGTTTCTCCCCCTCTGTTTCCACACTCCTGTTTCTGCCCCACTGTTTCCAGAGTCCTGTTTCTCACCCTCTGTTTCCAGACTCCTGTTTCTGCCCCTCTGTTTCCAGACTCCTGTTTCTCACCCTCTGTTTCCAGTCTCCTGTTTCTCCCCATCAATTTCCGGACACCTGTTTCTCCCCCTCTGTTTCCAGACTCCTGTTTCTCCCCCTCTGTTTCCAGACTCCTGTTTGTGCCGCTCTGTTTCCAGACTCCTGTTTCTCACCCTCTGTTTCCAGGGTCCTGCTTCTCGCCCTCTGTTTCCAGACTCCTGTTTCTGCCCCTCTGTTTCCAGACTCCTGTTTCTGCCCCTCTGTTTCCAGACTCCTGTTTATGCACCTCTGTTTCCAGCCTCCTGTTCTGCCCCTCTGTTTCCAGACTCCTTTTTTCCCCCTCTGTTTGCAGACCCCTGTTTCTCCCCCTCTGTTTTCAGACTCCTGTTTCTGCCCCTCTGATTCCAGACTCCTGTTTCTCACCCTCTGTTTCCAGACTCCTGTTTCTCCCCCTCTGTTTCCAGCCTCCTGTTTCTGCCCCTCTGATTCCAGTCTCCTGTTTCTCTCCCTCTGTTTCCAGACTCCTGTTTCTCCCCCTCTGTTTCCAGACTCCTGTTTCTGCCCCTCTGTTTCCAGACTTCTGTTTCTCACCCTGTGTTTCCAGACTCCTGTTTTTCCCCCTCTGTTTCCAGCCTTCTGTTTCTCCCCCTCTGTTTCCAGACTCCTATTTCTGCCCCTCTGTTTCCAGACTCCTGTTTCTCACCATCTGTTTCCGGACTCCTGTTTCTCCCCCTCTGTTTCCACACTCCTGTTTCTGCCCCTCTGTTTCCAGCCTCCTGTTTCTGCCCCTCTGTTTCAAGACTCCTGTTTGTGCCGCTCTGTTTCCAGACTCCTGTTTCTCACCCTCTGTTTCCAGCCTCCTGTTTCTCACCCTCTGTTTCCAGACTCCTGTTTCTGCCCCTCTGTTTCCAGACCCCTGTTTCTCCCCCTCTGTTTGCAGACCCCTGTTTCTCCCCCTCTGTTTTCAGACTCCTGTTTCTGCCCCTCTGTTTCCAGACTCCTGTTTCTCCCCCTCTGTTTCCAGACTCCTGTTTCTCCCCCTCTGTTTCCAGACTCCTGTTTCTCCCCCTCTGTTTCCAGCCTCCTGTTTCTCCCCCTCTGTTTCCAGACTCCTGTTTCTGCCCCTCTGTTTCCAGACTCCTGTTTCTCACCCTCTGTTTCCAGTCTCCTCTTTCTGCCCCTCTGTTACCAGCCTCCTGTTTCTGCCCCTCTGTTTCCAGTCACCTGCTTCTCTCCCACTGTTTCCAGACTCCTGTTTCTCCCCCTCTGTTTCCAGACTCCTGTTTCTGCCCCTCTGTTTCCAGACTTCTGTTTCTCACCCTGTGTTTCCAGACTCCTGTTTCTCCCCATCTGTTTCCAGCCTCCTGTTTCTCCCCCTCTGTTTCCAGACTCCTATTTCTGCCCCTCTGTTTCCAGACTCCTGTTTCTCACCATCTGTTTCCAGACTCCTGTTTCTCCCCCTCTGTTTCCAGACTCCTGTTTCTGCCCCTCTGTTTCCAGCCTCCTGTTTCTCCCCCTCTGTTTCCACACTCCTGTTTCTGCCCCTCTGTTTCCAGACTCTTGTTTCTCCCCCTCTGTTTCCTGACTCCTGTTTCTGCCCCTCTGTTTCCAGACTCCTGTTTCTGCCTCTCTGTTTCCAGACTCCTGTTTCTCACCCTCTGTTTCCAGACTCCTGTTTCTCACCCTCTGTTTCCAGTCTGCTGTTTCTCCCCATCAATTTCCAGACACCTGTTTCTCCCCCTCTGTTTCCAGACTCCTGTTTCTCAATCTCTGTTTCCAGGGTCCTGCTTCTCGCCCTCTGTTTCCAGACTCCTGTTTCTGCCCCTCTGTTTCCAGACTCCTGTTTCTGCCCCTCTGTTTCCAGACTCCTGTTTCTGCCCCTATGTTTCCAGCCTCCTGTTTCTGCCCCTCTGTTTCCAGACTCCTGTTTCTCCCCCTCTGTTTGCAGACCCCTGTTTCTCCCCCTCTGTTTTCAGACTCCTGTTTCTGCCCCTCTGTTTCCAGACTCCTGTTTCTCCCCCTCTGTTTCCAGACTCCTGTTTCTCCCCCTCTGTTTCCAGACTCCTGTTTCTCCCCCTCTGTTTCCAGAGTCCTGTTTCTGCCCCTCTGTTTCCAGTCTCCTGTTTCTCTCCCTCTGTTTCCAGACTCCTGTTTCTCCCCCTCTGTTTCCAGACTCCTGTTTCTGCCCCTCTGTTTCCAGACTTCTGTTTCTCACCCTGTGTTTCCAGACTCCTGTTTTTCCCCCTCTGTTTCCAGCCTCCTGTTTCTCCCCCTCTGTTTCCAGACTCCTATTTCTGCCCCTCTGTTTCCAGACTCCTGTTTCTCACCATCTGTTTCCAGACTCCTGTTTCTCCCCCTCTGTTTCCACACTCCTGTTTCTGCCCCTCTGTTTCCAGCCTCCTGTTTCTGCCCCTCTGTTTCAAGACTCCTGTTTGTGCCGCTCTGTTTCCAGACTCCTGTTTCTCACCCTCTGTTTCCAGCCTCCTGTTTCTCACACTCTGTTTCCAGACCCCTGTTTCTCCCCCTCTGTTGCAGACCCCTGTTTCTCCCCCTCTGTTTTCAGACTCCTGTTTCTGCCCCTCTGTTTCCAGACTCCTGTTTCTCCCCCTCTGTTTCCAGACTCCTGTTTCTGCCCCTCTGCTTCCAGACTCCGGTTTCTGCCCATCTGTTTCCAGACTCCTGTTTCTCACCCTCTATTTCCAGACTCCTGTTTCTGCCGCTCTGTTTCCAGACTCCTGTTTCTCACCCTCTGTTTCCAGCCTCCTGTTTCTGCCGCTCTGTTTCCAGACTCCTGTTTATGCCCCTCTGTTTCCAGACTCCTGTTTCTGCCCCTCTGTTTCCAGACTCCTGTTTCTGCCCCTCTGTTTCCAGCCTCCTGTTTCTGCCCCTCTGTTTCCAGACTCCTGTTTCTCCCCCTCTGTTTCCAGCCTCCTGTTTCTCCCCTCTGTTTCTAGACTCCTATTTCAGCCCTCGGTTTCCAGACTCCTGTTTCTAACCATCTGTTTCCAGACTCCTGTTTCTCCCCCTCTGTTTCCAGACTCCTGTTTCTGCCCCTCTGTTTCCAGCCTCCTGTTTCTCCCCCTCTGTTTCCACACTCCTGTTTCTTCCCCTCTGTTTCCAGACTCTTGTTTCTCCCCCTCTGTTTCCAGCCTCCTGTTTCTCCCCATCTGTTTCCAGACTCCTGTTTCTCCTCCTCTGTTTCCAGACTCCTGTTTCTGCCCCTCTGTTTCCAGACTCCTGTTTCTGCCCCTCTGTTTCCAGCCTCCTGTTTCTGCCCCTCTGTTTCCAGCCTCCTGTTTCTCCCCCTCTGTTTCCAGACTCCTGTTTCTCCTCCTCTGTTTCCAGACTCCTGTTTCTGCCCCTCTGTTTCCAGACTCCGGTTTCTGCCCCTCTGTTTCCAGACTCCTGTTTCTCACCCTCTGTTTCCAGTCTCCTGTTTCTCCCCATCAATTTCCAGACTCCAGTTTCTCCCCCTCTGTTTCCAGACTCCTGTTTCTCCCCCTCTGTTTCCAGACTCCTGTTTGTGCCGCTCTGTTTCCAGACTCCTGTTTCTCACCCTCTGTTTCCAGCCTCCTGTTTCTCGCCCTCTGTTTCCAGACTCCTGTTTCTGCCCCTGTGTTTCCAGACTCCTGTTTCTGCCCCTCTGTTTCCAGACTCCTGTTTCTGCCCCTCTGTTTCCAGCCTCCTGTTTCTGCCCCTCTGTTTCCAGACTCCTGTTTCTCCCCCTCTGTTTGCAGACCCCTGTTTCTCCCCCTCTGTTTTCAGACTCCTGTTTCTGCCCCTCTGTTTCCAGACTCCTGTTTCTCCTCCTCTGTTTCCAGACTCCTGTTTCTCCCCCTCTGTTTCCAGACTCCTGTTTCTCCCCCTCTGTTTCCAGACTCCTGTTTCTCCCCCTCAGTTTCCAGACTTCTGTTTCTGCCCCTCTGTTTCCAGACTCCTGTTTCTCACCCTCTGTTTCCAGTCTCCTCTTTCTGCCCCTCTGTTTCCAGCCTCCTGTTTCTGCCCCTCTGTTTCCAGTCTCCTGTTTCTCTCCCTCTGTTTCCAGACTCCTGTTTCTCCCCCTCTGTTTCCACACTACTGTTTCTGCCCCTCTGTTTCCAGCCTCCTGTTTCTGCCCCTCTGTTTCCAGTCTCCTGTTTCTCTCCCTCTGTTTCCAGACTCCTGTTTCTCCCCCTCTGTTTCCACACTACTGTTTCTGCCCCTCTGTTTCCAGACTCTTGATTCTCCCCCTCTGTTTCCAGCCTCCTGTTTCTCCCCCTCTGTTTCCAGACTCCTGTTTCTCCTCCTCTGTTTCCAGACTCCTGTTTCTGCCCCTCTGTTTCCTGACTCCTGTTTCTGCCCCTCTGTTTCCAGCCTCCTGTTTCTGCCCCTCTGTTTCCAGCCTCCTGTTTCTCCCCCTCTGTTTCCAGACTCCTGTTTCTCACCCTCTGTATCCAGACTCCTGTTTCTCCCCCTCTGTTTCCAGACTCCTGTTTCTCCCCCTCTGTTTCCAGTCTCCTGTTTCTCCACCTCTGTTTCCAGCCTCCTGTTTCTGCCCCTCTGTTTCCAGTCTCCTGTTTCTCTCCCTCTGTTTCCAGACTCCTGTTTCTCCCCCTCTGTTTCCACACTACTGTTTCTGCCCCTCTGTTTCCAGACTCTTGATTCTCCCCCTCTGTTTCCAGCCTCCTGTTTCTCCCCCTCTGTTTCCAGACTCCTGTTTCTCCTCCTCTGTTTCCAGACTCCCGTTTCTGCCCCTCTGTTTCCAGACTCCTGTTTCTGCCCCTCTGTTTCCAGTCTCCTGTTTCTGCCCCTCTGTTTCCAGCCTCCTGTTTCTCCCCCTCTGTTTCCAGACTCCTGTTTCTCACCCACTGTATCCAGACTCCTGTTTCTCCCCCTCTGTTTCCAGACTCCTGTTTCTCCCCCTCTGTTTCCAGTCTCCTGTTTCTCCACCTCTGTTTCCAGACTCCTGTTTCTCACCCTCTGTTTCCAGCCTCCTGTTTCTCCCCCTCTGTTTCCAGACTCCTGATTCTCCTCCTCTGTTTACAGGCTCCTGTTTCTCTCCCTCTGTTTTCAGACTCCTGATTCTGCCCCTCTGTTTCCAGACTCCTGTTTCTCCCCCTCAGTTTCCAGACTCCCGCTTCTCCCCCTCTGTTTCCAGCCTCCTGTTTCTGCCCCTCTGTTTCCAGACTCCTGTTTCTGCCCCTCTGTTTCCAGCCTCCTGTTTCTCCCCCTCTGTTTCCAGACTCCTGTTTCTCCCCCTCTGTTTCCAGACTCCTGTTTCTGCCCCTCTGTTTCCAGACTCCTGTTTCTCACCCTCGGTTTCCAGACTCCTGTTTCTGCCCCTCTGGTTCCAGACTCCTGTTTCTGCCCCTCTGTTTCCAGACGCCTGTTTCTCCCCCTCTGTTTCCAGTCTCCTGTTTCTCACCCTCTGTTTCCAGCCTCCTGTTTCTCACACTCTGTTTCCAGCCTCCTGTTTCTCCCCCTCTCTTTCCACACTCCTGTTTCTGCCCCACTGTTTCCAGAGTCCTGTTTCTCACCCTCTGTTTCCAGACTCCTGTTTCTGCCCCTCTGTTTCCAGACTCCGGTTTCTGCCCCTCTGTTTCCAGACTCCTGTTTCTGCCCCTCTGTTTCCAGACTCCTGTTTCTCCCCCTCTGTTTGCAGACCCCTGTCTCTCCCCCATCTGTTTTCAGACTCCTGTTTCTGCCCCTCTGTTTCCAGACTCCTGTTTCTCCCCCTCTGTTTCCAGACTCCTGTTTCTCCCCCTCTGTTTCCAGACTCCTGTTTCTCCCCCTCTGTTTCCAGACTCCTGTTTCTCCCCCTCTGTTTCCAGAGTCCTGTTTCTGCCCCTCTGTTTCCAGACTCCTGTTTCTCACCCTCTGTTTCCAGTCTCCTCTTTCTGCCCCTCTGTTTCCAGCCTCCTGTTTCTGCCCCTCTGATTCCAGTCTCCTGTTTCTCTCCCTCTGTTTCCAGACTCCTGTTTCTCCCCCTCTGTTTCCAGACTCCTGTTTCTGCCCCTCTGTTTCCAGACTTCTGTTTCTCACCCTGTGTTTCCAGACTCCTGTTTTTCCCCCTCTGTTTCCATCCTCCTGTTTCTCCCCCTCTGTTTCCAGACTCCTATTTCTGCCCCTCTGTTTCCAGACTCCTGTTTCTCAACATCTGTTTCCAGACTCCTGTTTCTCCTCCTCTGTTTACAGGCTCCTGTTTCTGCCCCTCTGTTTCCAGCCTCTTGTTTCTGCCCCTCTGTTTCAAGACCCCTGTTTGTGCCGCTCTGTTTCCAGACTCCTGTTTCTCACCCTCTGTTTCCAGCCTCCTGTTTCTCACCCTCTGTTTCCAGACTCCTGTTTCTGCCCCTCTGTTTCCAGACCCCTGTTTCTCCCCCTCTGTTTGCAGACCCCTGTTTCTCCCCCTCTGTTTTCAGACTCCTGTTTCTGCCCCTCTGTTTCCAGACTCCTGTTTCTCCCCCTCTGTTTCCAGACTCCTGTTTCTCCCCCTCTGTTTCCAGACTCCAGTTTCTCCCCCTCTGTTTCCAGCCTCCTGTTTCTCCCCCTCTGTTTCCAGACTCCTGTTTCTGCCCCTCTGTTTCCAGACTCCTGTTTCTCACCCTCTGTTTCCAGTCTCCTCTTTCTGCCCCTCTGTTACCAGCCTCCTGTTTCTGCCCCTCTGTTTCCAGTCTCCTGTTTCACTCCCACTGTTTCCAGACTCCTGTTTCTCCCCCTCTGTTTCCAGACTCCTGTTTCTGCCCCTCTGTTTCCAGACTTCTGTTTCTCACCCTGTGTTTCCAGTCTCCTGTTTCTCCCCCTCTGTTTCCAGCCTCCTGTTTCTCCCCTTCTGTTTCCAGACTCCTATTTCTGCCCCTCTGTTTCCAGACTCCTGTTTCTCACCATCTGTTTGCAGACTCCTGTTTCTCCCCTCTGTTTCCAGACTCCTGTTTCTGCCCCTCTGTTTCCAGCCTCCTGTTTCTCCCCCTCTGTTTCCACACTCCTGATTCTGCCCCTCTGCTTCCAGACTCTTTTTTCTCCCCCTCTGTTTCCTGACTCCTGTTTCTGCCCCTCTGTTTCCAGACTCCTGTTTCTGCCACTCTGTTTCCAGACTCCTGTTTCTCACCCTCAGTTTCCAGACTCCTGTTTCTCACCCTCTGTTTCCAGTCTCCTGTTTCTCCCCATCAATTTCCAGACACCTGTTTCTCCCCCTCTGTTTCCAGACTCCTGTTTCTCAATCTCTGTTTCCAGGGTCCTGCTTCTCGCCCTCTGTTTCCAGACTCCTGTTTCTGCCCCTCTGTTTCCAGACTCCTGTTTCTGCCCCTCTGTTTCCAGACTCCTGTTTCTGCCCCTCTGTTTCCAGCCTCCTGTTTCTGCCCCTCTGTTTCCAGACTCGTGTTTCTCCCCCTCTGTTTGCAGACCCCTGTTTCTCCCCCTCTGTTTTCAGACTCCTGTTTCTGCCCCTCTGTTTCCAGACTCCTGTTTCTCCCCCTCTGTTTCCAGACTCCAGTTTCTCCCCCTCTGTTTCCAGACTCCTGTTTCTCCCCCTCTGTTTCCAGACTCCTGTTTTTCCCCCTCTGTTTCCAGACTCCTGTTTCTGCCCCTCTGTTTCCAGACTCCTGTTTCTCACCCTCTGTTTCCAGTCTCCTGTTTCTGCCCCTCTGTTTCCAGCCTCCTGTTTCTGCCCCTCTGATTCCAGTCTCCTGTTTCTCTCCCTCTGTTTCCAGACTCCTGTTTCTCCCCCTCTGTTTCCAGACTCCTGTTTCTGCCCCTCTGTTTCCAGACTCTTGATTCTCCCCCTATGTTTCCAGCCTCCTGTTTCTCCCCCTCTGTTTCCAGACTCCTGTTTCTCCTCCTCTGTTTCCAGACTCCTGTTTCTGCCCCTCTGTTTCCAGACTCCTGTTTCTGCCCCTCTGTTTCCAGACTTCTGTTTCTGCCCCTCTGTTTCCAGCCTCCTGTTTCTCCCCCTCTGTTTCCAGACTCCTGTTTCTCACCCTCTGTATCCAGACTCCTGTTTCTCCCCCTCTGTTTCCAGACTCCTGTTTCTCCCCCTCTGTTTCCAGTCTCCTGTTTCTCCACCTCTGTATCCAGACTCCTGTTTCTCACCCTCTGTTTCCAGGCTTCTGTTTCTCCCCCTCTGTTTCGAGCCTCCTGTTTCTGCCCCTCTGTTTCCAGCCTCCTGTTTCTCCCCTTCTGTTTCCAGACTCCTGTTTCTGCCCCTCTGTTTCCAGCCTCCTGTTTCTACCCCTCTGTTTCCAGACTCCTGTTTCTCCTCCTCTGTTTACAGACTCCTGTTCCTCCCCCTCTGTTTCCAGACTCCCGCTTCTCCCCCTCTGTTTCCAGCCTCCTGTTTCTCCCCCTCTGTTTTCAGACTCCTGATTCTGCCCCTCTGTTTCCAGACTCCTGTTTCTCCCCCTCTGTTTCCAGACTCCCGCTTCTCCCCCTCTGTTTCCAGCCTCCTGTTTCTGCCCCTCTGTTTCGAGACTCCTGTTTCTGCCCCTCTGTTTCCAGCCTCCTGTTTCTCCCCCTCTGTTTCCAGACTCCTGTTTCTCCCCCTCTGTTTCCAGACTCCTGTTTCTGCCCCTCTGTTTCCAGACTCCTGCTTCTCACCCTCGGTTTCCAGACTCCTGTTTCTGCCCCTCTGTTTCCAGACTCCTGTTTCTGCCCCTCTGTTTCCAGACGCCTGTTTCTCCCCCTCTGTTTCCAGACTCCTGTTTCTCACCCTCTGTTTCCAGCCTCCTGTTTCTCACACTCTGTTTCCAGCCTTCTGTTTCTCCCCCTCTGTTTCCACACTCCTGTTTCTGCCCCACTGTTTCCAGACTCCTGTTTCTGCCCCTCTGTTTCCAGACTCCTGTTTCTGCCCCTCTGTTTCCAGTCTCCTGTTTCTCCACCTCTGTTTCCAGACTCCAGTTTCTCACCCTCTGTTTACAGGCTCCTGTTTCTCCCCCTCTGTTTTCAGACTCCTGATTCTGCCCCTCTGTTTCCAGACTCCTGTTTCTCCCCCTCTGTTTCCAGACTCCCGCTTCTCCCCCTGTGTTTCCAGCCTCCTGTTTCTGCGCCTCTGTTTCGAGACTCCTGTTTCTGCCCCTCTCTTTCCAGCCTCCTGTTTCTCCCCCTCTGTTTCCAGACTCCTGTTTCTTCCCCTCTGTTTCCAGACTCCTGTTTCTCACCCTCGGTTTCCAGACTCCTGTTTCTGCCCCTCTGTTTCCAGACTCCTGTTTCTGCCCCTATGTTTCCAGACGCTTGTTTCTCCCCCTCTGTTTCCAGTCTCCTGTTTCTCACCCTCTGTTTCCAGCCTCCTGTTTCTCACACTCTGTTTCCAGCCTCCTGTTTCTCCCCCTCTGTTTCCACACTCCTGTTTCTGCCCCACTGTTTCCAGAGTCCTGTTTCTCACCCTCTGTTTCCAGACTCCGGTTTCTGCCCCTCTGTTTCCAGACTCCTGTTTCTCACCCTCTGTTTCCAGTCTCCTGTTTCTCCCCATCAATTTCCAGACACCTGTTTCTCCCCCTCTGTTTCCAGACTCCTGTTTCTGCCCCTCTGTTTCCAGACTCCTGTTTCTCACCCTCTGTTTCCAGGGTCCTGCTTCTCGCCCTGTGTTTCCAGAATCCTGTTTCTGCCCCTCTGTTTCCAGACTCCTGTTTCTGCCCCTCTGTTTCCAGACTCCTGTTTATGCCCCTCTGTTTCCAGCCTCCTGTTTCTCCCCCTCTGTTTCCAGACTCCTGTTTCTCCCCCTCTGTTTCCAGACTCCTGTTTCTCCCCCTCTGTTTCCAGACTCCTGTTTCTCCCCCTCTGTTTCCAGAGTCATGTTTCTGCCCCTCTGTTTCCAGACTCCTGTTTCTCACCCTCTGTTTCCAGTCTCCTCTTTCTGCCCCTCTGTTTCCAGCCTCCTGTTTCTGCCCCTCTGATTCCAGTCTCCTATTTCTCTCCCTCTGTTTCCAGACTCCTGTTTCTCCCCCTCTGTTTCCAGACTCCTGTTTCTGCCCCTCTGTTTCCAGACTCCTGTTTTTCCCCCTCTGTTTCCAGCCTCCTGTTTCTCCCCCTCTGTTTCCAGACTCCTATTTCTGCCCCTCTGTTTCCAGACTCCTGTTTCTCACCATCTGTTTCCAGACTCCTGTTTCTCCCCCTCTGATTCCACACTCCTGTTTCTGCCCCTCTGTTTCCAGCCTCCTGTTTCTGCCCCTCTGTTTCAAGACTCCTGTTTGTGCCGCTCTGTTTCCAGACTCCTGTTTCTCACCCTCTGTTTCCAGCCTCCTGTTTCTCACCCTCTGTTTCCAGACTCCTGTTTCTGCCCCTCTGTTTCCAGACCCCTGTTTCTCCCCCTCAGTTTGCAGACCCCTGTTTCTCCCCCTCTGTTTTCAGACTCCTGTTTCTGCCCCTCTGTTTCCAGACTCCTGTTTCTCCCCCTCTGTTTCCAGACTCCTGTTTCTCCCCCTCTGTTTCCAGACTCCTGTTTCTCCCCCTCTGTTTCCAGCCTCCTGTTTCTCCCCCTCTGTTTCCAGACTCCTGTTTCTGCCCCTCTGTTTCCAGACTCCTCTTTCTCACCCTCTGTTTCCAATCTCCTCTTTCTGCCCCTCTGTTACCAGCCTCCTGTTTCTGCCCCTCTGTTTCCAGTCTCCTGTTTCTCTCCCTCTGTTTCCAGACTCCTGTTTCTCCTCCTCTGTTTCCAGACTCCTGTTTCTGCCCCTCTGTTTCCAGACTTCTGTTTCTCACCCTGTGTTTCCAGACTCCTGTTTCTCCCCTTCTGTTTCCAGACTCCTATTTCTGCCCCTCTGTTTCCAGACTCCTGTTTCTCACCATCTGTTTGCAGACTCCTGTTTCTCCCCCTCTGTTTCCAGACTCCTGTTTCTGCCCCTCTGTTTCCAGCCTCCTGTTTCTCCCCCTCTGTTTCCACACTCCTGTTTCTGCACCTCTGTTTCCAGACTCTTGTTTCTCCCCCTCTGTTTCCTGACTCCTGTTTCTGCCCCTCTGTTTCCAGACTCCTGTTTCTGCCTCTCTGTTTCCAGACTCCTGTTTCTCACCCTCTGTTTCCAGACTCCTGTTTCTCACCCTCTGTTTCCAGTCTCCTGTTTCTCACCCTCTGTTTCCAGTCTCCTCTTTCTGCCCCTCTGTTTCCATCCTCCTGTTTCTGCCCCTCTGATTCCAGTCTCCTGTTTCTCTCCCTCTGTTTCCAGACTCCTGTTTCTCCCCCTCTGTTTCCATCCTCCTGTTTCTGCCCCTCTGTTTCCAGACTCCTGTTTCTCACCCTCTGTTTCCCGACAACTGTTTCTGCCCCTCTGTTTCCAGACTCCTGTTTCTGCCCCTCTGTTTCCAGACGCCTGTTTCTCACCCTCTGTTTCCAAACTCCTGTTTCTGCCCCTCTGTTTCCAGACTCCTGTTTCTCACCCTCTGTTTCCAGCCTCCTGTTTCTCACACTCTGTTTCCAGACTCCTGTTTCTGCCCCTCTGTTTCCAGACCCCTGTTTCTCCCCTCTGTTTCCAGACCCCTGTTTCTCCCCCTCTGTTGCAGACCCCTGTTTCTCCCCCTCTGTTTTCAGACTCCTGTTTCTGCCCCTCTGTTTCCAGACTCCTGTTTCTCCCCCTCTGTTTCCAGACTCCTGTTTTCTGCCCCTCTGCTTCCAGACTCCGGTTTCTGCCCATCTGTTTCCAGACTCCTGTTTCTCACCCTCTATTTCCAGACTCCTGTTTCTGCCGCTCTGTTTCCAGACTCCTGTTTCTCACCCTCTGTTTCCAGCCTCCTGTTTCTGCCGCTCTGTTTCCAGACTCCTGTTTCTGCCCCTCTGTTTCCAGACTCCTGTTTCTGCCCCTCTGTTTCCAGACTCCTGTTTCTGCCCCTCTGTTTCCAGCCTCCTGTTTCTGCCCCTCTGTTTCCAGACTCCTGTTTCTCCCCCTCTGTTTCCAGCCTCCTGTTTCTCCCCTCTGTTTCTAGACTCCTATTTCAGCCCTCGGTTTCCAGACTCCTGTTTCTAACCATCTGTTTCCAGACTCCTGTTTCTCCCCCTCTGTTTCCAGACTCCTGTTTCTGCCCCTCTGTTTCCAGCCTCCTGTTTCTCCCCCTCTGTTTCCACACTCCTGTTTCTTCCCCTCTGTTTCCAGACTCTTGTTTCTCCCCCTCTGTTTCCAGCCTCCTGTTTCTCCCCATCTGTTTCCAGACTCCTGTTTCTCCTCCTCTGTTTCCAGACTCCTGTTTCTGCCCCTCTGTTTCCAGACTCCTGTTTCTGCCCCTCTGTTTCCAGCCTCCTGTTTCTGCCCCTCTGTTTCCAGCCTCCTGTTTCTCCCCCTCTGTTTCCAGACTCCTGTTTCTCCTCCTCTGTTTCCAGACTCCTGTTTCTGCCCCTCTGCTTCCAGACTCCGGTTTCTGCCCCTCTGTTTCCAGACTCCTGTTTCTCACCCTCTGTTTCCAGTCTCCTGTTTCTCCCCATCAATTTCCAGACTCCAGTTTCTCCCCCTCTGTTTCCAGACTCCTGTTTCTCCCCCTCTGTTTCCAGACTCCTGTTTGTGCCGCTCTGTTTCCAGACTCCTGTTTCTCACCCTCTGTTTCCAGCCTCCTGTTTCTCGCCCTCTGTTTCCAGACTCCTGTTTCTGCCCCTGTGTTTCCAGACTCCTGTTTCTGCCCCTCTGTTTCCAGACTCCTGTTTCTGCCCCTCTGTTTCCAGCCTCCTGTTTCTGCCCCTCTGTTTCCAGACTCCTGTTTCTCCCCCTCTGTTTGCAGACCCCTGTTTCTCCCCCTCTGTTTTCAGACTCCTGTTTCTGCCCCTCTGTTTCCAGACTCCTGTTTCTCCTCCTCTGTTTCCAGACTCCTGTTTCTCCCCCTCTGTTTCCAGACTCCTGTTTCTCCCCCTCTGTTTCCAGACTCCTGTTTCTCCCCCTCAGTTTCCAGACTTCTGTTTCTGCCCCTCTGTTTCCAGACTCCTGTTTCTCACCCTCTGTTTCCAGTCTCCTCTTTCTGCCCCTCTGTTTCCAGCCTCCTGTTTCTGCCCCTCTGTTTCCAGTCTCCTGTTTCTCTCCCTCTGTTTCCAGACTCCTGTTTCTCCCCCTCTGTTTCCACACTACTGTTTCTGCCCCTCTGTTTCCAGACTCTTGATTCTCCCCCTCTGTTTCCAGCCTCCTGTTTCTCCCCCTCTGTTTCCAGACTCCTGTTTCTCCTCCTCTGTTTCCAGACTCCTGTATCTGCCCCTCTGTTTCCTGACTCCTGTTTCTGCCCCTCTGTTTCCAGCCTCCTGTTTCTGCCCCTCTGTTTCCAGCCTCCTGTTTCTCCCCCTCTGTTTCCAGACTCCTGTTTCTCACCCTCTGTATCCAGACTCCTGTTTCTCCCCCTCTGTTTCCAGACTCCTGTTTCTCCCCCTCTGTTTCCAGTCTCCTGTTTCTCCACCTCTGTTTCCAGCCTCCTGTTTCTGCCCCTCTGTTTCCAGTCTCCTGTTTCTCTCCCTGTGTTTCCAGACTCCTGTTTCTCCCCCTCTGTTTCCACACTACTGTTTCTGCCCCTCTGTTTCCAGACTCTTGATTCTCCCCCTCTGTTTCCAGCCTCCTGTTTCTCCCCCTCTGTTTCCAGACTCCTGTTTCTCCTCCTCTGTTTCCAGACTCCCGTTTCTGCCCCTCTGTTTCCAGACTCCTGTTTCTGCCCCTCTGTTTCCAGTCTCCTGTTTCTGCCCCTCTGTTTCCAGCCTCCTGTTTCTCCCCCTCTGTTTCCAGACTCCTGTTTCTCACCCACTGTATCCAGACTCCTGTTTCTCCCCCTCTGTTTCCAGACTCCTGTTTCTCCCCCTCTGTTTCCAGTCTCCTGTTTCTCCCCCTCTGTTTCCAGACTCCTGTTTCTCACCCTCTGTTTCCAGACTCCTGTTTCTCACCCTCTGTTTCCAGCCTCCTGTTTCTCCCCCTCTGTTTCCAGACTCCTGATTCTCCTCCTCTGTTTACAGGCTCCTGTTTCTCTCCCTCTGTTTTCAGACTCCTGATTCTGCCCCTCTGTTTCCAGACTCCTGTTTCTCCCCCTCAGTTTCCAGACTCCCGCTTCTCCCCCTCTGTTTCCAGCCTCCTGTTTCTGCCCCTCTGTTTCCAGACTCCTGTTTCTGCCCCTCTGTTTCCAGCCTCCTGTTTCTCCCCCTCTGTTTCCAGACTCCTGTTTCTCCCCCTCTGTTTCCAGACTCCTGTTTCTGCCCCTCTGTTTCCAGACTCCTGTTTCTCACCCTCGGTTTCCAGACTCCTGTTTCTGCCCCTCTGGTTCCAGACTCCTGTTTCTGCCCCTCTGTTTCCAGACGCCTGTTTCTCCCCCTCTGTTTCCAGTCTCCTGTTTCTCACCCTCTGTTTCCAGCCTCCTGTTTCTCACACTCTGTTTCCAGCCTCCTGTTTCTCCCCCTCTGTTTCCACACTCCTGTTTCTGCCCCACTGTTTCCAGAGTCCTGTTTCTCACCCTCTGTTTCCTGACTCCTGTTTCTGCCCCTCTGTTTCCAGACTCCGGTTTCTGCCCCTCTGTTTCCAGACTCCTGTTTCTGCCCCTCTGTTTCCAGACTCCTGTTTCTCCCCCTCTGTTTGCAGACCCCTGTTTCTCCCCCTCTGTTTTCAGACTCCTGTTTCTGCCCCTCTGTTTCCAGACTCCTGTTTCTCCCCCTCTGTTTCCAGACTCCTATTTCTCCCCCTCTGTTTCCAGACTCCTGTTTCTCCCCCTCTGTTTCCAGACTCCTGTTTCTCCCCCTCTGTTTCCAGAGTCCTGTTTCTGCCCCTCTGTTTCCAGACTCCTGTTTCTCACCCTCTGTTTCCAGTCTCCTCTTTCTGCCCCTCTGTTTCCAGCCTCCTGTTTCTGCCCCTCTGATTCCAGTCTCCTGTTTCTCTCCCTGTGTTTCCAGACTCCTGTTTCTCCCCCTCTGTTTCCAGACTCCTGTTTCTGCCCCTCTGTTTCCAGACTTCTGTTTCTCACCCTGTGTTTCCAGACTCCTGTTTTTCCCCCTCTGTTTCCAGCCTCCTGTTTCTCCCCCTCTGTTTCCAGACTCCTATTTCTGCCCCTCTGTTTCCAGACTCCTGTTTCTCAACATCTGTTTCCAGACTCCTGTTTCTCCTCCTCTGTTTACAGGCTCCTGTTTCTGCCCCTCTGTTTCCAGCCTCTTGTTTCTGCCCCTCTGTTTCAAGACTCCTGTTTGTGCCGCTCTGTTTCCAGACTCCTGTTTCTCACCCTCTGTTTCCAGCCTCCTGTTTCTCACCCTCTGTTTCCAGACTCCTGTTTCTGCCCCTCTGTTTCCAGACCCCTGTTTCTCCCCCTCTGTTTGCAGACCCCTGTTTCTCCCCCTCTGTTTTCAGACTCCTGTTTCTGCCCCTCTGTTTCCAGACTCCTGTTTCTCCCCCTCTGTTTCCAGACTCCTGTTTCTCCCCTCTGTTTCCAGTCTCCTGTTTCACTCCCACTGTTTCCAGACTCCTGTTTCTCCCCCTCTGTTTCCAGACTCCTGTTTCTGCCCCTCTGTTTCCAGACTCCTGTTTCTCACCCTCAGTTTCCAGACTCCTGTTTCTCCCCCTCTGTTTCCAGACTCCTGTTTCTGCCCCTCTGTTTCCAGACTTCTGTTTCTCACCCTGTGTTTCCAGTCTCCTGTTTCTCCCCCTCTGTTTCCAGCCTCCTGTTTCTCCCCTTCTGTTTCCAGACTCCTATTTCTGCCCCTCTGTTTCCAGACTCCTGTTTCTCACCATCTGTTTGCAGACTCCTGTTTCTCCCCCTCTGTTTCCAGACTCCTGTTTCTGCCCCTCTGTTTCCAGCCTCCTGTTTCTCCCCCTCTGTTTCCACACTCCTGTTTCTGCCCCTCGGCTTCCAGACTCTTTTTTCTCCCCCTCTGTTTCCTGACTCCTGTTTCTGCCCCTCTGTTTCCAGACTCCTGTTTCTGCCCCTCTGTTTCCAGACGCCTGTTTCTCCCCCTCTGTTTCCAGACTCCTGTTTCTCACCCTCTGTTTCCAGCCTCCTGTTTCTCACACTCTGTTTCCAGCCTTCTGTTTCTCCCCCTCTGTTTCCACACTCCTGTTTCTGCCCCACTGTTTCCAGACTCCTGTTTCTGCCCCTCTGTTTCCAGACTCCTGTTTCTGCCCCTCTGTTTCCAGTCTCCTGTTTCTCCACCTCTGTTTCCAGACTCCAGTTTCTCACCCTCTGTTTACAGGCTCCTGTTTCTCCCCCTCTGTTTTCAGACTCCTGATTCTGCCCCTCTGTTTCCAGACTCCTGTTTCTCCCCCTCTGTTTCCAGACTCCCGCTTCTCCCCCTGTGTTTCCAGCCTCCTGTTTCTGCGCCTCTGTTTCGAGACTCCTGTTTCTGCCCCTCTCTTTCCAGCCTCCTGTTTCTCCCCCTCTGTTTCCAGACTCCTGTTTCTCCCCCTCTGTTTCCAGACTCCTGTTTCTCACCCTCGGTTTCCAGACTCCTGTTTCTGCCCCTCTGTTTCCAGACTCCTGTTTCTGCCCCTATGTTTCCAGACGCTTGTTTCTCCCCCTCTGTTTCCAGTCTCCTGTTTCTCACCCTCTGTTTCCAGCCTCCTGTTTCTCACACTCTGTTTCCAGCCTCCTGTTTCTCCCCCTCTGTTTCCACACTCCTGTTTCTGCCCCACTGTTTCCAGAGTCCTGTTTCTCACCCTCTGTTTCCAGACTCCGGTTTCTGCCCCTCTGTTTCCAGACTCCTGTTTCTCACCCTCTGTTTCCAGTCTCCTGTTTCTCCCCATCAATTTCCAGACACCTGTTTCTCCCCCTCTGTTTCCAGACTCCTGTTTCTGCCCCTCTGTTTCCAGACTCCTGTTTCTCACCCTCTGTTTCCAGGGTCCTGCTTCTCGCCCTGTGTTTCCAGAATCCTGTTTCTGCCCCTCTGTTTCCAGACTCCTGTTTCTGCCCCTCTGTTTCCAGACGCCTGTTTATGCCCCTCTGTTTCCAGCCTCCTGTTTCTCCCCCTCTGTTTCCAGACTCCTGTTTCTCCCCCTCTGTTTCCAGACTCCTGTTTCTCCCCCTCTGTTTCCAGACTCCTGTTTCTCCCCCTCTGTTTCCAGAGTCATGTTTCTGCCCCTCTGTTTCCAGACTCCTGTTTCTCACCCTCTGTTTCCAGTCTCCTCTTTCTGCCCCTCTGTTTCCAGCCTCCTGTTTCTGCCCCTCTGATTCCAGTCTCCTATTTCTCTCCCTCTGTTTCCAGACTCCTGTTTCTCCCCCTCTGTTTCCAGACTCCTGTTTCTGCCCCTCTGTTTCCAGACTCCTGTTTTTCCCCCTCTGTTTCCAGCCTCCTGTTTCTCCCCCTCTGTTTCCAGACTCCTATTTCTGCCCCTCTGTTTCCAGACTCCTGTTTCTCACCATCTGTTTCCAGACTCCTGTTTCTCCCCCTCTGATTCCACACTCCTGTTTCTGCCCCTCTGTTTCCAGCCTCCTGTTTCTGCCCCTCTGTTTCAAGACTCCTGTTTGTGCCGCTCTGTTTCCAGACTCCTGTTTCTCACCCTCTGTTTCCAGCCTCCTGTTTCTCACCCTCTGTTTCCAGACTCCTGTTTCTGCCCCTCTGTTTCCAGACCCCTGTTTCTCCCCCTCAGTTTGCAGACCCCTGTTTCTCCCCCTCTGTTTTCAGACTCCTGTTTCTGCCCCTCTGTTTCCAGACTCCTGTTTCTCCCCCTCTGTTTCCAGACTCCTGTTTCTCCCCCTCTGTTTCCAGACTCCTGTTTCTCCCCCTCTGTTTCCAGCCTCCTGTTTCTCCCCCTCTGTTTCCAGACTCCTGTTTCTGCCCCTCTGTTTCCAGACTCCTCTTTCTCACCCTCTGTTTCCAATCTCCTCTTTCTGCCCCTCTGTTACCAGCCTCCTGTTTCTGCCCCTCTGTTTCCAGTCTCCTGTTTCTCTCCCTCTGTTTCCAGACTCCTGTTTCTCCTCCTCTGTTTCCAGACTCCTGTTTCTGCCCCTCTGTTTCCAGACTTCTGTTTCTCACCCTGTGTTTCCAGACTCCTGTTTCTCCCCTTCTGTTTCCAGACTCCTATTTCTGCCCCTCTGTTTCCAGACTCCTGTTTCTCACCATCTGTTTGCAGACTCCTGTTTCTCCCCCTCTGTTTCCAGACTCCTGTTTCTGCCCCTCTGTTTCCAGCCTCCTGTTTCTCCCCCTCTGTTTCCACACTCCTGTTTCTGCACCTCTGTTTCCAGACTCTTGTTTCTCCCCCTCTGTTTCCTGACTCCTGTTTCTGCCCCTCTGTTTCCAGACTCCTGTTTCTGCCTCTCTGTTTCCAGACTCCTGTTTCTCACCCTCTGTTTCCAGACTCCTGTTTCTCACCCTCTGTTTCCAGTCTCCTGTTTCTCACCCTCTGTTTCCAGTCTCCTCTTTCTGCCCCTCTGTTTCCATCCTCCTGTTTCTGCCCCTCTGATTCCAGTCTCCTGTTTCTCTCCCTCTGTTTCCAGACTCCTGTTTCTCCCCCTCTGTTTCCAGACTCCTGTTTCTGCCCCTCTCTTTCCCGACTCCTGTTTCTCACCCTCTGTTTCCAGTCTCCTCTTTCTGCCCCTCTGTTTCCATCCTCCTGTTTCTGCCCCTCTGTTTCCAGACTCCTGTTTCTCACCCTCTGTTACCCGACAACTGTTTCTGCCCCTCTGTTTCCAGACTCCTGTTTCTGCCCCTCTGTTTCCAGACGCCTGTTTCTCACCCTCTGTTTCCAAACTCCTGTTTCTGCCCCTCTGTTTCCAGACTCCTGTTTCTCACCCTCTGTTTCCAGCCTCCTGTTTCTCACACTCTGTTTCCAGACTCCTGTTTCTGCCCCTCTGTTTCCAGACCCCTGTTTCTCCCCCTCTGTTTCCAGACCCCTGTTTCTCCCCCTCTGTTGCAGACCCCTGTTTCTCCCCCTCTGTTTTCAGACTCCTGTTTCTGCCCCTCTGTTTCCAGACTCCTGTTTCTCCCCCTCTGTTTCCAGACTCCTGTTTCTGCCCCTCTGCTTCCAGACTCCGGTTTCTGCCCATCTGTTTCCTGACTCCTGTTTCTCACCCTCTATTTCCAGACTCCTGTTTCTGCCGCTCTGTTTCCAGACTCCTGTTTCTCACCCTCTGTTTCCAGCCTCCTGTTTCTGCCGCTCTGTTTCCAGACTCCTGTTTCTGCCCCTCTGTTTCCAGACTCCTGTTTCTGCCCCTCTGTTTCCAGACTCCTGTTTCTGCCCCTCTGTTTCCAGCCTCCTGTTTCTGCCCCTCTGTTTCCAGACTCCTGTTTCTCCCCCTCTGTTTCCAGCCTCCTGTTTCTCCCCTCTGTTTCTAGACTCCTATTTCAGCCCTCGGTTTCCAGACTCCTGTTTCTAACCATCTGTTTCCAGACTCCTGTTTCTCCCCCTCTGTTTCCAGACTCCTGTTTCTGCCCCTCTGTTTCCAGCCTCCTGTTTCTCCCCCTCTGTTTCCACACTCCTGTTTCTTCCCCTCTGTTTCCAGACTCTTGTTTCTCCCCCTCTGTTTCCAGCCTCCTGTTTCTCCCCATCTGTTTCCAGACTCCTGTTTCTCCTCCTCTGTTTCCAGACTCCTGTTTCTGCCCCTCTGTTTCCAGACTCCTGTTTCTGCCCCTCTGTTTCCAGCCTCCTGTTTCTGCCCCTCTGTTTCCAGCCTCCTGTTTCTCCCCCTCTGTTTCCAGACTCCTGTTTCTCCTCCTCTGTTTCCAGACTCCTGTTTCTGCCCCTCTGCTTCCAGACTCCGGTTTCTGCCCCTCTGTTTCCAGACTCCTGTTTCTCACCCTCTGTTTCCAGTCTCCTGTTTCTCCCCATCAATTTCCAGACTCCAGTTTCTCCCCCTCTGTTTCCAGACTCCTGTTTCTCCCCCTCTGTTTCCAGACTCCTGTTTGTGCCGCTCTGTTTCCAGACTCCTGTTTCTCACCCTCTGTTTCCAGCCTCCTGTTTCTCGCCCTCTGTTTCCAGACTCGTGTTTCTGCCCCTGTGTTTCCAGACTCCTGTTTCTGCCCCTCTGTTTCCAGACTCCTGTTTCTGCCCCTCTGTTTCCAGCCTCCTGTTTCTGCCCCTCTGTTTCCAGACTCCTGTTTCTCCCCCTCTGTTTGCAGACCCCTGTTTCTCCCCCTCTGTTTTCAGACTCCTGTTTCTGCCCCTCTGTTTCCAGACTCCTGTTTCTCCTCCTCTGTTTCCAGACTCCTGTTTCTCCCCCTCTGTTTCCAGACTCCTGTTTCTCCCCCTCTGTTTCCAGACTCCTGTTTCTCCCCCTCAGTTTCCAGACTTCTGTTTCTGCCCCTCTGTTTCCAGACTCCTGTTTCTCACCCTCTGTTTCCAGTCTCCTCTTTCTGCCCCTCTGTTTCCAGCCTCCTGTTTCTGCCCCTCTGTTTCCAGTCTCCTGTTTCTCTCCCTCTGTTTCCAGACTCCTGTTTCTCCCCCTCTGTTTCCACACTACTGTTTCTGCCCCTCTGTTTCCAGACTCTTGATTCTCCCCCTCTGTTTCCAGCCTCCTGTTTCTCCCCCTCTGTTTCCAGACTCCTGTTTCTCCTCCTCTGTTTCCAGACTCCTGTATCTGCCCCTCTGTTTCCTGACTCCTGTTTCTGCCCCTCTGTTTCCAGCCTCCTGTTTCTGCCCCTCTGTTTCCAGCCTCCTGTTTCTCCCCCTCTGTTTCCAGACTCCTGTTTCTCACCCTCTGTATCCAGACTCCTGTTTCTCCCCCTCTGTTTCCAGACTCCTGTTTCTCCCCCTTTGTTTCCAGTCTCCTGTTTCTCCACCTCTGTTTCCAGCCTCCTGTTTCTGCCCCTCTGTTTCCAGTCTCCTGTTTCTCTCCCTGTGTTTCCAGACTCCTGTTTCTCCCCCTCTGTTTCCACACTACTGTTTCTGCCCCTCTGTTTCCAGACTCTTGATTCTCCCCCTCTGTTTCCAGCCTCCTGTTTCTCCCCCTCTGTTTCCAGACTCCTGTTTCTCCTCCTCTGTTTCCAGACTCCCGTTTCTGCCCCTCTGTTTCCAGACTCCTGTTTCTGCCCCTCTGTTTCCAGTCTCCTGTTTCTGCCCCTCTGTTTCCAGCCTCCTGTTTCTCCCCCTCTGTTTCCAGACTCCTGTTTCTCACCCACTGTATCCAGACTCCTGTTTCTCCCCCTCTGTTTCCAGACTCCTGTTTCTCCCCCTCTGTTTCCAGTCTCCTGTTTCTCCCCCTCTGTTTCCAGACTCCTGTTTCTCACCCTCTGTTTCCAGACTCCTGTTTCTCACCCTCTGTTTCCAGCCTCCTGTTTCTCCCCCTCTGTTTCCAGACTCCTGATTCTCCTCCTCTGTTTACAGGCTCCTGTTTCTCTCCCTCTGTTTTCAGACTCCTGATTCTGCCCCTCTGTTTCCAGACTCCTGTTTCTCCCCCTCAGTTTCCAGACTCCCGCTTCTCCCCCTCTGTTTCCAGCCTCCTGTTTCTGCCCCTCTGTTTCCAGACTCCTGTTTCTGCCCCTCTGTTTCCAGCCTCCTGTTTCTCCCCCTCTGTTTCCAGACTCCTGTTTCTCCCCCTCTGTTTCCAGACTCCTGTTTCTGCCCCTCTGTTTCCAGACTCCTGTTTCTCACCCTCGGTTTCCAGACTCCTGTTTCTGCCCCTCTGGTTCCAGACTCCTGTTTCTGCCCCTCTGTTTCCAGACGCCTGTTTCTCCCCCTCTGTTTCCAGTCTCCTGTTTCTCACCCTCTGTTTCCAGCCTCCTGTTTCTCACACTCTGTTTCCAGCCTCCTGTTTCTCCCCCTCTGTTTCCACACTCCTGTTTCTGCCCCACTGTTTCCAGAGTCCTGTTTCTCACCCTCTGTTTCCTGACTCCTGTTTCTGCCCCTCTGTTTCCAGACTCCGGTTTCTGCCCCTCTGTTTCCAGACTCCTGTTTCTGCCCCTCTGTTTCCAGACTCCTGTTTCTCCCCCTCTGTTTGCAGACCCCTGTTTCTCCCCCTCTGTTTTCAGACTCCTGTTTCTGCCCCTCTGTTTCCAGACTCCTGTTTCTCCCCCTCTGTTTCCAGACTCCTATTTCTCCCCCTCTGTTTCCAGACTCCTGTTTCTCCCCCTCTGTTTCCAGACTCCTGTTTCTCCCCCTCTGTTTCCAGAGTCCTGTTTCTGCCCCTCTGTTTCCAGACTCCTGTTTCTCACCCTCTGTTTCCAGTCTCCTCTTTCTGCCCCTCTGTTTCCAGCCTCCTGTTTCTGCCCCTCTGATTCCAGTCTCCTGTTTCTCTCCCTGTGTTTCCAGACTCCTGTTTCTCCCCCTCTGTTTCCAGACTCCTGTTTCTGCCCCTCTGTTTCCAGACTTCTGTTTCTCACCCTGTGTTTCCAGACTCCTGTTTTTCCCCCTCTGTTTCCAGCCTCCTGTTTCTCCCCCTCTGTTTCCAGACTCCTATTTCTGCCCCTCTGTTTCCAGACTCCTGTTTCTCAACATCTGTTTCCAGACTCCTGTTTCTCCTCCTCTGTTTACAGGCTCCTGTTTCTGCCCCTCTGTTTCCAGCCTCTTGTTTCTGCCCCTCTGTTTCAAGACTCCTGTTTGTGCCGCTCTGTTTCCAGACTCCTGTTTCTCACCCTCTGTTTCCAGCCTCCTGTTTCTCACCCTCTGTTTCCAGACTCCTGTTTCTGCCCCTCTGTTTCCAGACCCCTGTTTCTCCCCCTCTGTTTGCAGACCCCTGTTTCTCCCCCTCTGTTTTCAGACTCCTGTTTCTGCCCCTCTGTTTCCAGACTCCTGTTTCTCCCCCTCTGTTTCCAGACTCCTGTTTCTCCCCTCTGTTTCCAGTCTCCTGTTTCACTCCCACTGTTTCCAGACTCCTGTTTCTCCCCCTCTGTTTCCAGACTCCTGTTTCTGCCCCTCTGTTTCCAGACTCCTGTTTCTCACCCTCAGTTTCCAGACTCCTGTTTCTCCCCCTCTGTTTCCAGACTCCTGTTTCTGCCCCTCTGTTTCCAGACTTCTGTTTCTCACCCTGTGTTTCCAGTCTCCTGTTTCTCCCCCTCTGTTTCCAGCCTCCTGTTTCTCCCCTTCTGTTTCCAGACTCCTATTTCTGCCCCTCTGTTTCCAGACTCCTGTTTCTCACCATCTGTTTGCAGACTCCTGTTTCTCCCCCTCTGTTTCCAGACTCCTGTTTCTGCCCCTCTGTTTCCAGCCTCCTGTTTCTCCCCCTCTGTTTCCACACTCCTGTTTCTGCCCCTCGGCTTCCAGACTCTTTTTTCTCCCCCTCTGTTTCCTGACTCCTGTTTCTGCCCCTCTGTTTCCAGACTCCTGTTTCTGCCACTCTGTTTCCAGACTCCTGTTTCTCACCCTCAGTTTCCAGACTCCTGTTTCTCACCCTCTGTTTCCAGTCTCCTGTTTCTCCCCATCAATTTCCAGACACCTGTTTCTCCCCCTCTGTTTCCAGACTCCTGTTTCTCAATCTCTGTTTCCAGGGTCCTGCTTCTCGCCCTCTGTTTCCAGACTCCTGTTTCTGCCCCTCTGTTTCCAGACTCCTGTTTCTGCCCCTCTGTTTCCAGACTCCTGTTTCTGCCCCTCTGTTTCCAGCCTCCTGTTTCTGCCCCTCTGTTTCCAGACTCGTGTTTCTCCCCCTCTGTTTGCAGACCCCTGTTTCTCCCCCTCTGTTTTCAGACTCCTGTTTCTGCCCCTCTGTTTCCAGACTCCTGTTTCTCCCCCTCTGTTTCCAGACTCCAGTTTCTCCCCCTCTGTTTCCAGACTCCTGTTTCTCCCCCTCTGTTTCCAGACTCCTGTTTTTCCCCCTCTGTTTCCAGACTCCTGTTTCTGCCCCTCTGTTTCCAGACTCCTGTTTCTCACTTTCTGTTTCCAGTCTCCTGTTTCTACCCCTCTGTTTCCAGCCTCCTGTTTCTGCCCCTCTGATTCCAGTCTCCTGTTTCTCTCCCTCTGTTTCCAGACTACTGTTTCTCCCCCTCTGTTTCCAGACTCCTGTTTCTGCCCCTCTGTTTCCAGACTCTTGATTCTCCCCCTCTGTTTCCAGACTCCTGTTTCTCCCCCTCTGTTTCCAGACTCCTGTTTCTCCTCCTCTGTTTCCAGACTCCTGTTTCTGCCCCTCTGTTTCCAGACTCCTGTTTCTGCCCCTCTGTTTCCAGCCTTCTGTTTCTGCCCCTCTGTTTCCAGCCTCCTGTTTCTCCCCCTCTGTTTCCAGACTCCTGTTTCTCACCCTCTGTATCCAGACTCCTGTTTCTCCCCCTCTGTTTCCAGACTCCTGTTTCTCCCCCTCTGTTTCCAGTCTCCTGTTTCTCCACCTCTGTATCCAGACTCCTGTTTCTCACCCTCTGTTTCCAGGCTTCTGTTTCTCCCCCTCTGTTTCGAGCCTCCTGTTTCTGCCCCTCTGTTTCCAGCCTCCTGTTTCTCCCCTTCTGTTTCCAGACTCCTGTTTCTGCCCCTCTGTTTCCAGCCTCCTGTTTCTACCCCTCTGTTTCCAGACTCCTGTTTCTCCTCCTCTGTTTACAGACTCCTGTTTCTCCCCCTCTGTTTCCAGACTCCCGCTTCTCCCCCTCTGTTTCCAGCCTCCTGTTTCTCCCCCTCTGTTTTCAGACTCCTGATTCTGCCCCTCTGTTTCCAGACTCCTGTTTCTCCCCCTCTGTTTCCAGACTCCCGCTTCTCCCCCTCTGTTTCCAGCCTCCTGTTTCTGCCCCTCTGTTTCGAGACTCCTGTTTCTGCCCCTCTGTTTCCAGCCTCCTGTTTCTCCCCCTCTGTTTCCAGACTCCTGTTTCTCCCCCTCTGTTTCCAGACTCCTGTTTCTGCCCCTCTGTTTCCAGACTCCTGCTTCTCACCCTCGGTTTCCAGACTCCTGTTTCTGCCCCTCTGTTTCCAGACTCCTGTTTCTGCCCCTCTGTTTCCAGACGCCTGTTTCTCCCCCTCTGTTTCCAGACTCCTGTTTCTCACCCTCTGTTTCCAGCCTCCTGTTTCTCACACTCTGTTTCCAGCCTTCTGTTTCTCCCCCTCTGTTTCCACACTCCTGTTTCTGCCCCACTGTTTCCAGACTCCTGTTTCTGCCCCTCTGTTTCCAGACTCCTGTTTCTGCCCCTCTGTTTCCAGTCTCCTGTTTCTCCACCTCTGTTTCCAGACCCCTGTTTCTCACCCTCTGTTTACAGGCTCCTGTTTCTCCCCCTCTGTTTTCAGACTCCTGATTCTGCCCCTCTGTTTCCAGACTCCTGTTTCTCCCCCTCTGTTTCCAGACTCCCGCTTCTCCCCCTGTGTTTCCAGCCTCCTGTTTCTGCGCCTCTGTTTCGAGACTCCTGTTTCTGCCCCTCTCTTTCCAGCCTCCTGTTTCTCCCCCTCTGTTTCCAGACTCCTGTTTCTCCCCCTCTGTTTCCAGACTCCTGTTTCTCACCCTCGGTTTCCAGACTCCTGTTTCTGCCCCTCTGTTTCCAGACTCCTGTTTCTGCCCCTATGTTTCCAGACGCCTGTTTCTCCCCCTCTGTTTCCAGTCTCCTGTTTCTCACCCTCTGTTTCCAGCCTCCTGTTTCTCACACTCTGTTTCCAGCCTCCTGTTTCTCCCCCTCTGTTTCCACACTCCTGTTTCTGCCCCACTGTTTCCAGAGTCCTGTTTCTCACCCTCTGTTTCCAGACTCCTGTTTCTGCCCCTCTGTTTCCAGACTCCGGTTTCTGCCCCTCTGTTTCCAGACTCCTGTTTCTCACCCTCTGTTTCCAGTCTCCTGTTTCTCCCCATCAATTTCCAGACACCTGTTTCTCCCCCTCTGTTTCCAGACTCCTGTTTCTGCCCCTCTGTTTCCAGACTCCTGTTTCTCACCCTCTGTTTCCAGGGTCCTGCTTCTCGCCCTGTGTTTCCAGAATCCTGTTTCTGCCCCTCTGTTTCCAGACTCCTGTTTCTGCCCCTCTGTTTCCAGACTCCTGTTTATGCCCCTCTGTTTCCAGCCTCCTGTTTCTCCCCCTCTGTTTCCAGACTCCTGTTTCTCCCCCTCTGTTTCCAGACTCCTGTTTCTCCCCCTCTGTTTCCAGACTCCTGTTTCTCCCCCTCTGTTTCCAGAGTCATGTTTCTGCCCCTCTGTTTCCAGACTCCTGTTTCTCACCCTCTGTTTCCAGTCTCCTCTTTCTGCCCCTCTGTTTCCAGCCTCCTGTTTCTGCCCCTCTGATTCCAGTCTCCTATTTCTCTCCCTCTGTTTCCAGACTCCTGTTTCTCCCCCTCTGTTTCCAGACTCCTGTTTCTGCCCCTCTGTTTCCAGACTCCTGTTTTTCCCCCTCTGTTTCCAGCCTCCTGTTTCTCCCCCTCTGTTTCCAGACTCCTATTTCTGCCCCTCTGTTTCCAGACTCCTGTTTCTCACCATCTGTTTCCAGACTCCTGTTTCTCCCCCTCTGATTCCACACTCCTGTTTCTGCCCCTCTGTTTCCAGCCTCCTGTTTCTGCCCCTCTGTTTCAAGACTCCTGTTTGTGCCGCTCTGTTTCCAGACTCCTGTTTCTCACCCTCTGTTTCCAGCCTCCTGTTTCTCACCCTCTGTTTCCAGACTCCTGTTTCTGCCCCTCTGTTTCCAGACCCCTGTTTCTCCCCCTCAGTTTGCAGACCCCTGTTTCTCCCCCTCTGTTTTCAGACTCCTGTTTCTGCCCCTCTGTTTCCAGACTCCTGTTTCTCCCCCTCTGTTTCCAGACTCCTGTTTCTCCCCCTCTGTTTCCAGACTCCTGTTTCTCCCCCTCTGTTTCCAGCCTCCTGTTTCTCCCCCTCTGTTTCCAGACTCCTGTTTCTGCCCCTCTGTTTCCAGACTCCTGTTTCTCACCCTCTGTTTCCAATCTCCTCTTTCTGCCCCTCTGTTACCAGCCTCCTGTTTCTGCCCCTCTGTTTCCAGTCTCCTGTTTCTCTCCCTCTGTTTCCAGACTCCTGTTTCTCCTCCTCTGTTTCCAGACTCCTGTTTCTGCCCCTCTGTTTCCAGACTCCTGTTTCTGCCCCTCTGTTTCCAGACTCCTGTTTCTGCCCCTCTGTTTCCAGCCTCCTGTTTCTGCCCCTCTGTTTCCAGACTCCTGCTTCTCACCCTCGGTTTCCAGACTCCTGTTTCTGCCCCTCTGTTTCCAGACTCCTGTTTCTGCCCCTCTGTTTCCAGACGCCTGTTTCTCCCCCTCTGTTTCCAGACTCCTGTTTCTCACCCTCTGTTTCCAGCCTCCTGTTTCTCACACTCTGTTTCCAGCCTTCTGTTTCTCCCCCTCTGTTTCCACACTCCTGTTTCTGCCCCACTGTTTCCAGACTCCTGTTTCTGCCCCTCTGTTTCCAGACTCCTGTTTCTGCCCCTCTGTTTCCAGTCTCCTGTTTCTCCACCTCTGTTTCCAGACCCCTGTTTCTCACCCTCTGTTTACAGGCTCCTGTTTCTCCCCCTCTGTTTTCAGACTCCTGATTCTGCCCCTCTGTTTCCAGACTCCTGTTTCTCCCCCTCTGTTTCCAGACTCCCGCTTCTCCCCCTGTGTTTCCAGCCTCCTGTTTCTGCGCCTCTGTTTCGAGACTCCTGTTTCTGCCCCTCTCTTTCCAGCCTCCTGTTTCTCCCCCTCTGTTTCCAGACTCCTGTTTCTCCCCCTCTGTTTCCAGACTCCTGTTTCTCACCCTCGGTTTCCAGACTCCTGTTTCTGCCCCTCTGTTTCCAGACTCCTGTTTCTGCCCCTATGTTTCCAGACGCCTGTTTCTCCCCCTCTGTTTCCAGTCTCCTGTTTCTCACCCTCTGTTTCCAGCCTCCTGTTTCTCACACTCTGTTTCCAGCCTCCTGTTTCTCCCCCTCTGTTTCCACACTCCTGTTTCTGCCCCACTGTTTCCAGAGTCCTGTTTCTCACCCTCTGTTTCCAGACTCCTGTTTCTGCCCCTCTGTTTCCAGACTCCGGTTTCTGCCCCTCTGTTTCCAGACTCCTGTTTCTCACCCTCTGTTTCCAGTCTCCTGTTTCTCCCCATCAATTTCCAGACACCTGTTTCTCCCCCTCTGTTTCCAGACTCCTGTTTCTGCCCCTCTGTTTCCAGACTCCTGTTTCTCACCCTCTGTTTCCAGGGTCCTGCTTCTCGCCCTGTGTTTCCAGAATCCTGTTTCTGCCCCTCTGTTTCCAGACTCCTGTTTCTGCCCCTCTGTTTCCAGACTCCTGTTTATGCCCCTCTGTTTCCAGCCTCCTGTTTCTCCCCCTCTGTTTCCAGACTCCTGTTTCTCCCCCTCTGTTTCCAGACTCCTGTTTCTCCCCCTCTGTTTCCAGACTCCTGTTTCTCCCCCTCTGTTTACAGAGTCATGTTTCTGCCCCTCTGTTTCCAGACTCCTGTTTCTCACCCTCTGTTTCCAGTCTCCTCTTTCTGCCCCTCTGTTTCCAGCCTCCTGTTTCTGCCCCTCTGATTCCAGTCTCCTATTTCTCTCCCTCTGTTTCCAGACTCCTGTTTCTCCCCCTCTGTTTCCAGACTCCTGTTTCTGCCCCTCTGTTTCCAGACTCCTGTTTTTCCCCCTCTGTTTCCAGCCTCCTGTTTCTCCCCCTCTGTTTCCAGACTCCTATTTCTGCCCCTCTGTTTCCAGACTCCTGTTTCTCACCATCTGTTTCCAGACTCCTGTTTCTCCCCCTCTGATTCCACACTCCTGTTTCTGCCCCTCTGTTTCCAGCCTCCTGTTTCTGCCCCTCTGTTTCAAGACTCCTGTTTGTGCCGCTCTGTTTCCAGACTCCTGTTTCTCACCCTCTGTTTCCAGCCTCCTGTTTCTCACCCTCTGTTTCCAGACTCCTGTTTCTGCCCCTCTGTTTCCAGACCCCTGTTTCTCCCCCTCAGTTTGCAGACCCCTGTTTCTCCCCCTCTGTTTTCAGACTCCTGTTTCTGCCCCTCTGTTTCCAGACTCCTGTTTCTCCCCCTCTGTTTCCAGACTCCTGTTTCTCCCCCTCTGTTTCCAGACTCCTGTTTCTCCCCCTCTGTTTCCAGCCTCCTGTTTCTCCCCCTCTGTTTCCAGACTCCTGTTTCTGCCCCTCTGTTTCCAGACTCCTGTTTCTCACCCTCTGTTTCCAATCTCCTCTTTCTGCCCCTCTGTTACCAGCCTCCTGTTTCTGCCCCTCTGTTTCCAGTCTCCTGTTTCTCTCCCTCTGTTTCCAGACTCCTGTTTCTCCTCCTCTGTTTCCAGACTCCTGTTTCTGCCCCTCTGTTTCCAGACTCCTGTTTCTGCCCCTCTGTTTCCAGACTCCTGTTTCTGCCCCTCTGTTTCCAGCCTCCTGTTTCTGCCCCTCTGTTTCCAGACTCGTGTTTCTCCCCCTCTGTTTGCAGACCCCTGTTTCTCCCCCTCTGTTTTCAGACTCCTGTTTCTGCCCCTCTGTTTCCAGACTCCTGTTTCTCCCCCTCTGTTTCCAGACTCCTGTTTCTCCCCCTCTGTTTCCAGACTCCTGTTTCTCCCCCTCTGTATCCAGACTCCTGTTTTTCCCCCTCTGTTTCCAGACTCCTGTTTCTGCCCCTCTGTTTCCATCCTCCTGTTTCTGCCCCTCTGATTCCAGTCTCCTGTTTCTCTCCCTCTGTTTCCAGACTCCTGTTTCTCCCCCTCTGTTTCCAGACTCCTGTTTCTGCCCCTCTGTTTCCAGACTCCTGTTTCTCACCCTCTGTTTCCAGACTCCTGTTTCTCCCCCTCTGTTTCCATCCTCCTGTTTCTGCCCCTCTGTTTCCAGACTCCTGTTTCTCACCCTCTGTTTCCAGTCTCCTCTTTCTGCCCATCTGTTTCCAGCCTCCTGTTTCTGCCCCTCTGATTCCAGTCTCCTGTTTCTCCCCCTCTGTTTCCAGCCTCCTGTTTCTCCCCCTCTGTTTCCAGACTCCTGTTTCTCCTCCTCTGTTTCCAGACTCCTGTTTCTGCCCCTCTGTTTCCAGACTCCTGTTTCTGCCCCTCTGTTTCCAGCCTCCTGTTTCTGCCCCGCTGTTTCCAGCCTCCTGTTTCTCCCCCTCTGTTTCCAGACTCCTGTTTCTCACCCTCTGTATCCAGACTCCTGTTTCTCCCCCTCTGTTTCCAGACTCCTGTTTCTCCCCCTCTGTTTCCAGTCTCCTGTTTCTCCACCTCTGTTTCCAGACTCCTGTTTCTCACCCTCTGTTTCCAGGCTTCTGTTTCTCCCCCTCTGTTTCCAGACTCCTGTTTCTCCCCCTCTGTTTCCAAACTCCTGCTTCTGCCCCTCTGTTTCCAGCCTCCTGTTTCTACCCCTCTGTTTCCAGACTCCTGATTCTCCTCCTCTGTTTACAGGCTCCTGTTTCTCCCTCTCTGTTTTCAGACTCCTGATTCTGCCCCTCTGTTTCCAGACTCCTGTTTCTCCCGCTCTGTTTCCAGACTCCCGCTTCTCCCCCTCTGTTTCCAGCCTCCTGTTTCTGCCCCTCTGTTTCGAGACTCCTGTTTCTGCCCCTCTGTTTCGAGACTCCTGTTTCAGCCCCTCTGTTTCCAGCCTCCTGTTTCTCCCCCTCTGTTTCCAGACTCCTGTTTCTCCCCCTCTGTTTCCAGACTCCTGTTTCTGCCCCTCTGTTTCCAGACTCCTGCTTCTCACCCTCGGTTTCCAGACTCCTGTTTCTGCCCCTCTGTTTCCAGACTCCTGTTTCTGCCCCTCTGTTTCCAGACGCCTGTTTCTCCCCCTCTGTTTCCAGACTCCTGTTTCTCACCCTCTGTTTCCAGCCTCCTGTTTCTCACACTCTGTTTCCCGCCTCCTGTTTCTCCCCCTCTGTTTCCACACTCCTGTTTCTGCCCCTTTGTTTCCAGACTCCGGTTTCTGCCCCTCTGTTTCCAGACTCCTGTTTCTCACCCTCTGTTTCCAGTCTCCTGTTTCTCCCCATCAATTTCCAGACACCTGTTTCTCCCCCACTGTTTCCAGACTCCTGTTTCTGCCCCTCTGTTTCCAGACTCCTGTTTCTCACCCTCTGTTTCCAGGGTCCTGCTTCTCGCCCTCTGTTTCCAGACTCCTGTTTCTGCCCCACTGTTTCCAGACTCCTGTTTCTGCCCCTCTGTTTCCAGACTCCTGTTTATGCCCCTCTGTTTCCAGCCTCCTGTTTCTGCCCCTCTGTTTCCAGACTCCTGTTTCTCCCCCTCTGTTTGCAGACCCCTGTTTCTCCCCCTCTGTTTTCAGACTCCTGTTTCTGCCCCTCTGTTTCCAGACTCCTGTTTCTCCCCCTCTGTTTCCAGACTCCTGTTTCTCCCCCTCTGTTTCCAGACTCCTGTTTCTCCCCCTCTGTTTCCAGACTCCTGTTTCTCCCCCTCTGTTTCCAGAGTACTGTTTCTGCCCCTCTGTTTCCAGACTCCTGTTTCTCACCCTCTGTTTCCAGTCTCCTCTTTCTGCCCCTCTTTTTCCAGCCTCCTGTTTCTGCCCCTCTGATTCCAGTCTCCTGTTTCTCTCCCTCTGTTTCCAGACTCCTGTTTCTCCCCCTCTGTTTCCAGACTCCTGTTTCTGCCCCTCTGTTTCCAGACTTCTGTTTCTCACCCTGTGTTTCCAGACTCCTGTTTTTCCCCCTCTGTTTCCAGCCTCCTGTTTCTCCCCCTCTGTTTCCAGACTCCTATTTCTGCCCCTCTGTTTCCAGACTCCTGTTTCTCACCATCTGTTTCCAGACTCCTGTTTCTCCCCCTCTGTTTCCACACTCCTGTTTCTGCCCCTCTGTTTCCAGCCTCCTGTTTCTGCCCCTCTGTTTCAAGGCTCCTGTTTGTGCCGCTCTGTTTCCAGACTCCTGTTTCTCACCCTCTGTTTCCAGCCTCCTGTTTCTCACCCTCTGTTTCCAGACTCCTGTTTCTGCCCCTCTGTTTCCAGCCTCCTGTTTCTCACCCTCTGTTTCCAGCCTCCTGTTTCTCACCCTCTGTTTCCAGACTCCTGTTTCTCCCCCTCTGTTTGCAGACCCCTGTTTCTCCCCCTCTGTTTTCAGACTCCTGTTTCTGCCCCTCTGTTTCCAGACTCCTGTTTCTCCCCCTCTGTTTCCAGACTCCTGTTTCTCCCCCTCTGTTTCCAGACTCCTGTTTCTCCCCCTCTGTTTCCAGCCTCCTGTTTCTCCCCCTCTGTTTCCAGACTCCTGTTTCTGCCCCTCTGTTTCCAGACTCCTGTTTCTCACCCTCTGTTTCCAGTCACCTGTTTCTCTCCCACTGTTTCCAGACTCCTGTTTCTCCCCCTCTGTTTCCAGACTCCTGTTTCTGCCCCTCTGTTTCCAGACTTCTGTTTCTCACCCTGTGTTTCCAGACTCCTGTTTCTCCCCCTCGGTTTCCAGCCTCCTGTTTCTCCCCCTCTGTTTCCAGACTCCTATTTCTGCCCCTCTGTTTCCAGACTCCTGTTTCTCACCATCTGTTTCCAGACTCCTGTTTCTCCCCCTCTGTTTCCAGACTCCTGTTTCTGCCCCTCTGTTTCCAGCCTCCTGTTTCTCCCCCTCTGTTTCCACACTCCTGTTTCTGCCCCTCTGTTTCCAGACTCTTGTTTCTCCCCCTCTGTTTCCTGACTCCTGTTTCTGCCCCTCTGTTTCCAGACTCCTGTTTCTGCCTCTCTGTTTCCAGACTCCTGTTTCTCACCCACTGTTTCCAGACTCCTGTTTCTCACCCTCTGTTTCCAGTCTCCTGTTTCTCCCCATCAATTTCCAGAGACCTGTTTCTCCCCCTCTGTTTCCAGACTCCTGTTTCTCAATCTCTGTTTCCAGGTTCCTGCTTCTCGCCCTCTGTTTCCAGACTCCTGTTTCTGCCCCTCTGTTTCCAGACTCCTGTTTCTGCCCCTCTGTTTCCAGACTCCTGTTTCTGCCCCTCTGTTTCCAGCCTCCTGTTTCTGCCCCTCTGTTTCCAGACTCGTGTTTCTCCCCCTCTGTTTGCAGACCCCTGTTTCTCCCCCTCTGTTTTCAGACTCCTGTTTCTCCCCCTCTGTTTCCAGACTCCAGTTTCTCCCCCTCTGTTTCCAGACTCCTGTTTTTCCCCCTCTGTTTCCAGACTCCTGTTTCTGCCCCTCTGTTTCCAGACTCCTGTTTCTCACCCTCAGTTTCCAGTCTCCTCTTTCTGCCCCTCTGTTTCCAGCCTCCTGTTTCTGCCCCTCTGATTCCAGTCTCCTGTTTCTCTCCCTCTGTTTCCAGACTCCTGTTTCTCCCCCTCTGTTTCCAGACTCCTGTTTCTGCCCCTCTGTTTCCAGACTTCTGTTTCTCACCCTGTGTTTCCAGACTCCTGTTTTTCCCCCTCTGTTTCCAGCCTCCTGTTTCTCCCCCTCTGTTTCCAGACTCCTATTTCTGCCCCTCTGTTTCCAGACTCCTGTTTCAAACCATCTGTTTCCAGACTCCTGTTTCTCCCCCTCTGTTTCCACACTCCTGTTTCTGCCCCTCTGTTTCCAGACTCCTGTTTCTGCCCCTCTGTTTCCAGACTCCTGTTTCTGCCTCTCTGTTTCCAGACTCCTGTTTCTCACCCTCTGTTTCCAGACTCCTCTTTCTCACCCTCTGTTTCCTGACTCCTGTTTCTCCCCCTCTGTTTCCAGGCTCCTGTTTCTGCCCGTCTGTTTCCAGCCTCCTGTTTCTCCCCCTCTGTTTCCAGACTCCTGTTTCTCCCCCTCTGTTTCCAGACTCCTGTTTCTCCCCCTCTGTTTCCAGACTCCTGTTTCTGCCCCTCTGTTTCCAGCCTCCTGTTTCTGCCCCTCTGTTTCCAGCCTCCTGTTTCTCCCCCTCTGTTTCCAGACCACTGTTTCTCCTCCTCTGTTTTCAGATTCCTGTTTCTGCCCCTCTGTTTCCAGACTTCTGTTTCCCCCCTTCTGTTTCCAGACTCCTGTTTCTCACCCTCTGTTTCCAGGCTCCTGTTTCTGCCAAACTGTTTCCAGACTCCTCTTTCTGCCCCTCTGTTTCCAGCCTCCTGTTTCTCCCCCTCTGTTTCCAGACTCCTGTTTCTCCCCGTCTGTTTCCAGTCTCCTGTTTCTGCCCCTCTGTTTCCAGACTCCTGTTTCTGCCCCTCTGTTTCCAGCCTCCTGTTTCTGCCCCTCTGTTTCCAGCCTCCTGTTTCTCCTCCTCTGTTTACAGACTCCAGTTTCTCCCCATCTGTTTTCAGACTCCTGTTTCTGCCCCTCTGTTTCCAGACTCCTGTTCCTCCCCCTCTGTTTCCAGATTCCTGTTTCTGCCCCTCTGTTTCCAGACTCCTGTTTCTCACCCTCTGTTTCCAGACTCCTGTTTCTCCCCATCAATTTCCAGACTCCTGTTTCTCCCCCTCTGTTTCCAGACTCCTGTTTCTGCCGCTCTGATTCCAGACTCCTGTTTCTCACCCTCTGTTTCCAGACTCCTGTTTCTCGCCCTCTGTTTCCAGACTCCTGTTTCTGCCCCTCTGTTTCCAGACTCCTGTTTCTGCCCCTCTGTTTCCAGACTCCTGTTCCTGCCCCTCTGTTTCCAGCCTCCTGTTTCTGCCCATCTGTTTCCAGACTCCTGTTTCTCACCCTCTGTTTCCAGTCTCCTCTTTCTGCCCCTCTGTTACCAGCCTCCAGTTTCTGCCCCTCTGTTTCCAGTCTCCTGTTTCTCTCCCACTGTTTCCAGACTCCTGTTTCTCCCCCTCTATTTCCAGACTCCTGTTTCTGCCCCTCTGTTTCCAGACTTCTGTTTCTCACCCTGTGTTTCCAGACTCCTGTTTCTCCCCCTCTGTTTCCAGCCTCCTGTTTCTCCCCCTCTGTTTCCAGACTCCTATTTCTGCCCCTCTGTTTCCAGACTCCTGTTTCTCACTATCTGTTTCCAGACTCCTGTTTCTGCCCCTCTGTTTCCAGACTCCTGTTTCTGCCCCTCTGTTTCCAGCCTCCTGTTTCTCCCCCTCTGTTTCCACACTCCTGTTTCTGCCCCTTTGTTTCCAGACTCTTGTTTCTCCCCCTCTGTTTCCAGACTCCTGTTTCTGCCCCTCTGTTTCCAGACTCTTGTTTCTGCCTCTCTGTTTGCAGACTCCTGTTTCTCACCCTCTGTTTCCAGACTCCTGTATCTGCCCCTCTGTTTCGAGCCTCCTGATTCTGCCCCTCTGTTTCCAGCCTCCTCTTTCTCACCCTCTGTTTCCTGACTTCTGTTTCTCCCCCTCTGTTTCCTGGCTCCTGTTTCTGCCCCTCTGTTTCCAGCCTCCTGTTTCTCCCCCTCTGTTTCCAGACTGCTGTTTCTCCCGCTCTGTTTCCAGACTCCTTTTTCTCCCCCTCTGTTTCCAGACTCCTGTTTCTGCCCCTCTGTTTCCAGCCTCCTGTTTCTCCCCCTCTGTTTCCAGACTCCTGTTTCTCCTCCTCTGTTTTCAGACTCCTGATTCTGCCCCTCTGTTTCCAGCCTCCTCTTTCTCACCCTCTGTTTCCTGACTTCTGTTTCTCCCCCTCTGTTTCCAGGCTCCTGTTTCTGCCCCTCTGTTTCCAGCCTCCTGTTTCTCCCCCTCTGTTTCCAGACTACTGTTTCTCCCCCTCTGTTTCCAGACTCCTGTTTCTGCCCCTCTGTTTCCAGCCTCCTGTTTCTGCCCCTCTGTTTCCAGCCTCCTGTTTCTCCCCCTCTGTTTCCAGACTCCTGTTTCTCCTCCTCTGTTTGCAGACTCCTGTTTCTCCCCATCTGTTTTCAGACTCCTGTTTCTGCCCCTCTGTTTCCAGACTCCTGTTTCTCCCCCTCTGTTTCCAGACTCCTGTTTCTGCCCCTCTGTTTCCAGACTCCGGTTTCTCCCCCTCTGTTTCCAGACTCCTGTTTCTCACCCTCTGTTTCCAGACTCCTGTTTCTCCCCATCCATTTCCAGACTCCTGTTTCTCCCCCTCTGTTTCGAGACTCCTGTTTCTGCCGCTCTGTTTCCAGACTCCTCTATCTCACCCTGTGTTTCCAGCCTCCTGTTTCTCGCCCTCTGTTTCCAGACTCCAGTTTCTGCCCCTCTGTTACCAGACTCCTGTTTCTGCCCCTCTGTTTCCAGACTCCTGTTTCTGCCCCTCTGTTTCCAGCCTCCTGTTTCTGCCGCTGTGTTTCCAGACTCCTGTTTCTCCCCCTCTGTTTGCAGACCCCTGTTTCTCCCCCTCTGTTTTCAGACTCCTGTTTCTCCCCCTCTGTTTCCGGACTCCTGTTTCTCCCCCTATGTTTCCAGACTCCTGTTTCTGCCCCTCTGTTTCCAGACTCCTGTTTCTCACCCTCTGTTTCCAGTCTCCTCTTTCTGCCCCTCTGTTTCCAGCCTCCTGTTTCTCTCCCTCTGTTTCCAGACTCCTGTTTCTCCCCCTCTGTTTCCAGACTCCTGATTCTCACCCTCGGTTTCCAGACTCCTGTTTCTGCCCCTCTGTTTCCAGACTCCTGTTTCTGCCCCTATGTTTCCAGACGCCTGTTTCTCCCCCTCTGTTTCCAGTCTCCTGTTTCTCACCCTCTGTTTCCAGCCTCCTGTTTCTCACACTCTGTTTCCAGCCTCCTGTTTCTCCCCCTCTGTTTCCACACTCCTGTTTCTGCCCCACTGTTTCCAGAGTCCTGTTTCTCACCCTCTGTTTCCAGACTCCTGTTTCTGCCCCTCTGTTTCCAGACTCCGGTTTCTGCCCCTCTGTTTCCAGACTCCTGTTTCTCACCCTCTGTTTCCAGTCTCCTGTTTCTCCCCATCAATTTCCAGACACCTGTTTCTCCCCCTCTGTTTCCAGACTCCTGTTTCTCCCCCTCTGTTTCCAGACTCCTGTTTCTCCCCCTCTGTTTCCAGACTCCTGTTTCTCCCCCTCTGTTTCCAGAGTACTGTTTCTGCCCCTCTGTTTCCAGACTCCTGTTTCTCACCCTCTGTTTCCAGTCTCCTCATTCTGCCCCTCTGTTTCCAGCCTCCTGTTTCTGCCCCTCTGTTTCCAGACTCCTATTTCTGCCCCTCTGTTTCCAGACTCCTGTTTCTCACCATCTGTTTCCAGACTCCTGTTTCTCCCCCTCTGATTCCACACTCCTGTTTCTGCCCCTCTGTTTCCAGCCTCCTGTTTCTGCCCCTCTGTTTCAAGACTCCTGTTTGTGCCCTTCTGTTTTCAGACTCCTGTTTCTGCCCCTCTGTTTCCAGACCCCTGTTTCTCCCCCTCAGTTTGCAGACCCCTGTTTCTCCCCCTCTGTTTTCAGACTCCTGTTTCTGCCCCTCTGTTTCCAGACTCCTGTTTCTCCCCCTCTGTTTCCAGACTCCTGTTTCTCCCCCTCTGTTTCCAGACTCCTGTTTCTCCCCCTCTGTTTCCAGCCTCCTGTTTCTCCCCCTCTGTTTCCAGACTCCTGTTTCTGCCCCTCTGTTTCCAGACTCCTGTTTCTCACCCTCTGTTTCCAGTCTCCTCTTTCTGCCCCTCTGTTACCAGCCTCCTGTTTCTGCCCCTCTGTTTCCAGTCTCCTGTTTCTCTCCCTGTGTTTCCAGACTCCTGTTTCTCCTCCTCTGTTTCCAGACTCCTGTTTCTGCCCCTCTGTTTCCAGACTTCTGTTTCTCACCCTGTGTTTCCAGACTCCTGTTTCTCCCCCTCTGTTTCCAGCCTCCTGTTTCTCCCCTTCTGTTTCCAGACTCCTATTTCTGCCCCTCTGTTTCCAGACTCCTGTTTCTCACCCTCTGTTTCCAGTCTCCTCTTTCTGCCCCTCTTTTTCCAGCCTCCTGTTTCTGCCCCTCTGATTCCAGTCTCCTGTTTCTCTCCCTCTGTTTCCAGACTCCTGTTTCTCCCCCTCTGTTTCCAGACTCCTGTTTCTGCCCCTCTGTTTCCAGACTTCTGTTTCTCACCCTGTGTTTCCAGACTCCTGTTTTTCCCCCTCTGTTTCCAGCCTCCTGTTTCTCCCCCTCTGTTTCCAGACTCCTATTTCTGCCCCTCTGTTTCCAGACTCCTGTTTCTCACCATCTGTTTCCAGACTCCTGTTTCTCCCCCTCTGTTTCCAGACTCCTGTTTCTGCCCCTCTGTTTCCAGCCTCCTGTTTCTGCCCCTCTGTTTCAAGGCTCCTGTTTGTGCCGCTCTGTTTCCAGACTCCTGTTTCTCACCCTCTGTTTCCAGCCTCCTGTTTCTCACCCTCTGTTTCCAGACTCCTGTTTCTGCCCCTCTGTTTCCAGACCCCTGTTTCTCCCCCTCTGTTTGCAGACCCCTGTTTCTCCCCCTCTGGTTTCAGACTCCTGTTTCTGCCCCTCTGTTTCCAGACTCCTGTTTCTCCCCCTCTGTTTCCAGACTCCTGTTTCTCCCCCTCTGTTTCCAGACTCCTGTTTCTCCCCCTCTGTTTCCAGCCTCCTGTTTCTCCCCCTCTGTTTCCAGACTCCTGTTTCTGCCCCTCTGTTTCCAGACTCCTGTTTCTCACCCTCTGTTTCCAGTCTCCTCTTTCTGCCCCTCTGTTACCAGCCTCCTGTTTCTGCCCCTCTGTTTCCAGTCACCTGTTTCTCTCCCACTGTTTCCAGACTCCTGTTTCTCCCCCTCTGTTTCCAGACTCCTGTTTCTGCCCCTCTGTTTCCAGCCTCCTGTTTCTCCCCCTCTGTTTCCACACTCCTGTTTCTGCCCCTCTGTTTCCAGACTCTTGTTTCTCCCCCTCTGTTTCCTGACTCCTGTTTCTGCCCCTCTGTTTCCAGACTCCTGTTTCTGCCTCTCTGTTTCCAGACTCCTGTTTCTCACCCACTGTTTCCAGACTCCTGTTTCTCACCCTCTGTTTCCAGTCTCCTGTTTCTCCCCATCAATTTCCAGAGACCTGTTTCTCCCCCTCTGTTTCCAGACTCCTGTTTCTCAATCTCTGTTTCCAGGTTCCTGCTTCTCGCCCTCTGTTTCCTGACTCCTGTTTCTGCCCCTCTGTTTCCAGACTCCTGTTTCTGCCTCTCTGTTTCCAGACTCCTGTTTCTCACCCTCTGTTTCCAGACTCCTGTTTCTCACCCTCTGTTTCCAGTCTCCTGTTTCTCCCCATCAATTTCCCGACACCTGTTTCTCCCCCTCTGTTTCCAGACTCCTGTTTCTCAATCTCTGTTTCCAGGGCCCTGCTTCTCGCCCTCTGTTTCCAGACTCCTGTTTCTGCCCCTCTGTTTCCAGACTCCTGTTTCTGCCCCTCTGTTTCCAGACTCCTGTTTCTGCCCCTCTGTTTCCAGCCTCCTGTTTCTGCCCCTCTGTTTCCTGACTCGTGTTTCTCCCCCTCTGTTTGCAGACCCCTGTTTCTCCCCCTCTGTTTTCAGACTCCTGTTTCTGCCCCTCTGTTTCCAGACTCCTGTTTCTCCCCCTCTGTTTCCAGACTCCTGTTTCTCCCCCTCTGTTTCCAGACTCCTGTTTCTCCCCCTCTGTATCCAGACTCCTGTTTTTCCCCCTCTGTTTCCAGACTCCTGTTTCTGCCCCTCTGTTTCCAGACTCCTGTTTCTCACCCTCTGTTTCCAGTCTCCTCTTTCTGCCCCTCTGTTTCCATCCTCCTGTTTCTGCCCCTCTGATTCCAGTCTCCTGTTTCTCTCCCTCTGTTTCCAGACTCCTGTTTCTCCCCCTCTGTTTCCAGACTCCTGTTTCTGCCCCTCTGTTTCCAGACTCCTGTTTCTCACCCTCTGTTTCCAGTCTCCTCTTTCTGCCCCTCTGTTTCCATCCTCCTGTTTCTGCCCCTCTGTTTCCAGACTCCTGTTTCTCACCCTCTGTTTCCAGTCTCCTCTTTCTGCCCATCTGTTTCCAGCCTCCTGTTTCTGCCCCTCTGATTCCAGTCTCCTGTTTCTCCCCCTCTGTTTCCAGCCTCCTGTTTCTCCCCCTCTGTTTCCAGACTCCTGTTTCTCCTCCTCTGTTTCCAGACTCCTGTTTCTCCTCCTCTGTTTCCAGACTCCTGTTTCTGCCCCTCTGTTTCCAGCCTCCTGTTTCTGCCCCTCTGTTTCCAGCCTCCTGTTTCTCCCCCTCTGTTTCCAGACTCCTGTTTCTCACCCTCTGTATCCAGACTCCTGTTTCTCCCCCTCCGTTTCCAGACTCCTGTTTCTCCCCCTCTGTTTCCACTCTCCTGTTTCTCCACCTCTGTTTCCAGACTCCTGTTTCTCACCCTCTGTTTCCAGGCTTCTGTTTCTCCCCCTCTGTTTCCAGACTCCTGTTTCTCCCCCTCTGTTTCCAAACTCCTGCTTCTGCCCCTCTGTTTCCAGCCTCCTGTTTCTACCCCTCTGTTTCCAGACTCCTGATTCTCCTCCTCTGTTTACAGGCTCCTGTTTCTCCCTCTCTGTTTTCAGACTCCTGATTCTGCCCCTCTGTTTCCAGACTCCTGTTTCTCCCGCTCTGTTTCCAGACTCCCGCTTCTCCCCCTCTGTTTCCAGCCTCCTGTTTCTCCCCCTCTGTTTCCAGACTCCTGTTTCTCCCCCTCTGTTTCCAGACTCCTGTTTCTGCCCCTCTGTTTCCAGACTCCTGCTTCTCACCCTCGGTTTCCAGACTCCTGTTTCTGCCCCTCTGTTTCCAGACTCCTGTTTCTGCCCCTCTGTTTCCAGACGCCTGTTTCTCCCCCTCTGTTTCCAGACTCCTGTTTCTCACCCTCTGTTTCCAGCCTCCTGTTTCTCACACTCTGTTTCCAGCCTCCTGTTTCTCCCCCTCTGTTTCCACACTCCTGTTTCTGCCCCTTTGTTTCCAGACTCCGGTTTCTGCCCCTCTGTTTCCAGACTCCTGTTTCTCACCCTCTGTTTCCAGTCTCCTGTTTCTCCCCATCAATTTCCAGACACCTGTTTCTCCCCCACTGTTTCCAGACTCCTGTTTCTGCCCCTCTGTTTCCAGACTCCTGTTTCTGCCGCTCTGTTTCCAGACTCCTGTTTCTCACCCTCTGTTTCCAGGGTCCTGCTTCTCGCCCTCTGTTTCCAGACTCCTGTTTCTGCCCCACTGTTTCCAGACTCCTGTTTCTGCCCCTCTGTTTCCAGACTCCTGTTTATGCCCCTCTGTTTCCAGCCTCCTGTTTCTGCCCCTCTGTTTCCAGACTCCTGTTTCTCCCCCTCTGTTTGCAGACCCCTGTTTCTCCCCCTCTGTTTTCAGACTCCTGTTTCTGCCCCTCTGTTTCCAGACTCCTGTTTCTCCCCCTCTGTTTCCAGACTCCTGTTTCTCCCCCTCTGTTTCCAGACTCCTGTTTCTCCCCCTCTGTTTCCAGACTCCTGTTTCTCCCCCTCTGTTTCCAGACTCCTGTTTCTGCCCCTCTGTTTCCAGACTTCTGTTTCTCACCCTGTGTTTCCAGACTCCTGTTTTTCCCCCTCTGTTTCCAGCCTCCTGTTTCTCCCCCTCTGTTTCCAGACTCCTATTTCTGCCCATCTGTTTCCAGACTCCTGTTTCTCACCATCTGTTTCCAGACTCCTGTTTCTCCCCCTCTGTTTCCAGAGTCATGTTTCTGCCCCTCTGTTTCCAGACTCCTGTTTCTCACCCTCTGTTTCCAGTCTCCTCTTTCTGCCCCTCTGTTTCCAGCCTCCTGTTTCTGCCCCTCTGACTCCAGTCTCCTATTTCTCTCCCTCTGTTTCCAGACTCCTGTTTCTCCCCCTCTGTTTCCAGACTCCTGTTTCTCACCCTCTGTTTCCAGACTCCTGTTTTTCCCCCTCTGTTTCCAGCCTCCTGTTTCTCCCCCTCTGTTTCCAGACTCCTATTTCTGCCCCTCTGTTTCCAGACTCCTGTTTCTCACCATCTGTTTCCAGACTCCTGTTTCTCCCCCTCTGATTCCACACTCCTGTTTCTGCCCCTCTGTTTCCAGCCTCCTGTTTCTGCCCCTCTGTTTCAAGACTCCTGTTTGTGCCGCTCTGTTTCCAGACTCCTGTTTCTCACCCTCTGTTTCCAGCCTCCTGTTTCTCACCCTCTGTTTCCAGACTCCTGTTTCTGCCCCTCTGTTTCCAGACCCCTGTTTCTCCCCCTCAGTTTGCAGACCCCTGTTTCTCCCCCTCTGTTTTCAGACTCCTGTTTCTGCCCCTCTGTTTCCAGACTCCTGTTTCTCCCCCTCTGTTTCCAGACTCCTGTTTCTCCCCCTCTGTTTCCAGCCTCCTGTTTCTCCCCTTCTGTTTCCAGACTCCTATTTCTGCCCCTCTGTTTCCAGACTCCTGTTTCTCACCATCTGTTTGCAGACTCCTGTTTCTCCCCCTCTGTTTCCAGACTCCTGTTTCTGCCCCTCTGTTTCCAGCCTCCTGTTTCTCCCCCTCTGTTTCCACACTCCTGTTTCTGCACCTCTGTTTCCAGACTCTTGTTTCTCCCCCTCTGTTTCCTGACTCCTGTTTCTGCCCCTCTGTTTCCAGACTCCTGTTTCTGCCTCTCTGTTTCCAGACTCCTGTTTCTCACCCTCTGTTTCCAGACTCCTGTTTCTCACCCTCTGTTTCCAGTCTCCTGTTTCTCCCCATCAATTTCCCGACACCTGTTTCTCCCCCTCTGTTTCCAGACTCCTGTTTCTCAATCTCTGTTTCCAGGGTCCTGCTTCTCGCCCTCTGTTTCCAGACTCCAGTTTCTGCCCCTCTGTTTCCAGACTCCTGTTTCAGCCCCTCTGTTTCCAGACTCCTGTTTCTGCCCCTCTGTTTCCAGCCTCCTGTTTCTGCCCCTCTGTTTCCAGACTCGTGTTTCTCCCCCTCTGTTTGCAGACCCCTGTTTCTCCCCCTCTGTTTTCAGACTCCTGTTTCTGCCCCTCTGTTTCCAGACTCCTGTTTCTCCCCCTCTGTTTCCAGACTCCTGTTTCTCCCCCTCTGTTTCCAGACTCCTGTTTCTCCCCCTCTGTATCCAGACTCCTGTTTTTCCCCCTCTGTTTCCAGACTCCTGTTTCTGCCCCTCTGTTTCCAGACTCCTGTTTCTCACCCTCTGTTTCCAGTCTCCTCTTTCTGCCCCTCTGTTTCCATCCTCCTGTTTCTGCCCCTCTGATTCCAGTCTCCTGTTTCTCTCCCTCTGTTTCCAGACTCCTGTTTCTCCCCCTCTGTTTCCAGACTCCTGTTTCTGCCCCTCTGTTTCCAGACTCCTGTTTCTCACCCTCTGTTTCCAGTCTCCTCTTTCTGCCCCTCTGTTTCCATCCTCCTGTTTCTGCCCCTCTGTTTCCAGACTCCTGTTTCTCACCCTCTGTTTCCAGTCTCCTCTTTCTGCCCATCTGTTTCCAGCCTCCTGTTTCTGCCCCTCTGATTCCAGTCTCCTGTTTCTCCCCCTATGTTTCCAGCCTCCTGTTTCTCCCCCTCTGTTTCCAGACTCCTGTTTCTCCTCCTCTGTTTCCAGACTCCTGTTTCTGCCCCTCTGTTTCCAGACTCCTCTTTCTGCCCCTCTGTTTCCAGCCTCCTGTTTCTGCCCCTCTGTTTCCAGCCTCCTGTTTCTCCCCCTCTGTTTCCAGACTCCTGTTTCTCACCCTCTGTATCCAGACTCCTGTTTCTCCCCCTCTGTTTCCAGACTCCTGTTTCTCCCCCTCTGTTTCCAGTCTCCTGTTTCTCCACCTCTGTTTCCAGACTCCTGTTTCTCACCCTCTGTTTCCAGGCTTCTGTTTCTCCCCCTCCGTTTCCAGACTCCTGTTTCTCCCCCTCTGTTTCCAAACTCCTGCTTCTGCCCCTCTGTATCCAGCCTCCTGTTTCTACCCCTCTGTTTCCAGACTCCTGATTCTCCTCCTCTGTTTACAGGCTCCTGTTTCTCCCTCTCTGTTTTCAGACTCCTGATTCTGCCCCTCTGTTTCCAGACTCCTGTTTCTCCCGCTCTGTTTCCAGACTCCCGCTTCTCCCCCTCTGTTTCCAGCCTCCTGTTTCTGCCCCTCTGTTTCGAGACTCCTGTTTCAGCCCCTCTGTTTCCAGCCTCCTGTTTCTCCCCCTCTGTTTCCAGACTCCTGTTTCTCCCCCTCTGTTTCCAGACTCCTGTTTCTGCCCCTCTGTTTCCAGACTCCTGCTTCTCACCCTCGGTTTCCAGACTCCTGTTTCTGCCCCTCTGTTTCCAGACTCCTGTTTCTGCCCCTCTGTTTCCAGACGCCTGTTTCTCCCCCTCTGTTTCCAGACTCCTGTTTCTCACGCTCTGTTTCCAGCCTCCTGTTTCTCACACTCTGTTTCCAGCCTCCTGTTTCTCCCCCTCTGTTTCCACACTCCTGTTTCTGCCCCTTTGTTTCCAGACTCCGGTTTCTGCCCCTCTGTTTCCAGACTCCTGTTTCTCACCCTCTGTTTCCAGTCTCCTGTTTCTCCCCATCAATTTCCAGACACCTGTTTCTCCCCCACTGTTTCCAGACTCCTGTTTCTGCCCCTCTGTTTCCAGACTCCTGTTTGTGCCGCTCTGTTTCCAGACTCCTGTTTCTCACCCTCTGTTTCCAGGGTCCTGCTTCTCGCCCTCTGTTTCCAGACTCCTGTTTCTGCCCCACTGTTTCCAGACGCCTGTTTCTGCCCCTCTGTTTCCAGACTCCTGTTTATGCCCCTCTGTTTCCAGCCTCCTGTTTCTGCCCCTCTGTTTCCAGACTCCTGTTTCTCCCCCTCTGTTTGCAGACCCCTGTTTCTCCCCCTCTGTTTTCAGACTCCTGTTTCTGCCCCTCTGTTTCCAGACTCCTGTTTCTCCCCCTCTGTTTCCAGACTCCTGTTTCTCCCCCTCTGTTTGCCGACTCCTGTTTCTCCCCCTCTGTTTCCAGACTCCTGTTTCTCCCCCTCTGTTTCCAGAGTACTGTTTCTGCCCCTCTGTTTCCAGACTCCTGTTTCTCACCCTCTGTTTCCAGTCTCCTCTTTCTGCCCCTGTTTTTCCAGCCTCCTGTTTCTGCCCCTCTGATTCCAGTCTCCTGTTTCTCTCCCTCTGTTTCCAGACTCCTGTTTCTCCCCCTCTGTTTCCAGACTCCTGTTTCTGCCCCTCTGTTTCCAGACTTCTGTTTCTCACCCTGTGTTTCCAGACTCCTGTTTTTCCCCCTCTGTTTCCAGCCTCCTGTTTCTCCCCCTCTGTTTCCAGACTCCTATTTCTGCCCCTTTGTTTCCAGACTCCTGTTTCTCACCATCTGTTTCCAGACTCCTGTTTCTCCCCCTCTGTTTCCACACTCCTGTTTCTGCCCCTCTGTTTCCAGCCTCCTGTTTCTGCCCCTCTGTTTCAAGGCTCCAGTTTGTGCCGCTCTGTTTCGAGACTCCTGTTTCTCACCCTCTGTTTCCAGCCTCCTGTTTCTCACCCTCTGTTTCCAGACTCCTGTTTCTGCCCCTCTGTTTCCAGACCCCTGTTTCTCCCCCTCTGTTTGCAGACCCCTGTTTCTCCCCCTCTGTTTTCAGACTCCTGTTTCTGCCCCTCTGTTTCCAGACTCCTGTTTCTCCCCCTCTGTTTCCAGACTCCTGTTTCTCCCCCTCTGTTTCCAGACTCCTGTTTCTCCCCCTCTGTTTCCAGCCTCCTGTTTCTCCCCCTCTGTTTCCAGACTCCTGTTTCTGCCCCTCTGTTTCCAGACTCCTGTTTCTCACCCTCTGTTTCCAGTCTCCTCTTTCTGCCCCTCTGTTACCAGCCTCCTGTTTCTGCCCCTCTGTTTCCAGTCACCTGTTTCTCTCCCACTGTTTCCAGACTCCTGTTTCTCCCCCTCTGTTTCCAGACTCCTGTTTCTGCCCCTCTGTTTCCAGACTTCTGTTTCTCACCCTGTGTTTCCAGACTCCTGTTTCTCCCCCTCGGTTTCCAGCCTCCTGTTTCTCCCCCTCTGTTTCCAGACTCCTATTTCTGCCCCTCTGTTTCCAGACTCCTGTTTCTCACCATCTGTTTCCAGACTCCTGTTTCTCCCCCTCTGTTTCCAGACTCCTGTTTCTGCCCCTCTGTTTCCAGCCTCCTGTTTCTCCCCCTCTGTTTCCACACTCCTGTTTCTGCCCCTCTGTTTCCAGACTCTTGTTTCTCCCCCTCTGTTTCCTGACTCCTGTTTCTGCCCCTCTGTTTCCAGACTCCTGTTTCTGCCTCTCTGTTTCCAGACTCCTGTTTCTCACCCACTGTTTCCAGACTCCTGTTTCTCACCCTCTGTTTCCAGTCTCCTGTTTCTCCCCATCAATTTCCAGAGACCTGTTTCTCCCCCTCTGTTTCCAGACTCCTGTTTCTCAATCTCTGTTTCCAGGTTCCTGCTTCTCGCCCTCTGTTTCCAGACTCCTGTTTCTGCCCCTCTGTTTCCAGACTCCTGTTTCTGCCCCTCTGTTTCCAGACTCCTGTTTCTGCCCCTCTGTTTCCAGCCTCCTGTTTCTGCCCCTCTGTTTCCAGACTCGTGTTTCTCCCCCTCTGTTTGCAGACCCCTGTTTCTCCCCCTCTGTTTTCAGACTCCTGTTTCTCCCCCTCTGTTTCCAGACTCCAGTTTCTCCCCCTCTGTTTCCAGACTCCTGTTTTTCCCCCTCTGTTTCCAGACTCCTGTTTCTGCCCCTCTGTTTCCAGACTTCTGTTTCTCACCCTGTGTTTCCAGACTCCTGTTTTTCCCCCTCTGTTTCCAGCCTCCTGTTTCTCCCCCTCTGTTTCCAGACTCCTATTTCTGCCCCTCTGTTTCCAGACTCCTGTTTCTCACCATCTGTTTCCAGACTCCTGTTTCTCCCCCTCTGTTTCCACACTCCTGTTTCTGCCCCTCTGTTTCCAGACTCCTGTTTCTGCCCCTCTGTTTCCAGACTCCTGTTTCTGCCTCTCTGTTTCCAGACTCCTGTTTCTCACCCTCTGTTTCCAGACTCCTCTTTCTCACCCTCTGTTTCCTGACTCCTGTTTCTCCCCCTCTGTTTCCATGCTCCTGTTTCTGCCCGTCTGTTTCCAGCCTCCTGTTTCTCCCCCTCTTTTTCCAGACTCCTGTTTCTCCCCCTCTGTTTCCAGACTCCTGTTTCTCCCCCTCTGTTTCCAGACTCCTGTTTCTGCCCCTCTGTTTCCAGCCTCCTGTTTCTGCCCCTCTGTTTCCAGCCTCCTGTTTCTCCCCCTCTGTTTCCAGACCACTGTTTCTCCTCCTCTGTTTTCAGATTCCTGTTTCTGCCCCTCTGTTTCCAGACTTCTGTTTCCCCCCTTCTGTTTCCAGACTCCTGTTTCTCACCCTCTGTTTCCAGGCTCCTGTTTCTGCCAAACTGTTTCCAGACTCCTCTTTCTGCCCCTCTGTTTCCAGCCTCCTGTTTCTCCCCCTCTGTTTCCAGACTCCTGTTTCTCCCCGTCTGTTTCCAGTCTCCTGTTTCTGCCCCTGTGTTTCCAGACTCCTGTTTCTGCCCCTCTGTTTCCAGCCTCCTGTTTCTGCCCCTCTGTTTCCAGCCTCCTGTTTCTCCTCCTCTGTTTACAGACTCCAGTTTCTCCCCATCTGTTTTCAGACTCCTGTTTCTGCCCCTCTGTTTCCAGACTCCTGTTCCTCCCCCTCTGTTTCCAGATTCCTGTTTCTGCCCCTCTGTTTCCAGACTCCTGTTTCTCACCCTCTGTTTCCAGACTCCTGTTTCTCCCCATCAATTTCCAGACTCCTGTTTCTCCCCCTCTGTTTCCAGACTCCTGTTTCTGCCGCTCTGATTCCAGACTCCTGTTTCTCACCCTCTGTTTCCAGACTCCTGTTTCTCGCCCTCTGTTTCCAGACTCCTGTTTCTGCCCCTCTGTTTCCAGACTCCTGTTTCTGCCCCTCTGTTTCCAGACTCCTGTTCCTGCCCCTCTGTTTCCAGCCTCCTGTTTCTGCCCCTCTGTTTCCAGACTCCTGTTTCACACCCTCTGTTTCCAGTCTCCTCTTTCTGCCCCTCTGTTACCAGCCTCCAGTTTCTGCCCCTCTGTTTCCAGTCTCCTGTTTCTCTCCCTCTGTTTCCAGACTCCTGTTTCTCACTATCTGTTTCCAGACTCCTGTTTCTCCCCCTCTGTTTCCAGACTCCTGTTTCTGCCCCTCTGTTTCCAGCCTCCTGTTTCTCCCCCTCTGTTTCCACACTCCTGTTTCTGCCCCTTTGTTTCCAGACTCTTGTTTCTCCCCCTCTGTTTCCAGACTCCTGTTTCTGCCCCTCTGTTTCCAGACTCTTGTTTCTGCCTCTCTGTTTCCAGACTCCTGTTTCTCACCCTCTGTTTCCAGACTCCTGTATCTGCCCCTCTGTTTCGAGCCTCCTGATTCTGCCCCTCTGTTTCCAGCCTCCTCTTTCTCACCCTCTGTTTCCTGACTTCTGTTTCTCCCCCTCTGTTTCCTGGCTCCTGTTTCTGCCCCTCTGTTTCCAGCCTCCTGTTTCTCCCCCTCTGTTTCCAGACTGCTGTTTCTCCCGCTCTGTTTCCAGACTCCTTTTTCTCCCCCTCTGTTTCCAGACTCCTGTTTCTGCCCCTCTGTTTCCAGCCTCCTGTTTCTCCCCCTCTGTTTCCAGACTCCTGTTTCTCCTCCTCTGTTTTCAGACTCCTGATTCTGCCCCTCTGTTTCCAGCCTCCTCTTTCTCACCCTCTGTTTCCTGACTTCTGTTTCTCCCCCTCTGTTTCCAGGCTCCTGTTTCTGCCCCTCTGTTTCCAGCCTCCTGTTTCTCCCCCTCTGTTTCCAGACTACTGTTTCTCCCCCTCTGTTTCCAGACTCCTGTTTCTGCCCCTCTGTTTCCAGCCTCCTGTTTCTGCCCCTCTGTTTCCAGCCTCCTGTTTCTCCCCCTCTGTTTCCAGACTCCTGTTTCTCCTCCTCTGTTTGCAGACTCCTGTTTCTCCCCCTCTGTTTCCAGACTCCTGTTTCTGCCCCTCTGTTTCCAGACTCCGGTTTCTCCCCCTCTGTTTCCAGACTCCTGTTTCTCACCCTCTGTTTCCAGACTCCTGTTTCTCCCCATCCATTTCCAGACTCCTGTTTCTCCCCCTCTGTTTCGAGACTCCTGTTTCTGCCGCTCTGTTTCCAGACTCCTGTATCTCACCCTGTGTTTCCAGCCTCCTGTTTCTCGCCCTCTGTTTCCAGACTCCAGTTTCTGCACCTCTGTTACCAGACTCCTGTTTCTGCCCCTCTGTTTCCAGACTCCTGTTTCTGCCCCTCTGTTTCCAGCCTCCTGTTTCTGCCCCTGTGTTTCCAGACTCCTGTTTCTCCCCCTCTGTTTGCAGACCCCTGTTTCTCCCCCTCTGTTTTCAGACTCCTGTTTCTCCCCCTCTGTTTCCGGACTCCTGTTTCTCCCCCTATGTTTCCAGACTCCTGTTTCTGCCCCTCTGTTTCCAGACTCCTGTTTCTCACCCTCTGTTTCCAGTCTCCTCTTTCTGCCCCTCTGTTTCCAGCCTCCTGTTTCTCTCCCTCTGGTTCCAGACTCCTGTTTCTCCCCCTCTGTTTCCAGACTCCTGTTTCTCACCCTCGGTTTCCAGACTCCTGTTTCTGCCCCTCTGTTTCCAGACTCCTGTTTCTGCCCCTATGTTTCCAGACGCCTGTTTCTCCCCCTCTGTTTCCAGTCTCCTGTTTCTCACCCTCTGTTTCCAGCCTCCTGTTTCTCACACTCTGTTTCCAGCCTCCTGTTTCTCCCCCTCTGTTTCCACACTCCTGTTTCTGCCCCACTGTTTCCAGAGTCCCGTTTCTCACCCTCTGTTTCCAGACTCCTGTTTCTGCCCCTCTGTTTCCAGACTCCGGTTTCTGCCCCTCTGTTTCCAGACTCCTGTTTCTCACCCTCTGTTTCCAGTCTCCTGTTTCTCCCCATCAATTTCCAGACACCTGTTTCTCCCCCTCTGTTTCCAGACTCCTGTTTCTGCCCCTCTGTTTCCAGACTCCTGTTTCTCACCCTCTGTTTCCAGGGTCCTGCTTCTCGCCCTGTGTTTCCAGAATCCTGTTTCTGCCCCTCTGTTTCCAGACTCCTGTTTCTGCCCCTCTGTTTCCAGACTCCTGTTTATGCCCCTCTGTTTCCAGCCTCCTGTTTCTGCCCCTCTGTTTCCAGACTCCTGTTTCTCCCCCTCTGTTTGCAGACCCCTGTTTCTCCCCCTCTGTTTTCAGACTCCTGTTTCTGCCCCTCTGTTTCCAGACTCCTGTTTCTCCCCCTCTGTTTCCAGACTCCTGTTTCTCCCCCTCTGTTTCCAGACTCCTGTTTCTCCCCCTCTGTTTCCAGACTCCTGTTTCTCCCCCTCTGTTTCCAGAGTACTGTTTCTGCCCCTCTGTTTCCAGACTCCTGTTTCTCACCCTCTGTTTCCAGTCTCCTCTTTCTGCCCCTCTGTTTCCAGCCTCCTGTTTCTGCCCCTCTGTTTCCAGACTCCTATTTCTGCCCCTCTGTTTCCAGACTCCTGTTTCTCACCATCTGTTTCCAGACTCCTGTTTCTCCCCCTCTGATTCCACACTCCTGTTTCTGCCCCTCTGTTTCCAGCCTCCTGTTTCTGCCCCTCTGTTTCAAGACTCCTGTTTGTGCCCCTCTGTTTTCAGACTCCTGTTTCTGCCCCTCTGTTTCCAGACCCCTGTTTCTCCCCCTCAGTTTGCAGACCCCTGTTTCTCCCCCTCTGTTTTCAGACTCCTGTTTCTGCCCCTCTGTTTCCAGACTCCTGTTTCTCCCCCTCTGTTTCCAGACTCCTGTTTCTCCCCCTCTGTTTCCAGACTCCTGTTTCTCCCCCTCTGTTTCCAGCCTCCTGTTTCTCCCCCTCTGTTTCCAGACTCCTGTTTCTGCCCCTCTGTTTCCAGACTCCTGTTTCTCACCCTCTGTTTCCAGTCTCCTCTTTCTGCCCCTCTGTTACCAGCCTCCTGTTTCTGCCCCTCTGTTTCCAGTCTCCTGTTTCTCTCCCTCTGTTTCCAGACTCCTGTTTCTCCTCCTCTGTTTCCAGACTCCTGTTTCTGCCCCTCTGTTTCCAGACTTCTGTTTCTCACCCTGTGTTTCCAGACTCCTGTTTCTCCCCCTCTGTTTCCAGCCTCCTGTTTCTCCCCTTCTGTTTCCAGACTCCTATTTCTGCCCCTCTGTTTCCAGACTCCTGTTTCTCACCATCTGTTTGCAGACTCCTGTTTCTCCCCCTCTGTTTCCAGACTCCTGTTTCTGCCCCTCTGTTTCCAGCCTCCTGTTTCTCCCCCTCTGTTTCCACACTCCTGTTTCTGCACCTCTGTTTCCAGACTCTTGTTTCTCCCCCTCTGTTTCCTGACTCCTGTTTCTGCCCCTCTGTTTCCAGACTCCTGTTTCTGCCTCTCTGTTTCCAGACTCCTGTTTCTCACCCTCTGTTTCCAGACTCCTGTTTCTCACCCTCTGTTTCCAGTCTCCTGTTTCTCCCCATCAATTTCCCGACACCTGTTTCTCCCCCTCTGTTTCCAGACTCCTGTTTCTCAATCTCTGTTTCCAGGGCCCTGCTTCTCGCCCTCTGTTTCCATGCTCCTGTTTCTGCCCGTCTGTTTCCAGCCTCCTGTTTCTCCCCCTCTGTTTCCAGACTCCTGTTTCTCCCCCTCTGTTTCCAGACTCCTGTTTCTCCCCCTCTGTTTCCAGACTCCTGTTTCTGCCCCTCTGTTTCCAGCCTCCTGTTTCTGCCCCTCTGTTTCCAGCCTCCTGTTTCTCCCCCTCTGTTTCCAGACCACTGTTTCTCCTCCTCTGTTTTCAGATTCCTGTTTCTGCCCCTCTGTTTCCAGACTTCTGTTTCCCCCCTTCTGTTTCCAGACTCCTGTTTCTCACCCTCTGTTTCCAGGCTCCTGTTTCTGCCAAACTGTTTCCAGACTCCTCTTTCTGCCCCTCTGTTTCCAGCCTCCTGTTTCTCCCCCTCTGTTTCCAGACTCCTGTTTCTCCCCGTCTGTTTCCAGTCTCCTGTTTCTGCCCCTGTGTTTCCAGACTCCTGTTTCTGCCCCTCTGTTTCCAGCCTCCTGTTTCTGCCCCTCTGTTTCCAGCCTCCTGTTTCTCCTCCTCTGTTTACAGACTCCAGTTTCTCCCCATCTGTTTTCAGACTCCTGTTTCTGCCCCTCTGTTTCCAGACTCCTGTTCCTCCCCCTCTGTTTCCAGATTCCTGTTTCTGCCCCTCTGTTTCCAGACTCCTGTTTCTCACCCTCTGTTTCCAGACTCCTGTTTCTCCCCATCAATTTCCAGACTCCTGTTTCTCCCCCTCTGTTTCCAGACTCCTGTTTCTGCCGCTCTGATTCCAGACTACTGTTTCTCACCCTCTGTTTCCAGACTCCTGTTTCTCGCCCTCTGTTTCCAGACTCCTGTTTCTGCCCCTCTGTTTCCAGACTCCTGTTTCTGCCCCTCTGTTTCCAGACTCCTGTTCCTGCCCCTCTGTTTCCAGCCTCCTGTTTCTGCCCCTCTGTTTCCAGACTCCTGTTTCACACCCTCTGTTTCCAGTCTCCTCTTTCTGCCCCTCTGTTACCAGCCTCCAGTTTCTGCCCCTCTGTTTCCAGTCTCCTGTTTCTCTCCCACTGTTTCCAGACTCCTGTTTCTCCCCCTCTGTTTCCAGCCTCCTCTTTCTCACCCTCTGTTTCCTGACTTCTGTTTCTCCCCCTCTGTTTCCAGGCTCCTGTTTCTGCCCCTCTGTTTCCAGCCTCCTGTTTCTCCCCCTCTGTTTCCAGACTACTGTTTCTCCCCCTCTGTTTCCAGACTCCTGTTTCTGCCCCTCTGTTTCCAGCCTCCTGTTTCTGCCCCTCTGTTTCCAGCCTCCTGTTTCTCCCCCTCTGTTTCCAGACTCCTGTTTCTCCTCCTCTGTTTGCAGACTCCTGTTTCTCCCCCTCTGTTTCCAGACTCCTGTTTCTGCCCCTCTGTTTCCAGACTCCGGTTTCTCCCCCTCTGTTTCCAGACTCCTGTTTCTCACCCTCTGTTTCCAGACTCCTGTTTCTCCCCATCCATTTCCAGACTCCTGTTTCTCCCCCTCTGTTTCGAGACTCCTGTTTCTGCCGCTCTGTTTCCAGACTCCTGTATCTCACCCTGTGTTTCCAGCCTCCTGTTTCTCGCCCTCTGTTTCCAGACTCCAGTTTCTGCACCTCTGTTACCAGACTCCTGTTTCTGCCCCTCTGTTTCCAGACTCCTGTTTCTGCCCCTCTGTTTCCAGCCTCCTGTTTCTGCCCCTGTGTTTCCAGACTCCTGTTTCTCCCCCTCTGTTTGCAGACCCCTGTTTCTCCCCCTCTGTTTTCAGACTCCTGTTTCTCCCCCTCTGTTTCCGGACTCCTGTTTCTCCCCCTATGTTTCCAGACTCCTGTTTCTGCCCCTCTGTTTCCAGACTCCTGTTTCTCACCCTCTGTTTCCAGTCTCCTCTTTCTGCCCCTCTGTTTCCAGCCTCCTGTTTCTCTCCCTCTGGTTCCAGACTCCTGTTTCTCCCCCTCTGTTTCCAGACTCCTGTTTCTCACCCTCGGTTTCCAGACTCCTGTTTCTGCCCCTCTGTTTCCAGACTCCTGTTTCTGCCCCTATGTTTCCAGACGCCTGTTTCTCCCCCTCTGTTTCCAGTCTCCTGTTTCTCACCCTCTGTTTCCAGCCTCCTGTTTCTCACACTCTGTTTCCAGCCTCCTGTTTCTCCCCCTCTGTTTCCACACTCCTGTTTCTGCCCCACTGTTTCCAGAGTCCCGTTTCTCACCCTCTGTTTCCAGACTCCTGTTTCTGCCCCTCTGTTTCCAGACTCCGGTTTCTGCCCCTCTGTTTCCAGACTCCTGTTTCTCACCCTCTGTTTCCAGTCTCCTGTTTCTCCCCATCAATTTCCAGACACCTGTTTCTCCCCCTCTGTTTCCAGACTCCTGTTTCTGCCCCTCTGTTTCCAGACTCCTGTTTCTCACCCTCTGTTTCCAGGGTCCTGCTTCTCGCCCTGTGTTTCCAGAATCCTGTTTCTGCCCCTCTGTTTCCAGACTCCTGTTTCTGCCCCTCTGTTTCCAGACTCCTGTTTATGCCCCTCTGTTTCCAGCCTCCTGTTTCTGCCCCTCTGTTTCCAGACTCCTGTTTCTCCCCCTCTGTTTGCAGACCCCTGTTTCTCCCCCTCTGTTTTCAGACTCCTGTTTCTGCCCCTCTGTTTCCAGACTCCTGTTTCTCCCCCTCTGTTTCCAGACTCCTGTTTCTCCCCCTCTGTTTCCAGACTCCTGTTTCTCCCCCTCTGTTTCCAGACTCCTGTTTCTCCCCCTCTGTTTCCAGAGTACTGTTTCTGCCCCTCTGTTTCCAGACTCCTGTTTCTCACCCTCTGTTTCCAGTCTCCTCTTTCTGCCCCTCTGTTTCCAGCCTCCTGTTTCTGCCCCTCTGTTTCCAGACTCCTATTTCTGCCCCTCTGTTTCCAGACTCCTGTTTCTCACCATCTGTTTCCAGACTCCTGTTTCTCCCCCTCTGATTCCACACTCCTGTTTCTGCCCCTCTGTTTCCAGCCTCCTGTTTCTGCCCCTCTGTTTCAAGACTCCTGTTTGTGCCCCTCTGTTTTCAGACTCCTGTTTCTGCCCCTCTGTTTCCAGACCCCTGTTTCTCCCCCTCAGTTTGCAGACCCCTGTTTCTCCCCCTCTGTTTTCAGACTCCTGTTTCTGCCCCTCTGTTTCCAGACTCCTGTTTCTCCCCCTCTGTTTCCAGACTCCTGTTTCTCCCCCTCTGTTTCCAGACTCCTGTTTCTCCCCCTCTGTTTCCAGCCTCCTGTTTCTCCCCCTCTGTTTCCAGACTCCTGTTTCTGCCCCTCTGTTTCCAGACTCCTGTTTCTCACCCTCTGTTTCCAGTCTCCTCTTTCTGCCCCTCTGTTACCAGCCTCCTGTTTCTGCCCCTCTGTTTCCAGTCTCCTGTTTCTCTCCCTCTGTTTCCAGACTCCTGTTTCTCCTCCTCTGTTTCCAGACTCCTGTTTCTGCCCCTCTGTTTCCAGACTTCTGTTTCTCACCCTGTGTTTCCAGACTCCTGTTTCTCCCCCTCTGTTTCCAGCCTCCTGTTTCTCCCCTTCTGTTTCCAGACTCCTATTTCTGCCCCTCTGTTTCCAGACTCCTGTTTCTCACCATCTGTTTGCAGACTCCTGTTTCTCCCCCTCTGTTTCCAGACTCCTGTTTCTGCCCCTCTGTTTCCAGCCTCCTGTTTCTCCCCCTCTGTTTCCACACTCCTGTTTCTGCACCTCTGTTTCCAGACTCTTGTTTCTCCCCCTCTGTTTCCTGACTCCTGTTTCTGCCCCTCTGTTTCCAGACTCCTGTTTCTGCCTCTCTGTTTCCAGACTCCTGTTTCTCACCCTCTGTTTCCAGACTCCTGTTTCTCACCCTCTGTTTCCAGTCTCCTGTTTCTCCCCATCAATTTCCCGACACCTGTTTCTCCCCCTCTGTTTCCAGACTCCTGTTTCTCAATCTCTGTTTCCAGGGCCCTGCTTCTCGCCCTCTGTTTCCATGCTCCTGTTTCTGCCCGTCTGTTTCCAGCCTCCTGTTTCTCCCCCTCTGTTTCCAGACTCCTGTTTCTCCCCCTCTGTTTCCAGACTCCTGTTTCTCCCCCTCTGTTTCCAGACTCCTGTTTCTGCCCCTCTGTTTCCAGCCTCCTGTTTCTGCCCCTCTGTTTCCAGCCTCCTGTTTCTCCCCCTCTGTTTCCAGACCACTGTTTCTCCTCCTCTGTTTTCAGATTCCTGTTTCTGCCCCTCTGTTTCCAGACTTCTGTTTCCCCCCTTCTGTTTCCAGACTCCTGTTTCTCACCCTCTGTTTCCAGGCTCCTGTTTCTGCCAAACTGTTTCCAGACTCCTCTTTCTGCCCCTCTGTTTCCAGCCTCCTGTTTCTCCCCCTCTGTTTCCAGACTCCTGTTTCTCCCCGTCTGTTTCCAGTCTCCTGTTTCTGCCCCTGTGTTTCCAGACTCCTGTTTCTGCCCCTCTGTTTCCAGCCTCCTGTTTCTGCCCCTCTGTTTCCAGCCTCCTGTTTCTCCTCCTCTGTTTACAGACTCCAGTTTCTCCCCATCTGTTTTCAGACTCCTGTTTCTGCCCCTCTGTTTCCAGACTCCTGTTCCTCCCCCTCTGTTTCCAGATTCCTGTTTCTGCCCCTCTGTTTCCAGACTCCTGTTTCTCACCCTCTGTTTCCAGACTCCTGTTTCTCCCCATCAATTTCCAGACTCCTGTTTCTCCCCCTCTGTTTCCAGACTCCTGTTTCTGCCGCTCTGATTCCAGACTACTGTTTCTCACCCTCTGTTTCCAGACTCCTGTTTCTCGCCCTCTGTTTCCAGACTCCTGTTTCTGCCCCTCTGTTTCCAGACTCCTGTTTCTGCCCCTCTGTTTCCAGACTCCTGTTCCTGCCCCTCTGTTTCCAGCCTCCTGTTTCTGCCCCTCTGTTTCCAGACTCCTGTTTCACACCCTCTGTTTCCAGTCTCCTCTTTCTGCCCCTCTGTTACCAGCCTCCAGTTTCTGCCCCTCTGTTTCCAGTCTCCTGTTTCTCTCCCACTGTTTCCAGACTCCTGTTTCTCCCCCTCTGTTTCCAGACTCCTGTTTCTGCCCCTCTGTTTCCAGACTTCTGTTTCTCACCCTGTGTTTCCAGACTCCTGTTTCTCCCCCTCTGTTTCCAGCCTCCTGTTTCTCCCCCTCTGTTTCCAGACTCCTATTTCTGCCCCTCTGTTTCCAGACTCCTGTTTCTCACTATCTGTTTCCAGACTCCTGTTTCTCCCCCTCTGTTTCCAGACTCCTGTTTCTGCCCCTCTGTTTCCAGCCTCCTGTTTCTCCCCCTCTGTTTCCACACTCCTGTTTCTGCCCCTTTGTTTCCAGACTCTTGTTTCTCCCCCTCTGTTTCCAGACTCCTGTTTCTGCCCCTCTGTTTCCAGACTCTTGTTTCTGCCTCTCTGTTTCCAGACTCCTGTTTCTCACCCTCTGTTTCCAGACTCCTGTATCTGCCCCTCTGTTTCGAGCCTCCTGATTCTGCCCCTCTGTTTCCAGCCTCCTCTTTCTCACCCTCTGTTTCCTGACTTCTGTTTCTCCCCCTCTGTTTCCTGGCTCCTGTTTCTGCCCCTCTGTTTCCAGCCTCCTGTTTCTCCCCCTCTGTTTCCAGACTGCTGTTTCTCCCGCTCTGTTTCCAGACTCCTTTTTCTCCCCCTCTGTTTCCAGACTCCTGTTTCTGCCCCTCTGTTTCCAGCCTCCTGTTTCTCCCCCTCTGTTTCCAGACTCCTGTTTCTCCTCCTCTGTTTTCAGACTCCTGATTCTGCCCCTCTGTTTCCAGCCTCCTCTTTCTCACCCTCTGTTTCCTGACTTCTGTTTCTCCCCCTCTGTTTCCAGGCTCCTGTTTCTGCCCCTCTGTTTCCAGCCTCCTGTTTCTCCCCCTCTGTTTCCAGACTACTGTTTCTCCCCCTCTGTTTCCAGACTCCTGTTTCTGCCCCTCTGTTTCCAGCCTCCTGTTTCTGCCCCTCTGTTTCCAGCCTCCTGTTTCTCCCCCTCTGTTTCCAGACTCCTGTTTCTCCTCCTCTGTTTGCAGACTCCTGTTTCTCCCCCTCTGTTTCCAGACTCCTGTTTCTGCCCCTCTGTTTCCAGACTCCGGTTTCTCCCCCTCTGTTTCCAGACTCCTGTTTCTCACCCTCTGTTTCCAGACTCCTGTTTCTCCCCATCCATTTCCAGACTCCTGTTTCTCCCCCTCAGTTTCGAGACTCCTGTTTCTGCCGCTCTGTTTCCAGACTCCTGTATCTCACCCTGTGTTTCCAGCCTCCTGTTTCTCGCCCTCTGTTTCCAGACTCCAGTTTCTGCACCTCTGTTACCAGACTCCTGTTTCTGCCCCTCTGTTTCCAGACTCCTGTTTCTGCCCCTCTGTTTCCAGCCTCCTGTTTCTGCCCCTGTGTTTCCAGACTCCTGTTTCTCCCCCTCTGTTTGCAGACCCCTGTTTCTCCCCCTCTGTTTTCAGACTCCTGTTTCTCCCCCTCTGTTTCCGGACTCCTGTTTCTCCCCCTATGTTTCCAGACTCCTGTTTCTGCCCCTCTGTTTCCAGACTCCTGTTTCTCACCCTCTGTTTCCAGTCTCCTCTTTCTGCCCCTCTGTTTCCAGCCTCCTGTTTCTCTCCCTCTGGTTCCAGACTCCTGTTTCTCCCCCTCTGTTTCCAGACTCCTGTTTCTCACCCTCGGTTTCCAGACTCCTGTTTCTGCCCCTCTGTTTCCAGACTCCTGTTTCTGCCCCTATGTTTCCAGACGCCTGTTTCTCCCCCTCTGTTTCCAGTCTCCTGTTTCTCACCCTCTGTTTCCAGCCTCCTGTTTCTCACACTCTGTTTCCAGCCTCCTGTTTCTCCCCCTCTATTTCCACACTCCTGTTTCTGCCCCACTGTTTCCAGAGTCCCGTTTCTCACCCTCTGTTTCCAGACTCCTGTTTCTGCCCCTCTGTTTCCAGACTCCGGTTTCTGCCCCTCTGTTTCCAGACTCCTGTTTCTCACCCTCTGTTTCCAGTCTCCTGTTTCTCCCCATCAATTTCCAGACACCTGTTTCTCCCCCTCTGTTTCCAGACTCCTGTTTCTGCCCCTCTGTTTCCAGACTCCTGTTTCTCACCCTCTGTTTCCAGGGTCCTGCTTCTCGCCCTGTGTTTCCAGAATCCTGTTTCTGCCCCTCTGTTTCCAGACTCCTGTTTCTGCCCCTCTGTTTCCAGACTCCTGTTTATGCCCCTCTGTTTCCAGCCTCCTGTTTCTGCCCCTCTGTTTCCAGACTCCTGTTTCTCCCCCTCTGTTTGCAGACCCCTGTTTCTCCCCCTCTGTTTTCAGACTCCTGTTTCTGCCCCTCTGTTTCCAGACTCCTGTTTCTCCCCCTCTGTTTCCAGACTCCTGTTTCTCCCCCTCTGTTTCCAGACTCCTGTTTCTCCCCCTCTGTTTCCAGACTCCTGTTTCTCCCCCTCTGTTTCCAGAGTACTGTTTCTGCCCCTCTGTTTCCAGACTCCTGTTTCTCACCCTCTGTTTCCAGTCTCCTCTTTCTGCCCCTCTGTTTCCAGCCTCCTGTTTCTGCCCCTCTGTTTCCAGACTCCTATTTCTGCCCCTCTGTTTCCAGACTCCTGTTTCTCACCATCTGTTTCCAGACTCCTGTTTCTCCCCCTCTGATTCCACACTCCTGTTTCTGCCCCTCTGTTTCCAGCCTCCTGTTTCTGCCCCTCTGTTTCAAGACTCCTGTTTGTGCCCCTCTGTTTTCAGACTCCTGTTTCTGCCCCTCTGTTTCCAGACCCCTGTTTCTCCCCCTCAGTTTGCAGACCCCTGTTTCTCCCCCTCTGTTTTCAGACTCCTGTTTCTGCCCCTCTGTTTCCAGACTCCTGTTTCTCCCCCTCTGTTTCCAGACTCCTGTTTCTCCCCCTCTGTTTCCAGACTCCTGTTTCTCCCCCTCTGTTTCCAGCCTCCTGTTTCTCCCCCTCTGTTTCCAGACTCCTGTTTCTGCCCCTCTGTTTCCAGACTCCTGTTTCTCACCCTCTGTTTCCAGTCTCCTCTTTCTGCCCCTCTGTTACCAGCCTCCTGTTTCTGCCCCTCTGTTTCCAGTCTCCTGTTTCTCACCCTGTGTTTCCAGACTCCTGTTTCTCCCCCTCTGTTTCCAGCCTCCTGTTTCTCCCCTTCTGTTTCCAGACTCCTATTTCTGCCCCTCTGTTTCCAGACTCCTGTTTCTCACCATCTGTTTGCAGACTCCTGTTTCTCCCCCTCTGTTTCCAGACTCCTGTTTCTGCCCCTCTGTTTCCAGCCTCCTGTTTCTCCCCCTCTGTTTCCACACTCCTGTTTCTGCACCTCTGTTTCCAGACTCTTGTTTCTCCCCCTCTGTTTCCTGACTCCTGTTTCTGCCCCTCTGTTTCCAGACTCCTGTTCTGGCTCTCTGTTTCCAGACTCCTGTTTCTCACCCTCTGTTTCCAGACTCCTGTTTCTCACCCTCTGTTTCCAGTCTCCTGTTTCTCCCCATCAATTTCCCGACACCTGTTTCTCCCCCTCTGTTTCCAGACTCCTGTTTCTCAATCTCTGTTTCCAGGGCCCTGCTTCTCGCCCTCTGTTTCCAGACTCCTGTTTCTGCCCCTCTGTTTCCAGACTCCTGTTTCTGCCCCTCTGTTTCCAGACTCCTGTTTCTGCCCCTCTGTTTCCAGCCTCCTGTTTCTGCCCCTCTGTTTCCAGACTCGTGTTTCTCCCCCTCTGTTTGCAGACCCCTGTTTCTCCCCCTCTGTTTTCAGACTCCTGTTTCTGCCCCTCTGTTTCCAGACTCCTGTTTCTCCCCCTCATTTTCCAGACTCCTGTTTCTCCCCCTCTGTTTCCAGACTCCTGTTTCCCCCCCTCTGTATCCAGACTCCTGTTTTTCCCCCTCTGTTTCCAGACTCCTGTTTCTGCCCCTCTGTTTCCAGACTCCTGTTTCTCACCCTCTGTTTCCAGTCTCCTCTTTCTGCCCCTCTGTTTCCATCCTCCTGTTTCTGCCCCTCTGATTCCAGTCTCCTGTTTCTCTCCCTCTGTTTCCAGACTCCTGTTTCTCCCCCTCTGTTTCCAGACTCCTGTTTCTGCCCCTCTGTTTCCAGACTCCTGTTTCTCACCCTCTGTTTCCAGTCTCCTCTTTCTGCCCCTCTGTTTCCATCCTCCTGTTTCTGCCCCTCTGTTTCCAGACTCCTGTTTCTCACCCTCTGTTTCCAGTCTCCTCTTTCTGCCCATCTGTTTCCAGCCTCCTGTTTCTGCCCCTCTGATTCCAGTCTCCTGTTTCTCCCCCTCTGTTTCCAGCCTCCTGTTTCTCCCCCTCTGTTTCCAGACTCCTGTTTCTCCTCCTCTGTTTCCAGACTCCTGTTTCTGCCCCTCTGTTTCCAGACTCCTGTTTCTGCCCCTCTGTTTCCAGCCTCCTGTTTCTGCCCCTCTGTTTCCAGCCTCCTGTTTCTCCCCCTCTGTTTCCAGACTCCTGTTTCTCACCCTCTGTATCCAGACTCCTGTTTCTCCCCCTCTGTTTCCAGACTCCTGTTTCTCCCCCTCTGTTTCCAGTCTCCTGTTTCTCCACCTCTGTTTCCAGACTCCTGTTTCTCACCCTCTGTTTCCAGGCTTCTGTTTCTCCCCCTCTGTTTCCAGACTCCTGTTTCTCCCCCTCTGTTTCCAAACTCCTGCTTCTGCCCCTCTGTTTCCAGCCTCCTGTTTCTACCCCTCTGTTTCCAGACTCCTGATTCTCCTCCTCTGTTTACAGGCTCCTGTTTCTCCCTCTCTGTTTTCAGACTCCTGATTCTGCCCCTCTGTTTCCAGACTCCTGTTTCTCCCACTCTGTTTCCAGACTCCCGCTTCTCCCCCTCTGTTTCCAGCCTCCTGTTTCTCCCCCTCTGTTTCCAGACTCCTGTTTCTCCCCCTCTGTTTCCAGACTCCTGTTTCTGCCCCTCTGTTTCCAGACTCCTGCTTCTCACCCTCGGTTTCCAGACTCCTGTTTCTGCCCCTCTGTTTCCAGACTCCTGTTTCTGCCCCTCTGTTTCCAGACGCCTGTTTCTCCCCCTCTGTTTCCAGACTCCTGTTTCTCACCCTCTGTTTCCAGCCTCCTGTTTCTCACACTCTGTTTCCAGCCTCCTGTTTCTCCCCCTCTGTTTCCACACTCCTGTTTCTGCCCCTTTGTTTCCAGACTCCGGTTTCTGCCCCTCTGTTTCCAGACTCCTGTTTCTCACCCTCTGTTTCCAGTCTCCTGTTTCTCCCCATCAATTTCCAGACACCTGTTTCTCCCCCACTGTTTCCAGACTCCTGTTTCTGCCCCTCTGTTTCCAGACTCCTGTTTGTGCCGCTCTGTTTCCAGACTCCTGTTTCTCACCCTCTGTTTCCAGGGTCCTGCTTCTCGCCCTCTGTTTCCAGACTCCTGTTTCTGCCCCACTGTTTCCAGACTCCTGTTTCTGCCCCTCTGTTTCCAGACTCCTGTTTATGCCCCTCTGTTTCCAGCCTCCTGTTTCTGCCCCTCTGTTTCCAGACTCCTGTTTCTCCCCCTCTGTTTGCAGACCCCTGTTTCTCCCCCTCTGTTTTCAGACTCCTGTTTCTGCCCCTCTGTTTCCAGACTCCTGTTTCTCCCCCTCTGTTTCCAGACTCCTGTTTCTCCCCCTCTGTTTCCAGACTCCTGTTTCTCCCCCTTTGTTTCCAGACTCCTGTTTCTCCCCCTCTGTTTCCAGAGTACTGTTTCTGCCCCTCTGTTTCCAGACTCCTGTTTCTCACCCTCTGTTTCCAGTCTCCTCTTTCTGCCCCTCTTTTTCCAGCCTCCTGTTTCTGCCCCTCTGATTCCAGTCTCCTGTTTCTCTCCCTCTGTTTCCAGACTCCTGTTTCTCCCCCTCTGTTTCCAGAGTCCTGTTTCTGCCCCTCTGTTTCCAGACTTCTGTTTCTCACCCTGTGTTTCCAGACTCCTGTTTTTCCGCCTCTGTTTCCAGCCTCCTGTTTCTCCCCCTCTGTTTCCAGACTCCTATTTCTGCCCCTCTGTTTCCAGACTCCTGTTTCTCACCATCTGTTTCCAGACTCCTGTTTCTCCCCCTCTGTTTCCAGACTCCTGTTTCTGCCCCTCTGTTTCAAGGCTCCTGTTTGTGCCGCTCTGTTTCCAGACTCCTGTTTCTCACCCTCTGTTTCCAGCCTCCTGTTTCTCACCCTCTGTTTCCAGACTCCTGTTTCTGCCCCTCTGTTTCCAGACCCCTGTTTCTCCCCCTCTGTTTGCAGACCCCTGTTTCTCCCCCTCTGTTTTCAGACTCCTGTTTCTGCCCCTCTGTTTCCAGACTCCTGTTTCTCCCCCTCTGTTTCCAGACTCCTGTTTCTCCCCCTCTGTTTCCAGACTCCTGTTTCTCCCCCTCTGTTTCCAGCCTCCTGTTTCTCCCCCTCTGTTTCCAGACTCCTGTTTCTGCCCCTCTGTTTCCAGACTCCTGTTTCTGCCCCTCTGTTTCCAGCCTCCTGTTTCTCACCCTCTGTTTCCAGTCTCCTCTTTCTGCCCCTCTGTTACCAGCCTCCTGTTTCTGCCCCTCTGTTTCCAGTCACCTGTTTCTCTCCCACTGTTTCCAGACTCCTGTTTCTCCCCCTCTGTTTCCAGACTCCTGTTTCTGCCCCTCTGTTTCCAGCCTCCTGTTTCTCCCCCTCTGTTTCCACACTCCTGTTTCTGCCCCTCTGTTTCCAGACTCTTGTTTCTCCCCCTCTGTTTCCTGACTCCTGTTTCTGCCCCTCTGTTTCCAGACTCCTGTTTCTGCCTCTCTGTTTCCAGACTCCTGTTTCTCACGCACTGTTTCCAGACTCCTGTTTCTCACCCTCTGTTTCCAGTCTCCTGTTTCTCCCCATCAATTTCCAGAGACCTGTTTCTCCCCCTCTGTTTCCAGACTCTTGTTTCTCAATCTCTGTTTCCAGGTTCCTGCTTCTCGCCCTCTGTTTCCAGACTCCTGTTTCTGCCCCTCTGTTTCCAGACTCCTGTTTCTGCCCCTCTGTTTCCAGACTCCTGTTTCTGCCCCTCTGTTTCCAGCCTCCTGTTTCTGCCCCTCTGTTTCCAGACTCGTGTTTCTCCCCCTCTGTTTGCAGACCCCTGTTTCTCCCCCTCTGTTTTCAGACTCCTGTTTCTCCCCCTCTGTTTCCAGACTCCTGTTTCTCCCCCTCTGTTTCCAGACTCCTGTTTTTCCCCCTCTGTTTCCAGACTCCTGTTTCTGCCCCTCTGTTTCCAGACTCCTGTTTCTCACCCTCAGTTTCCAGTCTCCTCTTTCTGCCCCACTGTTTCCAGCCTCCTGTTTCTGCCCCTCTGATTCCAGTCTCCTGTTTCTCTCCCTCTGTTTCCAGACTCCTGTTTCTCCCCCTCTGTTTCCAGACTCCTGTTCCTGCCCCTCTGTTTCCAGACTTCTGTTTCTCACCCTGTGTTTCCAGACTCCTGTTTTTCCCCCTCTGTTTCCAGCCTCCTGTTTCTCCCCCTCTGTTTCCAGACTCCTATTTCTGCCCATCTGTTTCCAGACTCCTGTTTCTCACCATCTGTTTCCAGACTCCTGTTTCTCCCCCTCTGTTTCCACACTCTTGTTTCTGCCCCTCTGTTTCCAGACTCCTGTTTCTGCCCCTCTGTTTCCAGACTCCTGTTTCTGCCTCTCTGTTTCCAGACTCCTGTTTCTCACCCTCTGTTTCCAGACTCCTTTTTCTGCCCCTCTTTTTCGAGCCTCCTGATTCTGCCCCTCTGTTTCCAGCCTCCTCTTTCTCACCCTCTGTTTCCTGACTCCTGTTTCTCCCCCTCTGTTTCCAGGCTCCTGTTTCTGCCCGTCTGTTTCCAGCCTCCTGTTTCTCCCCCTCTGTTTCCAGCCTCCTGTTTCTCCCCCTCTGTTTCCAGACCACTGTTTCTCCTCCTCTGTTTTCAGATTCCTGTTTCTGCCCCTCTGTTTCCAGACTTCTGTTTCCCCCCTTCTGTTTCCAGACTCCTGTTTCTCACCCTCTGTTTCCAGGCTCCTGTTTCTGCCAAACTGTTTCCAGACTCCTCTTTCTGCCCCTCTGTTTCCAGCCTCCTGTTTCTGCCCCTATGTTTCCAGACGCCTGTTTCTCCCCCTCTGTTTCCAGTCTCCTGTTTCTCACCCTCTGTTTCCAGCCTCCTGTTTCTCACACTCTGTTTCCAGCCTCCTGTTTCTCCCCCTCTGTTTCCACACTCCTGTTTCTGCCCCACTGTTTCCAGAGTCCTGTTTCTCACCCTCCGTTTCCAGACTCCTGTTTCTGCCCCTCTGTTTCCAGACTCCGGTTTCTGCCCCTCTGTTTCCAGACTCCTGTTTCTCACCCTCTGTTTCCAGTCTCCTGTTTCTCCCCATCAATTTCCAGACACCTGTTTCTCCCCCTCTGTTTCCAGACTCCTGTTTCTGCCCCTCTGTTTCCAGACTCCTGTTTCTCACCCTCTGTTTCCAGGGTCCTGCTTCTCGCCCTGTGTTTCCAGAATCCTGTTTCTGCCCCTCTGTTTCCAGACTCCTGTTTCTGCCCCTCTGTTTCCAGACTCCTGTTTATGCCCCTCTGTTTCCAGCCTCCTGTTTCTGCCCCTCTGTTTCCAGACTCCTGTTTCTCCCCCTCTGTTTGCAGACCCCTGTTGCTCCCCCTCTGTTTTCAGACTCCTGTTTCTGCCCCTCTGTTTCCAGACTCCTGTTTCTCCCCCTCTGTTTCCAGACTCCTGTTTCTCCCCCTCTGTTTCCAGACTCCTGTTTCTCCCCCTCTGTTTCCAGACTCCTGTTTCTCCCCCTCTGTTTCCAGAGTCATGTTTCTGCCCCTCTGTTTCCAGACTCCTGTTTCTCACCCTCTGTTTCCAGTCTCCTCTTTCTGCCCCTCTGTTTCCAGCCTCCTGTTTCTGCCCCTCTGATTCCAGTCTCCTATTTCTCTCCCTCTGTTTCCAGACTCCTGTTTCTCCCCCTCTGTTTCCAGACTCGTGTTTCTGCCCCTCTGTTTCCAGACTCCTGTTTTTCCCCCTCTGTTTCCAGCCTCCTGTTTCTCCCCCTCTGTTTCCAGACTCCTATTTCTGCCCCTCTGTTTCCAGACTCCTGTTTCTCACCATCTGTTTCCAGACTCCTGTTTCTCCCCCTCTGATTCCACACTCCTGTTTCTGCCCCTCTGTTTCCAGCCTCCTGTTTCTGCCCCTCTGTTTCAAGACTCCTGTTTGTGCCGCTCTGTTTCCAGACTCCTGTTTCTCACCCTCTGTTTCCAGCCTCCTGTTTCTCACCCTCTGTTTCCAGACTCCTGTTTCTGCCCCTCTGTTTCCAGACCCCTGTTTCTCCCCCTCAGTTTGCAGACCCCTGTTTCTCCCCCTCTGTTTTCAGACTCCTGTTTCTGCCCCTCTGTTTCCAGACTCCTGTTTCTCCCCCTCTGTTTCCAGACTCCTGTTTCTCCCCCTCTGTTTCCAGACTCCTGTTTCTCCCCCTCTGTTTCCAGCCTCCTGTTTCTCCCCCTCTGTTTCCAGACTCCTGTTTCTGCCCCTCTGTTTCCAGACTCCTGTTTCTCACCCTCTGTTTCCAGTCTCCTCTTTCTGCCCCTCTGTTACCAGCCTCCTGTTTCTGCCCCTCTGTTTCCAGTCTCCTGTTTCTCTCCCTCTGTTTCCAGACTCCTGTTTCTCCTCCTCTGTTTCCAGACTCCTGTTTCTGCCCCTCTGTTTCCAGACTTCTGTTTCTCACCCTGTGTTTCCAGACTCCTGTTTCTCCCCCTCTGTTTCCAGCCTCCTGTTTCTCCCCTTCTGTTTCCAGACTCCTATTTCTGCCCCTCTGTTTCCAGACTCCTGTTTCTCACCATCTGTTTGCAGACTCCTGTTTCTCCCCCTCTGTTTCCAGACTCCTGTTTCTGCCCCTCTGTTTCCAGCCTCCTGTTTCTCCCCCTCTGTTTCCACACTCCTGTTTCTGCACCTCTGTTTCCAGACTCTTGTTTCTCCCCCTCTGTTTCCTGACTCCTGTTTCTGCCCCTCTGTTTCCAGACTCCTGTTTCTGCCTCTCTGTTTCCAGACTCCTGTTTCTCACCCTCTGTTTCCAGACTCCTGTTTCTCACCCTCTGTTTCCAGTCTCCTGTTTCTCCCCATCAATTTCCCGACACCTGTTTCTCCCCCTCTGTTTCCAGACTCCTGTTTCTCAATCTCTGTTTCCAGGGTCCTGCTTCTCGCCCTCTGTTTCCAGACTCCTGTTTCTGCCCCTCTGTTTCCAGACTCCTGTTTCTGCCCCTCTGTTTCCAGACTCCTGTTTCTGCCCCTCTGTTTCCAGCCTCCTGTTTCTGCCCCTCTGTTTCCAGACTCGTGTTTCTCCCCCTCTGTTTGCAGACCCCTGTTTCTCCCCCTCTGTTTTCAGACTCCTGTTTCTGCCCCTCTGTTTCCAGACTCCTGTTTCTCCCCCTCTGTTTCCAGACTCCTGTTTCTCCCCCTCTGTTTCCAGACTCCTGTTTCTCCCCCTCTGTATCCAGACTCCTGTTTTTCCCCCTCTGTTTCCAGACTCCTGTTTCTGCCCCTCTGTTTCCAGACTCCTGTTTCTCACCCTCTGTTTCCAGTCTCCTCTTTCTGCCCCTCTGTTTCCATCCTCCTGTTTCTGCCCCTCTGATTCCAGTCTCCTGTTTCTCTCCCTCTGTTTCCAGACTCCTGTTTCTCCCCCTCTGTTTCCAGACTCCTGTTTCTGCCCCTCTGTTTCCAGACTCCTGTTTCTCACCCTCTGTTTCCAGTCTCCTCTTTCTGCCCCTCTGTTTCCATCCTCCTGTTTCTGCCCCTCTGTTTCCAGACTCCTGTTTCTGACCCTCTGTTTCCAGTCTCCTCTTTCTGCCCATCTGTTTCCAGCCTCCTGTTTCTGCCCCTCTGATTCCAGTCTCCTGTTTCTCCCCCTCTGTTTCCAGCCTCCTGTTTCTCCCCCTCTGTTTCCAGACTCCTGTTTCTCCTCCTCTGTTTCCAGACTCCTGTTTCTGCCCCTCTGTTTCCAGACTCCTGTTTCTGCCCCTCTGTTTCCAGCCTCCTGTTTCTGCCCCTCTGTTTCCAGCCTCCTGTTTCTCCCCCTCTGTTTCCAGACTCCTGTTTCTCACCCTCTGTATCCAGACTCCTGTTTCTCCCCCTCTGTTTCCAGACTCCTGTTTCTCCCCCTCTGTTTCCAGTCTCCTGTTTCTCCACCTCTGTTTCCAGACTCCTGTTTCTCACCCTCTGTTTCCAGGCTTCTGTTCTCCCCCTCTGTTTCCAGACTCCTGTTTCTCCCCCTCTGTTTCCAAACTCCTGCTTCTGCCCCTCTGTTTCCAGTCTCCTGTTTCTACCCCTCTGTTTCCAGACTCCTGATTCTCCTCCTCTGTTTACAGGCTCCTGTTTCTCCCTCTCTGTTTTCAGACTCCTGATTCTGCCCCTCTGTTTCCAGACTCCTGTTTCTCCCGCTCTGTTTCCAGACTCCCGCTTCTCCCCCTCTGTTTCCAGCCTCCTGTTTCTGCCCCTCTGTTTCGAGACTCCTGTTTCAGCCCCTCTGTTTCCAGCCTCCTGTTTCTCCCCCTCTGTTTCCAGACTCCTGTTTCTCCCCCTCTGTTTCCAGACTTCTGTTTCTGCCCCTCTGTTTCCAGACTCCTGCTTCTCACCCTCGGTTTCCAGTCTCCTGTTTCTCCCCATCAATTTCCAGACACCTGTTTCTCCCCCTCTGTTTCCAGACTTCTGTTTCTGCCCCTCTGTTTCCAGCCTCCTGTTTCTCACACTCTGTTTCCAGCCTCCTGTTTCTCCCCCTCTGTTTCCACACTCCTGTTTCTGCCCCTTTGTTTCCAGACTCCGGTTTCTGCCCCTCTGTTTCCAGACTCCTGTTTCTCACCCTCTGTTTCCAGTCTCCTGTTTCTCCCCATCAATTTCCAGACACCTGTTTCTCCCCCACTGTTTCCAGACTCCTGTTTCTGCCCCTCTGTTTCCAGACTCCTGTTTGTGCCGCTCTGTTTCCAGACTCCTGTTTCTCACCCTCTGTTTCCAGGGTCCTGCTTCTCGCCCTCTGTTTCCAGACTCCTGTTTCTGCCCCACTGTTTCCAGACTCCTGTTTCTGCCCCTCTGTTTCCAGACTCCTGTTTATGCCCCTCTGTTTCCAGCCTCCTGTTTCTGCCCCTCTTTTTCCAGACTCCTGTTTCTCCCCCTCTGTTTGCAGACCCCTGTTTCTCCCCCTCTGTTTTCAGACTCCTGTTTCTGCCCCTCTGTTTCCAGACTCCTGTTTCTCCCCCTCTGTTTCCAGACTCCTGTTCCTCCCCCTCTGTTTCCAGACTCCTGTTTCTCCCCCTCTGTTTCCAGACTCCTGTTTCTCCCCCTCTGTTTCCAGAGTACTGTTTCTGCCCCTCTGTTTCCAGACTCCTGTTTCTCACCCTCTGTTTCCAGTCTCCTCTTTCTGCCCCTCTTTTTCCAGCCTCCTGTTTCTGCCCCTCTGATTCCAGTCTCCTGTTTCTCTCCCTCTGTTTCCAGACTCCTGTTTCTCCCCCTCTGTTTCCAGACTCCTGTTTCTGCCCCTCTGTTTCCAGACTTCTGTTTCTCACCCTGTGTTTCCAGACTCCTGTTTTTCCCCCTCTGTTTCCAGCCTCCTGTTTCTCCCCCTCTGTTTCCAGACTCCTATTTCTGCCCCTCTGTTTCCAGACTCCTGTTTCTCACCATCTGTTTCCAGACTCCTGTTTCTCCCCCTCTGTTTCCACACTCCTGTTTCTGCCCCTCTGTTTCCAGCCTCCTGTTTCTGCCCCTCTGTTTCAAGGCTCCTGTTTGTGCCGCTCTGTTTCGAGACTCCTGTTTCTCACCCTCTGTTTCCAGCCTCGTGTTTCTCACCCTCTGTTTCCAGACTCCTGTTTCTGCCCCTCTGTTTCCAGACCCCTGTTTCTCCCCCTCTGTTTGCAGACCCCTGTTTCTCCCCCTCTGTTTTCAGACTCCTGTTTCTGCCCCTCTGTTTCCAGACTCCTGTTTCTCCCCCTCTGTTTCCAGACTCCTGTTTCTCCCCCTCTGTTTCCAGACTCCTGTTTCTCCCCCTCTGTTTCCAGCCTCCTGTTTCTCCCCCTCTGTTTCCAGACTCCTGTTTCTGCCCCTCTGTTTCCAGACTCCTGTTTCTCACCCTCTGTTTCCAGTCTCCTCTTTCTGCCCCTCTGTTACCAGCCTCCTGTTTCTGCCCCTCTGTTTCCAGTCACCTGTTTCTCTCCAACTGTTTCCAGACTCCTGTTTCTCCCCCTCTGTTTCCAGACTCCTGTTTCTGCCCCTCTGTTTCCAGACTTCTGTTTCTCACCCTGTGTTTCCAGACTCCTGTTTCTCCCCCTCGGTTTCCAGCCTCCTGTTTCTCCCCCTCTGTTTCCAGACTCCTATTTCTGCCCCTCTGTTTCCAGACTCCTGTTTCTCACCATCTGTTTCCAGACTCCTGTTTCTCCCCCTCTGTTTCCAGACTCCTGTTTCTGCCCCTCTGTTTCCAGCCTCCTGTTTCTCCCCCTCTGTTTCCACACTCCTGTTTCTGCCCCTCTGTTTCCAGACTCTTGTTTCTCCCCCTCTGTTTCCTGACTCCTGTTTCTGCCCCTCTGTTTCCAGACTCCTGTTTCTGCCTCTCTGTTTCCAGACTCCTGTTTCTCACCCACTGTTTCCAGACTCCTGTTTCTCACCCTCTGTTTCCAGTCTCCTGTTTCTCCCCATCAATTTCCAGAGACCTGTTTCTCCCCCTCTGTTTCCAGACTCCTGTTTCTCAATCTCTGTTTCCAGGTTCCTGCTTCTCGCCCTCTGTTTCCAGACTCCTGTTTCTGCCCCTCTGTTTCCAGACTCCTGTTTCTGCCCCTCTGTTTCCAGACTCCTGTTTCTGCCCCTCTGTTTCCAGCCTCCTGTTTCTGCCCCTCTGTTTCCAGACTCGTGTTTCTCCCCCTCTGTTTGCAGAACCCTGTTTCTCCCCCTCTGTTTTCAGACTCCTGTTTCTCCCCCTCTGTTTCCAGACTCCTGTTTCTCCCCCTCTGTTTCCAGACTCCTGTTTTTCCCCCTCTGTTTCCAGACTCCTGTTTCTGCCCCTCTGTTTCCAGACTCCTGTTTCTCACCCTCAGTTTCCAGTCTCCTCTTTCTGCCCCTCTGTTTCCAGCCTCCTGTTTCTGCCCCTCTGATTCCAGTCTCCTGTTTCTCTCCCTCTGTTTCCAGACTCCTGTTTCTCCCCCTCTGTTTCCAGACTCCTGTTTCTGCCCCTCTGTTTCCAGACTCCTGTTTCTCCCCCTCTGTTGCCAGACTCCTGTTTCTGCCCCTCTGTTTCCAGACTTCTGTTTCTCACCCTGTGTTTCCAGACTCCTGTTTTTCCCCCTCTGTTTCCAGCCTCCTGTTTCTCCCCCTCTGTTTCCAGACTCCTATTTCTGCCCATCTGTTTCCAGACTCCTGTTTCTCACCATCTGTTTCCAGACTCCTGTTTCTCCCCCTCTGTTTCCACACTCCTGTTTCTGCCCCTCTGTTTCCAGACTCCTGTTTCTGCCCCTCTGTTTCCAGACTCCTGTTTCTGCCTCTCTGTTTCCAGACTGCTGTTTCTCACCCTCTGTTTCCAGACTCCTTTTTCTGCCCCTCTTTTTCGAGCCTCCTGATTCTGCCCCTCTGTTTCCAGCCTCCTCTTTCTCACCCTCTGTTTCCAGACTCCTGTTTCTCCCCCTCTGTTTCCAGCCTCCTGTTTCTGCCCCTCTGTTTCCAGCCTCCTGTTTCTCCCCCTCTGTTTCCAGACCACTGTTTCTCCTCCTCTGTTTTCAGATTCCTGTTTCTGCCCCTCTGTTTCCAGACTTCTGTTTCCCCCCTTCTGTTTCCAGACTCCTGTTTCTCACCCTCTGTTTCCAGGCTCCTGTTTCTGCCAAACTGTTTCCAGACTCCTCTTTCTGCCCCTCTGTTTCCAGCCTCCTGTTTCTCCCCCTCTGTTTCCAGACTCCTGTTTCTCCCCCTCTGTTTCCAGTCTCCTGTTTCTGCCCCTCTGTTTCCAGACTCCTGTTTCTGCCCCTCTGTTTCCAGCCTCCTGTTTCTGCCCCTCTGTTTCCAGCCTCCTGTTTCTCCTCCTCTGTTTACAGACTCCAGTTTCTCCCCATCTGTTTTCAGACTCCTGTTTCTGCCCCTCTGTTTCCAGACTCCTGTTCCTCCCCCTCTGTTTCCAGATTCCTGTTTCTGCCCCTCTGTTTCCAGACTCCGGTTTCTGCCCCTCAGTTTCCAGACTCCTGTTTCTCACCCTCTGTTTCCAGACTCCTGTTTCTCCCCATCAATTTCCAGACTCCTGTTTCTCCCCCTCTGTTTCCAGACTCCTATTTCTGCCCTCTGTTTCCAGACTTCTGTTTCTCACCATCTGTTTCCAGACTCCTGTTTCTCCCCCTCTGTTTCCAGACTCCTGTTTCTGCCCCTCTGTTTCCAGCCCCCTGTTTCTCCCCCTCTGTTTCCACACTCCTGTTTTTGCCCCTCTGTTTCCAGACTCTTGTTTCTCCCCCTCTGTTTCCAGCCTCCTGTTTCTCCCCCTCTGTTTCCAGACTCCTGTTTCTCCTCCTCTGTTTCCAGACTCCTGTTTCTGCCCCTCTGTTTCCAGACTCCTGTTTCTGCCCCTCTGTTTCCAGCCTCCTGTTTCTGCCCCTCTGTTTCCAGCCTCCTGTTTCTCCCCTCTGTTTCCAGACTCCTATTTCTCCTCCTCTGTTTCCAGACACCTGTTTCTCCCCCTCTGTTTCCAGACTCCTGTTTCTCCCCCTCTGTATCCGGACTCCTATTTCTCCCCCTCTGTTTCCAGACTCCTGTTTCTCCCCCTCTGTTTCCAGTCTCCTGTTTCTCCCCCTCTGTTTCCAGACTCCTGTTTCTGCCCCTCTGTTTCCAGACTCCTGTTTCTGCCCCTCTGTTTCCAGCCTCCTGTTTCTGCCCCTCTGTTTCCAGCCTCCTGTTTCTCCTCCTCTGTTTACAGACTCCAGTTTCTCCCCATCTGTTTTCAGACTCCTGTTTCTGCCCCTCTGTTTCCAGACTCCGGTTTCTGCCCCTCTGTTTCCAGACTCCTGTTTCTCACCCTCTGTTTCCAGACTCCTGTTTCTCCCCATCAATTTCCAGACTCCTGTTTCTGCCCCTCTGTTTCGAGCCTCCTGTTTCTGCCCCTCTGTTTCCAGCCTCCTGTTTCTCCTCATCTGTTTACAGACTCCAGTTTCTCCCCATCTGTTTTCAGACTCCTGTTTCTGCCCCTCTGTTTCCAGACTCCTGTTCCTCCCCATCTGTTTCCAAACTCCTGTTTCTCCTCCTCTGATTCCACACTCCTGTTTCTGCCCCTCTGTTTCCAGACTCCTGTTTCTCACCATCTGTTTCCAGACTCCTGTTTCTCCCCCTCTGTTTCCAGACTCCTGTTTCTCCCCCTCTGTTTCCAGCCTCCTGTTTCTCCCCCTCTGTTTCCAGCCTCCTGTTTCTCCCCTCTGTTTCCAGACTCCTGTTTCTGCCACTCTGTTTCCAGACTCCAGTTTCTCACCCTCTGTCTCCAGACTCCTGTTTCTGCCCCTCTGCTTCGAGCCTCCTCTTTCTCACCCTCTGTTTCCTGACTCCTGTTTCTCCCCCTCTGTTTCGAGGCTCCTGTTTCTGCCCCTCTGTTTCCAGCCTCCTGTTTCTCCCCCTCTGTTTCCACACTCCTGTTTCTGCCCCTCTGTTTCCAGACTCCTGTTTCTGCCCCTCTGTTTCCAGCCTCCTGTTTCTCGCCCTCTGTTTCCAGCCTCCTGTTTCAGCCCCTCTGTTTCCAGACTCCTGTTTCTGCCCCTCTGTTTCCAGACTCCTGTTTCACCCCCTCTGTTTCCAGACTCCTGTTTCTGCCCCTCTGTTTCCAGACTCCTGTTTCTCACCCTCTGTTTCCAGTCTCCTCTTTCTGCCCCTCTGTTTCCAGCCTCCTGCTTCTGCCCCTCTGTTTCCAGTCTCCTGTTTCTCTCCCTCTGTTTCCAGACTCCTGTTTCTGCCCCTCGGTTTCCTGACTCCTGTTTCTGCCCCTCTGTTTCCAGACTCCTGTTTCTCCCCCTTTGTTTCCAGCCTCCTGTTTCTCCCCCTCTGTTTCCAGTCTCCTGTTTCTGCCCCTCTGTTTCCAGCCTCCTCATTCTCCTCCTCTGTTTCCACACTGCTGTTTCTGCCCCTCTGTTTCCAGACTCCTGTTTCTCCCCCTCTGTTTCCAGACTCCTGTTTCTGCCCCTCTGTTTCCAGACTCCTGTTTCTGCCCCTCTGTCTCCAGACTCCTGTTTCTGCCCCTCTGCTTCGAGCCTCCTGATTCTGCCCCTCTGTTTCCAGCCTCCTCTTTCTCACCCTCTGTTACCTGACTCCTGTTTCTCCCCCTCTGTTTCCAGGCTCCTGTTTCTGCCCCTCTGTTTCCAGCCTCCTGTTTCTCCCCCTCTGTTTCCAGACTCCTGTTTCTGCCCCTCTGTTTCCAGACTCCTGTTTCTGCCCCACTGTTTCCAGCCTCCTGTTTCTGCCCCTCTGTTTCCAGCCTCCTGTTTCTCCCCCTCTGATTCCAGACTCCTGTTTCTCCTCCTCTGTTTTCAGACTCCTGTTTCTGCCCCTCTGTTTCCAGACTCCTGTTTCCCCCCCTCTGTTTCCAGACACCTCTTTCTCACCCTCTGTTTCCAGGCTCCTGTTTCTGCCCGACTGTTTCCAGCCTCCTGTTTCTCCCCCTCTGTTACCAGCCTCCTGTTTCTGCACCACTGTTTCCAGCCTCCTGTTTCTCCCCCTCTGTTTCCAGACTCCTGTTTCTCCCCCTCTGTTTCCAGTCTCCTGTTTCTCCACCTCTGTTTCCAGACTCCTGTTTCTCACCCTCTGTTTCCAGGCTCCTGTTTCTCCCCCTCTGTTTCGAGCCTGCTGTTTCTGCCCCTCTGTTTCCAGCCTCCTGTTTCTCCCCCTCTGTTTCCAAACTCCTGTTTCTGCCCCTCTGTTTCCAGACTCCTGTTTCTGCCCCTCTGTTTCCAGACTCCTGTTTCTTACCCTCTGTTTCCAGCCTCCCGTTTCTCACCTCAGTTTCCAGCCTCCTGTTTCTCCCCCTCTGTCTCCACACTCCTGTTTCTGCCCCACTTTTTCCAGACTCCTGTTTCTCACCCTCTGTTTCCAGACTCCTGTTTCTGCCCCTCTGTTTCCAGACTCCTGTTTCTGCCCCTCTGTTTCCAGTCTCCGGTTTCTGCCCCTCTGTTTCCAGACTCCTGTTTCTCACCCTCTGTTTCCAGACTCCTGTTTCTCCCCATCAATTTCCAGACTCCTGCTTCTCCCCCTCTGTTTCCAGACTCCTGTTTCTGCCCCTCTGTTTCGAGCCTCCTGATTCTGCCCCTCTGTTTCCAGCCTCCTCTTTCTCACCCTCTGTTTCCTGACTCCTGTTTCTCCCCCTCTGTTTCCAGGCTCCTGTTTCTGCCCCTCTGTTTCCAGCCTCCTGTTTCTCCCCCTCTGTTTCCAGACTCCTGTTTCACCCCCTCTGTTTCCAGACTCCTGTTTCTCCCCCTCTGTTTCCAGACTCCTGTTTCTGCCCCTCTGTTTCCAGCCTCCGGTTTCTCCCCCTCTGTTTCCAGACCACTGTGTCTCTTCCTCTGTTTCCAGACTCCTGTTTCTCACCCTCTGTTTCCAGGCTCCTGTTTCTGCCAAACTGTTTCCAGACTCCTGTTTCTGCCCCTCTGTTTCCAGCCTACTGTTTCTCCCCCTCTGTTTCCAGACTCCTGTTTCTGCCCCTCTGTTTCCAGACTCCTGTTTCTGCCCCTCTGTTTCCAGCCTCCTGTTTCTGCCCCTCTGTTTCCAGCCTCCTGTTTCTCCTCCTCTGTTTACAGACTCCAGTTTCTCCCCATCTGTTTTCAGACTCCTGTTTCTGCCCCTCTGTTTCCAGACTCCTGTTCCTCCCCCTCTGTTTCCAGACTCCTGTTTCTCACCCTCTGTTTCCAGACTCCTGTTTCTCCCCCTCTGTTTCCAGACTCCTGTTTCTGCCCCTCTGTTTCCAGACTCCTGTTTCTGCCCCTCTGTTTCCAGACTCCTGTTTCTGCCCCTCTGTTTCCGGACTCCTGTTTCTGCCCCTCTGTTTCCAGCCTCCTGTTTCTGCCCCTCTGTTTCCAGACTCCTGTTTCTCACCCTCTGTTTCCAGTCTCCTCTTTCTGCCCCGCTGTTACCAGCCTCCTGTTTCTGCCCCTCTGTTTCCAGTCTCCTGTTTCTCTCCCACTGTTTCCAGACTCCTGTTTCTGCCCCTCTGTTTCCAGACTCTTGTTTCTCCCCCTCTGTTTCCAGACTCCTGTTTCTGCCCCTCTGTTTCCAGACTCTTGTTTCTGCCTCTCTGTTTCCAGACTCCTGTTTCTCACCCTCTGTTTCCAGACTCCTGTATCTGCCCCTCTGTTTCGAGCCTCCTGATTCTGCCCCTCTGTTTCCAGCCTCCTCTTTCTCACCCTCTGTTTCCTGACTTCTGTTTCTCCCCCTCTGTTTCCAGGCTCCTGTTTCTCGCCCTCTGTTTCCTTACTCCTGTTTCTGCCCCTCTGTTTCCAGACTCCTGTTTCTGCCCCTCTGTTTCCAGACTCCTGTTTCTGCCCCTCTGTTTCCAGCCTCCTGTTTCTGCCCCTCTGTTTCCAGACTCCTGTTTCTCCCCCTCTGTTTGCAGACCCCTGTTTCTCCCCCTCTGTTTTCAGACTCCTGTTTCTGCCCCACTGTTTCCAGCCTCCTGTTTCTCCCCCTCTGTTTCCAGACTGCTGTTACTCCCCCTCTGATTCCTGACTCCTGTTTCTCCCCCTCTGTTTCCGGACTCCTGTTTCTCCCCCTCTGTTTCCAGACTCCTGTTTCTGCCCCTGTGTTTCCAGACTCTTGTTTATCACCCCCTGTTTCCAGTGTCCTCTTTCTGCCCCTCTGTTTCCAGCCTCCTGTTTCTGCCCCTCTGTTTCAAGACTCATGTTTGTGCCGCTCTGTTTCCAGACTCCTGTTTCTCACCCTCTGTTTCCAGCCTCCTGTTTCTCACCCTCTGTTTCCAGACTCCTGTTTCTGCCCCTCTGTTTCGAGACCCCTGTTTCTCCCCCTCTGTTTGCAGACCCCTGTTTCTCCCCCTCTGTTTTCAGACTCCTGTTTCTGCCCCTCTGTTTCCAGACTCCTGTTTCTCCCCCTCTGTTTCCAGACTCCTGTTTCTCCTCCTCTGTTTCCAGACTCCTGTTTCTCCCCCTCTGTTTCCAGCCTCCTGTTTCTCCCCCTCTGTTTCCAGACTCCTGTTTCTGCCCCTCTGTTTCCAGACTCCTGTTTCTCACCCTCTGTTTCCAGTCTCCTCTTTCTGCCCCTCTGTTACCAGCCTCCTGTTTCTGCCCCTCTGTTTCCAGTCTCCTGTTTCTCTCCCACTGTTTCCAGACTCCTGTTTCTCCCCCTCTGTTTCCAGACTCCTGTTTCTGCCCCTCTGTTTCCAGACTTCTGTTTCTCACCCTGTGTTTCCAGACTCCTGTTTCTCCCCCTCTGTTTCCAGCCTCCTGTTTCTCCCCCTCTGTTTCCAGACTCCTATTTCTGCCCCTCTGTTTCCAGACTCCTCTTTCTCACCATCTGTTTCCAGACTCCTGTTTCTCCCCCTCTGTTTCCAGACTCCTGTTTCTGCCCCTCTGTTTCCAGCCTCCTGTTTCTCCCCCTCTGTTTCCACACTCCTGTTTCTGCCCCTCTGTTTCCAGACTCTTGTTTCTCCCCCTCTGTTTCCAGACTCCTGTTTCTGCCCCTCTGTTTCCAGACTCTTGTTTCTGCCTCTCTGTTTCCAGACTCCTGTTTCTCACCCTATGTTTCCTGACTTCTGTTTCTCCCCCTCTGTTTCCAGGCTCCTGTTTCTGCCCCTCTGTTTCCAGCCTCCTGTTTCTCCCCCTCTGTTTCCAGACTACTGTTTCTCCCGCTCTGTTTCCAGACTCCTGTTTCTGCCCCTCTGTTTCTAGCCTCCTGTTTCTCCCCCTCTGTTGCCAGACTCCTGTTTCTCCTCCTCTGTTTTCAGACTCCTGTTTCTGTCCCTCTCTTTCCAGACTCCTGTTTCCCCCCCTCCGTTTCGAGCCTCCTGATTCTGCCCCTCTGTTTCCAGCCTCCTCTTTCTCACCCTCTGTTTCCTGACTTCTGTTTCTCCCCCTCTGCTTCCAGGCTCCTGTTCCTGCCCCTCTGTTTCCAGCCTCCTGTTTCTCCCCATCTGTTTTCAGACTCCTGTTTCTGCCCCTCTGTTTCCAGACTCCTGTTCCTCCCCCTCTGTTTCCAGACTCCTGTTTCTGCCCCTCTGTTTCCAGACTCCGGTTTCTGCCCCTCTGTTTCCAGGCTCCTGTTTCTCACCCTCTGTTTCCAGACTCCTGTTTCTCCCCATCAATTTCCAGACTCCTGTTTCTCCCCCTCTGTTTCCAGACTCCTGTTTCTGCCGCTCTGTTTCCAGCCGCCTGTTTCTCGCCCTCTGTTTCCAGACTCCAGTTTCTGCCCCTCTGTTACCAGACTCCTGTTTCTGCCCCTCTGTTTCCAGACTCCTGTTTCTGCCCCTCTGTTTCCAGCCTCCTGTTTCTGCCCCTCTGTTTCCAGACTCCTGTTTCTCCCCCTCTGTTTGCAGACCCCTGTTTCTCCCCCTCTGTTTTCAGACTCCTGTTTCTGCCCCTCTGTTTCCAGACTCCTGTTTCTCCCCCTCTGTTTCCAGACTCCTGTTTCTCCCCCTCTGATTCCAGACTCCTGTTTCTCCCCCTCTGTTTCCGGACTCCTGTTTCTCCCCCTCTGTTTCCAGACTCCTGTTTCTGCCCCTCTGTTTCCAGACTCCTGTTTCTCACCCTTTGTTTCCAGTCTCCTCTTTCAGCCCCTCTGTTTCCAGCCTCCTGTTTCTCTTCCTCTGTTTCCAGCCTCCTGTTTCTCCCCCTCTGTTTCCAGCCTCCTGTTTGTCCCCTCTGTTTCCAGACTCCTATTTCTGCCCTCTGTTTCCAGACTCCTGTTTCTCACCATCTGTTTCCATCCTCCTGTTTCTCCCCCTCTGTATCCAGACTCCTGTTTCTCCTCCTCTGTTTCCAGACTCCTGTTTCTGCCCCTCTGGTTCCAGACTCCTGTTTCTGCCCCTCTGTTTCCAGCCTCCTGTTTCTCCCCCTCTGTTTCCGGACTCCTGTTTCTCCTCCTCTGTTTCCAGACTCCTGTTTCGCCCCCTCTGTTTCCAGACTCCTGTTTCTCCCCCTCTGTATCCGGACTCCTATTTCTCCCCCTCTGTTTCCAGACTCCTGTTTCTCCCCCTCTGTTTCCAGTCTCCTGTTTCACACCCTCTGTTTCCAGACTCCTGTTTCTCACCCTCTGTTTCCAGGCTCCTGTTTCTCCCCCTCTGTTTCGAGCCTCCTGTTACTGCCCCTCTGTTTCCAGCCTCCTGTTTCTCCCCCTCTGTTTCCAAACTCCTGTTTCTGCCACTCTGTTTCCAGACTCCTGTTTCTGCCCCTCTGTTTCCAGACTCCTGTTTCTGCCCCTCTGTTTCCAGCCTCCTGTTTCTGCCCCTCTGTTTCCAGCCTCCTGTTTCTCCCCCTCTGTTTCCAGACTCCTGTTTCTCCTCCTCTGTTTACAGGCTCCTGTTTCTTCCCCTCTGTTTTCAGACTCCTGATTCTGCCCCTCTGTTTCCAGACTCCTGTTTCTCCCCCTCTGTTTCCAGACTCCTGCTTCTCCCGCTCTGTTTCCAGCCTCGTGTTTCTGCCCCTCTGTTTCGAGACTCCTGTTTCTGCCCCTCTGTTTCCAGCCTCCTGTTTCTCCCCCTCTGTTTCCAGACTCCTGTTTCTCCCCCTCTGTTTCCAGACTCCTGTTTCTGCCCCTCTGTTTCCAGTCTCCTGTTTCTGCCCCTCTGTTTCCAGACTCCTGTTTCTCCCCCTCTGTTTCCAGACTCCTGTTTCTCCCCCTCTGTTTCCAGACTCTTGTTTCTGCCCCTCTGTTTCCAGACTCCTGTTTCTCCCCCTCTGTTTCCAGACTCCTGTTTCTCACCCTCTGTTTCCAGCCTCCTGTTTCTCACCCTCTGTTTCCAGCCTCCTGTTTCTCGCCCTCTGTTTCCAGCCTCCTGTTTCTGCCCCTCTGTTTCCAGACTCCTGTTTCCCCCCCTCTGTTTGCAGACCCGGATTCTCCCCCTCTGTTTTCAGACTCCTGTTTCTGCCCCTCTGTTTCCAGACTCCTGTTTCACCCCCTCTGTTTCCAGATTCCTGTTTCTGCCCCTCTGTTTCCAGCCTCCTGCTTCTGCCCCTCTGTTTCCAGACTCCTGTTTCTCTCCCTCTGTTTCCAGACTCCTGTTTCTCCCCCTCTGTTTCCAGCCTCCTGTTTCTCCCCCTCTGTTTCCAGACTCCTGTTTCTGCCCCTCTGTTTCCAGACTCCTGTTTCTGCCCCTCTGTTTCCAGACTCCTGTTTCTGCCCCTCTGTTTCCAGACTCCTGTTTCTGCCCCTCTGTTTCCAGCCTCCTGTTTCTGCCCCTCTGTTTCCAGACTCCTGTTTCTCCCCCTCTGTTTGCAGACCCCTGTTTCTCCCCCTCTGTTTTCAGACTCCTGTTTCTGCCCCTCTGTTTCCAGCCTCCTGTTTCTTCCCCTCTGTTTCTAGACTGCTTTTACTCCCCCTCTGATTCCTGACTCCTGTTTCTCCCCCTCTGTTTCCGGACTCCTGTTTCTCCCCCTCTGTTTCCAGACTCCTGTTTCTGCCCCTGTGTTTCCAGACACTTGTTTATCACCCCCTGTTTCCAGTCTCCTCTTTCTGCCCCTCTGTTTCCAGCCTCCTGTTTCTGCCCCTCTGTTTCAAGACTCATGTTTGTGCCGCTCTGTTTCCAGACTCCTGTTTCTCACCCTCTGTTTCCAGCCTCCTGTTTCTCACCCTCTGTTTCCAGACTCCTGTTTCTGCCCCTCTGTTTCCAGACCCCTGTTTCTCCCCCTCTGTTTGCAGACCCCTGTTTCTCCCCCTCTGTTTCCAGACTCCTGTTTCTCCCCCTCTGTTTCCAGCCTCCTGTTTCTCCCCCTCTGTTTCCAGACTCCTGTTTCTGCCCCTCTGTTTCCAGACTCCTGTTTCTCACCCTCTGTTTCCAGTCTCCTCTTTCTGCCCCTCTGTTACCAGCCTCCTGTTTCTGCCCCTCTGTTTCCAGTCTCCTGTTTCTCTCCCACTGTTTCCAGACTCCTGTTTCTCCCCCTCTGTTTCCAGACTCCTGTTTCTGCCCCTCTGTTTCCAGACTTCTGTTTCTCACCCTGTGTTTCCAGACTCCTGTTTCTCCCCCTCTGTTTCCAGCCTCCTGTTTCTCCCCCTCTGTTTCCAGACTCCTATTTGTGCCCCTCTGTTTCCAGACTCCTGTTTCTCACCATGTGTTTCCAGACTCCTGTTTCTCCCCCTCTGTTTCCAGACTCCTGTTTCTGCCCCTCTGTTTCCAGCCTCCTGTTTCTCCCCCTCTGTTTCCACACTCCTGTTTCTGCCCCTCTGTTTCCAGACTCTTGTTTCTCCCCCTCTGTTTCCAGACTCCTGTTTCTGCCCCTCTGTTTCCAGACTCTTGTTTCTGCCTCTCTGTTTCCAGACTCCTGTTTCTCACCCTCTGTTTCCAGACTCCTGTATCTGCCCCTCTGTTTCCAGCCTCCTCTTTCTCACCCTATGTTTCCTGACTTCTGTTTCTCCGCCTCTGTTTCCAGACTCCTGTTTCTGCCCCTCTGTTTCCAGCCTCCTGTTTCTCCCCCTCTGTTTCCAGACTCCTGTTTCTCCTCCTCTGTTTTCAGACTCCTGTTTCTGTCCCTCTCTTTCCAGACTCCTGTTTCCCCCCCTCCGTTTCGAGCCTCCTGATTCTGCCCCTCTGTTTCCAGCCTCCTCTTTCTCACCCTCTGTTTCCTGACTTCTGTTTCTCCAAGTCTGCTTCCAGGCTCCTGTTTCTGCCCCTCTGTTTCCAGCCTCCTGTTTCTCCCCATCTGTTTTCAGACTCCTGTTTCTGCCCCTCTGTTTTCAGACTCCTGTTTCTGCCCCTCTGTTTCCAGCCTCCTGTTTCTCCCCATCTGTTTTCAGACTCCTGTTTCTCCCCCTCTGTTTCCAGACTCCTGTTTCTGCCCCTCTGTTTCCAGACTCCGGTTTCTGCCCCTCTGTTTCCAGACTCCTGTTTCTCACCCTCTGTTTCCAGACTCCTGTTTCTCCCCATCAATTTCCAGACTCCTGTTTCTCCCCCTCTGTTTCCAGACTCCTGTTTCTGCCGCTCTGTTTCCAGACTCCTTTTTCTCACCCTCTGTTTCCAGCCTCCTGTTTCTCGCCCTCTGTTTCCAGACTCCAGTTTCTGCCCCTCTGTTACCAGACTCCTGTTTCTGCCCCTCTGTTTCCAGACTCCTGTTTCTGCCCCTCTGTTTCCAGCCTCCTGTTTCTGCCCCTCTGTTTCCAGACTCCTGTTTCTCCCCCTCTGTTTGCAGACCCCTGTTTCTCCCCCTCTGTTTTCAGACTCCTGTTTCTGCCCCTCTGTTTCCAGACTCCTGTTTCTCCCCCTCTGTTTCCAGACTCCTGCTTCTCCCGCTCTGTTTCCAGCCTCCTGTTTCTGCCCCTCTGTTTCGAGACTCCTGTTTCTGCCCCTCTGTTTCCAGCCTCCTATTTCTCCCCCTCTGTTTCCAGACTCCTGTTTCTCCCCCTCTGTTTCCAGACTCCTGTTTCTGCCCCTCTGTTTCCAGTCTCCTGTTTCTGCCCCTCTGTTTCCAGACTCCTGTTCCTCCCCCTCTGTTTCCAGACTCCTGTTTCTGCCCCTCTGTTTCCAGACGCCTGTTTCTCCCCCTCTGTTTCCAGACTCCTGTTTCTCACCCTCTGTTTCCAGCCTCCTGTTTCTCACCCTCTGTTTCCAGACTCCTGTTTCTGCCCCTCTGTTTCCAGACGCCTGTTTCTCCCCCTCTGTTTCCAGACTCCTGTTTCTCACCCTCTGTTTCCAGCCTCCTGTTTCTCACCCTCTGTTTCCAGACTCCTGTTTCTCCCCCTCTGTTTCCAGAATCCTGTTTCTCACCCTCTGTTTCCAGCCTCCTCTTTCTCCCCCTCTGTTTCCAGACTCCTGTTTCTCCCCCTCTGTTTCCAGACTCCGGTTTCTCACCCTCTGTTTCCAGCCTCCTGTTTCTGCCCCTCTGTTTCCAGACTCCTGTTTCTCCTCCTCTGATTCCACACTCCTGTTTCTTCCCCTCTGTTTCCAGAATCCTGTTTCTCACCCTCTGTTTCCAGCCTCCTGATTCTCCTCCTCTGATTCCACACTCCTGTTTCTGCCCCTCTGTTTCCAGACTCCAGTTTCTCACCCTCTGTCTCCAGACTCCTGTTTCTGCCCCTCTGCTTCGAGCCTCCTGATTCTGCCCCTCTGTTTCCAGCCTCCTCTTTCTCACCCTCTGTTTCCTGAATCCTGTTTCTCCCCCTCTGTTTCCAGACTCCTGTTTCTGCCCCTCTGTTTCCAGACTCCTGTTTCTGCCCCTCTGTTTCCAGCCTCCTGTTTCTGCCCCTCTGTTTCCAGCCTCCTGTTTCTCCCCCTCTGTTTCCAGACTCCTGTTTCTCCTCCTCTGTTTTCAGACTCCTGTTTCTGCCCCTCTGTTTCCAGACTCCTGTTTCCCCCACTCTGTTTCCAGACACCTGTTTCTCACCCACTGTTTCCAGGCTCCTGTTTCTGCCCCACTGTTTCCAGCCTCCTGTTTCTCCCCCTCTGTTACCAGACTCCTGTTTCTCCCCATCTGTTTCCAGACTCCTGTTTCTGCCCCTCTGTATCCAGACTCCTGTTTCTGCCCCTCTGTTTCCAGCCTCCTGTTTCTGACCCTCTGTTTCCAGCCTCCTGTTTCTGCCCCACAGTTTCCAGCCTCCTGTTTCTCCCCCTCTGTTTCCAGACTCCTGTTTCTCCCCCTCTGTTTCCAGTCTCCTGTTTCTCCACCTCTGTTTCCAGACTCCTGTTTCTCACCCTCTGTTTCCAGGCTCCTGTTTCTCCCCCTCTGTTTCGAGCCTGCTGTTTCTGCCCCTCTGTTTCCAGCCTCCTGTTTCTCCCCCTCTGTTTCCAAACTCCTGTTTCTGCCCCTCTGTTTCCAGACTCCTGTTTCTGCCCCTCTGTTTCCAGCCTCCTGTTTCTGCCCCTCTGTTTCCAGCCTCCTGTTTCTCCCCCTCTGTTTCCAGACTCCTGTTTCTCAACCTCTGTTTACAGGCTCCTGTTTCTTCCCCTCTGTTTTCAGACTCCTGATTCTGCCCCTCTGTTTCCAGACTCCTGATTCTCCCCCTCTGTTTCCAGCCTCCTGTTTCTGCCCCTCTGTTTCGAGACTCCTGTTTCTGCCCCTATGTTTCCAGCCTCCTGTTTCTCCCCCTCTGTTTCCAGACACCTGTTTCTCCCCCTCTGTTTCCAGACTCTTGTTTCTGCCCCTCTGTTTCCAGACTCCTGTTTCTGCCCCTCTGTTTCCAGACTCCGGTTTCTGCCCCTCTGTTTCCAGACTCCTGTTTCTGCCCCTCTGTTTCCAGTCTCCTGTTTCTCTCCCTCTGTTTCCAGACTCCTGTTTCTGCCCCTCGGTTTCCAGACTCCTGTTTCTGCCCCTCTGTTTCCAGACTTCTGTTTCTCTCCCTGTGTTTCCAGACTCCTGTTTCTCCTCCTCTGTTTCCACACTCCTGTTTCTGCCCCTCTGTTTCCAGACTCCTGTTTCTCCCCCTCTGTTTCCAGACTCCTGTTTCTGCCCCTCTGCTTCGAGCCTCCTGATTCTGCCCCTCTGTTTCCAGCCTCCTCTTTCTCACCCTCTGTTTCCTGACTCCTGTTTCTCCCCCTCTGTTTCCAGGCTCCTGTTTCTGCCCCTCTGTTTCCAGCCTCCTGTTTCTCCCCCTCTGTTTCCAGACTCCTGTTTCTGCCCCTCTGTTTCCAGACTCCTGTTTCTGCCCCTCTGTTTCCAGCCTCCTGTTTCTGCCCCTCTGTTTCCAGCCTCCTGTTTCTCCCCCTCTGATTCCAGACTCCTGTTTCTCCTCCTCTGTTTTCAGACTCCTGTTTCTGCCCCTCTGTTTCCAGACTCCTGTTTCCCCCCCTCTGTTTCCAGACACCTGTTTCACAACCTCTGTTTCCAGGCTCCTGTTTCTGCCCCACTGTTTCCAGCCTTCTGTTTCTCCCCCTCTGTTACCAGCCTCCTGTTTCTGCCCCTCTGTCTCCAGTCTCCTGTTTCTCTCACTCTGTTTCCAGACTCCTGTTTCTCCCCCTCTGTATCCAGACTCCTGTTTCTGCCCCTCTGTTTCCAGACTTTTGTTTCTCACCCTGTGTTTCCAGACTCCTGTTTCTCCCCCTCTGTTTCCATGCTCCTGTTTCTGCCCCTCTGTTTCCAGCCTCCTGTTTCTCCCCCTCTGTTTCCAGACTACTGTTTCTCCCCCTCTGTTTCCAGACTCCTTTTTCTCCCCCTCTGTTTCCAGACTCCTGTTTCTTCCCCTCTCTTTCCAGCCTCCTGTTTCTGCCCCTCTGTTTCCAGCCTCCTGTTTCTCCCCCTCTGTTTCCAGACTCCTGTTTCTCCTCCTCTGTTTTCAGACTCCTGTTTCTGTCGCTCTGTTTCCACTCTCCTGTTTCCCCCCCTCTATTTCCAGACTCATGTTTCTCACCCTCTGTTTCCAGGCTCCTGTTTCTGCCCCACTGTTTCCAGACTCCTCTTTCTGCCCCTCTGTTTCCAGCCTCCTGTTTCTCCCCCTCTGTTTCCAGACTCCTGTTTCTCCCGCTCTGTTTCCAGACTCCTGTTTCTGCCCCTCTGTTTCCAGACTCCTGTTTCTGCCCCTCTGTTTCCAGCCTCCTGTTTCTGCCCCTCTGTTTCCAGCCTCCTGTTTCTCCTCCTCTGTTTCCAGACTCCTGTTTCTCCTCCTCTGTTTACAGACTCCTGTTTCTCCCTATCTGTTTTCAGACTCCTGTTTCTGCCCCTCTGTTTCCAGACTCCTGTTTCTCCCCCTCTGTTTCCAGACTCCTGTTTCTGCCCCTCTGTTTCCAGACTCCTGTTTCTGCCCCTCTGTTTCCAGACGCCTGTTTCTCCCCCTCTGTTTCCAGACTCCTGTTTCTCACCCTCTGTTTCCAGCCTCCTGTTTCTCACCCTCTGTTTCCAGCCTCCTGTTTCTGCCCCTCTGTTTCCACACTACTGTTTCTGCCCCACTGTTTCCAGACTCCTGTTTCTCACCCTCTGTTTCCAGACTCTTGTTTCTGTCCCTCTGTTTCCAGACTCCTGTTTCTGCCCCTCTGTTTCCAGACTCCGGTTTCTGCCCCTCTGTTTCCAGACTCCTGTTTCTCACCCTCTGTTTCCAGCCTCCTGTTTCTCACCCTCTGTTTCCAGCCTCCTGTTTCTCGCCCTCTGTTTGCAGACCCCTGTTTCTCCCCCTCTGTTTTCAGACTCCTGTTTCTGCCCCTCTGTTTCCAGACTCCTGTTTCTCCCCCTCTGTTTGCAGACCCCTGTTTCTCCCCCTCTGTTTTCAGACTCCTGATTCTGCCCCTCTGTTTCCAGAGTCCTGTTTCTCCCCCTCTGTTTCCAGACTCCTGCTTCTCCCCCTCTGTTTCCAGCCTCCTGTTTCTGCCCCTCTGTTTCGAGACTCCTGTTCCTGCCCCTCTGTTTCCAGCCTCCTGTTTCTCCCCCTCTGTTTCCAGACACCTGTTTCTCCCCCTCTGTTTCCAGACTCCTGCTTCTGCCCCTCTGTTTCCAGTCTCCTGTTTCTGCCCCTCTGTTTCCAGACTCCTGTTTCTCCCCCTCAGTTTCCAGCCTCTTGTTTCTGCCCCTCTGTTTCCAGACTCCTGTTTCTGCCCCTCTGTTTCCAGACGCCTGTTTCTCCCCCTCTGTTTCCAGACTCCTGTTTCTCACCCTCTGTTTCCAGCCTCCTGTTTCTCACCCTCTGTTTCCAGCCTCCTGTTTCTCCCCCTCTGTTTCCACACTCCTGTTTCTGCCCCACTGTTTCCAGACTCCTGTTTCTCACCCTCTGTTTCCAGACTCTTGTTTCTGCCCCTCTGTTTCCAGACTCCTGTTTCTGCCCCTCTGTTTCCAGACTCCGGTTTCTGCCCCTCTGTTTCCAGACTCCTGTTTCTCACCCTCTGTTTCCAGCCTCCTGTTTCTCACCCTCTGTTTCCAGCCTCCTGTTTCTCGCCCTCTGTTTCCAGCCTACTGTTTCTGCCCCTCTGTTTCCAGACTCCCGTTTCTCCCCCTGTGTTTGCAGACCCCGGTTTCTCCCCCTCTGTTTTCAGACTCCTGTTTCTGCCCCTCTGTTTCCAGCCTCCTGTTTCTCCCCCTCTGTTTCCACACTCCTGTTTCTGCCCCACTGTTTCCAGACTCCTGTTTCTCACCCTCTGTTTCCAGACTCTTGTTTCTGCCCCTCTGTTTCCAGACTCCTGTTTCTGCCCCTCTGTTTCCAGACTCCGGTTTCTGCCCCTCTGTTTCCAGACTCCTGTTTCTCACCCTCTGTTTCCAGCATCCTGTTTCTCACCCTCTGTTTCCAGCCTCCTGTTTCTCGCCCTCTGTTTCCAGCCTACTGTTTCTGCCCCTCTGTTTCCAGACTCCCGTTTCTCCCCCTGTGTTTGCAGACCCCGGTTTCTCCCCCTCTGTTTTCAGACTCCTGTTTCTGCCCCTCTGTTTCCAGATTCCGGTTTCTGCCCTTCTGTTTCCAGACTCCTGTTTCTCACCCTCTGTTTCCAGCCTCCTGTTTCTCGCCCTCTGTTTCCAGACTCCTGTTTCTGCCCCTCTGTTTCCAGACTCCCGTTTCTGCCCCTCTGTTTCCAGACTCCTGTTTCTCCCCCTCTGTTTGCAGACCCCTGTTTCTCCCCCTCTGTTTTCAGACTCCTGATTCTGCCCCTCTGTTTCCAGACTCCTGTTTCTCCCCCTCTGTTTCCAGACTCCTGTTTCTCCCCCTCTGTTTCCAGACTCCTGTTTCTGCCCCTCTGTTTCCAGACGCCTGTTTCTCACCCTCTGTTTCCAGGCTCCTCTTTCTGCCCCTCTGTTTCCAGCCTCCTGTTTCTGCCCCTCTGTTTCCAGTCTCCTGTTTCTCTCCCTCTGTTTCCAGACTCCTGTTTCTCCCCCTCGGCTTCCAGACTCCTGTTTCTGCCCCTCTGTTTCCAGACTTCTGTTTCTCTCCCTATGTTTCCAGACTCCTGTTTCTCCTCCTCTGTTTCCAGCCTCCTGTTTCTCCCCCTCTGTTTCCAGAATCCTATTTCTGCCGCTCTGTTTCCAGACTCCTGATTCTCACCATCTGTTTCCAGACTCCAGTTTCTCCCCCTCTGTTTCCAGTCTCCTGTTTCTGCCCCTCTGTTTCCAGCCTCCTGTTTCTCCCCCTCTGTTTCCACACTCCTGTTTCTGCCCCTCTGTTTCCAGATTCCTGTTTCTCCCCCTCTGTTTCCAGCCTCCTGTTTCTGCCCCTGTGTTTCCAGCCTCCTCTTTCTCACCCTCTGTTTCCTGACTCCTGTTTCTCCCCCTCTGTTTCCAGGCTCCTGTTTCTGCCCCTCTGTTTCCAGCCTCCTGTTTCTCACCCACTGTTTCCAGACTCCTGTTTCTGCCCCTCTGTTTCCAGACTCCTGTTTCTGCCCCTCTGTTTCCAGCCTCCTGTTTCTGCCCTTCTGTTTCCAGCCTCCTGTTTCTCCCCCTCTGTTTCCAGACTCCTGTTTCTCCCCCTCTGTTTTCAGACTCCTGTTTCTCCCCCTCTGTTTCCAGGCTCCTGTTTCTGCCCCTCTGTTTCCAGCCTCCTGTTTCTCACCCACTGTTTCCAGACTCCTGTTTCTGCCCCTCTGTTTCCAGACTCCTGTTTCTGCCCCTCTGTTTCCAGCCTCCTGTTTCTGCCCTTCTGTTTCCAGCCTCCTGTTTCTCCCCCTCTGTTTCCAGACTCCTGTTTCTCCCCCTCTGTTTTCAGACTCCTGTTTCTGCCCCTCTGTTTCCAGACTCCTGTTTCCCCCCCTATGTTTCCAGACACCTGTTTCTCACCCTCTGTTTCCAGGCTCCTGTTTCTGCCCCACTGGTTCCAGCCTCCTGTTTCTCCCCCTCTGTTTCCAGACTCCTGTTTCTCCCCCTCTGTATCCAGACTCCTTTTTCTCCCCCTCTGTTTCCAGACTCCTGTTTCTGCCCCTCTGTTTCCAGCCTCCTTTTTCTGACCCTCTGTTTCCAGCCTCCTGTTTCTGCCCCGCTGTTTCCAGCCTCCTGTTTCTCCCACTCTGTTTCCAGACTCCTGTTTCTCCCCCTCACTTTCCAGTCTCCTGTTTCTCCACCTCTGTTTCCAGACTCCTGTTTCTCACCCTCTGTTTCCAGGCTCCTGTTTCTCCCCCTCTGTTTCGAGCCTGCTGTTTCTGCCCCTCTGTTTCCAGCCTCCTGTTCTCCCCCTCTGTTTCCAAACTCCTGTTTCTGCCCCTCTGTTTCCAGACTCCTGTTTCTGCCCCTCTGTTTCCAGACTCCTGTTTCTGCCCCTCTGTTTCCAGCCTCCTGTTTCTGCCCCTCTGTTTCCAGACGCCTGTTTCTCCCCCACTGTTTCCAGACTCCTGTTTCTCACCCTCTGTTTCCAGCCTCCTGTTTCTCACCCTCAGTTTCCAGCCTCCTGTTTCTCCCCCTCTGTCTCCACACTACTGTTTCTGTCCCACTTTTTCCAGACTCCTGTTTCTCACCCTCTGTTACCAGACTCCTGTTTCTGCCCCTCTGTTTCCAGACTCCTGTTTCTGCCCCTCTGTTTCCAGTCTCCGGTTTCTGCCCCTCTGTTTCCAGACTCCTGTTTCTCACCCTCTGTTTCCAGCCTCCTGTTTCTCGCCCACTGTTTCCAGACTCCTGTTTCTGCCCCTCTGTTTCCAGACTACTGTTTCTCCCCCTCTGTTTCCAGACTCCTGTTTCTGCCCCTCTGTTTCCAGCCTCCTGTTTCTGCCCCTCTGTTTCCAGACTCCTGTTTCTCCCCCTCTGTTTGAAGACCCCTGTTTCTCCCCCTCTGTTTTCAGACTCCTGTTTCTGCCCCTCTGTTTCCAGACTACAGTTTCTCCCCCTCTGTTTCCAGACTACTGTTTCTCCCCCTCTGATTCCAGACTCCTGTTTCTGCCCCTCTGTTTCCAGACTACTGTTTCTCCCCCTCTGATTCCACACTCCTGTTTCTCCCCCTCTGTTTCCAGACTCCTGTTTCTCCCCCTCTGTTTCCAGACTCCTGTTTCAGCCCCTCTGTTTCCAGACTGCTGTTTCTCACCCTCTGTTTCCAGTCTCCTCTTTCTGCCCCTCTGTTTCCAGCCTCCTGATTCTGCCCCTCTGTCTCCAGTCTCCTGTTTCTCTCCCTCTGTTTCCAGACTCCTGTTTCTCCCCCTCTGTATCCAGACTCCTGTTTCTGCCCCTCTGTTTCCAGACTTTTGTTTCTCACCCTGTGTTTCCAGACTCCTGTTTCCCCCCTTCTGTTTCCAGCCTCCTGTTTCTCCCCTCTGTTTCCAGACTCCTATTTCTGCCCTCTGATTCCAGACTCCTGTTTCTCACCATCTGTTTCCAGACTCCTGTTTCTGCCCCTCTGTTTCCAGGCTCCTGTTTCTGCCCCTCTGTTTCCAGCCTCCTGTTTCTCCCCCTCTGTGTCCACACTTCTGTTTCTGCCCCTCTGTTTCCAGACTCTTGTTTCTACCCCACTGTTTCCAGCCTCCTGTTTCTCCCCCTCTGTTTCCAGACTCCTGTTTCTCCCCCTCTGTTTCCAGTCTCCTGTTTCTGCCCCTCTGTTTCCAGACTACTGTTTCTGCCCCTCTCTTTCCAGCCTCCTGTTTCTGCCCCTCTGCTTCCAGCCTCCTGTTTCTCCCCCTCTGTTTCCAGACTCCTGTTTCTCCTCCTCTGTTTACAGACCCTGTTTCTCCCCCTCTGTTTTCAGACTCCTGTTTCTGCCCCTCTGTTTCCAGAATCCTGTTTCTCCCCCTCTGTTTCCAGATTCCTGTTTCTCCCCCTCTGTTTCCAGACTCCTGTTTCTCCCCCTCTGTTTCCAGACTCCTGTTTCTCCCCCTCTGTTTCCAGTCTCCTGGTTCTCCACCTCTGTTTCCAGACTCCCGTTTCTCACCCTCTGTTTCCAGGCTCCTGTTTCTCCCCCTCTGTTTCGAGCCTCCTGTTTCTGCCCCGCTGTTTCCAGCCTCCTGTTTCTCCCCCTCTGTTTCCAAACTCCTGTCTCTCCTCCTCTGTTTACAGGCTCCTGTTTCTCCCCCTCTGTTTCCAGACTCCTGTTCCTCCCCCTCTGTTTCCAGACTCCTGTTTCTGCCCCTCTGTTTCCAGACTCCTGTTTCTCCCCCTCTGTTTCCAGACTCCTGTTTCTCCCCCTCTGTTTGCAGACCCCTGTTTCTCCCCCTCTGTTTGCAGACCCCTGTTTCTCCCCCTCTGTTTTCAGACTCCTGTTTCTGCCCCTCTGTTTCCAGACTCCTGTTTCTCCCCCTCTGTTTCCAGACTCCTGTTTCTCCCCCTCTGATTCCAGACTCCTGTTTCTCCCCCTCTGTTTCCGGACTCCTGTTCCTCCCCCTCTGTTTCCAGACTCCTGTTTCTCCCCCTCTGTTTCCAGACTCCTGTTTCTGCCCCTCTGTTTCCATGCTTCTGTTTCTCACCCTGTGTTTCCAGACTCCTGTTTCTCCCCCTCTGTTTCCAGACTCCTGTTTCTGCCCCTCTGTTTCCAGCCTCCTGTTTCTGCCCCTCTGTCTCCAGTCTCCTGTTTCTCTCCCTCTGTTTCCAGACTCCTGTTTCTCCCCCTCTGTATCCAGACTCCTGTTTCTGCCCCTCTGTTTCCAGACTTTTGTTTCTCACCCTGTGTTTCCAGACTCCTGTTTCCCCCCCTCTGTTTCCAGCCTCATGTTTCTCCCCTCTGTTTCCAGACTCCTATTTCTGCCCTCTGTTTCCAGACTCCTGTTTCTCACCATCTGTTTCCAGACTCCTGTTTCTGCCCCTCTGTTTCCAGACTACTGTTTCTGCCCCTCTCTTTCCAGCCTCCTCTTTCTGCCCCTCTGTATCCAGCCTCCTGTTTCTCCCCCTCTGTTTCCAGACTCCTGTTTCTCCTCCTCTGTTTACAGACCCTGTTTCTCCCCCTCTGTTTTCAGACTCCTGTTTCTGCCCCTCTGTTTCCAGAATCCTGTATCTCCCCCTCTGTTTCCAGATTCCTGTTTCTCCCCCTCTGTTTCCAGACTCCTGTTTCTCCCCCTCTGTTTCCAGACTCCTGTTTCTCCCCCTCTGTTTCCAGTCTCCTGGTTCTCCAGCTCTGTTTCCAGACCCCTGTTTCTCCCCCTCTGTTTGCAGACCCCTGTTTCTCCCCCTCTGTTTTCAGACTCCTGTTTCTGCCCCTCTGTTTCCAGACTCCTGTTTCTCCCCCTCTGTTTCCAGACTCCTGTTTCTCCCCCACTGATTCCAGACTCCTGTTTCTCCCCCTCTGTTTCCGGACTCCTGTTTCTCCCCCTCTGTTTCCAGACTCCTGTTTCTGCCCCTCTGTTTCCAGACTCCTTTTTCTCACCCTCTGTTTCCAGTCTCCTCTTTCTGCCCCTCTGTTTCCAGCCTCCTGTTTCTCTCCCTCTGTTTCCAGACTCCTGTTTCTCCCCCTCTGTTTCCAGACTCCTGTTTCTGCCCCTCTGTTTCCAGGCTTCTGTTTCTCACCCTGTGTTTCCAGACTCCTGTTTCTCCCCCTCTGTTTCCAGCCTCCTGTTTGTGCCCTCTGTTTCCAGACTCCTATTTCTGCCCTCTGTTTCCAGACTCCTGTTTCTCACCATCTGTTTCCAGACTCCTGTTTCTCCACCTCTGTTTCCAGACTCCTGTTTCTGCCCCTCTGTTTCCAGCCCGCTGTTTCTCCCCCTCAGTTTCCAGACTCTTGTTTCTCCCCCTCTGTTTCCAGCCTCCTGTTTCTCCCCCTCTGTTTCCAGACTCCTGTTTCTCCTCCTCTGTGTCCAGACTCCAGTTTCTGCCCCTCTGTTTCCAGACTCCTGTTTCTGCCCCTCTGTTTCCAGCCTCCTGTTTCTGCCCCTCTGTTTCCAGCCTCCTGTTTCTCCCCCTCTGTTTCCAGACTCCTGTTTCTCCTCCTCTGTTTCCAGACTCCTGTTTCTCCCCCTCTGTTTCCAGACTCCTGTTTCTCCCCATCTGTATCCGGACTCCTATTTCTCCCCCTCTGTTTCCAGACTCCTGTTTCTCCCCCTCTGTTTCCATTCTCCTGTTTCTGCCCCTCTGTTTCCAGACTCCTGTTTCTGCCCCTCTGTTTCCAGCCTCCTGTTTCTGCCCCTCTGTTTCCAGCCTCCTGTTTCTCCCCCTCTGTTTCCAGTCTCCTGTTTCTCACCCTCTGTTTCCAGCCTCCTGTTTCTCACCCTCTGTTTCCAGCCTCCTGTTTCTCCCCCTCTGTTTCCACACTCCTGTTTCTGCCCCTCTGTTTCCAGACTCCTGTTTCTCCCCCTCTGTTTGCAGACCCCGGTTTCTCCCCCTCTGTTTTCAGACTCCTGTTTCTGCCCCTCTGTTTCCAGACTCCTGTTTCTCCCCCTCTGTTTCCAGACTCCTGTTTCTCCCCCTCTGTTTCCAGAATCCTGTTTCTGCCCCTCTGTTTCCAGACTCCTGTTTCTCACCCTCTGTTTCCAGTCTCCTCTTTCTGCCCCTCTGTTTCCAGCCTCCTGTTTCTGCCCCTCTGCTTCCTGTCTCCTGTTTCTGCCCCTCTGTTTCCAGCCTCCTGTTTCTGCCCCTCTGTTTCCAGTCTCCTGTTTCTCTCCCTCTGTTTCCAGACTCCTGTTTCTCCCCCCCGGTTTCCAGACTCCTGTTTCTGCCCCTCTGTTTCCAGACTCCTGTTTCTCCCCCTCTGTTTCCAGCCTCCTGTTTCTCCCCCTCTGTTTCCAGACTCCTATTTCTGCCCCTCTGTTTCCAGACTCCTGTTTCTCACCATCTGTTTCCAGACTCCTGTTTCTCCCCCTCTGTTTCCAGTCTCCTGTTTCTGCCCCTCTGTTTCCAGACTCCTGTTTCTCCCCCTCTGTTTCCAGACTCATGTTTCTGCTCCTCTGTTTCCAGACTCCTGTTTCTGCCTCTCTGTTTCCAGACTCCTGTTTCTCACCCTCTGTCTCCAGACTCCTGTTTCTGCCCCTCTGTTTCGAGCCTCCTGATTCTGCCCCTCTGTTTCCAGCCTCCTCTTTCTCACCCTCTGTTTCCTGACTCCTGTTTCTCCCCCTCTGTTTCCAGCCTCCTGTTTCTCCCCCTCTGTTTCCAGACTCCTGTTTCTGCCCCTCTGTTTCCAGACTCCTGTTTCTGCCCCTCTGTTTCCAGCCTCCTGTTTCTGCCCCTCTGTTTCCAACCTCCTGTTTCTCCCCCTCTGTTTCCAGACTCCTGTTTCTCCTCCTCTGTTTTCAGACTCCTGTTTCTGCCCCTCTGTTTCCAGACTCCTGTTTCCCCCCTCTGTTTCCAGACACCTGTTTCTCACCCTCTGTTTCCAGGCTCCTGTTTCTGCCCCTCTGTTTCCAGACTCCTGTTTCTGCCCCTATGTTTGCAGACTCCTGTTTCTGCCCCTCTGTTTCCAGACTCATGTTTCTGACCCTCTGTTTCCAGCCTCCTGTTTCTGCCCCACTGTTTCCAGCCTCCTGTTTCTCCCCCTCTGTTTCCAGACTCCTCTTTCTCCCCCTCTGTTTCCAGTCTCCTGTTTCTCCACCACTGATTCCAGACTCCTGTTTCTCACCCTCTGTTTCCAGGCTCCTGTTTCTCCCCCTCTGTTTCCAGACTCCTGTTTCTGCCCCTCTGTTTCCAGCCTCCTGTTTCTCCCCCTCTGTTTCCAGACTCCAGTTTCTGACCCTCTGTTTCCAGACTACTGTTTCTGCCCCTCTGTTTCCAGCCTCCTGTTTCTGCCCCTCTGTTTCCAGACGCCTGTTTCTACGCCTCTGTTTCCAGACTCCTGTTTCTCACCCTCTGTTTCCAGCCTGCTGTTTCTCACCCTCTGTTTCCAGCCTCCTGTTTCTCCCCCTCTGTCTCCACACTCCTGTTTCTGCCCCACTTTTTCCAGACTCCTGTTTCTCACCCTCTGTTTCCAGACTCCTGTCTGCCCCTCTGTTTCCAGACTCTTGTTTCTGCCCCTCTGTTTCCAGACTCCTGTTTCTCCCCCTCTGTTTCCAGTCTCCGGTTTCTGCCCCTCTGTTTCCAGACACCTGTTTCTCACCCTCTGTTTCCAGACTCCTGTTTCTCCCCATCAATTTCCAGACTCCTGTTTCTCCCCCTCTGTTTCCAGACTTCTGTTTCTGCCGCTCTGTTTCCAGACTACTGTTTCTCACCCTCTGTTTCCAGCCTCCTGTTTCTCGCCCTCTGTTTCCAGACTCCTGTTTGTGCCCCTCTGTTTCCAGACTCCTGTTTCTGCCCCACTGTTTCCAGACTCCTGTTTCTGCCCCTTTGTTTCCAGCCTCCTGTTTCTGCCCCTCTGTTTCCAGACGCCTGTTTCTCCCCCTCTGTTTCCAGACTCCTGTTTCTCCCCCTCTGTTTGCAGACCCCTGTTTCTCCCCCTCTGTTTTCAGACTCCTGTTTCTGCCCCTCTGTTTCCAGACTCCTGTTTCTCCCCCTCTGTTTCCAGCCTCCTGTTTCTCCCCCTCTGTTTCCAGACTCCTATTTCTGCCCCTCTGTTTCCAGACTCCTGTTTCTCACCATCTGTTTCCAGACTCCTGTTTCTCCCCCTCTGTTTCCAGTCTCCTGTTTCTGCCCCTCTGTTTCCAGCCTCCTGTTTCTCCCCCTCTGTTTCCACACTCCTGTTTCTGCCCCTCTGTTTCCAGACTCCTGTTTCTCCCCCTCTGTTTCCAGACTCATGTTTCTGCTCCTCTGTTTCCAGACTCCTGTTTCTGCCTCTCTGTTTCCAGACTCCTGTTTCTCACCCTCTGTCTCCAGACTCCTGTTTCTGCCCCTCTGTTTCGAGCCTCCTGATTCTGCCCCTCTGTTTCCAGCCTCCTCTTTCTCACCCTCTGTTTCCTGACTCCTGTTTCTCCCCCTCTGTTTCCAGCCTCCTGTTTCGCCCCCTCTGTTTCCAGACTCCTGTTTCTGCCCCTCTGTTTCCAGACTCCTGTTTCTGCCCCTCTGTTTCCAGCCTCCTGTTTCTGCCCCTCTGTTTCCAGCCTCCTGTTTCTCCCCCTCTGTTTCCAGACTCCTGTTTCTCCTCCTCTGTTTTCAGACTCCTGTTTCTGCCCCTCTGTTTCCAGACTCCTGTTTCCCCCCTCTGTTTCCAGACACCTGTTTCTCACCCTCTGTTTCCAGGCTCCTGTTTCTGCCCCTCTGTTTCCAGACTCCTGTTTCTGCCCCTATGTTTGCAGACTCCTGTTTCTGCCCCTCTGTTTCCAGACTCATCTTTCTGACCCTCTGTTTCCAGCCTCCTGTTTCTGCCCCACTGTTTCCAGCCTCCTGTTTCTCCCCCTCTGTTTCCAGACTCCTCTTTCTCCCCCTCTGTTTCCAGTCTCCTGTTTCTCCACCACTGTTTCCAGACTCCTGTTTCTCACCCTCTGTTTCCAGGCTCCTGTTTCTCCCCCTCTGTTTCCAGACTCCTGTTTCTGCCCCTCTGTTTCCAGCCTCCTGTTTCTCCCCCTCTGTTTCCAGTCTCCGGTTTCTGCCCTTCTGTTTCCAGACACCTGTTTCTCACCCTCTGTTTCCAGACTCCTGTTTCTCCCCATCAATTTCCAGACTCCTGTTTCTCCCCCTCTGTTTCCAGACTTCTGTTTCTGCCGCTCTGTTTCCAGACTACTGTTTCTCACCCTCTGTTTCCAGCCTCCTGTTTCTCGCCCTCTGTTTCCAGACTCCTGTTTCTCACCCTCTGTTTCCAGACTCCTGTTTCTGCCCCACTGTTTCCAGACTCCTGTTTCTGCCCCTTTGTTTCCAGCCTCCTGTTTCTGCCCCTCTGTTTCCAGACGCCTGTTTCTCCCCCTCTGTTTCCAGACTCCTGTTTCTCCCCCTCTGTTTGCAGACCCCTGTTTCTCCCCCTCTGTTTTCAGACTCCTGTTTCTGCCCCTCTGTTTCCAGACTCCTGTTTCTCCCCCTCTGTTTCCAGACTCCTGTTTCTCCCCCTCTGTTTCCAGACTCCTGTTTCTCCCCCTCTGTTTCCAGACTCCTGTTTCTGCCCCTCTGTTTCCCGACTGCTGTTTCTCACCCTCTGTTTCCAGTCTCCTCTTTCTGCCCCTCTGTTTCCAGCCTCCTGTTTCTGCCCCTCTGTCTCCAGTCTCCTGTTTCTCTCCCTCTGTTTCCAGACTCCTGTTTCTCCCCCTCTGTATCCAGACTCCTGATTCTGCCCCTCTGTTTCCAGACTTTTGATTCTCACCCTGCGTTTCCAGACTCCTGTTTCTCCCCCTCTGTTTCCAGGCTCCTGTTTCTGCCCCTCTGTTTCCAGCCTCCTGTTTCTCCCCCTCTGTTTCCAGACTACTGTTTCTCCCCCTCTGTTTCCAGACTCCTTTTTCTCCCCCTCTGTTTCCAGACTCCGGTTTCTGCCCTTCTGTTTCCAGACTCCTGTTTCTCACCCTCTGTTTCCAGACTCCTGTTTCTCCCCATCAATTTCCAGACTCCTGTTTCTCCCCCTCTGTTTCCAGACTCCTGTTTCTGCCGCTCTGTTTCCAGACTCCTGTTTCTCACCCTCTGTTTCCAGCCTCCTGTTTCTCGCCCTCTGTTTCCAGACTCCAGTTTCTGCCCCTCTGTTACCAGACTCCTGTTTCTGCCCCTCTGTTTCCAGGCTCCTGTTTCTGCCCCTCTGTTTCCAGGCTCCTGTTTCTGCCCCTCTGTTTCCAGACTCCTGTTTCTCCCCCTCTGTTTGCAGACCCCTGTTTCTCCCCCTCTGTTTTCAGACTCCTGATTCTGCCCCTCTGTTTCCAGACTCCTGTTTCTCCCCCTCTGTTTCCAGACTCCTGCTTCTCCCCCTCTGTTTCCAGCCTCCTGTTTCTGCCCCTCTGTTTCGAGCCTCCTGTTTCTGCCCCGCTGTTTCCAGCCTCCTGTTTCTCCCCCTCTGTTTCCAAACTCCTGTTTCTCCTCCTCTGTTTACAGGCTCCTGTTTCTCCCCCTCTGTTTCCAGACTCCTGTTTCTCCCCCTCTGTTTCCAGACTCCTGTTTCTCCCCCTCTGTTTCCAGTCTCCTGGTTCTCCACCTCTGTTTCCAGACTCCTGCTTCTCCCCCTCTGTTTCCAGCCTCCTGTTTCTGCCCCTCTGTTTCGAGCCTCCTGTTTCTGCCCCGCTGTTTCCAGCCTCCTGTTTCTCCCCCTCTGTTTCCAAACTCCTGTTTCTCCTCCTCTGTTTACAGGCTCCTGTTTCTCCCCCTCTGTTTCCAGACTCCTGTTTCTCCCCCTCTGTTTCCAGACTCCTGTTTCTCCCCCTCTGTTTCCAGACTCCTGTTTCTCCCCCTCTGTTTCCAGACTCCTGTTCCTCCCCCTCTGTTTCCAGACTCCTGTTTCTGCCCCTCTGTTTCCAGACTCCTGTTTCTCCCCCTCTGTTTCCAGACTCCTGCATCTCCCCCTCTGTTTGCGGACCCCTGTTTCTCCCCCTCTGTTTGCAGACCCCTGTTTCTCCCCCTCTGTTTTCAGACTCCTGTTTCTGCCCCTCTGTTTCCAGACTCCTGTTTCTCCCCCTCTGTTTCCAGACTCCTGTTTCTCCCCCTCTGATTCCAGACTCCTGTTTCTCCCCCTCTGTTTCCGGACTCCTGTTTGTCCCCCTCTGTTTCCAGAGTCCTGTTTCTGCCCCTCTGTTTCCAGCCTCCTGTTTCTCTCCCTCTGTTTCCAGACTCCTGTTTCTCCCCCTCTGTTTCCCGACTCCTGTTTCTGCCCCTCTGTTTCCAGGCTTCTGTTTCTCCCCCTCTGTTTCCAGCCTCCTGTTTGTGCCCTCTGTTTCCAGACTCCTATTTCTGCCCTCCGTTTCCAGACTCCTGTTTCTCACCATCTGTTTCCAGACTCCTGTTTCTCCCCCTCTGTTTCCAGACTCCTGTTTCTGCCCCTCTGTTTCCAGCCCGCTGTTTCTCCCCCTCTGTTTCCAGACTCTTGTTTCTCCCCCTCTGTTTCCAGCCTCCTGTTTCTCCCCCTCTGTTTCCAGACTCCTGTTTCTCCTCCTCTGTTTCCAGACTCCTGTTTCTGCCCCTCTGTTTCCAGACTCCTGTTTCTGCCCCTCTGTTTCCACCCTCCTGTTTCTGCCCCTCTGTTTCCAGCCTCCTGTTTCTCCCCCTCTGTTTCCAGACTCCAGTTTCTGACCCTCTGTTTCCAGACTACTGTTTCTGCCCCTCTGTTTGCAGCCTCCTGTTTCTGCCCCTCTGTTTCCAGACGCCTGTTTCTACGCCTCTGTTTCCAGACTCCTGTTTCTCACCCTCTGTTTCCAGCCTGCTGTTTCTCACCCTCTGTTTCCAGCCTCCTGTTTCTCCCCCTCTGTCTCCACACTCCTGTTTCTGCCCCACTTTTTCCAGACTCCTGTTTCTCACCCTCTGTTTCCAGACTCCTGTCTGCCCCTCTGTTTCCAGACTCTTGTTTCTGCCCCTCTGTTTCCAGACTCCTGTTTCTCCCCCTCTGTTTCCAGTCTCCGGTTTCTGCCCTTCTGTTTCCAGACACCTGTTTCTCACCCTCTGTTTCCAGACTCCTGTTTCTCCCCATCAATTTCCAGACTCCTGTTTCTCCCCCTCTGTTTCCAGACTTCTGTTTCTGCCGCTCTGTTTCCAGACTACTGTTTCTCACCCTCTGTTTCCAGCCTCCTGTTTCTCGCCCTCTGTTTCCAGACTCCTGTTTCTCCCCCTCTGTTTCCAGACTCCTGTTTCTCCCCCTCTGTTTCCAGACTCCTGTTCCTCCCCCTCTGTTTCCAGACTCCTGTTTCTGCCCCTCTGTTTCCAGACTCCTGTTTCTCCCCCTCTGTTTCCAGACTCCTGCATCTCCCCCTCTGTTTGCGGACCCCTGTTTCTCCCCCTCTGTTTGCAGACCCCTGTTTCTCCCCCTCTGTTTTCAGACTCCTGTTTGTCCCCCTCTGTTTCCAGAGTCCTGTTTCTGCCCCTCTGTTTCCAGCCTCCTGTTTCTCTCCCTCTGTTTCCAGACTCCTGTTTCTCCCCCTCTGTTTCCCGACTCCTGTTTCTGCCCCTCTGTTTCCAGGCTTCTGTTTCTCCCCCTCTGTTTCCAGCCTCCTGTTTGTGCCCTCTGTTTCCAGACTCCTATTTCTGCCCTCCGTTTCCAGACTCCTGTTTCTCACCATCTGTTTCCAGACTCCTGTTTCTCCCCCTCTGTTTCCAGACTCCTGTTTCTGCCCCTCTGTTTCCAGCCCGCTGTTTCTCCCCCTCTGTTTCCAGACTCTTGTTTCTCCCCCTCTGTTTCCAGCCTCCTGTTTCTCCCCCTCTGTTTCCAGACTCCTGTTTCTCCTCCTCTGTTTCCAGACTCCTGTTTCTGCCCCTCTGTTTCCAGACTCCTGTTTCTGCCCCTCTGTTTCCACCCTCCTGTTTCTGCCCCTCTGTTTCCAGCCTCCTGTTTCTCCCCCTCTGTTTCCAGACTCCTGTTTCTCCTCCTCTGTTTCCAGACTCCTGTTTCTCCCCCTCTGTTTCCAGACTCCTGTTTCTCCCCATCTGTATCCGGACTCCTATTTCTGCCCCTCTGTTTCCAGTCTCCTGTTTCTGCCCCTCTGTTTCCAGACTCCTGTTTCTGCCCCTCTGTTTCCAGCCTCCTGTTTCTGCCCCTCTGTTTCCAGCCTCCTGTTTCTCCCCCTCTGTTTCCTGACTCCTGTTTCTCCCCCTCTGTTTGCAGACCCCTGTTTCTCCCCCTCTGTTTTCAGACTCCTGTTTCTGCCCCTCTGTTTCCAGACTCCTGTTTCTTCCCCTCTGTTTCCAGACTACTGTTTCTCCCCCTCTGATTCCAGACTCCTGTTTCTCCCCCTCTGTTTCCAGACTCCTGTTTCTCCCCCTCTGTTTCCAGACTCCTGTTTCTGCCCCTCTGTTTCCAGACTGCTGTTTCTCACCCTCTGTTTCCAGTCTCCTCTTTCTGCCCCTCTGTTTCCAGCCTCCTGTTTCTGCCCCTCTGTCTCCAGTCTCCTGTTTCTCTCCCTCTGTTTCCAGACTCCTGTTTCTCCCCCTCTGTATCCAGACTCCTGTTTCTGCCCCTCTGTTTCCAGACTTTAGTTTCTCACCCTGCGTTTCCAGACTCCTGTTTCTCCCCCTCTGATTCCAGGCTCCTGTTTCTGCCCCTCTGTTTCCAGCCTCCTGTTTCTCCCCCTCTGTTTCCAGACTACTGTTTCTCCCCCTCTGTTTCCAGACTCCTTTTTCTCCGCCTCAGTTTCCAGACTCCTGTTTCTGCCCCTCTGTTTCCAGCCTCCTGTTTCTGCCCCTCTGTTTCCAGCCTCCTGTTTCTCCTCCTCTGTTTCCAGACTCCTGTTTCTCCTCCTCTGTTTACAGACTCCTGTTTCTCCCCATCTGTTTTCAGACTCCTGTTTCTGCCCCTCTGTTTCCAGACTCCTGTTTCGCTCCCTCTGTTTCCAGACTCCTGTTTCTGCCCCTCTGTTTCCAGACTCCGGTTTCTGCCCTTCTGTTTCCAGACTCCTGTTTCTCACCCTCTGTTTCCAGACTCCTGTTTCTCCCCATCAATTTCCAGCCTCCTGTTTCTCCCCCTCTGTTTCCAGACTCCTGTTTCTGCCGCTCTGTTTCCAGACTCCTGTTTCTCACCCTCTGTTTCCAGCCTCCTGTTTCTCGCCCTCTGTTTCCAGACTCCAGTTTCTGCCCCTCTGTTACCAGACTCCTGTTTCTGCCCCTCTGTTTCCAGACTCCTGTTTCTGCCACTCTGTTTCCAGACTCCTGTTTCTCCCCCTCTGATTGCAGACCCCTGTTTCTCCCCCTCTGTTTTCAGACTCCTGATTCTGCCCCTCTGTTTCCAGACTCCTGTTTCTCCCCCTCTGTTTCCACACTCCTGCTTCTCACCCTCTGTTTCCAGCCTCCTGTTTCTGCCCCTCTGTTTCGAGCCTCCTGTTTCTGCCCCGCTGTTTCCAGCCTCCTGTTTCTCCCCCTCTGTTTCCAAACTCCTGTTTCTCCTCCTCTGTTTACAGGCTCCTGTTTCTCCCCCTCTGTTTCCAGACTCCTGTTTCTCCCCCTCTGTTTCCAGACTCCTGTTTCTCCCCCTCTGTTTCCAGTCTCCTGGTTCTCCACCTTTGTTTCCAGACTCCTGTTTCTCACCCTCTGTTTCCAGGCTCCTGTTTCTCCCCCTCTGTTTCGAGCCTCCTGTTACTGCCCCGCTGTTTCCAGCCTCCTGTTTCTCCCCCTCTGTTTCCAAACTCCTGTTTCTCCTCCTCTGTTTACAGGCTCCTGTTTCTCCCCCTCTGTTTCCAGACTCCTGTTTCTCCCCCTCTGTTTCCAGACTCCTGTTCCTCCCCCTCTGTTTCCAGACTCCTGTTTCTGCCCCTCTGTTTCCAGACTCCTGTTTCTCCCCCTCTGTTTCCAGACTCCTGTTTCTCCCCCTCTGTTTGCAGACCCCTGTTTCTCCCCCTCTGTTTGCAGACCCCTGTTTCTCCCCCTCTGCTTTCAGACTCCTGTTTCTGCCCCTCTGTTTCCAGACTCCTGTTTCTCCCCCTCTGTTTCCAGACTCCTGTTTCTCCCCCTCTGATTCCAGACTCCTGTTTCTCCCCCTCTGTTTCCGGACTCCTGTTTCTCCCCCTCTGTTTCCAGACTCCTGTTTCTGCCCCTCTGTTTCCAGACTCCTGTTTCTCACCCTCTGTTTCCAGTCTCCTCTTTCTGCCCCTCTGTTTCCAGCCTCCTGTTTCTCTCCCTCTGTTTCCAGACTCCTGTTTCTCCCCCTCTGTTTCCCGACTCCTGCTTCTGCCCCTCTGTTTCCAGGCTTCTGTTTCTCACCCTGTGTTTCCAGACTCCTGTTTCTCCCCCTCTGTTTCCAGCCTCCTGTTTGTGCCCTCTGTTTCCAGACTCCTATTTCTGCCCTCTGTTTCCAGACTCCTGTTTCTCACCATCTGTTTCCAGACTCCTGTTTCTCCCCCTCTGTTTCCAGACTCCTGTTTCTGCCCCTCTGTTTCCAGCCCGCTGTTTCTCCCCATCTGTTTCCAGACTCTTGTTTCTCCCCCTCTGTTTCCAGTCTCCTGTTTCTCCCCCTCTGTTTCCAGACTCCTGTTTCTCCTCCTCTGTTTCCAGACTCCTGTTTCTGCCCCTCTGTTTCCAGACTCCTGTTTCTGCCCCTCTGTTTCCAGCCTCCTGTTTCTGCCCCTCTGTTTCCAGCCTCCTGTTTCTCCCCCTCTGTTTCCAGACTCCTGTTTCTCCTCCTCTGTTTCCAGACTCCTGTTTCTCCCCCTCTGTTTCCAGACTCCTGTTTCTCCCCATCTGTATCCGGACTCCTATTTCTCCCCCTCTGTTTCCAGACTCCTGTTTCTCCCCCTCTGTTTCCAGCCTCCTGTTTCTGCCCCTCTGTTTCCAGACTCCTGTTTCTGCCCCTCTGTTTCCAGCCTCCTGTTTCTGCCCCTCTGTTTCCAGCCTCCTGTTTCTCCCCCTCTGTTTCCTGACTTCTGTCTCTCCTCCTTTGTTTACAGGCTCCTGTTTCACCCCCTCTGTTTTCAGACTCCTGATTCTGCACCTCTGTTTCCAGACTCCTGTTTCTCCCCCTCTGTTTCCAGACTCCTGCTTCTCCCCCTCTGTTTCCAGCCTCCTGTTTCTGCCCCTCTGTTTCGAGACTCCTGTTTCTGCCCCTCTGTTTCCAGCCTCCTGTTTCTCCCCCTCTGTTTCCAGACACCTGTTTCTCCCCCTCTGTTTCCAGACTCCTGTTTCTGCCCCTCTGTTTCCAGTCTCCTGTTTCTGCCCCTCTGTTTCCAGACTCCTGTTTCTCCTCCTCTGTTTCCAGACTCGTGTTTCTGCCCCTCTGCTTCCAGACTCCTGTTTCTGCTCCTCTGTTTCCAGACGCCAGTTTCTCCCCCTCTGTTTCCAGACTCCTGTTTCTCACCCTCTGTTTCCAGCCTCCTGTTCCTCACGCTCTGTTTCCAGCCTCCTGTTTCTCCCCCTCTGTTTCCACACTCCTGTTTCTGCCCCTCTGTTTCCAGACTCCGGTTTCTGCCCCTCTGTTTCCAGACTCCTGTTTCTCAACCTCTGTTTCCAGCCTCCTGTTTCTCACCCTCTGTTTCCAGACTCCTGTTTCTCGCCGTCTGTTTCCAGCCTCCTGTTTCTGCACCTCTGTTTCCAGACTCCTGTTTCTCCCCCTCTGTTTGCAGACCCCGGTTTCTCCCCCTCTGTTTTCAGACTCCTGTTTCTGCCCCTCTGTTTCCAGAGTCCTGTTTCTCCCCCTCTGTTTCCAGACTCCTGTTTCTCCCCCTCTGTTTCCAGACTCCTGTTTCTCCCCCTCTGTTTCCAGACTCCTGTTTCTGCCCCTCTGTTTCCAGACTCCTGTTTCTCACCCTCTGTTTCCAGTCTCCTCTTTCTGCCCCTCTGTTTCCAGCCTCCTGTTTCTGCCCCTCTGTTTCCAGTCTCCTGTTTCTCTCCCTCAGTTTCCAGACTCCTGTTTCTCCCCCTCGGTTTCCAGACTCCTGTTTCTGCCCCTCTGTTTCCAGACTTCTGTTTCTCTCCCTGTGTTTCCAGACTCCTGTTTCTCCCCCTCTGTTTCCAGCCTCCTGTTTCTCCCCCTCTGTTTCCAGACTCCTATTTCTGCCCCTCTGTTTCCAGACTCCTGTTTCTCACCATCTGTTTCCAGACTCCTGTTTCTCCCCCTCTGTTTCCAGTCTCCTGTTTCTGCCCCTCTGTTTCCAGCCTCCTGTTTCTCCCCCTCTGTTTCCACACTCCTGTTTCTGCCCCTCAGTTTCCAGACTCCTGTTTCTCCCCCTCTGTTTCCAGACTCATGTTTCTGCTCCTCTGTTTCCAGACTCCTGTTTCTGCCTCTCTGTTTCCAGACTCCTGTTTCTCACCCTCTGTCTCCAGACTCCTGTTTCTGCCCCTCTGTTTCGAGCCTCCTGATTCTGCCCCTCTGTTTCCAGCCTCCTCTTTCTCACCCTCTGTTTCCTGACTCCTGTTTCTCCCCCTCTGTTTCCAGGCTCCTGTTTCTGCCCCTCTGTTTCCAGCCTCCTGTTTCTCCCCCTCTGTTTCCAGACTCCTGTTTCTGCCCCTCTGTTTCCAGACTCCTGTTTCTGCCCCTCTGTTTCCAGCCTCCTGTTTCTGCCCCTCTGTTTCCAGCCTCCTGTTTCTCCCCCTCTGTTTCCAGACTCCTGTTTCCCCCCTCTGTTTCCAGACACCTGTTTCTCACCCTCTGTTTCCAGGCTCCTGTTTCTGCCCCTCTGTTTCCAGCCTCCTGTTTCTGCCCCACTGTTTCCAGCCTCCTGTTTCTCCCCCTCTGTTTCCAGACTCCTCTTTCTCCCGCTCTGTTTCCAGTCTCCTGTTTCTCCACCTCTGTTTCCAGACTCCTGTTTCTCACCCTCTGTTTCCAGGCTCCTGTTTCTCCCCCTCTGTTTCGAGCCTGCTGTTTCTGCCCCTCTGTTTCCAGCCTCCTGTTTCTCCCCCTCTGTTTCCAGACTCCTGTTTCTGCCCCTCTGTTTCCAGACTACTGTTTCTGCCCCTCTGTTTCCAGCCTGCTGTTTCTGCCCCTCTGTTTCCAGACGCCTGTTCCTCCCCCTCTGTTTCCCGACTCCTGTGTCTCACCCTCTGTTTCCAGCCTGCTGTTTATCACCCTCAGTTTCCAGCCTCCTGTTTCTCCCCCTCTGTCTCCACACTCCTGTTTCTGCCCCACTTTTTCCAGACTCCTGTATCTCACCCTCTGTTTCCAGACTCCTGTTTCTGCCCCTCTGTTTCCAGACTCTTGTTTCTGCCCCTCTGTTTCCAGTCTCCGGTTTCTGCCCCTCTGTTTCCAGACACCTGTTTCTCACCCTCTGTTTCCAGACTCCTGTTTCTCCCCATCAATTTCCAGACTCCTGTTTCTCCCCCTCTGTTTCCAGACTCTTGTTTCTGCCGCTCTGTTTCCAGACTCCTGTTTCTCACCCTCTGTTTCCAGCCTCCTGTTTCTCGCCCTCTGTTTCCAGACTCCTGTTTCTGCCCCTCTGTTTCCAGACTCCTGTTTCTGCCCCTCTGTTTCCAGACTCCTGTTTCTGCCCCTCTGTTTCCAGCCTCCTGTTTCTGCCCCTCTGTTTCCAGACTCCTGTTTCTCCCCCTCTGTTTGCAGACCCCTGTTTCTCCCCCTCTGTTTTCAGACTCCTGTTTCTGCCCCTCTGTTTCCTGCCTCCTGTTTCTCCCCCTCTGTTTCCAGACTGCTGTTACTCCCCCTCTGATTCCTGACTCCTGTTTCTCCCCCTCCGTTTCCAGACTCCTGTTTCTCCCCCTCTGTTTCCAGACTACTGTTTCTCCCCCTCTGATTCCAGTCTCCTGTTTCTCCCCCTCAGTTTCCAGACTCCTGTTTCTCCCCCTCTGTTTCCAGACTACTGTTTCTGCCCCTCTGTTTCCAGACTGCTGTTTCTCACCCTCTGTTTCCAGTCTCCTCTTTCTGCCCCTCTGTTTCCAGCCTCCTGTTTCTGCCCCTCTGTTTCCAGACTCCTGTTTCTCCCCCTCTGTATCCAGACTCCTGTTTCTGCCCCTCTGTTTCCAGACTTTTGTTTCTCACCCTGCGTTTCCAGACTCCTGTTTCTCCCCCTCTGTTTCCAGGCTCCTGTTTCTGCCCCTCTGTATCCAGCCTCCTGTTTCTCCCCCTCTGTTTCCAGACTACTGTTTCTCCCCCTCTGTTTCCAGCCTCCTGTTTCTGCCCCTCTGTTTCCAGCCTCCTGTTTCTCCCCCTCTGTTTCCAGACTCCTGTTTCTCCTCCTCTGTTTTCAGACTCCTGTTTCTGTCCCTCTGTTTCCAGACTCCTGTTTCCCCCCCTCTGTTTCCAGACTCATGTTTCTCACCCTCTGTTTCCAGGCTCCTGTTTCTGCCCCACTGTTTCCAGACTCCTCTTTCTGCCCCTCTGTTTCCAGACTCCTGTTTCTCCCCCTCTGTTTCCAGACTCTTGTTTCTGCCGCTCTGTTTCCAGACTCCTGTTTCTCACCCTCTGTTTCCAGCCTCCTGTTTCTCGCCCACTGTTTCCAGACTCCTGTTTCTGCCCCTCTGTTTCCAGACTCCTGTTTCTGCCCCTCTGTTTCCAGACTCCTGTTTCTGCCCCTCTGTTTCCAGCCTCCTGTTTCTTCCCCTCTGTTTCCAGACTCCTGTTTCTCCCCCTCTGTTTGCAGACCCCTGTTTCTCCCCCTCTGGTTTCAGACTCCTGTTTCTGCCCCTCTGTTTCCAGCCTCCTGTTTCTCCCCCTCTGTTTCCAGACTGCTGTTACTCCCCCTCTGATTCCTGACTCCTGTTTCTCCCCCTCTTTTTCCAGACTCCTGTTTCTCCCCCTCTGTTTCCAGACTACTGTTTCTCCCCCTCTGATTCCAGACTCCTGTTTCTCCCCCTCTGTTTCCAGACTCCTGTTTCTCCCCCTCTGTTTCCAGACTACTGTTTCTGCCCCTCTGTTTCCAGACTGCTGTTTCTCACCCTCTGTTTCCAGTCTCCTCTTTCTGCCCCTCTGTTTCCAGCCTCCTGTTTCTGCCCCTCTGTTTCCAGACTCCTGTTTCTCCCCCTCTGTATCCAGACTCCTGTTTCTGCCCCTCTGTTTCCAGACTTTTGTTTCTCACCCTGCGTTTCCAGACTCCTGTTTCTGCCCCTCTGTTTCCAGCCTCCTGTTTCTGCCCCTCTGTTTCCAGCCTCCTGTTTCTCCTCCTCTGTTTCCAGACTCCTGTTTCTCCTCCTCTGTTTACAGACTCCTGCTTCTCCCCATCTGTTTTCAGACTCCTGTTTCTGCTCCTCTGTTTCCAGACTCCTGTTTCTCCCCCTCTGTTTCCAGACTCCTGTTTCTGCCCCTCTGTTTCCAGACTCCGGTTTTTCCTCCTCTGTTTCCAGACTCCTGTTTCTCCTCCTCTGTTTACAGACTCCTGTTTCTCCCCATCTGTTTTCAGACTCCTGTTTCTGCCCCTCTGTTTCCAGACTACTGTTTCTCCCCCTCTGTTTCCAGACTCCTGTTTCTGCCCCTCTGTTTCCAGACTCCGGTTTCTGCCCTTCTGTTTCCAGACTGCTGTTTCTCACCCTCTGTTTCCAGACTCCTGTTTCTCCCCATCAATTTCCAGACTCCTGTTTCTCCCCCTCTGTTTCCAGCCTCCTGTTTCTCGCCCTCTGTTTCCAGACTCCAGTTTCTGCCCCTCTGTTACCAGACTCCTGTTTCTGCCCCTCTGTTTCCAGACTCCTGTTTCTGCCCCTCTGTTTCCAGTCTCCTGTTTCTGCCCCTCTGTTTCCAGACTCCTGTTTCTCCCCCTCTGTTTGCAGACCCCTGTTTCTCCCCCTCTGTTTTCAGACTCCTGATTCTGCCCCTCTGTTTCCAGACTCCTGTTTCTCCCCCTCTGTTTCCAGACTCCTGCTTCACCCCCTCTGTTTCCAGCCTCCTGTTTCTGCCCCTCTGTTTCGAGACTCCTGTTTCTGCCCCTCTGTTTCCAGCCTCCTGTTTCTCCCCCTCTGTTTCCAGACACCTGTTTCTCCCCCTCTGTTTCCAGACTCCTGTTTCTGCCCCTCTGTTTCCAGTCTCCTGTTTCTGCCCCTCTGTTTCCAGACTCCTGTTTCTCCTCCTCTGTTTCCAGACTCTTGTTTCTGCCCCTCTGTTTCCAGACTCCTGTTTCTGCCCCTCTGTTTCCAGTCGCCTGTTTCTCCCCCTCTGTTTTCAGACTCCTGTTTCTGCCCCTCTGTTTCCAGACTCCTGTTTCTCCCCCTCTGTTTCCAGACTCCTGTTTCTCCCCCTCTGTTTCCAGACTCCTGTTTCTCCCCCTCTGTTTCCAGACTCCTGATTCTCCCCCTCTGTTTCCAGACTCCTGTTTCTCCCCCGCTGTTTCCACACTCCTGTTTCTGCCCCACTGTTTCCAGACTCCTGTTTCTCACCCTCTGTTTCCAGACTCTTGTTTCTGCCCCTCTGTTTCCAGACTCCTGTTTTTGCCCCTCTGTTTCCAGCCTCCTGTTTCTGCCCCTCTGTTTCCAGCCTCCTGTTTCTCCCCCTCTGTTTCCAGACTCCTGTTTCTCCTCCTCTGTTTCCAGACTCCTGTTTCTCCCCCTCTGTTTCCAGACTCCTGTTTCTCCCCCTCTGTATCCGGACTCCTATTTCTCCCCCTCTGTTTCCAGACTCCTGTTTCTCCCCCTCTGTTTCCAGTCTCCTGTTTCTGCCCCTCTGTTTCCAGACTCCTGTTTCTGCCCCTCTGTTTCCAGCCTCCTGTTTCTGCCCCTCTGTTTCCAGCCTCCTGTTTCTCCCCCTCTGTTTCCAGACTCCTGTCTCTCCTCCTCTGTTTACAGGCTCCTGTTTCTCCCCCTCTGTTTTCAGACTCCTGATTCTGCCCCTCTGTTTCCAGACTCCTGTTTCTCCCCCTCTGTTTCCAGACTCCTGCTTCTCCCCCTCTGTTTCCAGCCTCCTGTTTCTGCCCCTCTGTTTCGAGACTCCTGTTACTGCCCCTCTGTTTCCAGCCTCCTGTTTCTCCCCCTCTCTTTCCAGACACCTGTTTCTCCCCCTCTGTTTCCAGACTCCTGTTTCTGCCCCTTTGTTTCCAGTCTCCTGTTTCTGCCCCTCTGTTTCCAGTCTCCTGTTTCTCCCCCTCTGTTTCCAGACTCGTGTTTCTGCCCCTCTGTTTCCAGACTCCTGTTTCTGCTCCTCTGTTTCCAGACCCCTGTTTCTCCCCCTCTGTTTCCAGACTCCTGTTTCTCACCCTCTGTTTCCAGCCTCCTGTTTCTCACCCTCTGTTTCCAGCCTCCTGTTTCTCTCCCTCTGTTTCCACACTCCTGTTTCTGCCCCACTGTTTCCAGACTCCTGTTTCTCACCCTCTGTTTCCAGACTCTTGTTTCGGCCCCTCTGTTTCCAGACTCCTGTTTCTGCCCCTCTGTTACCAGACTCCGGTTTCTGCCCCTCTGTTTCCAGACTCCTGTTTCTGCCCCTCTGTTTCCAGACTCCTGTTTCTCACCCTCTGTTTCCAGTCTCCTCTTTCTGCCCCTCTGTTTCCAGCCTCCTGTTTCTGCCCCTCTGTTTCCAGTATCCTGTTTCTCTCCCTCTGTTTCCAGACTCCTGTTTCTCCCCCTCGGTTTCCAGACTCCTGTTTCTGCCCCTCTGTTTCCAGACTTCTGTTTCTCTCCCTGTGGTTCCAGATTCCTGTTTCTCCCCCTCTGTTTCCAGCCTCCTGTTTCTCCCCCTCTGTTTCCAGACTCCTATTTCTGCCCCTCTGTTTCCAGACTCCTGTTTCTCACCATCTGTTTCCAGACTCCTGTTTCTCCCTCTCTGTTTCCAGTCTCCTGTTTCTGCCCCTCTGTTTCCAGCATCCTGTTTCTCCCCCTCTGTTTCCAGACTCCTGTTTCTGCCCCTCTGTTTCCAGAATCCTGTTTCTGCCCCTCTGTTTCCAGCCTCCTGTTTCTCCCCGTCTGTTTCCAGACTCCTGTTTCTGCCCCTCTGTTTCCAGTCTCCTGTTTCTGCCCCTCTGTTTCCAGACTCCTGTTTCTCCCCCTCTGTTTCCAGACTCTTGTTTCTGCCCCTTCTTTTCCAGACTCCTGTTTCTGCCCCTCTGTTTCCAGTCGCCTGTTTCTGCCCCTCGGTTTTCAGACTCCTGTTTCTGCCCCTCTGTTTCCAGACTCCTGTTTCTCCCCCTCTGTTTCCAGCCTCCTGTTTCTCACCCTCTGTTTCCAGCCTCCTGTTTCTCGCCCTCTGTTTCCAGCCTCCTGTTTCTGCCCCTCTGTTTCCATACTCCTGTTTCTCCCCCTCTGTTTGCAGACCCCGGTTTCTCCCCCTCTGTTTTCAGACTCCTGTTTCTGCCCCTCTGTTTCCAGACTGCTGTTTCTCACCCTCTGTTTCCAGTCTCCTCTTTCTGCCCCTCTGTTTCCAGCCTCCTGTTTCTGCCCCTCTGTCTCCAGTCTCCTGTTTCTCCCCCTCTGTATCCTGACTACTGTTTCTGCCCCTCTGTTTCCAGACGTTTGTTTCTCACCCTGTGTTTCCAGACTCCTGTTTCTCCCCCTCTGTTTCCAGCCTCCTGTTTGTCCCCTCTGTTTCCAGACTCCTATTTCTGCCCTCTGTTTCTAGACTCCTGTTTCTCACCATCTGTTTCCAGACTCCTGTTTCTCCCCCTCTGTTTCCAGACTCCTGTTTCTGCCCCTCTGTTTCCAGCCTCCTGTTTCTCCCCCTCTGTTTCCACACTCCTGTTTCTGCCCCTCTGTTTCCAGACTCCTGTTTCTCCCCCTCTGTTTCCAGACTCCTGTTTCTCCCCCTCTGTTTCCAGACTCCTGTTTCTGCCTCTCTGTTTCCAGACACCTGTTTCTCACCCTCTGTCTCCAGACTCCTGTTTCTGCCCCTCTGTTTCGAGCCTCCTGATTCTGCCCCTCTGTTTCCAGCCTCCTCTTTCTCACCCTCTGTTTCCTGACTCCTGTTTCTCCCCCTCTGTTTCCAGGCTCCTGTTTCTGCCCCTCTGTTTCCAGACTCCTGTTTCTCCCCCTCTGTTTCCAGACTCCTGTTTCTGCCCCTCTGTTTCCAGACTCCTGTTTCTGCCCCTCTGTTTCCAGCCTCCTGTTTCTGCCCCTCTGTTTCCAGCCTCCTGTTTCTCCCCCTCTGTTTCCAGACTCCTGTTTCTCCTCCTCTGTTTTCAGACTCCTGTTTCTGCCCCTCTGTTTCCAGACTCCTGTTTCCCCCCCTCTGTTTCCAGACACCTGTTTCTCACCCTCTGTTTCCAGGCTCCTGTTTCTGCCCCACTGTTTCCAGCCTCCTGTTTCTCCCCCTCTGTTTCCAGACTCCTGTTTCTCCCCCTCTGTTTCCAGACTCCTGTTTCTGCCCCTCTGTTTCCAGACACCTGTTTCTGCCCCTCTGTATCCAGCACCTGATTCTCACCCTCTGTTTCCTGGCTCCTGTTTCTGCCCCACTGTTTCCAGCCTCCTGTTTCTCCCCCTCTGTTTCCAGACTCCTCTTTCCCCCTCTCTGTTTCCAGTCTCCTGTTTCTCCACCTCTGTTTCCAGACTCCTGTTTCTCCCCCTCTGTTTCGAGCCTGCTGTTTCTGCCCCTCTGTTTCCAGCCTCCTGTTCCTCCCCCTCTGTTTCCAAACTCCTGTTTCTGCCCCTCTGTTTCCAGACTCCTGTTTCTGCCCCTCTGTTTCCAGACTCCTGTTTCTGCCCCTCTGTTTCCAGACTCCTGTTTCTGCCTCTCTGTTTCCAGACTCCTGTTTCTCACCCTCTGTCTCCAGACTCCTGTTTCTGCCCCTCTGTTTCGAGCCTCCTGATTCTGCCCCACTGTTTCCAGCCTCCTCTTTCTCACCCTCTGTTTCCTGACTCCTGTTTCTGCCCCTCTGTTTCCAGACTCCTGTTTCCCCCCCTCTGTTTCCAGCACCTGATTCTCACCCTCTGTTTCCTGGCTCCTGTTTCTGCCGCACTGTTTCCAGCCTCCTGTTTCTCCCCCTCTGTTTCCAGACTCCAGTTTCTCCCCCTCTGTTTCCAGACTCCTGTTTCTGCCCCTCTGTTTCCAGACTCCTGTTTCTGCCCCTCTGTTTCCAGCCTCCTGTTTCTGACCCTCTGTTTCCAGCCTCCTGTTTCTGCCCCACTGTTTCCAGCCTCCTGTTTCTCCCCCTCTGTTTCCAGACTCCTCTTTCTCCCCCTCTGTTTCCAGTCTCCTGTTTCTCCACCTCTGTTTCCAGACTCCTGTTTCTGCCCCTCTGTTTCCAGTCTCCTGTTTCTCCACCTCTGTTTCCAGACTCCTGTTACTGCCCCTCTGTTTCCAGCCTCCTGTTTCTCCCCCTCTGTTTCCAAACTCCTGTTTCTGCCCCTCTGTTTCCAGACTCCTGTTTCTGCCCCTCTGTTTCCAGACTCCTGTTTCTCCCCCTCTGTTTCCACACTCCTGTTTCTGCCCCACTGTTTCCAGACTCCTCTTTCTCACCCTCTGTTTCCAGACTCTTGTTTCTGCCCCTCTGTTTCCAGACTCCTGTTTCTCACCCTCTGTTTCCTGACTCCTGTTTCTCCCCATCAACTTCCGGACTCCTGTTTCTCCCCCTCTGTTTCCAGACTCCTGTTTCTGCCGCTCTGATTCCAGACTCCTGTTTCTCACCCTCTGTTTCCAGCCTCCTGTTTCTCGCCCTCTGTTTCCAGACTCCTGTTTCTGCCCCTCTGTTTCCAGACTCCTGTTTCTGCCCCTCAGTTTCCAGACTCCTGTTTCTGCCCCTCTGTTTCCAGCCACCTGTTTCTGCCCCTCTGTTTCCAGACTCCTGTTTCTCCCCCTCTGTTTGCAGACCCCTGTTTCTCCCCCTCTGTTTTCAGACTCCTGTTTCTGCCCCTCTGTTTCCAGACTCCTGTTTCTCCCCCTCTGTTTCCAGACTACTGTTTCTCCCCCTCTGATTCCAGACACCTGTTTCTCCCCCTCTGTTTCCAGACTCCTGTTTCTGCCCCTCTGTTTCCAGACTGCTCTTTCTCACCCTCTGTTTCCAGTCTCCTCTTTCTGCCCCTCTGTTTCCAGCCTCCTGTTTCTGCCCCCCTGTCTCCTGTCTCCTGTTTCTCTCCCTCTGTTTCCAGACTCCTGTTTCTCCCCCTCTGTATCCAGACTCCTGTTTCTGCCCCTCTGTTTCCAGACTTTTGTTTCTCACCCTGTGTTTCCAGACTCCTGTTTCTCCCCCTCTGTTTCCAGGCTCCTGTTTCTGCCCCTCTGTTTCCAGCCTCCTGTTTCTCCCCCTCTGTTTCCAGACTACTGTTACTCCCCCTCTGTTTCCAGACTCCTTTTTCTCCCCCTCTGTTTCTAGACTCCTGTTTCTGCCCCTCTGTTTCCAGACTCCTGTTTCTGCCCCTCTGTTTCCAGCCTCCTGTTTCTCCCCCTCTGTTTCCAGACTCCTGTTTCTCCTCCTCTGTTTTCAGACTCCTGTTTCTGTCCCTCTGTTTCCAGACTCCTGTTTCCCCCCCTCTGTTTCCAGACTCATGTTTCTCACCCTCTGTTTCCAGGCTCCTGTTTCTGCCCCACTGTTTCCAGACTCCTCTTTCTGCCCCTCTGTTTCAAGCGTCCAGTTTCTCCCCCTCTGTTTCCAGACTCCTGTTTCTCCCGCTCTGTTTCCAGACTCCTGTTTCTGCCCCTCTGTTTCCAGACTCCTGTTTCTGCCCCTCTGTTTCCAGCCTCCTGTTTCTGCCCCTCTGTTTCCAGCCTCCTGTTTCTCCTCCTCTGTTTCCAGACTCCTGTTTCTCCTCCTCTGTTTACAGACTCCTGTTTCTCCCCATCTGTTTTCAGACTCCTGTTTCTGCCCCTCTGTTTCCAGACTCCTGTTTCTCCCCCTCTGTTTCCAGACTCCTGTTTCTGCCCCTCTGTTTCCAGATTCCGGTTTCTGCCCTTCTGTTTCCAGACTCCTGTTTCTCACCCTCTGTTTCCAGACTCCTGTTTCTCCCCATCAATTTCCAGACTCCTGTTTCTCCCCCTCTGTTTCCAGACTCCTGTTTCTGCCGCTCTGTTTCCAGACTCCTGTTTCTCACCCTCTGTTTCCAGCCTCCTGTTTCTCGCCCTCTGTTTCCAGACTCCAGTTTCTGCCCCTCTGTTACCAGACTCCTGTTTCTGCCCCTCTGTTTCCAGACTCCTGTTTCTGCCCCTCTGTTTCCAGACTCCTGTTTCTCCCCCTCTGTTTGCAGACCCCTGTTTCTCCCCCTCTGTTTTCAGACTCCTGATTCTGCCCCTCTGTTTCCAGACTCCTGTCTCTCCCCTTCTGTTTCCAGACTCTTGTTTCTGCCCCTCTGTTTCCAGACTCCGGTTTCTGCCCATCTCTTTCCAGTCTCCTGTTTCTCACCCTCTGTTTCCAGACTCCTGTTTCTCCCCATCAATTTCCAGACTCCTGTTTCTCCCCCTCTGTTTCCAGACTCCTGTTTCTGCCGCTCTGTTTCCAGACTCCTGTTTCTGCCCCTCTGTTTCCAGACTCCTGTTTCTGCCCCTCTGTTTCCAGACTCCTGTTTCTGCCACTCTGTTTCCAGCCTCCTGTTTCTGCCCCTCTGTTTCCAGACTCCTGTTTCTCCCCCTCTGTTTCCAGACTCCTGTTTCTCCCCCTCTGTTTCCAGACTCCTGTTTCTGCCCCTCTGTTTCCAGTCTCCTGTTTCCGCCCCTCTGTTTCCAGACTCCTGTTTCTCCCCCTCTTTTTCCAGACTCCTGTTTCTGCCCCTCTGTTTCCTGATGCCTGTTACTCCCCCTCTGTTTTCAGACTCCTGTTTCTGCCCCTCTGTTTCCAGACTCGTGTTTCTCCCCCTCTGTTTCCAGACTCCTGTTTCTGCCCCACTGTTTCCAGACTCCTGTTTCTCACCCTCTGTTTCCAGACTCTTGTTTCTGCCCCTCTGTTTCCAGTCTCCTGTTTCTGCCCCTCTGTTTCCAGACTCCGGTTTCTGCCCCTCTGTTTCCAGCCTCCTGTTTCTCCCCCTCTGTTTCCAGACTCCTGTTTCTCCTCCTCTGTTTTCAGACTCCTGTCTCTGCCCCTCTGTTTCCAGACTGCTGTTTCCCCCCCTCTGTTTCCAGACACCTGTTTCTCACCCTCTGTTTCCAGGCTCCTGTTTCTGCCCCACTGTTTCCAGCCTCCTGTTTCTCCACCTCTGTTTCCAGACTCCTGTTTCTCCCCCTCTGTTTCCAGACTCCTGTTTCTGCCCCTCTGTTTCCAGACTCCTGTTTCTGCCCCTCTGTATCCAGCACCTGATTCTCACCCTCTGTTTCCTGGCTCCTGTTTCTGCCCCACTGTTTCCAGCCTCCTGTTTCTCCCCCTCTGTTTCCAGACTCCTCTTTCTCCCCCTCTGTTTCCAGTCTCCTGTTTCTCCACCTCTGTTTCCAGACTCCTGTTTCTCCCCCTCTGTTTCGAGCCTGCTGTTTCTGCCCCTCTGTTTCCAGCCTCCTGTTCCTCCCCCTCTGTTTCCAAACTCCTGTTTCTGCCCCTCTGTTTCCAGACTCCTGTTTCTGCCCCTCTGTTTCCAGACTCCTGTTTCTGCCCCTCTGTTTCCAGACTCCTGTTTCTGCCTCTCTGTTTCCAGACTCCTGTTTCTCACCCTCTGTCTCCAGACTCCTGTTTCTGCCCCTCTGTTTCGAGCCTCCTGATTCTGCCCCACTGTTTCCAGCCTCCTCTTTCTCACCCTCTGTTTCCTGACTCCTGTTTCTCCCCCTCTGTTTCCAGGCTCCTGTTTCTGCCCCTCTGTTTCCAGCCTCCTGTTTCTCCTCCTCTGTTTTCAGACTCCTGTTTCTGCCCCTCTGCTTCCAGACTCCTGTTTCCCCCCCTCTGTTTCCAGCACCTGATTCTCACCCTCTGTTTCCTGGCTCCTGTTTCTGCCGCACTGTTTCCAGCCTCCTGTTTCTCCCCCTCTGTTTCCAGACTCCAGTTTCTCCCCCTCTGTTTCCAGACTCCTGTTTCTGCCCCTCTGTTTCCAGACTCCTGTTTCTGCCCCTCTGTTTCCAGCCTCCTGTTTCTGACCCTCTGTTTCCAGCCTCCTGTTTCTGCCCCACTGTTTCCAGCCTCCTGTTTCTCCCCCTCTGTTTCCAGACTCCTCTTTCTCCCCCTCTGTTTCCAGTCTCCTGTTTCTCCACCTCTGTTTCCAGACTCCTGTTTCTCACCCTCTGTTTCCAGGCTCCTGTTTCTCCCCCTCTGTTTCGAGCCTGCTGTTACTGCCCCTCTGTTTCCAGCCTCCTGTTTCTCCCCCTCTGTTTCCAAACTCCTGTTTCTGCCCCTCTGTTTCCAGACTCCTGTTTCTGCCCCTCTGTTTCCAGACTCCTGTTTCTCCCCCTCTGTTTCCACACTCCTGTTTCTGCCCCTCTGTTTCCAGGCTCCGGTTTCTGCCCAGCTGTTTCCAGTCTCCTGTTTCTCACCCTCTGTTTCCAGACTCCTGTTTCTCCCCATCAATTTCCAGACTCCTGTTTCTCCCCCTCTGTTTCCAGAATCCTGTTTCTGCCGCTCTGTTTCCAGACTCCTGTTTCTGCCCCTCTGTTTCCAGACTCCTGTTTCTGCCCCTCTGTTTCCAGACTCCTGTTTCTGCCACTCTGTTTCCAGCCTCCTGTTTCTGCCCCCCTGTTTCCAGACTCCTGTTTCTCCCCCTCTGTTTCCAGACTCCTGTTTCTCCCCCTCTGTTTCCAGACTCCTGCTTCTCCCCCTCTCTTTCCAGCCTCCTGTTTCTCCCCCTCTGTTTCGAGACACCTGTTTCTCCCCCTCTGTTTCCAGACTCCTGTTTCTGCCCCTCTGTTTCCAGTCTCCTGTTTCCGCCCCTCTGTTTCCAGACTCCTGTTTCTGCCCCTCTGTTTCCAGGATCCTGTTTCTCCCCCTCTGTTTCGAGCCTGCTGTTACTGCCCCTCTGTTTCCAGCCTCCTGTTTCTCCCCCTCTGTTTCCAAACTCCTGTTTCTGCCCCTCTGTTTCCAGACTCCTGTTTCTGCCCCTCTGTTTCCAGACTCCTGTTTCTCCCCCTCTGTTTCCACACTCCTGTTTCTGCCCCACTGTTTCCAGACTCCTCTTTCTCACCCTCTGTTTCCAGACTCTTGTTTCTGCCCCTCTGTTTCCAGACTCCTGTTTCTCACCCTCTGTTTCCTGACTCCTGTTTCTCCCCATCAACTTCCGGACTCCTGTTTCTCCCCCTCTGTTTCCAGACTCCTGTTTCTGCCGCTCTGATTCCAGACTCCTGTTTCTCACCCTCTGTTTCCAGCCTCCTGTTTCTCGCCCTCTGTTTCCAGACTCCTGTTTCTGCCCCTCTGTTTCCAGACTCCTGTTTCTGCCCCTCAGTTTCCAGACTCCTGTTTCTGCCCCTCTGTTTCCAGCCACCTGTTTCTGCCCCTCTGTTTCCAGACTCCTGTTTCTCCCCCTCTGTTTGCAGACCCCTGTTTCTCCCCCTCTGTTTTCAGACTCCTGTTTCTGCCCCTCTGTTTCCAGACTCCTGTTTCTCCCCCTCTGTTTCCAGACTACTGTTTCTCCCCCTCTGATTCCAGACACCTGTTTCTCCCCCTCTGTTTCCAGACTCCTGTTTCTGCCCCTCTGTTTCCAGACTGCTCTTTCTCACCCTCTGTTTCCAGTCTCCTCTTTCTGCCCCTCTGTTTCCAGCCTCCTGTTTCTGCCCCCCTGTCTCCTGTCTCCTGTTTCTCTCCCTCTGTTTCCAGACTCCTGTTTCTCCCCCTCTGTATCCAGACTCCTGTTTCTGCCCCTCTGTTTCCAGACTTTTGTTTCTCACCCTGTGTTTCCAGACTCCTGTTTCTCCCCCTCTGTTTCCAGGCTCCTGTTTCTGCCCCTCTGTTTCCAGCCTCCTGTTTCTCCCCCTCTGTTTCCAGACTACTGTTACTCCCCCTCTGTTTCCAGACTCCTTTTTCTCCCCCTCTGTTTCTAGACTCCTGTTTCTGCCCCTCTGTTTCCAGACTCCTGTTTCTGCCCCTCTGTTTCCAGCCTCCTGTTTCTCCCCCTCTGTTTCCAGACTCCTGTTTCTCCTCCTCTGTTTTCAGACTCCTGTTTCTGTCCCTCTGTTTCCAGACTCCTGTTTCCCCCCCTCTGTTTCCAGACTCATGTTTCTCACCCTCTGTTTCCAGGCTCCTGTTTCTGCCCCACTGTTTCCAGACTCCTCTTTCTGCCCCTCTGTTTCAAGCGTCCAGTTTCTCCCCCTCTGTTTCCAGACTCCTGTTTCTCCCGCTCTGTTTCCAGACTCCTGTTTCTGCCCCTCTGTTTCCAGACTCCTGTTTCTGCCCCTCTGTTTCCAGCCTCCTGTTTCTGCCCCTCTGTTTCCAGCCTCCTGTTTCTCCTCCTCTGTTTCCAGACTCCTGTTTCTCCTCCTCTGTTTACAGACTCCTGTTTCTCCCCATCTGTTTTCAGACTCCTGTTTCTGCCCCTCTGTTTCCAGACTCCTGTTTCTCCCCCTCTGTTTCCAGACTCCTGTTTCTGCCCCTCTGTTTCCAGATTCCGGTTTCTGCCCTTCTGTTTCCAGACTCCTGTTTCTCACACTCTGTTTCCAGACTCCTGTTTCTCCCCATCAATTTCCAGACTCCTGTTTCTCCCCCTCTGTTTCCAGACTCCTGTTTCTGCCGCTCTGTTTCCAGACTCCTGTTTCTCACCCTCTGTTTCCAGCCTCCTGTTTCTCGCCCTCTGTTTCCAGACTCCAGTTTCTGCCCCTCTGTTACCAGACTCCTGTTTCTGCCCCTCTGTTTCCAGACTCCTGTTTCTGCCCCTCTGTTTCCAGACTCCTGTTTCTCCCCCTCTGTTTGCAGACCCCTGTTTCTCCCCCTCTGTTTTCAGACTCCTGATTCTGCCCCTCTGTTTCCAGACTCCTGTCTCTCCCCCTCTGTTTCCAGACTCTTGTTTCTGCCCCTCTGTTTCCAGACTCCGGTTTCTGCCCATCTGTTTCCAGTCTCCTGTTTCTCACCCTCTGTTTCCAGACTCCTGTTACTCCCCATCAATTTCCAGACTCCTGTTTCTCCCCCTCTGTTTCCAGACTCCTGTTTCTGCCGCTCTGTTTCCAGACTCCTGTTTCTGCCCCTCTGTTTCCAGACTCCTGTTTCTGCCCCTCTGTTTCCAGACTCCTGTTTCTGCCACTCTGTTTCCAGCCTCCTGTTTCTGCCCCTCTGTTTCCAGACTCCTGTTTCTCCCCCTCTGTTTCCAGACTCCTGTTTCTCCCCCTCTGTTTCCAGACTCCTGTTTCTGCCCCTCTGTTTCCAGTCTCCTGTTTCCGCCCCTCTGTTTCCAGACTCCTGTTTCTCCCCCTCTTTTTCCAGACTCCTGTTTCTGCCCCTCTGTTTCCTGATGCCTGTTACTCCCCCTCTGTTTTCAGACTCCTGTTTCTGCCCCTCTGTTTCCAGACTCGTGTTTCTCCCCCTCTGTTTCCAGACTCCTGTTTCTGCCCCACTGTTTCCAGACTCCTGTTTCTCACCCTCTGTTTCCAGACTCTTGTTTCTGCCCCTCTGTTTCCAGTCTCCTGTTTCTGCCCCTCTGTTTCCAGACTCCGGTTTCTGCCCCTCTGTTTCCAGCCTCCTGTTTCTCCCCCTCTGTTTCCAGACTCCTGTTTCTCCTCCTCTGTTTTCAGACTCCTGTCTCTGCCCCTCTGTTTCCAGACTGCTGTTTCCCCCCCTCTGTTTCCAGACACCTGTTTCTCACCCTCTGTTTCCAGGCTCCTGTTTCTGCCCCACTGTTTCCAGCCTCCTGTTTCTCCACCTCTGTTTCCAGACTCCTGTTTCTCCCCCTCTGTTTCCAGACTCCTGTTTCTGCCCCTCTGTTTCCAGACTCCTGTTTCTGCCCCTCTGTATCCAGCACCTGATTCTCACCCTCTGTTTCCTGGCTCCTGTTTCTGCCCCACTGTTTCCAGCCTCCTGTTTCTCCCCCTCTGTTTCCAGACTCCTCTTTCTCCCCCTCTGTTTCCAGTCTCCTGTTTCTCCACCTCTGTTTCCAGACTCCTGTTTCTCCCCCTCTGTTTCGAGCCTGCTGTTTCTGCCCCTCTGTTTCCAGCCTCCTGTTCCTCCCCCTCTGTTTCCAAACTCCTGTTTCTGCCCCTCTGTTTCCAGACTCCTGTTTCTGCCCCTCTGTTTCCAGACTCCTGTTTCTGCCCCTCTGTTTCCAGACTCCTGTTTCTGCCTCTCTGTTTCCAGACTCCTGTTTCTCACCCTCTGTCTCCAGACTCCTGTTTCTGCCCCTCTGTTTCGAGCCTCCTGATTCTGCCCCACTGTTTCCAGCCTCCTCTTTCTCACCCTCTGTTTCCTGACTCCTGTTTCTCCCCCTCTGTTTCCAGGCTCCTGTTTCTGCCCCTCTGTTTCCAGCCTCCTGTTTCTCCTCCTCTGTTTTCAGACTCCTGTTTCTGCCCCTCTGCTTCCAGACTCCTGTTTCCCACCCTCTGTTTCCAGCACCTGATTCTCACCCTCTGTTTCCTGGCTCCTGTTTCTGCCGCACTGTTTCCAGCCTCCTGTTTCTCCCCCTCTGTTTCCAGACTCCAGTTTCTCCCCCTCTGTTTCCAGACTCCTGTTTCTGCCCCTCTGTTTCCAGACTCCTGTTTCTGCCCCTCTGTTTCCAGCCTCCTGTTTCTGACCCTCTGTTTCCAGCCTCCTGTTTCTGCCCCACTGTTTCCAGCCTCCTGTTTCTCCCCCTCTGTTTCCAGACTCCTCTTTCTCCCCCTCTGTTTCCAGTCTCCTGTTTCTCCACCTCTGTTTCCAGACTCCTGTTTCTCACCCTCTGTTTCCAGGCTCCTGTTTCTCCCCCTCTGTTTTGAGCCTGCTGTTACTGCCCCTCTGTTTCCAGCCTCCTGTTTCTCCCCCTCTGTTTCCAAACTCCTGTTTCTGCCCCTCTGTTTCCAGACTCCTGTTTCTGCCCCTCTGTTTCCAGACTCCTGTTTCTCCCCCTCTGTTTCCACACTCCTGTTTCTGCCCCTCTGTTTCCAGACTCCGGTTTCTGCCCAGCTGTTTCCAGTCTCCTGTTTCTCACCCTCTGTTTCCAGACTCCTGTTTCTCCCCATCAATTTCCAGACTCCTGTTTCTCCCCCTCTGTTTCCAGACTCCTGTTTCTGCCGCTCTGTTTCCAGACTCCTGTTTCTGCCCCTCTGTTTCCAGACTCCTGTTTCTGCCCCTCTGTTTCCAGACTCCTGTTTCTGCCACTCTGTTTCCAGCCTCCTGTTTCTGCCCCCCTGTTTCCAGACTCCTGTCTCTCCCCCTCTGTTTCCAGACTCCTGTTTCTCCCCCTCTGTTTCCAGACTCCTGCTTCTCCCCCTCTCTTTCCAGCCTCCTGTTTCTCCCCCTCTGTTTCGAGACACCTGTTTCTCCCCCTCTGTTTCCAGACTCCTGTTTCTGCCCCTCTGTTTCCAGTCTCCTGTTTCCGCCCCTCTGTTTCCAGACTCCTGTTTCTCCCCCTCTTTTTCCAGACTCTTGTTTCTGCCCCTCTGTTTCCAGGCTCCTGTTTCTGCCCCTCTGTTTCCTGATGCCTGTTACTCCCCCTCTGTTTTCAGACTCCTGTTTCTGCCCCTCTGTTTCCAGACTCGTGTTTCTCCCCCTCTGTTTCCAGACTCCGGTTTCTGCCCCACTGTTTCCAGACTCCTGTTTCTCACCCTCTGTTTCCAGACTCTTGTTTCTGCCCCTCTGTTTCCAGTCTCCTGTTTCTGCCCCTCTGTTTCCAGACTCCGGTTTCTGCCCCTCTGTTTCCAGCCTCCTGTTTCTCCCCCTCTGTTTCCAGACTCCTGTTTCTCCTCCTCTGTTTTCAGACTCCTGTCTCTGCCCCTCTGTTTCCAGACTCCTGTTTCCCCCCCTCTGTTTCCAGACACCTGTTTCTCACCCTCTGTTTCCAGGCTCCTGTTTCTGCCCCACTGTTTCCAGCCTCCTGTTTCTCCACCTCTGTTTCCAGACTCCTGTTTCTCCCCCTCTGTTTCCAGACTCCTGTTTCTGCCCCTCTGTTTCCAGACTCCTGTTTCTGCCCCTCTGTATCCAGCACCTGATTCTCACCCTCTGTTTCCTGGCTCCTGTTTCTGCCCCACTGTTTCCAGCCTCCTGTTTCTCCCCCTCTGTTTCCAGACTCCTCTTTCTCCCCCTCTGTTTCCAGTCTCCTGTTTCTCCACCTCTGTTTCCAGACTCCTGTTTCTCCCCCTCTGTTTCGAGCCTGCTGTTTCTGCCCCTCTGTTTCCAGCCTCCTGTTCCTCCCCCTCTGTTTCCAAACTCCTGTTTCTGCCCCTCTGTTTCCAGACTCCTGTTTCTGCCCCTCTGTTTCCAGACTCCAGTTTCTGCCCCTCTGTTTCCAGACTCCTGTTTCTGCCTCTCTGTTTCCAGACTCCTGTTTCTCACCCTCTGTCTCCAGACTCCTGTTTCTGCCCCTCTGTTTCGAGCCTCCTGATTCTGCCCCACTGTTTCCAGCCTCCTCTTTCTCACCCTCTGTTTCCTGACTCCTGTTTCTCCCCCTCTGTTTCCAGGCTCCTGTTTCTGCCCCTCTGTTTCCAGCCTCCTGTTTCTCCTCCTCTGTTTTCAGACTCCTGTTTCTGCCACTCTGCTTCCAGACTCCTGTTTCCCCCCCTCTGTTTCCAGCACCTGATTCTCACCCTCTGTTTCCTGGCTCCTGTTTCTGCCGCACTGTTTCCAGCCTCCTGTTTCTCCCCCTCTGTTTCCAGACTCCTGTTTCTCCCCCTCTGTTTCCAGACTCCTGTTTCTGCCCCTCTGTTTCCAGACTCCTGTTTCTGCCCCTCTGTTTCCAGCCTCCTGTTTCTGACCCTCTGTTTCCAGCCTCCTGTTTCTGCCCCACTGTTTCCAGCCTCCTGTTTCTCCCCCTCTGTTTCCAGACTCCTCTTTCTCCCCCTCTGTTTCCAGTCTCCTGTTTCTCCACCTCTGTTTCCAGACTCCTGCTTCTCACCCTCTGTTTCCAGGCTCCTGTTTCTCCCCCTCTGTTTCGAGCCTGCTGTTACTGCCCCTCTGTTTCCAGCCTCCTGTTTCTCCCCCTCTGTTTCCAAACTCCTGTTTCTGCCCCTCTGTTTCCAGACTCCTGTTTCTGCCCCTCTGTTTCCAGACTCCTGTTTCTCCCCCTCTGTTTCCACACTCCTGTTTCTGCCCCACTGTTTCCAGACTCCTCTTTCTCACCCTCTGTTTCCAGACTCTTGTTTCTGCCCCTCTGTTTCCAGACTCCTGTTTCTCACCCTCTGTTTCCTGACTCCTGTTTCTCCCCATCAATTTCCAGACTCCTGTTTCTCCCCCTCGGTTTCCAGACTCCTGTTTCTGCCGCTCTGTTTCCAGACTCCTGTTTCTCACCCTCTGTTTCCAGCCTCCTGTTTCTCGCCCTCTGTTTCCAGACTCCTGTTTCTGCCCCTCTGTTTCCAGACTCCTGTTCCTGCCCCTCTGTTTCCAGACTCCTGTTTCTGCCCCTCTGTTTCCAGCCACCTGTTTCTGCCCCTCTGTTTCCAGACTCCTGTTTCTCCCCCTCTGTTTGCAGACCCCTGTTTCTCCCCCTCTGTTTTCAGACTCCTGTTTCTGCCCCTCTGTTTCCAGACTCCTGTTTCTCCCCCTCTGTTTCCAGACTGCTGTTTCTCCCCCTCTGATTCCAGACTCCTATTTCTCCCCCTCTGTTTCCAGACTCCTGTTTCTGCCCCTCTGTTTCCAGACTGCTCTTTCTCACCCTCTGTTTCCAGTCTCCTCTTTCTGCCCCTCTGTTTCCAGCCTCCTGTTTCTGCCCCTCTGTCTCCTGTCTCCTGTTTCTCTCCCTCTGTTTCCAGACTCCTGTTTCTCCCCCTCTGTATCCAGACTCCTGTTTCTGCCCCTCTGTTTCCAGACTTTTGTTTCTCACCCTGTGTTTCCAGACTCCTGTTTCTCCCCCTCTGTTTCCAGGCTCCTGTTTCTGCCCGTCTGTTTCCAGCCTCCTGTTTCTCCCCCTCTGTTTCCAGACTACTGTTACTCCCCCTCTGTTTCCAGACTCCTTTTTCTCCCCCTCTGTTTCCAGACTCCTGTTTCTGCCCCTCTGTTTCCAGACTCCTGTTTCTGCCCCTCTGTTTCCAGCCTCCTGTTTCTCCCCCTCTGTTTCCAGACTCCTGTTTCTCCTCCTCTGTTTTCAGACTCCTGTTTCTGTCCCTCTGTTTCCAGCCTCCTGTTTCCCCCCCTCTGTTTCCAGACTCATGTTTCTCACCCTCTGTTTCCAGCTCCTGTTTCTGCCCCACTGTTTCCAGACTCCTCTTTCTGCCCCTCTGTTTCCAGCGCCAATTTCTCCCCCTCTGTTTCCAGACTCCTGTTTCTCCCGCTCTGTTTCCAGACTCCTGTTTCTGCCCCTCTGTTTCCAGACTCCTGTTTCTGCCCCTCTGTTTCCAGCCTCCTGTTTTCTGCCCCTCTGTTTCCAGCCTCCTGTTTCTCCTCCTCTGTTTCCAGACTCCTGTTTCTCCTCCTCTGTTTACAGACTCCTGTTTCTCCCCATCTGTTTTCAGACTCCTGTTTCTGCCCGTCTGTTTCCAGACTCCTGTTTCTCCCCCTCTGTTTCCAGACTCCTGTTTCTGCCCCTCTGTTTCCCAGATTCCGGTTTCTGCCCTTCTGTTTCCAGACTCCTGTTTCTCACCCTCTGTTTCCAGCCTCCTGTTTCTCCCCCTCTGTTTCCAGACTCCAGTTTCTGCCCCTCTGTTACCAGACTCCTGTTTCTGCCTCTCTGTTTCCAGACTCCTGTTTCTGCCCCTCTGTTTCCAGACTCCTGTTTCTCCCCCTCTGTTTGCAGACCCCTGTTTCTCCCCCTCTGTTTTCAGACTCCTGATTCTGCCCCTCTGTTTCCAGACTCCTGTTTCTCACCCTCTGTTTCCAGACTCCTGTTTCTCCCCATCAATTTCCAGACTCCTGTTTCTCCCCCTCTGTTTCCAGACTCCTGTTTCTGCCGCTCTGTTTCCAGACTCCTGTTTCTGCCCCTCTGTTTCCAGACTCCTGTTTCTTCCCCTCTGTTTCCAGACTCCTGTTTCTGCCACTCTGTTTCCAGCCTCCTGTTTCTGCCCCTCTGTTTCCAGACTCCTGTTTCTCCCCCTCTGTTTCCAGACTCCTGTTTCTCCCCTCTGTTTCCAGACTCCTGCTTCTCCCCCTCTCTTTCCAGCCTCCTGTTCCTGCCCCTCTGTTTCGAGACACCTGTTTCTCCCCTCTGTTTCCAGACTCCTGTTTCTGCCCCTCTGTTTCCAGTCTCCTGTTTCCGCCCCTCTGTTTCCAGACTCCTGTTTCTCCCCCTCTTTTTCCAGACTCTTGTTTCTGCCCCTCTGTTTCCAGGCTCCTGTTTCTGCCCCTCTGTTTCCTGACGCCTGTTACTCCCCCTCTGTTTTCAGACTCCTGTTTCTGCCCCTCTGTTTCCAGACTCCTGTTTCTCACCCTCTGTTTCCAGACTCTTGTTTCTGCCCCTCTGTTTCCAGACTCCTGTTTCTGCCCCTCTGTTTCCAGACTCCGGTTTCTGCCCCGCTGTTTCCAGACTCCTGTTTCTCACCCTCTGTTTCCAGCCTCCTGTTTCTCACCCTCTGTTTCCAGCCTCCTGTTTCTCGCCCTCTGTTTCCAGCCTCCTGTTTCTGCCCCTCTGTTTCCAGACTCCTGTTTCTGCCCCTCTGTTTCCAGACTCCTGTTTCTCCCCCTCTGTTTGCAGACCCCTGTTTCTCCCCCTCTGTTTTCAGACTCCTGATTCTGCCCCTCTGTTTCCAGACTCCTGTTTCTCACCCTCTGTTTCCAGACTCCTGTTTCTCCCCATCAATTTCCAGACTCCTGTTTCTCCCCCTCTGTTTCCAGACTCCTGTTTCTGCCGCTCTGTTTCCAGACTCCTGTTTCTGCCCCTCTGTTTCCAGACTCCTGTTTCTTCCCCTCTGTTTCCAGACTCCTGTTTCTGCCACTCTGTTTCCAGCCTCCTGTTTCTGACCCTCTGTTTCCAGCCTCCTGTTTCTGCCCCACTGTTTCCAGCCTCCTGTTTCTCCCCCTCTGTTTCCAGACTCCTCTTTCTCCCCCTCTGTTTCCAGTCTCCTGTTTCTCCACCTCTGTTTCCAGACTCCTGCTTCTCACCCTCTGTTTCCAGGCTCCTGTTTCTCCCCCTCTGTTTCGAGCCTGCTGTTACTGCCCCTCTGTTTCCAGCCTCCTGTTTCTCCCCCTCTGTTTCCAAACTCCTGTTTCTGCCCCTCTGTTTCCAGACTCCTGTTTCTGCCCCTCTGTTTCCAGACTCCTGTTTCTCCCCCTCTGTTTCCACACTCCTGTTTCTGCCCCACTGTTTCCAGACTCCTCTTTCTCACCCTCTGTTTCCAGACTCTTGTTTCTGCCCCTCTGTTTCCAGACTCCTGTTTCTCACCCTCTGTTTCCTGACTCCTGTTTCTCCCCATCAATTTCCAGACTCCTGTTTCTCCCCCTCGGTTTCCAGACTCCTGTTTCTGCCGCTCTGTTTCCAGACTCCTGTTTCTCACCCTCTGTTTCCAGCCTCCTGTTTCTCGCCCTCTGTTTCCAGACTCCTGTTTCTGCCCCTCTGTTTCCAGACTCCTGTTCCTGCCCCTCTGTTTCCAGACTCCTGTTTCTGCCCCTCTGTTTCCAGCCACCTGTTTCTGCCCCTCTGTTTCCAGACTCCTGTTTCTCCCCCTCTGTTTGCAGACCCCTGTTTCTCCCCCTCTGTTTTCAGACTCCTGTTTCTGCCCCTCTGTTTCCAGACTCCTGTTTCTCCCCCTCTGTTTCCAGACTGCTGTTTCTCCCCCTCTGATTCCAGACTCCTATTTCTCCCCCTCTGTTTCCAGACTCCTGTTTCTGCCCCTCTGTTTCCAGACTGCTCTTTCTCACCCTCTGTTTCCAGTCTCCTCTTTCTGCCCCTCTGTTTCCAGCCTCCTGTTTCTGCCCCTCTGTCTCCTGTCTCCTGTTTCTCTCCCTCTGTTTCCAGACTCCTGTTTCTCCCCCTCTGTATCCAGACTCCTGTTTCTGCCCCTCTGTTTCCAGACTTTTGTTTCTCACCCTGTGTTTCCAGACTCCTGTTTCTCCCCCTCTGTTTCCAGGCTCCTGTTTCTGCCCCTCTGTTTCCAGCCTCCTGTTTCTCCCCCTCTGTTTCCAGACTACTGTTACTCCCCCTCTGTTTCCAGACTCCTTTTTCTCCCCCTCTGTTTCCAGACTCCTGTTTCTGCCCCTCTGTTTCCAGACTCCTGTTTCTGCCCCTCTGTTTCCAGCCTCCTGTTTCTCCCCCTCTGTTTCCAGACTCCTGTTTCTCCTCCTCTGTTTTCAGACTCCTGTTTCTGTCCCTCTGTTTCCAGCCTCCTGTTTCCCCCCCTCTGATTCCAGACTCATGTTTCTCACCCTCTGTTTCCAGGCTCCTGTTTCTGCCCCACTGTTTCCAGACTCCTCTTTCTGCCCCTCTGTTTCCAGCGCCAATTTCTCCCCCTCTGTTTCCAGACTCCTGTTTCTCCCGCTCTGTTTCCAGACTCCTGTTTCTGCCCCTCTGTTTCCAGACTCCTGTTTCTGCCCCTCTGTTTCCAGCCTCCTGTTTCTGCCCCTCTGTTTCCAGCCTCCTGTTTCTCCTCCTCTGTTTCCAGACTCCTGTTTCTCCTCCTCTGTTTACAGACTCCTGTTTCTCCCCATCTGTTTTCAGACTCCTGTTTCTGCCCGTCTGTTTCCAGACTCCTGTTTCTCCCCCTCTGTTTCCAGACTCCTGTTTCTGCCCCTCTGTTTCCAGATTCCGGTTTCTGCCCTTCTGTTTCCAGACTCCTGTTTCTCACCCTCTGTTTCCAGCCTCCTGTTTCTCCCCCTCTGTTTCCAGACTCCAGTTTCTGCCCCTCTGTTACCAGACTCCTGTTTCTGCCTCTCTGTTTCCAGACTCCTGTTTCTGCCCCTCTGTTTCCAGACTCCTGTTTCTCCCCCTCTGTTTGCAGACCCCTGTTTCTCCCCCTCTGTTTTCAGACTCCTGATTCTGCCCCTCTGTTTCCAGACTCCTGTTTCTCACCCTCTGTTTCCAGACTCCTGTTTCTCCCCATCAATTTCCAGACTCCTGTTTCTCCCCCTCTGTTTCCAGACTCCTGTTTCTGCCGCTCTGTTTCCAGACTCCTGTTTCTGCCCCTCTGTTTCCAGACTCCTGTTTCTTCCCCTCTGTTTCCAGACTCCTGTTTCTGCCACTCTGTTTCCAGCCTCCTGTTTCTGCCCCTCTGTTTCCAGACTCCTGTTTCTCCCCCTCTGTTTCCAGACTCCTGTTTCTCCCCCTCTGTTTCCAGACTCCTGCTTCTCCCCCTCTCTTTCCAGCCTCCTGTTCCTGCCCCTCTGTTTCGAGACACCTGTTTCTCCCCTCTGTTTCCAGACTCCTGTTTCTGCCCCTCTGTTTCCAGTCTCCTGTTTCCGCCCCTCTGTTTCCACACTCCTGTTTCTCCCCCTCTTTTTCCAGACTCTTGTTTCTGCCCCTCTGTTTCCAGGCTCCTGTTTCTGCCCCTCTGTTTCCTGACGCCTGTTACTCCCCCTCTGTTTTCAGACTCCTGTTTCTGCCCCTCTGTTTCCAGACTCCTGTTTCTCACCCTCTGTTTCCAGACTCTTGTTTCTGCCCCTCTGTTTCCAGACTCCTGTTTCTGCCCCTCTGTTTCCAGACTCCGGTTTCTGCCCCGCTGTTTCCAGACTCCTGTTTCTCACCCTCTGTTTCCAGCCTCCTGTTTCTCACCCTCTGTTTCCAGCCTCCTGTTTCTCGCCCTCTGTTTCCAGCCTCCTGTTTCTGCCCCTCTGTTTCCAGACTCCTGTTTCTGCCCCTCTGTTTCCAGACTCCTGTTTCTCCCCCTCTGTTTGCAGACCCCTGTTTCTCCCCCTCTGTTTTCAGACTCCTGATTCTGCCCCTCTGTTTCCAGACTCCTGTTTCTCACCCTCTGTTTCCAGACTCCTGTTTCTCCCCATCAATTTCCAGACTCCTGTTTCTCCCCCTCTGTTTCCAGACTCCTGTTTCTGCCGCTCTGTTTCCAGACTCCTGTTTCTGCCCCTCTGTTTCCAGACTCCTGTTTCTTCCCCTCTGTTTCCAGACTCCTGTTTCTGCCACTCTGTTTCCAGCCTCCTGTTTCTGCCCCTCTGTTTCCAGACTCCTGTTTCTCCCCCTCTGTTTCCAGACTCCTGTTTCTCCCCCTCTGTTTCCAGACTCCTGCTTCTCCCCCTCTCTTTCCAGCCTCCTGTTCCTGCCCCTCTGTTTCGAGACACCTGTTTCTCCCCTCTGTTTCCAGACTCCTGTTTCTGCCCCTCTGTTTCCAGTCTCCTGTTTCCGCCCCTCTGTTTCCAGACTCCTGTTTCTCCCCCTCTTTTTCCAGACTCTTGTTTCTGCCCCTCTGTTTCCAGGCTCCTGTTTCTGCCCCTCTGTTTCCTGACGCCTGTTACTCCCCCTCTGTTTTCAGACTCCTGTTTCTGCCCCTCTGTTTCCAGACTCGTGTTTCTCCCCCTCTGTTTCCAGACTCCTGTTTCTGCCCCACTGTTTCCAGACTCCTGTTTCTCACCCTCTGTTTCCAGACTCTTGTTTCTGCCCCTCTGTTTCCAGACTCCTGTTTCTGCCCCTCTGTTTCCAGACTCCGGTTTCTGCCCCGCTGTTTCCAGACTCCTGTTTCTCACCCTCTGTTTCCAGCCTCCTGTTTCTCACCCTCTGTTTCCAGCCTCCTGTTTCTCGCCCTCTGTTTCCAGCCTCCTGTTTCTGCCCCTCTGTTTCCAGACTCCGGTTTCTGCCCCTCCGTTTCCAGACTCCTGTTTCTCACCCTCTGTTTCCAGCCTCCTGTTTCTCACCCTCTGTTTCCAGACTCCTGTTTCTCACCCTCTGTTTGCAGACCCCGGTATCTCCCCCTCTGTTTTCAGACTCCTGTTTCTGCCCCTCTGTTTCCAGACTCCTGTTTCTGCCCCTCTGTTTCCAGCCTCCTGTTTCTGCCCCTCTGTTTCCAGCCTCCTGTTTCTCCTCCTCTGTTTCCAGACTCCTGTTTCTCCTCCTCTGTTTACAGACTCCTGTTTCTCCCCATCTGTTTTCAGACTCCTGTTTCTGCCCCTCTGTTTCCAGACTCCTGTTTCTCCCCCTCTGTTTCCAGACTCCTGTTTCTGCCCCTCTGTTTCCAGATTCCGGTTTCTGCCCTTCTGTTTCCAGACTCCTGTTTCTCACACTCTGTTTCCAGACTCCTGTTTCTCCCCATCAATTTCCAGACTCCTGTTTCTCCCCCTCTGTTTCCAGACTCCTGTTTCTGCCGCTCTGTTTCCAGACTCCTGTTTCTCACCCTCTGTTTCCAGCCTCCTGTTTCTCGCCCTCTGTTTCCAGACTCCAGTTTCTGCCCCTCTGTTACCAGACTCCTGTTTCTGCCCCTCTGTTTCCAGACTCCTGTTTCTGCCCCTCTGTTTCCAGACTCCTGTTTCTCCCCCTCTGTTTGCAGACCCCTGTTTCTCCCCCTCTGTTTTCAGACTCCTGATTCTGCCCCTCTGTTTCCAGACTCCTGTCTCTCCCCCTCTGTTTCCAGACTCTTGTTTCTGCCCCTCTGTTTCCAGACTCCGGTTTCTGCCCATCTGTTTCCAGTCTCCTGTTTCTCACCCTCTGTTTCCAGACTCCTGTTACTCCCCATCAATTTCCAGACTCCTGTTTCTCCCCCTCTGTTTCCAGACTCCTGTTTCTGCCGCTCTGTTTCCAGACTCCTGTTTCTGCCCCTCTGTTTCCAGACTCCTGTTTCTGCCCCTCTGTTTCCAGACTCCTGTTTCTGCCACTCTGTTTCCAGCCTCCTGTTTCTGCCCCTCTGTTTCCAGACTCCTGTTTCTCCCCCTCTGTTTCCAGACTCCTGTTTCTCCCCCTCTGTTTCCAGACTCCTGTTTCTGCCCCTCTGTTTCCAGTCTCCTGTTTCCGCCCCTCTGTTTCCAGACTCCTGTTTCTCCCCCTCTTTTTCCAGACTCCTGTTTCTGCCCCTCTGTTTCCTGATGCCTGTTACTCCCCCTCTGTTTTCAGACTCCTGTTTCTGCCCCTCTGTTTCCAGACTCGTGTTTCTCCCCCTCTGTTTCCAGACTCCTGTTTCTGCCCCACTGTTTCCAGACTCCTGTTTCTCACCCTCTGTTTCCAGACTCTTGTTTCTGCCCCTCTGTTTCCAGTCTCCTGTTTCTGCCCCTCTGTTTCCAGACTCCGGTTTCTGCCCCTCTGTTTCCAGCCTCCTGTTTCTCCCCCTCTGTTTCCAGACTCCTGTTTCTCCTCCTCTGTTTTCAGACTCCTGTCTCTGCCCCTCTGTTTCCAGACTGCTGTTTCCCCCCCTCTGTTTCCAGACACCTGTTTCTCACCCTCTGTTTCCAGGCTCCTGTTTCTGCCCCACTGTTTCCAGCCTCCTGTTTCTCCACCTCTGTTTCCAGACTCCTGTTTCTCCCCCTCTGTTTCCAGACTCCTGTTTCTGCCCCTCTGTTTCCAGACTCCTGTTTCTGCCCCTCTGTATCCAGCACCTGATTCTCACCCTCTGTTTCCTGGCTCCTGTTTCTGCCCCACTGTTTCCAGCCTCCTGTTTCTCCCCCTCTGTTTCCAGACTCCTCTTTCTCCCCCTCTGTTTCCAGTCTCCTGTTTCTCCACCTCTGTTTCCAGACTCCTGTTTCTCCCCCTCTGTTTCGAGCCTGCTGTTTCTGCCCCTCTGTTTCCAGCCTCCTGTTCCTCCCCCTCTGTTTCCAAACTCCTGTTTCTGCCGCTCTGTTTCCAGACTCCTGTTTCTGCCCCTCTGTTTCCAGACTCCTGTTTCTGCCCCTCTGTTTCCAGACTCCTGTTTCTGCCTCTCTGTTTCCAGACTCCTGTTTCTCACCCTCTGTCTCCAGACTCCTGTTTCTGCCCCTCTGTTTCGAGCCTCCTGATTCTGCCCCACTGTTTCCAGCCTCCTCTTTCTCACCCTCTGTTTCCTGACTCCTGTTTCTCCCCCTCTGTTTCCAGGCTCCTGTTTCTGCCCCTCTGTTTCCAGCCTCCTGTTTCTCCTCCTCTGTTTTCAGACTCCTGTTTCTGCCCCTCTGCTTCCAGACTCCTGTTTCCCCCCCTCTGTTTCCAGCACCTGATTCTCACCCTCTGTTTCCTGGCTCCTGTTTCTGCCGCACTGTTTCCAGCCTCCTGTTTCTCCCCCTCTGTTTCCAGACTCCAGTTTCTCCCCCTCTGTTTCCAGACTCCTGTTTCTGCCCCTCTGTTTCCAGACTCCTGTTTCTGCCCCTCTGTTTCCAGCCTCCTGTTTCTGACCCTCTGTTTCCAGCCTCCTGTTTCTGCCCCACTGTTTCCAGCCTCCTGTTTCTCCCCCTCTGTTTCCAGACTCCTCTTTCTCCCCCTCTGTTTCCAGTCTCCTGTTTCTCCACCTCTGTTTCCAGACTCCTGTTTCTCACCCTCTGTTTCCAGGCTCCTGTTTCTCCCCCTCTGTTTTGAGCCTGCTGTTACTGCCCCTCTGTTTCCAGCCTCCTGTTTCTCCCCCTCTGTTTCCAAACTCCTGTTTCTGCCCCTCTGTTTCCAGACTCCTGTTTCTGCCCCTCTGTTTCCAGACTCCTGTTTCTCCCCCTCTGTTTCCACACTCCTGTTTCTGCCCCTCTGTTTCCAGACTCCGGTTTCTGCCCAGCTGTTTCCAGTCTCCTGTTTCTCACCCTCTGTTTCCAGACTCCTGTTTCTCCCCATCAATTTCCAGACTCCTGTTTCTCCCCCTCTGTTTCCAGACTCCTGTTTCTGCCGCTCTGTTTCCAGACTCCTGTTTCTGCCCCTCTGTTTCCAGACTCCTGTTTCTGCCCCTCTGTTTCCAGACTCCTGTTTCTGCCACTCTGTTTCCAGCCTCCTGTTTCTGCCCCCCTGTTTCCAGACTCCTGTCTCTCCCCCTCTGTTTCCAGACTCCTGTTTCTCCCCCTCTGTTTCCAGACTCCTGCTTCTCCCCCTCTCTTTCCAGCCTCCTGTTTCTCCCCCTCTGTTTCGAGACACCTGTTTCTCCCCCTCTGTTTCCAGACTCCTGTTTCTGCCCCTCTGTTTCCAGTCTCCTGTTTCCGCCCCTCTGTTTCCAGACTCCTGTTTCTCCCCCTCTTTTTCCAGACTCTTGTTTCTGCCCCTCTGTTTCCAGGCTCCTGTTTCTGCCCCTCTGTTTCCTGATGCCTGTTACTCCCCCTCTGTTTTCAGACTCCTGTTTCTGCCCCTCTGTTTCCAGACTCGTGTTTCTCCCGCTCTGTTTCCAGACTCCGGTTTCTGCCCCACTGTTTCCAGACTCCTGTTTCTCACCCTCTGTTTCCAGACTCTTGTTTCTGCCCCTCTGTTTCCAGTCTCCTGTTTCTGCCCCTCTGTTTCCAGACTCCGGTTTCTGCCCCTCTGTTTCCAGCCTCCTGTTTCTCCCCCTCTGTTTCCAGACTCCTGTTTCTCCTCCTCTGTTTTCAGACTCCTGTCTCTGCCCCTCTGTTTCCAGACTCCTGTTTCCCCCCCTCTGTTTCCAGACACCTGTTTCTCACCCTCTGTTTCCAGGCTCCTGTTTCTGCCCCACTGTTTCCAGCCTCCTGTTTCTCCACCTCTGTTTCCAGACTCCTGTTTCTCCCCCTCTGTTTCCAGACTCCTGTTTCTGCCCCTCTGTTTCCAGACTCCTGTTTCTGCCCCTCTGTATCCAGCACCTGATTCTCACCCTCTGTTTCCTGGCCCCTGTTTCTGCCCCACTGTTTCCAGCCTCCTGTTTCTCCCCCTCTGTTTCCAGACTCCTCTTTCTCCCCCTCTGTTTCCAGTCTCCTGTTTCTCCACCTCTGTTTCCAGACTCCTGTTTCTCCCCCTCTGTTTCGAGCCTGCTGTTTCTGCCCCTCTGTTTCCAGCCTCCTGTTCCTCCCCCTCTGTTTCCAAACTCCTGTTTCTGCCCCTCTGTTTCCAGACTCCTGTTTCTGCCCCTCTGTTTCCAGACTCCAGTTTCTGCCCCTCTGTTTCCAGACTCCTGTTTCTGCCTCTCTGTTTCCAGACTCCTGTTTCTCACCCTCTGTCTCCAGACTCCTGTTTCTGCCCCTCTGTTTCGAGCCTCCTGATTCTGCCCCACTGTTTCCAGCCTCCTCTTTCTCACCCTCTGTTTCCTGACTCCTGTTTCTCCCCCTCTGTTTCCAGGCTCCTGTTTCTGCCCCTCTGTTTCCAGCCTCCTGTTTCTCCTCCTCTGTTTTCAGACTCCTGTTTCTGCCACTCTGCTTCCAGACTCCTGTTTCCCCCCCTCTGTTTCCAGCACCTGATTCTCACCCTCTGTTTCCTGGCTCCTGTTTCTGCCGCACTGTTTCCAGCCTCCTGTTTCTCCCCCTCTGTTTCCAGACTCCTGTTTCTCCCCCTCTGTTTCCAGACTCCTGTTTCTGCCCCTCTGTTTCCAGACTCCTGTTTCTGCCCCTCTGTTTCCAGCCTCCTGTTTCTGACCCTCTGTTTCCAGCCTCCTGTTTCTGCCCCACTGTTTCCAGCCTCCTGTTTCTCCCCCTCTGTTTCCAGACTCCTCTTTCTCCCCCTCTGTTTCCAGTCTCCTGTTTCTCCACCTCTGTTTCCAGACTCCTGCTTCTCACCCTCTGTTTCCAGGCTCCTGTTTCTCCCCCTCTGTTTCGAGCCTGCTGTTACTGCCCCTCTGTTTCCAGCCTCCTGTTTCTCCCCCTCTGTTTCCAAACTCCTGTTTCTGCCCCTCTGTTTCCAGACTCCTGTTTCTGCCCCTCTGTTTCCAGACTCCTGTTTCTCCCCCTCTGTTTCCACACTCCTGTTTCTGCCCCACTGTTTCCAGACTCCTCTTTCTCACCCTCTGTTTCCAGACTCTTGTTTCTGCCCCTCTGTTTCCAGACTCCTGTTTCTCACCCTCTGTTTCCTGACTCCTGTTTCTCCCCATCAATTTCCAGACTCCTGTTTCTCCCCCTCGGTTTCCAGACTCCTGTTTCTGCCGCTCTGTTTCCAGACTCCTGTTTCTCACCCTCTGTTTCCAGCCTCCTGTTTCTCGCCCTCTGTTTCCAGACTCCTGTTTCTGCCCCTCTGTTTCCAGACTCCTGTTCCTGCCCCTCTGTTTCCAGACTCCTGTTTCTGCCCCTCTGTTTCCAGCCACCTGTTTCTGCCCCTCTGTTTCCAGACTCCTGTTTCTCCCCCTCTGTTTGCAGACCCCTGTTTCTCCCCCTCTGTTTTCAGACTCCTGTTTCTGCCCCTCTGTTTCCAGACTCCTGTTTCTCCCCCTCTGTTTCCAGACTGCTGTTTCTCCCCCTCTGATTCCAGACTCCTATTTCTCCCCCTCTGTTTCCAGACTCCTGTTTCTGCCCCTCTGTTTCCAGACTGCTCTTTCTCACCCTCTGTTTCCAGTCTCCTCTTTCTGCCCCTCTGTTTCCAGCCTCCTGTTTCTGCCCCTCTGTCTCCTGTCTCCTGTTTCTCTCCCTCTGTTTCCAGACTCCTGTTTCTCCCCCTCTGTATCCAGACTCCTGTTTCTGCCCCTCTGTTTCCAGACTTTTGTTTCTCACCCTGTGTTTCCAGACTCCTGTTTCTCCCCCTCTGTTTCCAGGCTCCTGTTTCTGCCCGTCTGTTTCCAGCCTCCTGTTTCTCCCCCTCTGTTTCCAGACTACTGTTACTCCCCCTCTGTTTCCAGACTCCTTTTTCTCCCCCTCTGTTTCCAGACTCCTGTTTCTGCCCCTCTGTTTCCAGACTCCTGTTTCTGCCCCTCTGTTTCCAGCCTCCTGTTTCTCCCCCTCTGTTTCCAGACTCCTGTTTCTCCTCCTCTGTTTTCAGACTCCTGTTTCTGTCCCTCTGTTTCCAGCCTCCTGTTTCCCCCCCTCTGTTTCCAGACTCATGTTTCTCACCCTCTGTTTCCAGGCTCCTGTTTCTGCCCCACTGTTTCCAGACTCCTCTTTCTGCCCCTCTGTTTCCAGCGCCAATTTCTCCCCCTCTGTTTCCAGACTCCTGTTTCTCCCGCTCTGTTTCCAGACTCCTGTTTCTGCCCCTCTGTTTCCAGACTCCTGTTTCTGCCCCTCTGTTTCCAGCCTCCTGTTTCTGCCCCTCTGTTTCCAGCCTCCTGTTTCTCCTCCTCTGTTTCCAGACTCCTGTTTCTCCTCCTCTGTTTACAGACTCCTGTTTCTCCCCATCTGTTTTCAGACTCCTGTTTCTGCCCGTCTGTTTCCAGACTCCTGTTTCTCCCCCTCTGTTTCCAGACTCCTGTTTCTGCCCCTCTGTTTCCAGATTCCGGTTTCTGCCCTTCTGTTTCCAGACTCCTGTTTCTCACCCTCTGTTTCCAGCCTCCTGTTTCTCCCCCTCTGTTTCCAGACTCCAGTTTCTGCCCCTCTGTTACCAGACTCCTGTTTCTGCCTCTCTGTTTCCAGACTCCTGTTTCTGCCCCTCTGTTTCCAGACTCCTGTTTCTCCCCCTCTGTTTGCAGACCCCTGTTTCTCCCCCTCTGTTTTCAGACTCCTGATTCTGCCCCTCTGTTTCCAGACTCCTGTTTCTCACCCTCTGTTTCCAGACTCCTGTTTCTCCCCATCAATTTCCAGACTCCTGTTTCTCCCCCTCTGTTTCCAGACTCCTGTTTCTGCCGCTCTGTTTCCAGACTCCTGTTTCTGCCCCTCTGTTTCCAGACTCCTGTTTCTTCCCCTCTGTTTCCAGACTCCTGTTTCTGCCACTCTGTTTCCAGCCTCCTGTTTCTGCCCCTCTGTTTCCAGACTCCTGTTTCTCCCCCTCTGTTTCCAGACTCCTGTTTCTCCCCCTCTGTTTCCAGACTCCTGCTTCTCCCCCTCTCTTTCCAGCCTCCTGTTCCTGCCCCTCTGTTTCGAGACACCTGTTTCTCCCCTCTGTTTCCAGACTCCTGTTTCTGCCCCTCTGTTTCCAGTCTCCTGTTTCCGCCCCTCTGTTTCCAGACTCCTGTTTCTCCCCCTCTTTTTCCAGACTCTTGTTTCTGCCCCTCTGTTTCCAGGCTCCTGTTTCTGCCCCTCTGTTTCCTGACGCCTGTTACTCCCCCTCTGTTTTCAGACTCCTGTTTCTGCCCCTCTGTTTCCAGACTCCTGTTTCTCACCCTCTGTTTCCAGACTCTTGTTTCTGCCCCTCTGTTTCCAGACTCCTGTTTCTGCCCCTCTGTTTCCAGACTCCGGTTTCTGCCCCGCTGTTTCCAGACTCCTGTTTCTCACCCTCTGTTTCCAGCCTCCTGTTTCTCACCCTCTGTTTCCAGCCTCCTGTTTCTCGCCCTCTGTTTCCAGCCTCCTGTTTCTGCCCCTCTGTTTCCAGACTCCTGTTTCTGCCCCTCTGTTTCCAGACTCCTGTTTCTCCCCCTCTGTTTGCAGACCCCTGTTTCTCCCCCTCTGTTTTCAGACTCCTGATTCTGCCCCTCTGTTTCCAGACTCCTGTTTCTCACCCTCTGTTTCCAGACTCCTGTTTCTCCCCATCAATTTCCAGACTCCTGTTTCTCCCCCTCTGTTTCCAGACTCCTGTTTCTGCCGCTCTGTTTCCAGACTCCTGTTTCTGCCCCTCTGTTTCCAGACTCCTGTTTCTTCCCCTCTGTTTCCAGACTCCTGTTTCTGCCACTCTGTTTCCAGCCTCCTGTTTCTGACCCTCTGTTTCCAGCCTCCTGTTTCTGCCCCACTGTTTCCAGCCTCCTGTTTCTCCCCCTCTGTTTCCAGACTCCTCTTTCTCCCCCTCTGTTTCCAGTCTCCTGTTTCTCCACCTCTGTTTCCAGACTCCTGCTTCTCACCCTCTGTTTCCAGGCTCCTGTTTCTCCCCCTCTGTTTCGAGCCTGCTGTTACTGCCCCTCTGTTTCCAGCCTCCTGTTTCTCCCCCTCTGTTTCCAAACTCCTGTTTCTGCCCCTCTGTTTCCAGACTCCTGTTTCTGCCCCTCTGTTTCCAGACTCCTGTTTCTCCCCCTCAGTTTCCACACTCCTGTTTCTGCCCCACTGTTTCCAGACTCCTCTTTCTCACCCTCTGTTTCCAGACTCTTGTTTCTGCCCCTCTGTTTCCAGACTCCTGTTTCTCACCCTCTGTTTCCTGACTCCTGTTTCTCCCCATCAATTTCCAGACTCCTGTTTCTCCCCCTCGGTTTCCAGACTCCTGTTTCTGCCGCTCTGTTTCCAGACTCCTGTTTCTCACCCTCTGTTTCCAGCCTCCTGTTTCTCGCCCTCTGTTTCCAGACTCCTGTTTCTGCCCCTCTGTTTCCAGACTCCTGTTCCTGCCCCTCTGTTTCCAGACTCCTGTTTCTGCCCCTCTGTTTCCAGCCACCTGTTTCTGCCCCTCTGTTTCCAGACTCCTGTTTCTCCCCCTCTGTTTGCAGACCCCTGTTTCTCCCCCTCTGTTTTCAGACTCCTGTTTCTGCCCCTCTGTTTCCAGACTCCTGTTTCTCCCCCTCTGTTTCCAGACTGCTGTTTCTCCCCCTCTGATTCCAGACTCCTATTTCTCCCCCTCTGTTTCCAGACTCCTGTTTCTGCCCCTCTGTTTCCAGACTGCTCTTTCTCACCCTCTGTTTCCAGTCTCCTCTTTCTGCCCCTCTGTTTCCAGCCTCCTGTTTCTGCCCCTCTGTCTCCTGTCTCCTGTTTCTCTCCCTCTGTTTCCAGACTCCTGTTTCTCCCCCTCTGTATCCAGACTCCTGTTTCTGCCCCTCTGTTTCCAGACTTTTGTTTCTCACCCTGTGTTTCCAGACTCCTGTTTCTCCCCCTCTGTTTCCAGGCTCCTGTTTCTGCCCCTCTGTTTCCAGCCTCCTGTTTCTCCCCCTCTGTTTCCAGACTACTGTTACTCCCCCTCTGTTTCCAGACTCCTTTTTCTCCCCCTCTGTTTCCAGACTCCTGTTTCTGCCCCTCTGTTTCCAGACTCCTGTTTCTGCCCCTCTGTTTCCAGCCTCCTGTTTCTCCCCCTCTGTTTCCAGACTCCTGTTTCTCCTCCTCTGTTTTCAGACTCCTGTTTCTGTCCCTCTGTTTCCAGCCTCCTGTTTCCCCCCCTCTGATTCCAGACTCATGTTTCTCACCCTCTGTTTCCAGGCTCCTGTTTCTGCCCCACTGTTTCCAGACTCCTCTTTCTGCCCCTCTGTTTCCAGCGCCAATTTCTCCCCCTCTGTTTCCAGACTCCTGTTTCTCCCGCTCTGTTTCCAGACTCCTGTTTCTGCCCCTCTGTTTCCAGACTCCTGTTTCTGCCCCTCTGTTTCCAGCCTCCTGTTTCTGCCCCTCTGTTTCCAGCCTCCTGTTTCTCCTCCTCTGTTTCCAGACTCCTGTTTCTCCTCCTCTGTTTACAGACTCCTGTTTCTCCCCATCTGTTTTCAGACTCCTGTTTCTGCCCGTCTGTTTCCAGACTCCTGTTTCTCCCCCTCTGTTTCCAGACTCCTGTTTCTGCCCCTCTGTTTCCAGATTCCGGTTTCTGCCCTTCTGTTTCCAGACTCCTGTTTCTCACCCTCTGTTTCCAGCCTCCTGTTTCTCCCCCTCTGTTTCCAGACTCCAGTTTCTGCCCCTCTGTTACCAGACTCCTGTTTCTGCCTCTCTGTTTCCAGACTCCTGTTTCTGCCCCTCTGTTTCCAGACTCCTGTTTCTCCCCCTCTGTTTGCAGACCCCTGTTTCTCCCCCTCTGTTTTCAGACTCCTGATTCTGCCCCTCTGTTTCCAGACTCCTGTTTCTCACCCTCTGTTTCCAGACTCCTGTTTCTCCCCATCAATTTCCAGACTCCTGTTTCTCCCCCTCTGTTTCCAGACTCCTGTTTCTGCCGCTCTGTTTCCAGACTCCTGTTTCTGCCCCTCTGTTTCCAGACTCCTGTTTCTTCCCCTCGGTTTCCAGACTCCTGTTTCTGCCACTCTGTTTCCAGCCACCTGTTTCTGCCCCTCTGTTTCCAGACTCCTGTTTCTCCCCCTCTGTTTCCAGACTCCTGTTTCTCCCCTCTGTTTCCAGACTCCTGCTTCTCCCCCTCTCTTTCCAGCCTCCTGTTCCTGCCCCTCTGTTTCGAGACACCTGTTTCTCCCCTCTGTTTCCAGACTCCTGTTTCTGCCCCTCTGTTTCCAGTCTCCTGTTTCCGCCCCTCTGTTTCCACACTCCTGTTTCTCCCCCTCTTTTTCCAGACTCTTGTTTCTGCCCCTCTGTTTCCAGGCTCCTGTTTCTGCCCCTCTGTTTCCTGACGCCTGTTACTCCCCCTCTGTTTTCAGACTCCTGTTTCTGCCCCTCTGTTTCCAGACTCCTGTTTCTCACCCTCTGTTTCCAGACTCTTGTTTCTGCCCCTCTGTTTCCAGACTCCTGTTTCTGCCCCTCTGTTTCCAGACTCCGGTTTCTGCCCCGCTGTTTCCAGACTCCTGTTTCTCACCCTCTGTTTCCAGCCTCCTGTTTCTCACCCTCTGTTTCCAGCCTCCTGTTTCTCGCCCTCTGTTTCCAGCCTCCTGTTTCTGCCCCTCTGTTTCCAGACTCCTGTTTCTGCCCCTCTGTTTCCAGACTCCTGTTTCTCCCCCTCTGTTTGCAGACCCCTGTTTCTCCCCCTCTGTTTTCAGACTCCTGATTCTGCCCCTCTGTTTCCAGACTCCTGTTTCTCACCCTCTGTTTCCAGACTCCTGTTTCTCCCCATCAATTTCCAGACTCCTGTTTCTCCCCCTCTGTTTCCAGACTCCTGTTTCTGCCGCTCTGTTTCCAGACTCCTGTTTCTGCCCCTCTGTTTCCAGACTCCTGTTTCTTCCCCTCTGTTTCCAGACTCCTGTTTCTGCCACTCTGTTTCCAGCCTCCTGTTTCTGCCCCTCTGTTTCCAGACTCCTGTTTCTCCCCCTCTGTTTCCAGACTCCTGTTTCTCCCCCTCTGTTTCCAGACTCCTGCTTCTCCCCCTCTCTTTCCAGCCTCCTGTTCCTGCCCCTCTGTTTCGAGACACCTGTTTCTCCCCTCTGTTTCCAGACTCCTGTTTCTGCCCCTCTGTTTCCAGTCTCCTGTTTCCGCCCCTCTGTTTCCAGACTCCTGTTTCTCCCCTCTTTTTCCAGACTCTTGTTTCTGCCCCTCTGTTTCCAGGCTCCTGTTTCTGCCCCTCTGTTTCCTGACGCCTGTTACTCCCCCTCTGTTTTCAGACTCCTGTTTCTGCCCCTCTGTTTCCAGACTCGTGTTTCTCCCCCTCTGTTTCCAGACTCCTGTTTCTGCCCCACTGTTTCCAGACTCCTGTTTCTCACCCTCTGTTTCCAGACTCTTGTTTCTGCCCCTCTGTTTCCAGACTCCTGTTTCTGCCCCTCTGTTTCCAGACTCCGGTTTCTGCCCCGCTGTTTCCAGACTCCTGTTTCTCACC